>NC_141685.1:426734101-427344871 GCF_964263255.1 Lissotriton vulgaris | reverse complement strand
ACTCGGTCCAAAGAGTGTCCAGTTGGCATAATCATTGGGCCCATAAAAAAACATTCACCTCCACTGTAGCAGCAAGTCCCAGTATGCGATCTTTTTCCTGCTACACACGCTGGCCAAATCCATCTTAGATGTTTCATATAGAGAAGTCAGCCAATCCGAGTGTTTGGGAGGGGCAGGGTCTACCCATTGTTTACAAATTTGTCTTCTCACCAGTAAGATTGAATAAAATAAAAGAGATCTAGCAGGTCCTAGTATCTGGCTATTTAGACCAAAAGTTATTTACTTCAAGTCCATTTGAATTGGTACTCCCAAGATACTCTCCATTGTTCTCCGTATATCTTCCCAGAATGCACCGATGAAAGGACAGTATCTGAACATGTGTAAGTCTGAGGCTTCTACCAACCCACATTTTTAACAGTTAATTTGGGAGCTTTTAAACATTCTTGATAGGCTGAGGGGGGATAGGTATGCTCGATGAGCATAGGTGGTTCCTCCTCAACCATGCTGATTTAACGATACTAAAAAGTATTTTAAAAGACTCCAGCCATAGGTAATCACACTGTTCATTAGGCATCTGTTCACTCCAAAGCTCATCAGCCAGCTTGAATTTCCTGTCCACCTCCTCTTCTATGGCCCAATACCAGTATGAAACCTCCTTCTTACCTCCTGGTCTTTCTACTAACTGCTGCTCTATGCTGTTTCCCTCACCGATAATTTATTATTTCTAAACTGGGACTGTGCCCAACTCTGTAACTGAATATATTTAAATCATGAGAGGCCACTACCCACTCTCTTCTCTAGATCTTCCCATGAGATAAATGTTTCATAGCTGACTAGATCTCCCCATACTTTTAGTCCAGCATCTCTAAGTGGGATCACCAGCCTGTCCCGGAGGCGTTCCGGTGAGCCCGGTGAGTCCCAGAGTGATGCTAATTTGGAAAAATAGCTGAGTCCTGCCAAATTTCTTTGCCTTGCCCATATTCCGGCAAAACCCTGACCTTATGTTTGATTTTTTTTATGTCTGGTCACCGAATTTAAACATAAAACCTTGAGATATACAGTATGCAGATATTCCAGGTCATAACTTCTGTTTTACCAACATTTACCTCATAACCGGAGACCTGACCAAACTCCTCCGCCAGTTTAATTACTACCGGAAGAGTTTTGTTTAGGTCTGCTGACAGTATCAAAATATCGTCTTCATACAGCGCTACCCTTCTCTCCCAATCCCTGTTTCTAAAAGACTCAAAATCAGGGTTATCTCTAAGCCTCTGTGCAAATGACTCGATATACATATCAAACAACAGGGGGGAATGGGGGCAACCCGATAGAGTTCCTCTGGTTATATCAAATGACTTTGTAAGACTACCATTAACCAAAAGCTTGGCAGATGGAGATTGGTATAGCAGTTGAATGGCTCAGCAAAACTTGGCACCTAAATTAAATTTCTCCATAACTTCCGACAGGTAAATCCAATTTACTCTGTCAAAAGCCTTGGTGGGATCCAGAGTCAAGGCTGCAAAGGGAAATGAATGAGTGGAGGTAATATTTATTGCGCCAACCAGGTCGTGAGTGAGGTCTGCGAATTGTCTCCCTTTCACAAACCCATTTTGTTTGGGGTGTAGAATGTTCTTAGCCACCTCCCCCAATCTAGTTGCCAAGATGGTAGTGAAGATTTTGTAATCAGTATTTAAAAGCAATATGGGCCAATAAGACCCACACCTAGAGGGATTTTTACCCAGTTTCAAGATGAGGAGTACTGTAGCATCATTCCATGTTACCGGTGGGCTGACTCCTTCCGTAAAGATTTTATTGAAAAGATGGGTTATTGTTGGAATTATACTCTCCCCGAGTGATTTGTATAGTTTAACTGGGAGTCCATCCGGACCAGCCACTTTACCCCTTTTTCCACTCGCCAATGCCTTCCTTACTTCCTCCTGCGTGATGGGCTGTCCCAGATCTAATTTTTGGTCGGAACTATTAGGTGTTAAAATTATATTCTCCAACCATAATCTTGCCTTGAGTTTGCCTTCTGTGGAAGTCTCTTAATATATCTCCTGAAAATATTCCAGGAAGGCCTCTCCAATACCTTTGTCTGAAGAAGTGAATGGTACTCCATTACACATAGAGATCTCCTTTATGTGGTTCCGGAGCTGATCTGCTTGATTTTCGAAGTTAATCATTTTCCAGCTCCTTCCCCATTCTCAAAATGGGCCATCTTGCTCACCTCCCATCTGCCTATAAGCGGCCCCTGGAGAACACTCTCCATTTGCTCCTTTAGATTCCTACTTTTCAGTAGATCTTCCTCCTGACCAATTCCCTCTTGGTTGTTTAATCTTGCCTCCACTTTCCTCATTTCTACCTCCAAGACTATGATCTCTTCTCTGTATTTCTTACGTCCATATTGGCTATTATACCCCTCAAGAAAGCTTTAAGAGTATCCCAAACTATAGTGATATCGGTAGTTCCAAAATTGGTCTCTAAGAATTGATTTGTTTCCCTGGAGAGAAAACTTGTCTCATCCTCTTCAAGTAGCAAAGTTCGGTCAAACGACCATGCTTTAGTCTGTTGGGTCTGTGGGCATTGAAGAGTTAGTAGAATACTAGAATGGTCAGACATATGTGATGGCAGGTATTTTATGTCCTTTACACTGTCTCTAACATTATGACTGAGCAGGATATAGTCAATTTGTGACTTATGTTTATAGTTGAAATTTCTATAAGATACCCCCAACTGTTGCCTTGACCTTTCTCTCCAAATATCACTGAGACCCAATTGAGACATTATCGCCAAGAGGGATGCCCTAGATCTTGAAGGGGCAATTGCTCTACTATTAAGAGATTTATCTTACTTGGGATCGAGAAACATGTTAAAGTCTCCTGCCCATATTACTGGCTCTGGGAAAATCAGTAGGTGTGAGAAAATAGTTTGGAGATTAGAGGGGTCATCCTGATTCGGCCATCATAGCCAATTAATGTGAAGAGAAAACCTCTTAAAGTGACCTTCAGCATCAGCCAACTCCCTCCTGGGTCAGCCTTATATTGTAAAATCTGTGCTCCTCTAATATTTGCCGTCTGGTCAGTACATATCCACCCATTTCTGTGATCCTAATATTCCTTTCATCTGCCTCGAGAAGATGAGTCTCCTGAATGACCAAGACCTGCGCTGGGGAATCTCCTAAATATTGTAGGATTTTTTGTTTAAGTGACCCCACCCACAGGCCATTCACATTCCAGGACAATATCTGGAAAGTATTCATTTAATTGGAAACTCCACCCTCCATGCCCTCCCTATTACAAGACAGCAATAACATCTTAATTTCATCCCTCCGGTCAATCCCAGCCTAGCTAAAACTATCAGATCTAAACAACCAAAAATAACTAAGGTGAATTAGGTATTTTCATTTTTTATTCCCCTGTGCTCCCCTACCCCCCTCCCTCCTCCACCTATGGAGAACCCTTCCCCCAATTAACTGGACTAGTTGTTGCCAGGTGTGGTGTCCGTGATCTCCCCCTCCTCTACCTTAATCACACCTATGTGTTACACACCAGAAAAAGAAGAAAGAAAGGAATTATATTGTGCATCATATATCAGAAACATATATATATTTTTTTTTTCCCTTTATTTTTCTTTTTTCCTTATTTCTTCCCTCTGTACCTTCCCCTTTTCCCCTTCTTTTTCCCTTTTTTCATCTTTTTTTCTCATCTTCCCTTAGCTTTGACAAGTCTTAAGCTATTTATTTCGACTTCCTATACCTGAGCACATACTATGGTTGTTTGATTACTTAAGGAGGCCCTTAACTAATGATACCCAATAGTTCATCTGCCTTCTAAACGGACCTGATGTTGTGCATTTTATTTTTATGCATGACCTTTAAGAAGGCTGGAAATGTAAGTTGCACCGTGGCTCCGATCTTCTTAAAGTTGTCCATCCTTCTCCCGAGCACCCACTGCCTTTCTAATGTATCTCTCGACAAGTCTGAATGAACTTCAAAAGAGAAATCCTTGCTTCTTAATGTTTTTGTCTTTAGTGCCAAATTAAAAAAAAAAAAATTCTTTTCAGGGTGTAGGTAAGGAAATTGATAAGAACTTTTCCATGGCTTAGCCCTATTTGAATTTAAGCGAAAGGCTCGCATGGCACCGGCACCCGCAACACCAACACCTTGCAGCCGTGCCTCAACTCCAGGGCTGCCGTGCACCAGCGTAGGAAGCAGGGTGGGGCGGGGAGCGCCAAGCAACTCCCAGGTCATCCGCCACCTGCTCTATGCATCCACACGTCTCCGGAGGTCGACCACCACTCCCCCAGGTCTCAGGAGGGAAAAGCGGAAAAATCCAGCGAAGGCAGCGCCTCAGATGGCAGGTAACATCAGGCTACTATGGCGCGGTGGGAGAAGGGGATACAGACACGGGCGTCTGCTCAACCAGCAGACGCCATGTTCTCCCTGTGGGTGGGTTTTCTTGTTTACAGGTTTTTATCAAAGAATATGTACTACGGGCAATGAGAGTTACTGTTTTTTTTTAAAGGAAATTACTTTTGGTTTATATCAAACAAATGTTTTTAACTGTGCTTTATGTTTTTATGGGCTTTCCGGAGCATTTCTTTTTTTAAACAGGTTTGAGTTTTAAATGGTTTTTACATATGTTGGATTGCTTTGAGGGGTATCTATTGGATTTGTTTCATTATGGCTTTTAGGTTTGGGCCTTTTGGAAAATATTTTTTCAATTTTTGTGGATTATTATTTTTGACAACGTGGATACAGAAGATCTGGTGCTGCTGAATGGTAAGTTATATTTATTTTATTTTCTGGGTGGGAAATGTTATATTTTATTATTTGTATAAATATTATATGATTCTTATTTGGAAATGTATGGTTTACATGTTGTATTTCGTTAGACCTGTCATCCTTAGGATTGTCTTCTGCCAAACCTTTCCCCTGCTTAACTCCTGTTCTTAAGGATTCTGTTTGTTGGCCTTAGGACTCTGAGCACTTTACCACTTCTGATCAGTGCTAAGGTGCATGTGCTTCTACCTGCTTCTACCCACAACATGGTAACATTGGTGTATACACAATTGGCATATTTAATTTACCTGAAAGTCCCTGGAAAAGGAGTATCCTCTATACCCAGGGCCTTTAACCTAAATGCTGCTAGTGGCCCTGCAAGATTGATTGTGCCACACACACAAGTGTGTGCAGTTTACTGCCACTTTGCGTTGACATTTAACACCCTTTGCCAAGCCTTAAACTACCCTTTTATTACACATATGTGACCCCTAAGGAAGGCCCTAGGTTGCACTTTCGGCAGGGTGCTGTTTAAGTAACAGGTGGGACATGTACTTTTAAGTTTTGCAGACCTATTAGTCATCAACACTAAGCATGGGCGAATTTTGCGAATCTCGCGTTCGCAAATTTTGCAGATTTGCGAACTCGCAATCCGCAAAATCCGCGAATTCTCGCGAATTTGCGGATTTTTTTTTTGTGTTTGCGCGGGTTTCTGCCAGTTCGCGAGGGTTTTGTACAATTTCGCAAACGCGAACTTACCTGTCGGGTCGCAAGTTTTGCGAACTTGTTGTTTCTACGTGTCCAGCCTGTTTGGGACACTCTTCTTCATCACTGCCACTCTCTGTCATCACTGCCACTCTCTGACTACTCATGCCACCCTCTGGCCCACCCATGCCACCCTCTGTTTCATCACCGCACCCTCTGGTTGTCCAGTGTACATTATTTTCGGCAAAGCAAAGCACACCTTCCCTGCCTCAAGTGACCTGAATTAATTTGGGGCTGATTAATGTGTCACAGAATATTTTTTTAGCTGGCACCTGCTTCCTTAGTGCTTCCTGATTAGTGATCTTTTGCACTTGCTTAGTGCTTTCATTGTTGCAAAATTAGTTACAACACCTGCCCTGCCCCAACTGACAATAATGAATTAGGGGCTGATTAATGTGTCACTGGATTTGAACTTCCAGCCTGGCTCCTGCTTGTCTGCCTTAGCTGTAATTCAGGACCTTTGTGTAACTATTCTGAGGGTCAGAGCAGGGTCACATAATAGTTGCAAGTAGGCAACTGAACTCTGGAGGGGCCTCTCAGGAAGCACTACAGGAAATGGCTACTAATGATGAGCTTGAACTTTTGAACCTGGTAAGTAGTTTCAGTTTTGCTAAAATCGTATTTCTGCAATTTAGCGCTTATTCGCGGGGCGCGAAGTTGAACTGGGAAGCCGCGAACTCACGCGAACAGTGCGAGCAAGCCATAAAATCCGCTGCTCGCGGATTTGCGGATTTTGCGGGAAATTCGCGAATCTCGCGGATTGCGAATTTACCGAAAATCCGCAAAATCCGCGAGCGTAACGGATTTTCTGCCCATGCTTAATCAACACCCAAATTCATGTTTCACTACTGTGAGGCCTACTCCTCTCATAGGTTAACATTGGGAAGTTCTTAATAAACTTTTAAGCTGTAATTCCTGATTTGAAAGGAGTAGCTGTGTCATGTTTTATATCATTGGAATGGTAATGATGAAACATCTTTACTAGTAAAGTCGGATTTAACATTACTATTTTAGAAATGCCATCTTAGCCTTGTGTGCCTGCTTGATGAGGTTCACATTTCTAATGTAAATGTATATACGATCTAATTATCTCAGTCTTAATTATCATTGTAGTTTTGGTTCATGTTCAGACTGATTTAATAAAGTATTATGGTTTAGATGCATCAAGGTAAAATCTGCTCGCAAAGGGGTAGATTCTCAGAATCTGCTCCTTTGCGACCGGTATTTTTGCATTTGGGATGCATCCTCCCAAATGCAAAAATCGCAAATTAAGAAATCGCAAAATTGCGATTACTTGCATTTAAGGAATCTCAAATTGAGATTCCTTAACTGCAATGCATTAACGTTTAAAAACTAGCAATTTTGCTAATAGGGCTCGCAAATTACCATGAAGTTGAAATTCATGGCAATTTGCAAAAACTTTGAAAGTTAGGGCATGTGTGTGCGCAACATTTGTGCACAGATCAATTTCAGGGGTGCAACAGGGTGCTCTTTGGACACCCATGCACCCTAGAAATCGCATTCTCAATTTGCGATTCGCTAATTGCGATTCGCAAATTGAGAATGTCTTCCCATTCATTCCTGCCTCTAGGCCCATAGGAATGAATGGGGAGGTATTCCTTAATTGCGACTCTCAATTTGTGAGTCGCAATTAAGGAATTTTTAAGAAATCGCTATTTTTTTAGTGATTTCTTCATGCATTGCATTTTACTATTCCTTAATAGCGAATCGTTATTTTCCGCTATTAAGGAATAGTAAAATGGGTTCTTGATGCATCTGGGGGAATGTTTGTTAGTTATATCAAAAAAGATTTGTCATCTTGGTTTAGATTTTGTGGCAGATTTTTGGGACTTTTGTAGATTACTATTTATTTTATAATATGATTTTGGCTACTATTTCTAAGTAATCTACTTCTTTGTTGTTTATGAAAAGTTTCACTTTAAATTGAAGCATGTCATGCATTCTTTTCGTTTGCTAAGTTTAGTTAAAATTTGGCTAATTGTTTGCTCGATTTGTAGTTGTCAGTAGCTTTGTTCTCTTTGTTATACTTCTATAAATGTATAGAGTGTAGGTAGGTTTTGGTCTAGTGTGGATTAAAAGGCCTTGTGCCATCCTTCCACTGCGGTTTTTGTTTTGTCTTACTGTGCCAAGCTGCTGTCATAGATATTTGGAATTTGGGCTTTAAGCCCTTATTGTGTGTTCGGCAGTCCAACCACCTGACAGTCGCAGCAGCAGTCAGGAGAACTCCGTCAAGCCGGCGGCATCCCGACTGTCATATTAGGACACTACCTCCGGGCTGGCAGTGTGTCGGCGGCGGTGGAAAGGCAGGTCATGATCACTACTGTGGAACCGCTTTCTCGGCGGTGGCAGCGATCTTGTGGGGGTCCTGTGGTAAATTAAGTATTACCCTGTCATAATTTCTATAAATAAACAAAGGGTCATGCATAAAATGAGAGGCAGAGTCCGTGGTGTTCGATTCAAAACGGCTTTATTTCAATAACTCGAGTTAGGGAAGAATCGGTTCCATCACCACGAAGGTTCAGGAAGGGTCTTCTAAACTTTATTCACAGAGTACAATATGTATACATTCAATTTCGCACATAGGGAGGAGCGCTCCAGGCAGAGCAAGAGAAAGAGAGATAAGAGCATGTGGGCGTGCATGTGGGCGTTCACTTGAGGAGTCATAGGTGAGTCATAGGTGGGTGGATGCATGGAGGGGGGTTGCATGGCCAGCTGGAACTTTACCCTACTTGTGTGCGCAACTTGATCATGACGTGCAACTGACGTGTAACTGGGGGGAGCTGACTTTCGGTCTGGTAGGGAGGCCTTCAGTGTCAGGGCGACCTGCACGTCTGGTATTATCTGATATCTTAAGTCCGGGGATGTTTTATCTGAAGCAAAGGTCGATCATCACCAAGAGCCAGTGTGGGCATCTATTTCTTCATTCATTGCGTGGGGGCCTTGAGCTTTCTATGGACGCGAGCTCTGCAAATCACTTACACGGAGACAGAAAGGCTAGGCCCTATCTCTGCAGACGGGTTCTGTTTACCTCCTTCACCAGGCAGGAATGTGATTCTGTAGAGCAAGCAGATAACTGTTATGCACAATACTGTCTTGGCACCCCGGGCTGGGCCCCTCTCGGCTTAGCCAAAAGTATGCGAGGTCAGGGATACGTAGCTGCAGCCCTCAGAGTGTCTGGAGGCATGAAACTTCAATTCGGGAACTGGCTGAGCTGAGCCATGAAATGGAGAAATGGGTTTTTCGCGATATATTAAAAGTGCACAATGCAAACACATGGGCCACATGGGCCTCAATGCAAAATTAACTTTTCTTTTATGGGAGACTTGGTGACTGGCATCCTAATGCGGGACGCAAATGCAGAGGCATCATTATTGCAGGCCATAGAGGGAAAGTGCATGGGTGACATGCAAATACACTAAACGTTGGGGTACACGCAGGGGACATACTGGCCATGTAAAATTTCTTTTTCCTCATTCCCTCCTTGTCCCCTACTGTACCCTTCAGGTCACATCTATTCTCATGAGACCGTATATTTGTTCATACAGCATCATTTGTTCATCTTTGATCCTTTGTATACGTGAATGTGGAACACAGGCAGTCGCACACAGGCCGCAAATGGCCGGGTTACACTGCAGACAGAGACAGCAGCCAAATATCATAAGCAGTATCATTCCTAGGAACAACACTTTCCATCCCCATGCTGAGATTACACCCCAGAGCCAACTGGACCAAGTCCATGTGCCTGGGTCTTGATGTATATCGTGAGCAATCTTGTGGAGCCTTGTTATTGCTGCGTACACAGATGGCGCGTTATTAGGTATGAAAACGCAGCAACTGGAGCCGATCACTCTACAGGCCCCGCCCCTATCCGCCAGGATGACGTCAAGAACAAGGCGGTTCTGAAGAACAACCAGTCTCATGGCAGACTGTTCCTGGGTCAAGTTCGCCAGGGCAGATGCAGTCTCATTCACAACTGCTTCCAGAGTCCTTGTTAACCTGCGTATGAGTTTACTGTTTTGGACGGGACCTATGAAGAAAAAGAATCCTCTGTTGAAATCTGTATATTGCTCCCAGGCTGTCTCAGTCTGATCAATCACTGAGGCATCGGTCTCTCTCCTGTGTCTAACATGCTCTAGTAGTGAATCTCGATGATGATCGGATGGGGCCAAAAAGACGGGTGGCAGCAGGAACGCTATATAGCACGTCCCACCCCAGTCTAAGGGAAGATGTACATAGGCTGTCTGACCGCAAATGAAATAGGTATGGCGAGATGCTTTGAAAGAAGACTTTCCTTTATCAGTAAACTCTACCACAGCATTACACTCGCTGTGTCCCATTTGTACTGATCCTTTCTTTCTAACGCACAAATCACCTTTTACTGGTAGGACTGAAATAGACGGTGGACCCGCATTTTGCATGGGCTGAACATTCAGCATTATAAAGCTGAGGGAAGCATTTCCTTGCTCGTACTCTTCATTTTCTAGATCGGTCCCCTTCCTTTGGGGAAGTCCGTCTTCGTCTGGAAAACATACCTCATTCATTACTTTATTCAAGTCTCCCCATATCCAGTCACCCTGGTAAACTGTGTACTTTCTGTCCATTGATGACATTAAGGCAAACCATGCTCCGCAAGAACCATTGTGGGAGAACGGAAAAGGGGAAAGGGGCAGAACTCCCTTCATCTTTTGATAAGGTGGGAGTCGGCCACATACCCAGCAATCTGTGGCATTGCTGGTCTGATGAGAACGGTGCAACATCCGAATAAAATTATTGTTGCGCAGGGCCAGTCGATATGACAGTTCATGGGGTGGCAGATCACTAAATGTATGCTCTACGGTGTCATTAATGGAAAAGTGTATATGCGAGGCAATAGGAGGAAAGAAAACATGTAATATTAAGCTGACACAGATTATAGTGATGCACAGAAGAGACAGAAAAATCAAAGATACTATACATCTACTTCGTAATATCTTGCAGTATTTTTCTTTCATTTTGCTCTTTTTACTATTATTGTCCGCGATCTTATGCATGTCAGAAATCTTGTTCTACCGATTCACCACCTAGTGGGCTTAAATGATCAAACGTCGTCTGGCTTTCTAGATCGTAATTTGGACCTGTACGCTTGCTGTGGAGTCTTTTCTAGCAAAGGGGGCTCAAAGTCTGTAATGTCTTTTTTCTTTACCAAAGTTCCAGAGTCTCCAAAGTACCGTTGGGCATGAAGCCACCCTTTTCTCCCTTCGACTTTGATGGCTGTCCTCGTCGTTAATAACACCAATTTCGGCGCCTTCCAACGCGGCTCAAGGGGGCTTGATCGATCAAAATTTCGGACGAGCACATAGTCTCCTGGGACTATGGCGTGCTCCTTGACCTGGGTGTTGTCAGGGAAGGCGGCGGCAACCTGTGAACGACAAGAGAGTAGTGCAGACATCAAGGAAGCCAGGTAATCTGTAAGCATGTTACTGTCAACATCAGTTATTTTCTTAGGCATAGGCGTACCCCACATGTTCGGCGGTCTACCGAAAACCACTTCATATGGTGATAGGCCTGTTCTGGAATGGGCTACCATACGCATGTAAAAGAGGGCAACCCGCAAGGCTACCATCCAATCCATGCCTTTTTCTGCACAGATCTTTGCTAGTTTCGTCTTTATTGTCTGATTATGTCTTTCTACAAGGCCTGCTGCTTCAGGGTGTCTCACACAATGGAACTTCCAGTTATATCCTAACAGAAGAGACACTTGTTTCATTAATTCAGAAGAAAAAGGCTGACCATTGTCTGAGTAAACGACACGGGGCAATCCGTATCTAGGAAAGAATTCGCGCACCAATTGCCTGGCAGTTGTCACGGCAGTATAATCTGGGACTGGATACGCTTCTGTCCATCTAGTTAGTGCACACACAACTACCAGGACATACTTGTAACCTCTACATCTGTCCATTTGGATATAATCCATCTGGAGGACCTCAAAAGGGTGGTCAGGAGGATGAAATCCGCCTTGTTCCACCGGTATGCCTTTACCTGGAATGAACTGACAACAGATCATACATGTTCTTACTTTTTGTTTCGCTGCTGCACGCAGGTGCTTGTTAAACCAGATATTCTGTAAGCTGTCTATCATTGCCTTCTCTCCCAAGTGTGCTGGACTATGTGCTGTGTTTATGATCTCTTGTACCATTGAATCAGGAAGAAACCATGTTGCTTTGCCCTTAGTCATCCACCCTTGGTCAGTCTGGACCCCTCCTTGTTCAGTCCATTTCCTTATTTCATCTGAAGTGGCATGTGTCTGTATGTCGAGTACATCTTGAGAAGGATCCCTGACTGTCATACTTTTTGTCAGTAATGGTACCTCTGTCTTTGTCGTGTCTGTTGGCGTCTGGGCTGTAAGTTTCGCAGTTCGGTCTGCCAGGTCATTACCCTGGGAAATGGTGTCTGTAGCTTTGGTGTGTGCTTTGCATTTCAGGATAGCTATGGCTGCAGGTAAATGTATTGCTTCCAACAGGGCCTGAATAAGCGGGCCGTGCTGAATTTTGGCCCCATGAGAGGTCAAGAAACCTCTCTCCCTCCAGAGTACTCCGAAATCATGAACTACGCCAAAAGCATATTGTGAATCTGTATAAATGTTCACTTTCAAGTGCTTAGCTCTTATGCAGGCTTGTGTCAGAGCGATGAGCTCCGCTGCTTGTGCTGACAGTATGTCTATTCTTTGTGTCTCTATGACTTCAGTAGCAGTGGTCACGGCATATGCTGCCACTTATTCTCCTGCCCTCGTCCTCATGCATGATCCATCTACATAGAGTGTTAGGTCAGGGTCTGGGAATGCAATATCTGTCAAGTCTTGTCTTGGTTTCGTCACTATATTCATTATTTCCACACAGTCATGTGGTGCGGTGTCTACTGTACTTGAGGGCAAAAGTGTAGCAGGATTTAGTATGTTACATCGTCTGATCTCTATGTGTGGTTGAAATAACGTCAGTTCATATCCTGTCAGTCTTGCTACGGTCAAGTGTTGTGTCTGTGTCCTGTTCAAGAGAACTTCCACTGCATGCGGTACCTGTACTGTCAGGGGGTGTCCCAGCACTATCGAGTCACTTTGTCTTATGGCTAGGGCTGTTGACGCAACCGATTTCAGGCACGCAGGCAGAGCCTGGGCCACTGGGTCCAGTGTACTAGAAAAATAAGCACAAGGCTTGTGTTTTCCTGCTTGATCTTGTGTGAGGACAGATAATGCTGTTCCATCCCGTTCAGTTACGTAAAGCATAAAGGGTTTGCTGTAACTAGGAGTCGCTAAAACTGGCGCTTGACATAAGGCTCTTTTTAATTCCTCAAATGCCAAGGTGTGTTCTTGTGTCCAAGGGAGGACAGTCGAAGACGCTGCCTCCTGTGTTGTCTACTGTATGAGTGGTTTGGCTAGATAGGCATACTGGGGAATCCACTGCCTGCAGTATGAAGTGAGGCCAATGAAGGCCCGCACTTCCTTTTGTGTCTTGGGCTGTGAAAGGTTAGAAATTAACTGAATACGTTCTTGTGTCAGCTGTCTACCCCTCTTGGACAGCAAGTGTCCAAGGTACACCACTTGCTGTGCACAGAATTGTAATTTTGAAGGGGACACTTTGTGCCCCTTGTCTGCCAGAAAGTGTAAAACCGTCAGTGATGCATCTTCGCAGTCTGTTTCTGATCGTGCTGTAATTAGGATGTCGTCGACGTACTGAATCAGTGCGGTGTTGGTAGGCATATTAATACTGTCCAACTGTCTTTTTAACGCTTGACTGTAAACGCTAGGACTCTCTGTGAAGCCCTGTGGTGCTCTCGTGAATCTAAAGCTGCGCCCTTTTAAACTGAATCTGAAAAGATATTGGCTGTCTGGATGAATTGGAACGCTGAAAAAGGCATTCTTCAAGTCAATGACTGTAAAGAACGTTGCCTCAGAATCAATAGCAGTCAGTAATGAAGAAATGTCTTGAACGACTGGGTATTGTGGGACTACGCACTTGTTTAATTCTCGAAGGTCAACAACTAGTCGATAAACTGGTGGTGCATTAGGGTCTGATCGTTTAAGGATAGGAAGGACAGGTGAGTTACACACATTCGAGTCAGTCTCCACCACCACCCCTTGTGCAATGAGTTCGTCAATAATTTGTAATAAGGCCACTTCGGCATCAGGTGGTATCTTGTATTGTCGTATACGTGGTAGTACTACTCCTGCTTTGAGAGTGACATGGTGTGGTGTCATGTTCATGTAACCTACGTCAGTCGGACCTTGTGCCCATAGGTGCTGTGGTACATTCTTAAGTCTGTAGTCAAAATCTGTCAACACATAATGTCCCTTAAAATCACGTAAGAACAGTCGCACTCCCTCCGGAGAACAACAGATAACTGCTCCTAGTTCTTTTAATGTCTTTATACCAAGTAAGTTTTCTGAAGATGATTTAGTAAGTAGCAAGTCTGTGGTACGTGACAGTGGACCAACCCCGAGGGAGACTGGTTTCGATACTTCATTAACAATAGGCTTTCCTGAAAATCCCAGGGAAACATTCTGTGAGCCCGAGAGAGGTGCCCCTGGAACCTCGTCATGGCTGATGGTAGTTCTGCTCGCCCCTGTGTCAATCAGAAACTTTCTGTCCTGTCCCAGTACATGAGCATGTACATAAGGACCCTCTTGATCGACAGGAACCTGAATAATGGGCAAGCCATCTTCCCTCTCAAGGCTGTTTCATGAGAAAGATTGATATTCCGGGTAGTCTGACTGAGTGTACTGATACATTTGTGTTGTGGCATGAACAGGCGGTGGTGGGGGTGGAAAAGTCGCTATTGTCTGTTGCGTGTTCTGTTGTGTGCTATTTTGCCTAGTAGTGTGTGGTCGTTCTTTTGTCTTGCCTGTAGCTATATTGTGTTTCAGGACAGCACATTCCTTTACATAGTGGCCTGGTTGTTTGCAATAATTACAGTTCCCCTTGACAGGTGTCGTGCCGTTTTTCTTCGTGTTTGCCGGTACCGTTTGGGCAACCAGCACCTTCATTTTCGTCTCTTTCATGCGTCTCTTTTCCTGATCCTGCTCTTCTCTAATCCTGTTCTGGTGATATTGTAGCATCTGCAACATTTGTGAAGGGCTGTTTGCTTGCCAAGTACTCTCAACCTTCAGCACTCTATTCTTGATCTGGGGTAGGGAATTCTCGACTAATTTACTCACGAAAAGATGGGGATACGATTCGCTACCGGGCTTAAGGCCACTATTAATAGTAAAGCATTTCTCGAATCTAGAATAGAAATCGCTTGTGTTTTTGTTTACAGGCTGAAATAGCATCCCAGTCTTCCTTTTTAGTAGTCAATAGTCTCGGCAAAACCTGTATTAGGAGTTCAGGTAGTTCTTTAGCTTTGTCACCAAGACCAACCCCCGGGGCCCTGTCTTTATCCTCTGTTTCCAATGCTTCCCAGCTTAACTTTTTCTCTCCCACCTCCCAGTCTTTTTCCTTAAGCTTTTCATAAATGCCTGCTGGCAATAGTACTTTCAATAGTTTCAGAATGTCAGCGTACGTATAATCTCCGATGCGGAAAATGTCTTTTAATTCTCTGTGAAACCCCCCCGGGTCTTTATCATGGGAAGGCAACATCTTTTTCATTTCCAGTATTTCTAATTTCGTCAAGGGGGTGTAAACATACACGCATTGAAGCACATTGTTTGCATTTTTGACGGGATGTACCTCGCGTAGGGGGTTCTGTCTGTCTACGTATAGGGGCTTTCTGTCGCGGTGTGGGGCGGGAAGCATGCATGTAGTCAGAAAATTTAAGTACTTATGTCGTTGATCCAGGATGACATTAATTAATTCAGTACCCAGGCCTGTCCATCTGTCTAGAAATATGTCGTCCAGTAATTTATACAATTGACCGGGATCAGAATATTGATTCTCATACAACGTTATTAAATGTTGGACCATGTAAATACCGGCCAAACGCTGTTCGTTCGGCGGGAGGCTCAAGAACGTTTGGGCCACTATATCATTGCTGTATATATTAGAATTGGACACCCACTGGGTGGCTGACCGGGCCAACTCCATTTCGTGTGGGGTGTGAGGTCGCTCGTTCTTTATCCGTCGCTCCAGTGCTTTTTCAGTAGCTTGGAATAGATTTTCAAGGGAATATCTTTCTTTTATAGCCGGCCCCTGTTTACGGTAGTCGAGGCACTTGGGCCTGTCAAACCGTTGTGCATTGCCTACATAATTTATTCTGTCCTTCCCCTCGTCTACCTCTTCCGTTGATGACTCACCCTTCTCGTCAGGCTCTACTTTGTGTGTTGCTATTATTTCCTTTCGTATTTTGTACATCATGCTGTCTGTCTGTCCCGTTTTATCATGCCGACCGGCATCTATGTGATCACTCCATTCTACCAAACCAGGCTTTACATCTCCGTCTCCTTCGTCTTTCTCTCTGATCAGGCAGTTAATAACAAAACGTAGGATGTAGTTCTTAACCCCCACCTTTCTGTTTTGCATGGCCTCTGCTATACTCTCGGGTCCCTCCCCCGTTCTAATGAAACGGTATATTTTATCATATCTGGTAGTTTGTCCAAATATGCGACGGCCTCTCTTAGTCTTAGTGAAATCACGAGCATTGAGCCCTTTCCTGGTTCTGGATCGTATATACAGTGGGGTATTGCTACATCTATAGTATGCCCCCTTCCCCCTACGGCCCCGGGCCTCACGTCGTCTTTCACGAGCTGCTGGAGCTGTTGTAGCTGTTCCGCTGGTGGGAGCGGAGGGAAATCTGCGTTTGCGTAGTCCGGTGGGGACTCTTCTAGATAGGAGGAAATAAACGCCTCGGATGCTGTCGGCTTTATTCTACGTACTCTATAGGGTACAGGTGGTGGCGTTCGCGACCTACGGGGTGTTTCTGAGGGGGTCACTCTAGCTAGTTCTTCTGAAAGGACGGGATAAATACCAGTAACGACGGCATTTCTTTCTCTATCAGCCTGTTCTGGTTTGACCCGTTCCCCCTCCTCCCGCAGTTCTTTTTCTTTGGCTTTTTCCGCTGCTTGTTTAGTTCTCTCTGCTTTGTTGAATTCTTTCTCTGTTCTCCTATGTGCTTCTTTGCGCCATAACTCAATGGCATCTTTCTGAGAGGGTCTTGATTTCTTTTTCCATAGCGCTTCCTCTACTCTCATAATGCATTCAGAATCCCACGTTCCCGAGACAGGCCATCTGTACTTCTCCTCTAAATCCTTTGTGTAATCTACCCATAAGTCTAAATACAATATGGCATCTAGCCCGTGCTTGTTATACATGTAATGACCAGGTGTGTCTCTAGGCGGGATGTTAACTGGCTCTTCTAGTATACCTTTTCTGGTCCCTATCTGACGTAATTTTGAAAACAGTGGCATGTTGAAACCAACTTAATGAAAACACAATACAGACCAAAATAGTCTGACTGAAACAATCATTAACACTAAAACACGAAAACACTAAAACAGATACAGTTTAACTCTTATGTACTTGAAAACAGTTAACTTTATGCACTGGAATACAGCACAACCATACCGGTCTCGTAAATGAGACACATCTTTACCGTGTTCACGCAAGTGAACCCGTCTTTACCCTGTTCGTGTGAACGAACCCGTCTTTACCGTGTTCTTGTGAACGAACCCGTCTTTACCGTGTTCATATAAACGAACCCGTCTTTATCTTTATGCGTTCCCCATAGTGGTACTCACCGGGAAGCAGAACTTGAAGGCCTCGGATACTTGATACTGCGCATGCGCGGAACAGGTGGACCTCTGGAAACCTCGGACCTTGCTCTCTCACGGGTTGGGCTCTGGTTGGGATGATCCGCGATACTCACCGCCTCATGTGGATGCCTGGTCGCAGTCCGTCTCCTCCGTGGGCCTGAGGGAGTAAGCGGGAAGTCCCGCTGGCGTGTACACTTTGAAGTCCGTCACGGCTGTAGAAGGGGGCAATGGCTGGACCTACATCTCCGGCGCGTGGGGAAGGGGATTTGTCCCTATTCGGGAGCCAGATTTATGTGGTAGATAAAGTATTACCCTGTCATAATTTCTATAAATAAACAAAGGGTCATGCATAAAATGAGAGGCAGAGTCCGTGGTGTCCGATTCAAAAGGGCTTTATTTCAATAACTCGAGTTAGGGGAGAATCGGTTCCATCACCACGAAGGTTCAGGAAGGGTCTTCTAAACTTTATTCACAGAGTACAATATTTATACATTCAATTTCGCACATAGGGAGGAGCGCTCCAGGCAGAGCAAGAGAAAGAGAGATAAGAGCATGTGGGCGTGCATGTGGGCGTTCACTTGAGGAGTCATAGGTGAGTCATAGGTGGGTGGATGCATGGAGGGGGGTTGCATGGCCAGCTGGAACTTTACCCTACTTGTGTGCGCAACTTGATCATGACGTGCAACTGACGTGTAACTGGGGGGAGCTGACTTTCGGTCTGGTAGGGAGGCCTTCAGTGTCAGGGCGACCTGCACGTCTTGTATTATCTGATATCTTAAGTCCGGGGATGTTTTATCTGAAGCAAAGGTCGCTCATCACCAAGAGCCAGTGTGGGCATCTATTTCTTCGTTCATTGCGTGGGGGCCTTGAGCTTTCTGTGGACGCGAGCTCTGCAAATCACTTACAAGGAGACAGAAAGGCTAGGCCCTATCTCTGCAGACGGGTTCTGTTTACCTCCTTCACCAGGCAGGAATGTGATTCTGTAGAGCAAGCAGATAACTGTTATGCACAATACTGTCTTGGCACCCCGGGCTGGGCCCCTCTCGGCTTAGCCAAAAGTATGCGAGGTCAGGGATACGTAGCTGCAGCCCTCAGAGTGTCTGGAGGCATGAAACTTCAATTCGGGAACTGGCTGAGCTGAGCCATGAAATGGAGAAATGGGTTTTTCGCGATATATTAAAAGTGCACAATGCAAACACATGGGCCACATGGGTCTCAATGCAAAATTAACGTTTCTTTTATGGGAGACTTGGTGACTGGCATCCTAATGCGGGACGCAAATGCAGAGGCATCATTATTGCAGGCCATAGAGGGAAAATGCATGGGTGACATGCACATACACTAAACGTTGGGGTACACGCAGGGGACATACTGGCCATGTAAAATTTCTTTTTACTCAGTCCAACTATATTTCTCATAATCAGGAGGTCAGACTACTGAGGAGACGGCAGTCTTACTGTCAATGATGGTTCGGTGGTGCACAGACGACCGTACTCGTAATAAGGCCCTTAGTCCAGATTTATGGAGGTGTCTATATATGCTTTGATTGAAATGATAGTAACAACCTTGTATACCAGTATGGTAGTAAATGTTTTAAATTGCCATGGCTTGTTCAAAGATTATGATTATTTTTTTTGGGTAGCAGTTATTTGTTTATTTATTTGCTCCAGGATGACCATCTTAATGGGCAAGCCATCCTGAGCTATAAATATTAAAAGCAGTTGGGAGGCCATGTTAGGGTCAGGTTCAAACCCAAAGTAAGCAAGTACATTAAAATGCCTATGCGTCATGTGTCAGTGAAATAAAAATATTTTGTGCTTGTAATCCATGTGTATCATAAAGGATTTGTGACAAAAAGTGTGAGGATTGATTATAGTTTTGAAATGTAAAACAATCCTTCATGCATTATAATAGAAGCACCCTGGACGAAGCAGTGATACACCAACTGCGTTCAGCTTCTCTGAAGCACACTCTCTGTATACTTTTACAAGAGTAGTGGAAAAAGCTCCAGCAGAGAGATGTTCTGTCAAGCTAGACCTAGAAATGTATAGCAGCATTGTATGATACACTCCAATGAGAGGCAAAAGGAGGGATCCTTTAACCTGGTCCAGTCACACGACTGACAAATGCTAATAACCAAACGTGTGTCCGTTCCAGACTCTTGTTCACTGTTGAAGGGGTTTATCAGAGGGAGACCCCAGGCTCAGGTTGTCCTTCATAGGATTATAGAGTGCTCACACACCGAAGTGTTATGTTTCATCATTGGTCTGACTCCCCCTCAGGAGGGTGGTGCATCCACATGAGAGCTCTTTATCGGAGATCTTTTTCCCATGTAATCCCGCTGAGGTGCGCCTGATTCTATAGTGAAAGGTAGCGGTGTGTGATGTGGTGTAGGTTGTGGTGAAACAATATGAATACATGCTCTAACTCCCTGGACACTTTCAATCAGATTCAGTGAAGTGGGTCTGATTAAAAACAAAGAGCAAACTAAATTAAACATAATGTGTCAGAGGTTTGCTATATCAAAGGAAGGTCACATGTTTGAAGCCACTGTTGGTCCATGAAGAGATCCTCAGCATTTCATAAGGATCATATAAAAGTACCTCAAGGTACTCTCATCAACGTACCCACATCGCCAGAGGCAATATTGACCCCAGTGATAAGTACAAACACATGTAGCCATTACCATTGCTTTGGTGGACGGAATCCTGGTACTTGTAAGAAAGATAAACCACAGACAACACATATATGAAATGAGATACATAGATTACTGCCTTAAATAGGACAATTCACACATTCATGGGACAGTCCCATTACTAGTTTGTAATAAGCACGCCACGATCAAACAAAACTGATCAAGTGGTCAGCCTGTATTGTAGCGATATTGTACTTTGCACACCCAACAAAATGCTATATCCTCCATCAGCACCCAAAAAACATGACTGTAGACCACCAGGGTTGGATTGGGATAAAAAAAAAAGTGGCCCACATTTGCAGATTGCGCCTTTTTGCAAAACACTGCTTCAGAGTTTTAAGCATTATGAAAAGAAGGTTTATCTAAAAGAGGCATGTTTTCTTACCTTCACTGAGATTTAAAAAAAAAATGTTGCCAGACCTTAACCCCTTCGATGCTCATGACGAGCTCAGCTCGCCATGAGGTACACCTCTCGTACACTCATGATGAGCTGAGCTCGTCATGAACAATAGGAATCGGTGATGGTCAGCGCACAGGGTAAATAAGTACCGCACCGATGGTGTTAATTAATATATGTGAGGTCCCTCTGCTCAGGTCAGTATTATGACCATGCTCAATCTGCATACATCAATGGGCTGGCTCAGCGAGAGACTGAGATTGACACCTCCGCCCCATTGGTAAATGGCTAAATAGAGGCTCATCTGCCTCCAAAAAGGTTGCTCAGGCCCTCATTGAGTGCATATGTGACATTTACCCCTGTGGAGTCGCATTCTTTCTAATGTACTCAGTCATTACTATGCCATGCATGCATGGCCTGCTTGACCTCATTTATCTTCATCGTGGGCAGGGAGTCCCAATCTTCATTCAGTGTTGAAACAGATCCTTGGTTCGGGTCTTCCAAAATTAGGGGCCTATTTAGAAGTGCAGAAATAGTGTGCTCATCAGAACTTAAACCCACCATCTCATCCATAGTGAGGGCAAAGCCGTGGGCATTCTGGTAAATGGAAGTTATGTGGTCATGACAGCGAGAACTTGCATTATTGAACATCAGAATACTTTTTGGTGCAGACGATCTGCAACAAAATTGAGAAAACACTATGTAGACACTAACCACACTGCAAATGACATGAGTTAGGTGATGTTGGAGACAGCTGAGAGTGACTTCAATGTACTCAATAGACTTCTCAGGAAGGAACAAAGATGGGTCTATAGATTGTCCACGGATACCAGGGGTCTCAATGATGAGATCTCCTGGTCCCAATTGTAATCTTTTGCTCCAAGACTCATTGCTTTCCCTTCACATGAGGGTTAGTCCAACTAATACCAATGTAGTCTCTGTGTTACATGTAGGTGACATGTTGTTGTCCTAGAGATGCCTAGAAGCAACTTCTTTTAGCGAAAACCCACATTCTGGCAATATAAGTTGAATACTCTTCCTGTTCTGCTAGCTTTTGGTGCAGACCTCTACCATTATATCATGATCACTGTGGCAACAGGTTACCACCTAAGACATTTTGAAATTAGGCCCTATTATTCAGGAAGGCAGGGTCCTCAAACTTTGATACCCGACTGCCTCATAAGCGAGGCATTCTTGGATCATTTCTTTCCTTTTTTGAAACACTTATACCATGTGTTTTGAAGATGGTTTCCATTACCTAGGGATTGTACTTCCATCTCAGTGCACCAAAGCATCTGGCACGAGAGCACGCCTACCTCTCGTATGGCAGCCCGTGTAGCCGGAGTCGTGGTCTAGTGGTCAAAATCATCCCATTGGCTTCCCTTGAATTAGGAGCACCTTAAACTTCTGGTCCCAGAGGCTTTTGTACATTCTACTGACACATCAAGTATTGGGTAGAAGGACCGCTGGGCCTTCACTAGATTGAAATTAAGTCACATCATCGGATTTGGGTCCCTGAAGCTGGCGCAAATTTCCCATGACCGCTCCATTATCTGTCTTGTTTGAGGTTGGACAGTCCTCACTCTGACTTTGTTTATCTTTTTAGATATGATCCCAAGCACAGTGTTGGGTGCAGCTGATGGTTCACTAGTTTACCGGGTTCCCGGTGAGTAAACATTTCCCAATTTCCTTTATGACTTTTCATTGATACTAATGCTCATTTTAGTGATCACAATATCTGGCGGTCTAAACTTGATTTTTTTGGGTGCTGAATGGGAGATTCAGCATCTTGCTGGGTGTGCACAAGGAAAATACTGCTACAATGCACGCTGGCCACTTGAGCAGCTTTGTTTGATTGTGGCATGCTTATTAGAAATTTGCAATGAGAATTGTTGTATGCATGTTTTAATTGTCCTATTTAAGGCAGCAATCTATGCCTCTCATTTCCTTTATGTGCTGTCTGTCGTTTATTCTTCTTACAGGTACCATGAAATCCTGCACTAAAGGGATGGTAATGGTTACCCGTGTTCGTACTTATCACTGGGGTTAATGTTGCCTCTACTAATCTGTCTGCATTGATGAGAGCGCCTTGAGGTACTTTGTTTATGGACCTGATGAAATGCTGTGTATCCCTTCAGGGGCCAACAATCAAATGAAACATGTTGAACTTCCCTTAATATAGCAAATGCCTTACACATTATATCTTTATTGTTTTGCACTTTGTTTCTAATCAGACCAACCTGCCCTGAATCTGATTAAGAGAGTCCAGGGAGTTAAAGCCTATTTTAATTCATATTTTTTCATTACACCCTGCACCACATCACACACCACTAGATTTCACTGTAGGATTAGGCACACCCCAGTGTGCTCATATAGGAAAAAGATGTTAATTAAAGAGCCCATCAGGCATTGCAGCGCCCACCCGATGACCAGCAATCAGTCTGTAATCATATGAAGGATAGCCCCAGGACATGGGGTCTCCTTCCTATAATCTTCTTCAACAGTGGCCAAGACTCTTGAACAAATGGGCACACATTTTAGTTAGTAGCAGCTTGATATGCCCAGCATAAAGAATGTTTCAGATGTGCCTCTTGATCACCACTGCCAAGCAGAAAACTATATTCTAAAAGGTATGCCTACTTTAATTCACAGGTGGTACTCATAACGATGCCAATGTGGGGTGCCGCTTCTTAGGTTATTGATCGAAATGCTGTGCAGGTTGTGAGGAATAATGATCAGGCAAGGATATGAGATGAGACAGACAGGCTTGCATTTGGGACTCTCACTAGCACAGATGGGACAAGAGACATTTTTTGCAGTCTTTGTTGTTTCTTTAGCAACGGTGATGGCAGGCTGAATTATGTAGGACTAGCAGATACTGGATGTGTAAGGGATTCCCAGTGTTGAGAGGTCCATGTAGTATTCTTGACATACTGTATCTTTAAAACATTAGTTTTTTTACTTCTTCATTCTTTTTAGAGTGTTATGTATTTTGTGTTCTGTTCTTCCACGTCAGATTGCTGTTGGTGTTTCCAGCTTTGTCAACCTCTGCCGTGGGCTCCCTTCGTGGATTTTTAATATTGGAATAAATACCGAGGCTTATTATTTACCTCTCTGTTTTCCCTGGACTTATTTACTATTGTTTCCTCCCACTACAATTTGGTACCAGGAGTGGGGTACAAGCTTTTCATAGGATTTCAGATTTTCTTCCGTTTACATAAAGAAGATCATTCTTCCTAATATTTGGAGCCCACGGACAACTTCGTCTCGACCATCTAGGATTATATCTTGTTTCCTAAAGGTGGGTCAGACTATACTTAATCTTTGGAACTTTTCATTTGTTTTGCAACTGCTGCATGCCAGCGACGTTTGAAAAAACTGTATGCACGCAAGCTGCATTAAAAAAAGAATACATTCTACTCACACATCTTGCCTACTCCTACTCCGTTCCATCGGTGACACTCTTCTGTTCCACTGCCGCATAGACTTATGGGAACAAGAATTCGTCACTCGATCTGCTAAGCATTCTGGGATCGACATATTTACGTCATACGTTCAGCCGCCATCTTCGAATTTGCAATCTCCGATATTCGCACACTAATCGTTTAATTTTAAAAAACACCTTATGCTTTGCTTTACTGCAATTTTACAATATATTCACATTTCTACACCAAAATAACAAAGAAATTGCTCCTCCACTTCTACCGTTTGTAAGTCTCATTCAATTTTATTGTTTTCTTTTGTCTGTATTTATTTATTTATTTATTTTGCTAAATACATGGCTACCTTTCAAGGTGTCATACAGCCATCACCGTTTCTACAAAAAGCTGGCAAGCCAGAACTAAAGTGGTCTGAATGGATAAAAGATTTCGAAAATTACTTGACCGCTATAGATGCTGATGAATATTCAAGTACAAGGAAATTAGCATTGTTAATTAACCATTTTGAAACTGCTGGTCGTAGAGTTCTCCAAAATCTCCCTCATTATCCTCCACCTGTTTCAGAGGATGCAGTTTGAAATGTATATCTTGAAGCTAAATTACGAATGGGGAAGCAATATCCTGATGCTACGAGTGTCATTTTAGAAAGATTCAATTTTGCATTGTGCAAGCAGTCGTCGGAAGAGTCTGTTGAAGATTATATTGCCAATTTGAGGGTTCTCGCTGAAAAATGTGACTTCGGTACTAATGTTGACATTTATATTAGAGACCAATTTCATTGTCATTCTAAAAAAGTTCAGGAACGCTTACTTACTTCTATTAATCCTTCATTGACTGAAACAATTGATATAGCAAAAAGCATTGAAAGGTCAGTTGTTACATCAAAGGTTCTAGCCACTAATCAACAGTTTGGAACTTCTTCTCAAGCTGATTTACCTCAAACTATGAACAAGATCTCTGAGGATAATTCAGTTTATGCTATCACACAGAAACAAAGTACTGATAGGAGAATCTTCAAGAACCAGCCAACTAGACCTCAATTAGTATGTTTCCGTTGTGGATCTAATAATCATATTGGCAACAATCCTATGTGCCCAGCTTTGGGGAAAAGATGCACTAAGTGTGAGAAAATTGGGCATTTTTATAATGTTTGCAATAAAAGGACTCCTAATTCTAGCAATAGGAATTTTAGACCTAGAATTAGTACAATTTTGGTAGATCACCCAAAATACCTGATTGTACTTCACAATTTGCTAATATGATTGTTGCCATTGATGTTCCTGAATATACTGACAAGCCTATCAAAGGTCCATTTGTTGATATCACTATTGATAACAGATTATTCCTACCATGGCTGATTCAGGTGCCCCTGTCACTATTATTGCAGATGTTACATTTTATGATTTATGGCCTGATAAGTTTCCTCTCATTGCTCCTGATATTAATCCAAAAGCATTTGGGGACCAAGACATCGATTTAATAGGATATTTTTGGGACATACTTACTTGCTTAGGTAGGTCTATTAAAACAAAGATTTACGTAGTAATCAAAGGAAGGAATATAGTTGGATGGAAAGATCTTGGCCTGTTGGGAATTATTTTACGACCGGGACAAGATCCTCCCATAATTCTAGGTGAATCGCCTTCAAACATTTTAACTGTAAATAATGAAATTTATATTGTTGACAAACTCATAGCAGATTTTCCTGAAGTGTTCAAAAGTACAGTTGGTAAAGTAAAAGGTTTTGAACATACTATAGTGTTGAAAGATAATGCAAACCCTATCATACACAAGGTTTGGCCCATTCCCATTAGTGTTAGGGAAGATCTTAAAACACTCCTTTCCAACCTTCAAGATGAGGGTATTATAGCACCTATTAATGCTTCAGAGTGGATTTCTCAGGTAGTTTTGCGAAACAAACAAAATGGCGATTTGAGGTTATGTGTGGATTTAAGGTCTCTCAACCAAAATATATTAGTTGACTGTCATCCGCTGCCACACATACATGAAATGTTAGCTAACATTGGTAAATCAACCTTTGTTTCAACTATAGATCTCCACTCAGCATACCACCAAATTCAATTGTCTATTGATTCTCACCCACTTACAGCTTTCGTGACTCCATTTGGGGCATTCAAGTTTCTAAGATTACCTTTTGGCCTTGCTTCGGCCGCAAGTGTGTTTGAGAAAGTAATGGACAATTTATTTGGATGTTTGAGTCAAGTGCAGGCATTTCAGGACGACATATTAGTACATACTGAAACTGAGGAAGAACATTTGATTGTTCTCAGGAAAGTACTTTCAATCTTACATGAAAAGGGCATGACGGTTAAAGCCAACAAATGTAAATTACTTGTTCATGAAGTGGAATATTTAGGCCATTTAATCTCTAAGGATGGTATGAGACCAACATTTTGTAATATTGAAGCAATGCGCAATGCACCTCCTCCTTTGGACAAGGATACCTTGAGGTCTTTCCTTGGCCTTTGCGTATACTACGCAAGGTTTGTGCCTGGATATGCTCATACCATATAACCACTTAGAAATTTGCTTAAAAAAGGTTGCAAATTTGACTGGTCTTCTGATCTTCAGGGAATTTTTGAAAAGGTTAAACTTTTAGTTATCAATGCCCCGGCATTACAGTCTTTTGTTATCAAGGCAAAACCTTTTATGTCAGTAGATGCGAGTCAGAAAGGATTGGGAGCTGTTTTTGGACAATGGGTAGATGGTAAAGAAAATACCATTGCTTTCGCCTCTCGTGCTTTAACCACACCTGGATCTAATTACAACACAATTGAACGAGAAGCACTGGCAATTGTGTGGGAAATACAAAAATGTAAAACATACATTTGGGGTGTTCCTTGTGAAGTATACACTGATCACAAACCATTACTGTATTTGTTATCTGGCAATGGTTTAGGTAAATCTTCTGCAAGATTAGTGAGGTTGCTTTCAAAACTACAAGAATATAATCTAACTGTAAAATATATTCAAGGAGGGAAAAATGTCCGTGCAGACTGTCTTTCCCGTTTACCTCTTCCCAACAATGGTGAAGGTGAGGATCACATCAATTCTGAATGTGCTGTTGGTTTGATTGATGCTGTTGCATCATGTTCCATCAACATCTCTCAGAATGATTGGGCATCTGCCATGGAAGATGATGAGATTTTAAAGAAAATAGAAGTTTTTATCAGAACTAAATGGCCAAATAGTAAAAATCTTAATGGTGAATTAAGATCTTTTGCACACGTTCGTGATGAACTTGCGTTTGAAAACGGAATTTGCATCAGGAACGGCCTGTTTCTTCCTCCTACTTTGTTAAGAGACAAAATTATCAATATAGTTCACGAGGGACATTTAGGCATTTCTGCTACTTGTAAAAAAATTAAATCAATTTACAAACACGTGAACTCCTTTATTGACAAATGTTCTACATGCATTGTTTCTGATAAACATTGGAAAGTCAACAAAAAAACCTTTGTATCCAGTACCATTTCCTGATCAACCTTGGGATAAGATTGCGGTAGACTTTTCAGGTCCTTTCATACTTCTTCCATCAGATAAAAGGTTTTGTATTGTTGCTATTGATTACCATTCCAAATGGATTTACTATTCTTTTGTACAGAATGCTAATTCTGATTCAGTCGTTAAGTTTCTTCTAAACATTTTTAAAATTGAAGGTACTCCAAATTATGTTGTCACTGACAATGGCCAACATTTTATTTCTAGTCAAAGGGTTGATTTCTTTAATTCCATTGAGATTCATCACCTTAAAGTTGCTTTGTACAGTCCATCTTCTAATGGCCTAGTTGAAAGAGCTAATCATTTCATTAAAGAAGGTATCCAAACCGCTCTTTCATCCAAAGTTGATGTAGCTGAATTCATACGTAACAAAATTTGGGCATACTTAAACACTCCACATTCTACAACCAATGTTACACCTTTTAAAGCTCTTCGCGGTAGAGAGGCTAAATCCAAACTTCTACCCAAGTGGTTTTCTGAATTCTCTGTTGGTCAAAATCTAAATAAAAAAAGGAGTTTGATTACAGATTTGCAAACTACAAAAAAAATTGTTGCCAACAAACAAGCCATTCAGAAAAGATTTATGATGAGAAAAGTAAATGTTCTAATTTTGATTTTAAAATGAATGACTCGGTTCTTATCAAGAAACCATTCAGAATTTGTAAAGGTCAATCTAGATTCACTTTACCTGCTTGCATTATTAAAGTCACAAGTTCTTCTGTGTTACTTGACAATAAGGGTTGTGGAGCAAGAACAATGTAGTTAAGATTTCCAAATCTCATGTTGATATATTTAACAAAACATGCTTTAATGAAGAATCTGAAAACAATACTGATTTTACATTAGGTCCTGGATTTGATTGTACAAATCAACAAATTGATTCTTCTATTTCTGATGATGATAACTTTCAACATAATGTTCCTAGTGATTTTTCTTCTGATGTTGATAACTGTCATTGTGATGTTCCAAATGATGCTAATGTATCTGTTAATACTCGTGTTCACAGACTTCCCATCAGATTTAAGGACTATGTTCTGTATTGATATGTTTTTTGTTTTGTTTATGGGGAGGGGGTATGTAGTATTCTTGACATACTGTATCTTTAAAACATTAGTTCTTTTACTTCTTCATTCTTTTTAGAGTGTTATGTATTTTGTGTTCTGTTCTTCCACGTCAGATTGCTGTTTGTGTTTCCAGCTTTGTCAACCTCTGTTGTGGGCTCCCTTCGTGGATATTTAATATTGGAATAAATACGGAGGCTTATTATTTACCTCTCTGTTTTCCCTGGACTTATTTACTATTGTTTCCTCCCACTACAGTCTACCAGGCTCAATACAACAATTTTAATAAAACAGATAGGTCTTGAGTTGTTTTCTGAAGCCCAGTAGGTTATCATTCAGCCTAAGAGTTAGGAATAAGGTTTTCCACGGTTTGGGGCAAGGGAAGGGAAAAATAAATGCCAACCACACCTAGCACCCTGGGGATGGAAAGAAGACTCGGGTTGCTAGATCTTAGCTCTCTTTTGGGGCAGTAGGGGCTGACCAGATGATGAAGCATATGTTATGTTATGTTATGTTATGTTATGCAGGGGTTTTGTATAGCGTGCGGCTACTCGGAAGAGTGTCCCGACGCTTTGGATTGCACACTAATCTCATAACACAACAGGGAAAATAAGAAACAGAGATAGAAGAAACCTAAAAGGGACCGAAACTAAGAGGAAAAGAGCCAGGTTTTAAGCCCTTTCCGAAAGGCCAACAAATTAGGAATGCTGCGCAGGGACACAGGCAGTTTATTCCATAACTGAGGTGCTAGTAGTTTAAAAGAGCGGCCTCCGATGCGGGCTCTCTTCACACGAGGAACCGTCGCAAGAAACAGGGCTTCAGACCTGAGCGACCTGGCAGGCAAATAAAAGGCCAGCCTCTTCTGCAGGTATTTTGCTCCGGAGGCGTGCAAGGCTTTGTGCGCCAGAGTAAGAGTTTTAAAAATTATCCGCTTCCGGACAGGGAGCCAGTGCAGAGCCTCCAGAAGACCCGAGGCTCTGGCACGGCGCGATAGTCCAAAGATGGCCCGTGCTGCCGAATTCTGGACAACCTGTAACCATTGGAGCAGATACTCTGGCAAGCCGAGATAAAGGACGTTGGAATAGTCAATTCTCGAGCCTATAATCGCCTGCACCGTGTGGGACCCCTCCATGTGCCTCGAGCAGTGAACCATGCAAAGCACTTTAAACTGAATCATCTTGATTACGGTTAGCCAGTGTCAAGTGGCAAGTGCCAGGGAGGCAATCTGAAATTTGGGAATACTCTAAAGAATTCGTGCCACAGCATTTTGTATTATCTGAAGGTTTTTGTAACTGAGAGTGGAATAGCCAAATAAAGAGAGAGTTCCCGTAATCAAGGTGGGATAATATTAGGCCCTGAATCACCATTATGCAGGCAGCAACAGGTAACCAACTTAGTGTCTTCCTGAGGGCTGTTAAAAGGCCACAACATGTGGAGGCCAGCTTCTTGGCCTGAGTTTTGATGTTGAGTTTGCTGTCCAGTGTAACGCCCAGGCTTTCCACTTCTGGCTTGGGGGATGAGCGGTCTCCCAAGTGGGAGGCGGGTGGGAGTGAGCTGCTTCCAAAGTAATAGGTTGTAGCTATCCACTAAAACCACCATTGCATCGCCATTTAACTTTAGACAACTGGCAACTATCCAATTTAAGCAGGAATTAAGTTGCTGTGAAATAAGTCCTATATTGGGAGTGGCGGAGACAATGGTCTGTGTATCGTCCACAAAAGGCACCAAAGTAAAGCCTAAAGAGCAAATGATACTTGACAAGGTACGAACATAAAGATGAAAAGGAGGAGACCTGGGACTCACCACACTATAGGTGATGGATAGCGGAAAGGAATGGTCCTTTACTAACTTGAAACTTCTGTTATTTACATAGGAGGAGAATCATTTTAGCGAATTCCCATGATTCCTGACTCTTCCAATCTACACAGTCGGATTGGGCAGGAGACAGTGTCAAATGCTGCACTCAGGTCGAACAGAATGAGAGTAGCTGAACCACCTTGGCAGCAGCAAGGAGCACTGTTTTAGTACTGCAACCTGTCTGGAAACCAGTTTTGGGTGGGTCATAGGATATTATGAAACTCCAAAAATACCAGGGAGGAGGGAGTTAAGCCTATAGCTTTCGGCTAACTCTGGGTCTGCACGTCTTGCACAACTGCTTCTGTCCAATGAAAGATTGTATATATCAGTAAGTCCTGAAAGAATGGCATCCAGCCTTTCAACAGCATACAGACAGGTGCGGGATTCCGTGGGGAGCCTCGTTTCACAGTTTTGCTATACTGAATATTTCCTCCTTGCCAACCTGTGGGACTGACGAAGGTTCTCCCCTTGACCTATCAACCGTTGGTCATATTCTTGTGATTCGATGCCCCAGCAAGTGTGTCGTAAATGAGCCTTGCTTTCCTGAGAAATTAATTGGCTAATAAATCTCAGTGGGACTCTTGAGCCCATGCTAACAGGTTTCAAAAACAGATTTAAGAATTTTGTAGAGTTTCTTCGAGGAAATGGAAGAACGTTCAATCCTTTCAGCGAAATCATCCATCTGGGCTTTCCTAATGGCTTGCTAAAACTTTTTTAACGCTTTTTTGTGCATAAGTTTGCAAGTGTTGGCAGTCCCTGTCACCAAATGTTACTGCGGAAACATGTATATCCCTGTTCCTGTGTTGGAAGAGACTTTAGAGGCACACGGGGACCTGGCATTGGTTTATGCACTCGTAACTGATAGAGTAAATACAATCTAAGCAGAACTATAACCATTCTCTCAGGTAGGCATTTGACCACAATTGTACCAGATTCATGGCACAGGAAGAATGGTGGGATTTGCAAGAACTTTCAAGTCAAGCTTCAGGTGGCTTGTGGAATGATGCAGCTCTCACAGTCATAGGTGAGTGTAGTTCTTAATTTTGATTTTATGACTGCATGACTGCAGGCTGGCTGTGATATGGATCCAGAAGCCCATGACCACTGTGCTATTTTAGATACCAAAGGGCTTAGATCAGCATTTCCCAAACTATGGGTTGCAACTCACTGGTGTGTCACCAGCCGATTTCATGTGGGCAGTGGAAAAACAATAAATAAAGATGCCTTTACATTTTGTATTTATCTTAACTCATTTGCTGTGATTCAAGGACAGAGGTCAAATGTCAGGCTTTGTCAGCTGACAAATTACTGCTTATTATTTTGACATGGGGATAGGCTTTACTTGTCTTTCTCTGAGTGCAAAGTGAGAGGAGGTTTTAAAATCAACTATGTGACAAACTTGCTGGGGTACGTTGAGTGTAGAAGGAAAGCCTGCAGGAAGTAGATTTTTTGTAGGACAGCAACATTTGCATACCACTAAATTAACTTTTAGGGGAGAATGCAAAAATTGTAATGAGTATGTTGCTTTGGTAATTCACAGCATTTTTAAAGCGTGTCTACTATTACAAAAAAATAAATTGCCCCTGCCTCTTGTCTAATAATGTTAGGAAGATCCAGATACTTTGTCATTCTAAAATTTGGGCGTGGTTCCATAAAGGCAGGGAACACTGGCCTAAAGGCATTAACTTGAGCATAGAGTATCATCTCAATTGTGGAGTATTTTTCATTGAATGGCTGCTATCTGGCAAGGCTGACCTTGTTGATCCATGAGGAGATGCAGAGGATAATGAAAACATGAATGGCCTCCTGACTTGAACCTCAGGGACAGAATAGTCCAACAACCTCGACCCCAACACCTGGACTCTGCCATCTGTGATTCTACCTTGCCATGTGGTGCAACCTCAGTCCTGGACCCTTGGAAGGGGGCCTAAGGTGGTCTGCCAGCCTCTATGGATCCAATGGAACTGGTGCATCTTCTCTTCTACGTGACACAACCAGAGCAGAAGCAATGCATTGCCATCACTGTGTGGATCTCCACCATCGCATAGATCTGCTTTGCAGCCCACCGCCTCATGGGAACCGTCGCTCTGTGATGAACCCTCAGTGCAGGCCCTCACATCCCTCATCGACCGTAGCCTCTACAATGATGCCGGACTCCGCATCTCAGCTTCACAACTCCTTGGAAGAGACGCATCACCCTGACTGCGCGACACATTCTCGACGCCTGACTTCGCATCACAAGCCCTCTTTGAAGGCATCCTCGAAGACGATGCAGGACCTCGCATCCAGCCTTGCTGCATCTCTGAACCGACGCATAGTTTCAGCAGTACGATGCATCTTCGACGCGGATCCCGGTAAATTCTGTTCAGTGGGCTTAACTGGGTCCCTATAGCTGTCCATCACTCTACTGCAGTCGGCTTGATCTTGTGTTTTTGTCTCGGTCCAGCAGGGCCTGATATCTACAGTTGGGGCTTTGTGCTTTTGGAGCTATTTATTTACACTGAAATCTTTAAACTTGCATATCTTTTACCCTACTGATTGGATTTTTTGTTTTTTTAAAATAGCTCTATTTAACTTAATGTGGAATACTTTTTATGTGATATCATTCGTGTTATTTGAAAAATTTGAAGACGTGGTTATTCAACCAATAATATAGTACACCCACCGGATCCTCACCTCTAAGGAACGACATTACTGCAGTCTAGCGCCGAGACACCCAAGGGTAATTGTTCGCGCTCTATAAGTGTCAGAAAATAAATAAATAAATAAATTATTACTCTTTGAAGTGCTAGACAAATACTTCACATATTGCCTCCAGATGAATTCTGACTGCTCTGTGCCAAGCTACCAGATGTTTGAGCACAGGTTAATTTAGGGTTGTATCACCCTGACAAGGATTGTGGTTGCTGCTTGACCACGGATCGCACCCCAGTCTACCATCAACCCCTTTTCTTACAGCAGGTTTCTAGATGTAGCATTCAACGAAACAAACGGGGAATTTGGGAGGTTTCAGTCCTTCAAAGTTAGTATCCTGTAAAAGTCAGTGGGGAGTGAAGTAAAAATAAAATATAGCCACAATTCTCAAATTAGCTATTCAACCATTACAGTTACATCACTAGAGAACAAGTCTAGTTTTCTTACTTAGATTTTTCATGTGATTCACTATAACAATTTATATTCTCCCTAAACGTGCAAATTCCAGTCTCAATTCATAATTGCAGCCATAATTGTTGAAAACATTCAGCCAATACGTGTTTCACCGTTAACTCCGCTTTGTTAAGTATGTATGTTATTTACTGTTTGCTAACTCAACTATCCCAATGAGGAAAGATTTTGTTTATGCACTTAGAAAAACAATGTTAAACAATAATTTTTTGTGGTAAAATCACATCCACAATGAACTTTTCAGAAAAAAGCGCACGAAAAGGCATTACATTTTAATCTGCTAAGTGGTGCTAATAAAAGGTACAACTGACCCAACTTTTTAAGACACTAGCCATCCTCCAAACTGAGGCTGACTGTGACTTAAATTAGCAATTGAAGGGCTTATTTTAAATGATACAACCCTTAATGTTTGATAAGGAATGTTTCAGTATTAGGTACATTGAAGCCCATGAAAGAATTAGAAATCAGATATTTGTACAGCTCTTTGATCAATTCTCAACAATTAATTAAAGATGTAATTGTGTCAATTAACTGATATCATTATATGATTACTAGAATTATAAATATAAAAAGAGAGTAGTGCTCTCATCTATTTCTACTTCATACCACTGAGTATATGATGATGTCAGATGCGTGTATATTTTCCTGACAAAGCCCTTGATTAAGGGTGAACTGGGGGTGAGCAGTTTATACTGCTGTATTTTATGTGTAGACAACTATAAAGGACATGAAGGTAAACAAATATATATTTTGGACTTGTCGGTAGCCATCTGCAGCCCCTTACATCCTTACACGCTGTGAAGGTGAGACAGATTGAATTATTATATATTTTAATATGGACAATGATCTATGGCATAATGTACTTAGTGTTCCAAGGCAAGTTTTTAGTCACTTAAGCTGATCTTTTTTCATGATTTGCTGATGCCAGCCCTTCTGCCCAGCGCCCTACACTGCTTGACTGTTTATATATAGATTCTCCAGCTCTACATGGCATGACAACCTGCATATATCTCTTCACATCTAACTAGTTATTCTTCCTCTTACTTTCTGCTAGCCTCTTCTTCTGACAGATGCATTTCCAGCCATCAATCCCTTCTGCCCAGCACCCTTCACTGCTTGATTGTTTATAAAAATCTTCTCCAGCTCTACATGACATGAAAACCTGCATATGTCTCTTCAGCTATTCATAGTTCATTTTCCTCTTCCTTTTCTGGTAGCTTTCTCCTCTGACAGATGCATTTCAAACCTTCCACCCACGACAGCCAGCTCCCTTCTCCAGCTCCTCAGGTCTGCCATTGGACCATATCCCGCACAAAGCCCTCATCTTCCAGACAATCTTCTCTATTAAAGGGAGCTCAACCCGATTGAGCCAGCTAAATTAGTTTTGTTTCAGATAACAGGATCCATCAAACTCATATAAAATAGTAATTCCAAATAATATTAAAATGTAGTTTCCTCAACTAGTTAAAAAGTAATGATTATTCACCATCCCCTTCTCGTATTTTTATATAATTAAATCTATCTACTGTTCAATATGTGCCTTTCACTATTTAGTAAATAAAGAAAGTCCGACTTAACTTTATTAATGTCTATATATACTAAATAAACATGACGCTTTTTTTCAAAAAAATATCTAACATTATAGAAGTCTTCCCAAAGCAAAAATAATTGTAAAATCTACAAATGCAGAGTCACACAGAGACTCTAAAAACGAATTATCACCCTAGATTCAGTCCGAAACTCTTTTTAATTGATATGTCTCGAAGAAGTTAATCAGAAAATTGATTTAGCAGTTTGTGTCCAGGTCTGTCATGATATCGCATGCAATGATTTTACCTCTGCATGTCTCTCCCAGAAAATGTCAACAGGTATATTATATACAATATGAGAAGTTAGATGCCAACTCCATTGCCAACATAAAAGTATTCCCATGTCTTTAGATATCAATGCTCCTGCACAGCAGACCAGGCCCAGCTGTGGAAAATGGAAGTATGACGATATTTGTCTCTTTTCCCATTCCTCTTTCTCTGGGTCTACCTCTAACCTTCCTGTTCTAAGTATGAGGTAGGGTGTGGGTTTAGAAAAGCGTGGAAGCTCATATCACTCTTGTTAGATCTCCTGGGTGATCTGGAGTACAAAGTTAGTGCATCTTAACACAATCAAATCTAAAAAAGATTCAAAGGGGGGAATGGACTGGAATAGAAAAAATTGCCTCAGCTTATCTCCTTTTCCCATAGGCAGACTCTGCAGTCGGGGCAGAGATCTCCATATGGTACAGTAGCAGGAAAAGTTGAAAAAAAAGCATACAACTTGAATAGAGTTCGTAAACATGTTTTAATGTAAAATATTATTGGTATTTACAATCATTAATTATTGTTAATATATTTAATTACATTATTTGTTTTTTGTTGAAATACATTTTCTTATCCCCAAACATAACAAGTTAAACGCTATAGTGTGCATTATTAGTTATTAAAATTATGTATACAAATAATTAAAAGTAATGTAATTGTTTTTAATAAAATTAATTGTTACATTAAGGTTTGATTCCGATTCGGGAAAAACCGCTGCGAATAGCCGTTCGGAGCGTTTTTCACATACGAATCATACCCTGCAACGTCCCCCGTACGTATGACGAAGTACGATTCGTACCAGGAGCTGGACTCCGTACGAATCGTACAGAGACCGTGCAAATTAAATCCCCATACGAATCTCCCTTGGAACCCGCTGTACGCGACATCTGTACGGTTCGCGGCTGTTTTTTCTGACCCAGCAAGTACGATTTGTGTCGGGTACGCACCGTACAACCCTTTTTCTACGGGAGCTGAAAACAGCCGTAATAGCAGAGTTCGTCCTGAAACCGGTAAGGAACGCCCCCCCCGCCCCCGGGTACAGTGCATAAACCCCATGATTGCAGGGGTACGGTGCGTACCCCTGTGATCATGGGGTGTAGGCACCGTACCCCTGCGATCATGGGGTGTACAGACCGTACCCCATGTTTGCTGGGTGGACGGTGTGTACACCCTGCGATCGCGGGGGTACGGTGCGTGAACCTCATGATGGCAGGGGTACGCACCGTACCCCGCGATCATGGGTTGTACGGACCGTACAGTGTGTATGTGATTGTGTGCTTTTCCGTCCGAATCGCCCTTACCTGATGTGGACCGTACGAATCGCATCCTCATACCCCGGTCCGGATCGTACTCGTTGGGTCGTACGGCATGTTTACGATTCGTACGGAGAGGGCTCAGGAAACAAATCGTACAGACTTTTTTTTTCCAGGATCGGAATCGACCCCTAAGTGTTAAAATACAATTTTTAACATATTTTAAAATATGTACTCTCCATATATTTTTAAACATTACATCATAAATATTTATCTATTTTAACAATATTAAATATTTTTTAATAACTTAGGATTATACCATACATGATTTACATGTAAGTCCTTGATTCCATTATCTTTAATGGGACACTGTTGCAGTACCAGGAGTTGGCCATACGTGGTGCTGAACTTAAGTTTTTTAATTTTCTTTTTGTAGCAACTTACACTTTTGAATTACTTTACACTCGGATTATATGAATAGCCTAAAGTAGTAAGAGTAAATTTACATGTGTAAATTGCTCACAAATGTAATTTACCCTTGTCCATAGCCCTTTGGTCCTTTCATGAGTCACATGACCAAGCCCTGCCACTGCCACACAGTAGAACCTGAGATAGGCATTGCAGCATGGGCCTGAGTGTGTCAGTCACTCTTTTGTCATGAACAAACAGCCCTCCCTAACTTACTCTTTCAGTCACTCACTATGAAAGTATAATTGTTTGCTATTATTTCAATGTCTTACCTTTCAAATGTTTTAAATGTTTTTTATGAAAATATGAGATGAGACTTGACAGTCTACACAATACTGCAATTGACCTTGCCTCCATTATCTTCTATCAGCGGATGTTACACTATCAGGAGTTGCCATGAAGGCGTGGCGAAGCACCTAAAATGGCAGACGTGTTCTGAGGACACTCCCCTCCACATCCCCCATTTATTCTGGCGTGCAGCCGGTCCTGGTGTCGAGGCTGCTGCACACGCCACAACACCCATAGCCTGAGCAACACGGATCCGGCCTCTACTGCTTGGAGGTGGGGACCCGCTGAGACTGGCATCTAGAACTGACGTGGATGGAGTGAGGCAGCTGGGCCGAGCGCATCGGGGTAAGACCTGTCTTTCCCACTCCCCTCCCTGTAATGTCTCTGGGCCAAAGGGAGGTGTGACCAGACTCTGTTTTGAGGCCAGCCAGGGGGAAACCCACAGCCAGAGCAACACTGATTAGGCCCAATGGGCTGGAGGTGGGGGTCCGCTGGGTCTGACCTTTTGGACTGCCACAATCTGAGTACGGTGGCGGAGGCCGGCCCGCACATGTGGTGCCCAGACCAGGAGTTGTGCACTGCTCCCAGAAGCAGCGGGTATACATCTGGAGGGATCCTGATGGCATCAGAGCCAGCAAGAGGACTTCACCAGTGGTGAGAGGGGGCATCCTACAGGCCACATATCCGCTGAAGCAGAGACATAGCAGGTGAACCTGGGGCAGCTCTGTTCGTCTGAGGTGGGGGGGTCCGAGGGTCAGTCGGGCCTAGGCCTCCCCCAAGCACAGAGCAGAGTAGTAGTGGGAGACAACCTGGGCACTGTAGTGTTAGGACCAGTGCAGGGGCCGGATCGAGCCTATGCTGATATTGACTCTATCACAGAGGTCGCTGCCAGAGCTTGGGGGAGACTTGTTGTGATAGGAGGTTCCGGTGACCATTCGGGCCTAGCTCCTCCCTCACAGGTCCTCCCCTGCTTCGGCCTGTCAGGGTTGTGGCAGTGCTAACAACTGACTAGAGTGGTCCCTAATCCATGAACCTTTCGTTAAACAGACACGTGCTTGGTTCACCTGGCTGACTTTTGGGTTAGGGCATGGCCCTAAGAAGCTGGGAGAAGAGGCCGAGGCGCTGCAAACACTGCAGAAGATAGATGTTCATAACTCACCCTCTGTGGGGAGCACTCAGCAGATCGTCATAGGCCACCTATGTTCTAATATGCACCAGGATGTCCCTCTCAGATGCCAGCCCTAGGGACCACCCAAGGCTTCAGGACCTCTAGTGGGGCAAGCTAACCAGACAGCCAAATTAGACTCAGTATTAGCGGCAATGGAAAAGATTGGCACCACGCTGGAGCTGACGCGCACCTCCCTGGAGGGCAGGATGGACACCATCACCTCCGACTTCACACTTCTCCAAGCTGATCAACACAAGCTGTCTGACAGGGTCCCTGACACAGAAGCAACACTGGCGGACCTCCAGCCCCGATCCCGTAACTGCGCATCCACACTGCAGGACCTGATGGATCGAGTGTGTACCCTAGAGGAGAAGGTAGATGATGCTGAAGGGAGGTATCGCTGCATCAATGTGAGCGTGATTGGACTACAGGAGGTGGCAGAAGGCCAGGGTCCAGAAGGCAACACGGAAGCCTGGATGACAGAACTGCTTCCCTCGGGGTCGCTCTTGCCGCAGGTTGTAGTGAAATGGGCCCATAGAGTTCTGGCTCACAAACCACCTCCGTGGGCTCGCCCTTGTCCCTTCTTGTTCCGTTTAATGAACTTTAGGGACAGAGATATCATACTGTGGGAAAACAGCAAGCACCCCGGCCCTAAGGTGCAAAATATCACTGTCTCCTTCTTCCCAGACTACACTGCTCACGCTCAAAGACGGCGAGTCACCTTCGGTGCAGTCAAGAAACACCCACCTCCGAGTTATCAAAGACGATAACACTCTATAGTTTAATTCCACTTTGGAGGCCTGGGACTGGGTCAAAGAAAACGCGGTCTCCACTCCTGTTCACGCTAGCAGTGGAGCCGCTGGCGCCACACATCCGCGCCCACGTTGAGATGGGTATTACTTTGAGAGATGGCACGCACATAAAGTAATTTTACACAGACGACCTGTTGTTGTATGTCCATTATCTTCATAGCATTCTGCCCTCCCTAGATCAGGCCCTAACACACTTCGCGCAAGCCTCTGGATTGAAGGTTAATGCAGCAAAATCTATTCCCTCACCGTTCTTACGGGTGACTCCCGACCCGGGATATGCCCTTGGAGGACCTCCAGTAGCATGGTGCACTGACCCTTTTAGATGCTTGGGGCACATGTCTACCGTATTATTATTATTAGAATTTGTATAGCGCAGCGAATTGGTATCGCACAGCGAATCATACCTACAGGGATCTCTCGGCGCTTTTGGCAGAACAGGGTAGACTTATTTGAAGGGAACATATTTAGAGCCACCACAACCATCCAGTCACAAATTAATTTCTGGAAAACCCTTCCACTGGCAATCTCGGGAGGATTGCTCTTATTAAAATGGTAGCCCTACCCCGCCTCCTTTGCCACTCTGCCTATAATTATTTCCCCTCCATTCTTCCGCCAATGAAAAAAGACTGTGAGGGACTTTATATGGGAGACATGGAGACATAGGGTGTATATAGGGAAACTATATTTGCCTATGGAGCTGGGGGGGATTGGCTGTGCCTAGTTTTGAGCACTATTACTTAGCCTCTCAGCTGCAATGGGTTGCGAGGTGGCTCTCATCTCGGTATTTGGCAGACACAGCTTCATTACAGCCCCCAATAGCGCTTCATGTCTTGCTGTATGTTTTTTATCCATGTGCGAAGCCCAGGACCCCGACATGCTCTTAGTCACTGTAGCTTATAAATGCTTTCGTAGGAGCCTTTTTCTCACCAGAACTACCACCCCATATGCGCCCGCTATCCCATTATTAGGAACACCCCGAGGGGATATTCACACCACATCAGCCAAGCTACGAGACTGAGCTGCAGAGGGCATTCAAAACCTGGGAGATCTTTACCTAAATGACTCACTAATCCCATATCAGGAACTCATAGCAGAGGGGAACTTACACTTGGGACAGTTTTTTTTACACCAAGCACTTATAGCCTTGCTGTCTTCTAAGTGGTGTAAACTTGCTCAGGAGCCACCAACACACCACACACTGCAATATCTTCATGTGATGGGAACTGGGAGACACATGACACAATGGTTCGCATCCTCTCTTTGTCAGCACATGGAGGCTGACGTGATCACTCTGAAGCAACACTGGAAGGTAGCCTTGAGGAGGGCATTCACAGACAGGGAGTGGATTGCTGCCCAAGGCAGTTTAACATACATCCTGCGTGATCAGCGGTTTAAGCAAATCCAATTATTTGTGTTACATTGGGCTTATCTCACCCCAGCTCAAATCAATAAGTACTTCCTCTGCAAAGATGAGTCCTGCCCTCGATGCCGTCAGCTAGATGTGGACATCCTCCATATGTTGTGGCATTGCCCTGTCCTAGTGGAATATTGTAGTAGCGTGGCAATCACACTGGCCACTTGCACATCCCACGCTGTCCCGGCCAGATGGGAGGTGCACAGCACCTATTCAGCAGGAATAAGAAACACAGAACTATTACCCCTTTTCTCGATCTGTGCCTAGTAGTGGCAAAACTCTTGATCACCAAGGGATGGAAATCCCCTTTGGCACCTCACACACTAGCCTGGTATTGGTCCCTACTTAACTGGGCTGGGGCAGAGGGAATGGCTCTATGCAGAGAGGACCTCATTGGGATCCCTAAGTTCCCCCTAGCTTCTCAATGGAATACCTTGGTGTTGAAGTTACAGGACATAGTTACTAACACTTACTAACACTGGAGAGCCCTGAGATGGTATCCAGGCCTGACACCCTGCGCTCACCCTCCATGGGCACATGGGTAGAGTAGGGCCGCCTTCCAGAGATGTATGGCCTGCTTCCTAATGTTGCAGTCATTGGGCCCTGATAGGGCTGGTCCACTCTGTTATACAACATATGGCTGCAGGTCTCAAGCGACTCCCTTACCCCTCCCTCGTTGTCCTCATTTTGTTTGACCCCATGTCCAGAGTTTGGCCTAGGATATACCATGTCTGAAATGCCTAAAGACTGGTCAATTGTAAGACTCTCAGGCATTGATAAGCCCTTTATTCAGACACGGTCACGAGTCTTCTCTCAGTATCCTGTTGAATAAATCATTTGTTTATACAGTACTGTACTGATATCTCAGCACTTGAAAGTAAATATACATGGTATCTATGCAATTTTCATGTTGTTTGATTAAAATGAAAACATGTAAATAAAAAAGATTTAAACATCAGGAGTTGGCCATGCTTAGTGCTGACTTATTATTGTTTTTTGTAACAACTTACACTCATGCATTTGGCTCCATCCCCTTTTTTGGGGGTATAGATGTGTAAGTTTAGACTTTGAATAACCTTAAACTCTAATTTTATCAATAGCCTAAAGTTACTTGGCCTGGATGGAATTTCAATTACTCCAGAGTAACTCCTCATTACTCTTTGATGCTGATTTACTGATAATTACACAATTACTTCTCCTTGCATAGTTAAGAGTAATTTGGGAGGAAGAAAATATCCCCATACAACAGCACATTTAACATGCTCATGTGGCTCTTCAGACTCAATATTTGTGTTCTGGTGTATTTAAGGCTGTTTCCTATTTCAAAATGCATCCTCATGCCCATTTTAAACATGAGGGGGCATTTTGCACTAAGAATCTAGCACTAAATGCTAGCAGTAGGTTGTGGAAAAATATTACCCAAGATCATATTTAGCGAGCGCAAGTGGCTGCTTCTGCTCATTATTCATGTTCTGTTGCATTTAGTGCTATTTCTTAGTGCAAAATTCATCCTTGTGGAAGGTAATTCTGCATGATTGCACTACACAGAATTAAGTGAGTTATGCCCACCCCTAAAAGTTACTCGAAAGTATAGGAGTAAAGTTACATTTGCAAATTACTCACAAATGTAACTAACCCTTGTGAATAGTCATGTCGGTCTTTGCATGAGTTACATCACCAAGTCCTGCAGTCATGTGGCTGGTGGGGACATTGTCAACATCACTAAGTTAGCATGAGCCCTGCAATCATTGTGCTGCTTTGCGCATGTTACTACATGGCTTTATTGTTGCTAGGGACTTTGTTTGTGCCTTTCACATGAGAACTGTCTGCTGCGTTTGCTCTCTGCCTGCTCCTGGAGTTTAGTCTGAACTTTATGTGCAAGGTCGATAAACAATGCCCCTTGTTATTCTGTTATGTTGAGGCCATAGCACCTAGACAAAACATACCAATGCAGCTGTTGTTGGAAACTCGTACTCTGATAATATGGGGATACAAGCATAGGGGGCACACACTTGGAGAGAGACCTTCCCAGGGACAAGAGCGAGAGAGCACCTATGATGTAGATTTCCCATCTATAAGCTAAGGTATGTGATCTACTGACAAAGCCCAGAGATCTTCTATTACATAATAATACTTCCTCTTAGCAAGGGGAGGGAGGTTAGGCTCTATAGTCTTTTCTCTATTGTCTTTACATTATGACATCCTCCTTTATGATATTTGGAATAGTTCCTATGCTGACTGTATTTGTATTATGCATTTTCCTGCTTGGTGTTGCACGTATTATGCATGTTAGGGCACGTTAGTTAAAATAAATATTTTAAACAGTTTTGGGTCTCTGTCAGATCTTATTGTGGACAGTGCAAGAGTGAGAGACAAAGGGTGAGTTTTGTTACTGTGATTCTGGAAGTGTTGTGTTCTGGGGTGTCTAATCACTTGTTTCTCTGTGAATGAGTAGGAGAGCATGTGAGACACTATAGCTAGTCGGTCCTGGGCTTATGGGTACTCAGTTGGTACTCAGGTAGAAGGATGACTGAGTCTGTGCTTACTAAGGTCCTATAATCCTATGCATAGTTCTGGTCTTGGGCACAATCCAGGCAACATGGCGCTTCTAACGTTTGGTCTAGTACTATGCACGAGACCCCTGAGTAGTGCTTGTGATTGTCTACAACCCCTCTTGCTGGTTATGGAGACGTCCTTGGTGGGGGAGCCAGGCCTCCTACATTTTGTATTTAGAGGTTTTTCAAGCTTTGTCGTAATTTGACAATGATTGGGTTAGCGTTTAGCTCAGCTACACGACTTCCTTCTTATCTTGACAACGTTTTCGGAGGCCATTTTGTATTATAGGCGTCCATCTTCATGAACATGCTGCCTCGTGGTCAGCATGTCCCTTTTGTCCTTCCTCTGTACCAATGACCATCTAACTTGCCCAGCAACAGGCTATTTTTAGCACTGGTCAAGCTTGCACTTGCGTAGTCAAACCCTTTGTATTAGTGGACGGTCATCGCTTAGGAATGTTCCCCAAACTGACCATTGGCACTAAAACTCCTTCCACAAGTTGGCTGTGTTCCAGAAATGCCCTTATATGTACCTAAACTGAACAGATGTATCCCGCCTACTCTTTTTATTACTGTAAAACTGTATAAAAAAGGTCACGCACCGATGTTCGGTGTGATACTTCTTGCGTTACCGAAGGGTGCTGAAGAATCACCACCCCATGGGGTCCTAATAAACTTGTCTTTTCCATTTCCAGTTTCCGTGCCAACTTTTGTATTACGGTGTTATGGAGTTTCTGCAGAGTATGTAGACTTGAAAGAACCCAATACCAAAAATTGGCTACCACGAAGGGACTCATCGGCGACTCGGATGCCCAAAGGAGAGGTCGTGACGAAGGATTGGAAATTCGCCATGGACGCGTACGCTGCCACTGAGTGACCCGAGTCTTGGCATCCACGGTGTTTTCTTCCTTTCCTTCTGATCTGACCTTCCAGGTGGCGCCGGTCCTCGACTGAGATCTTGATTGGTTGGGTTGTCGTACGGTGCCTGTTTGGCTGACTCGGTTAAAGAACTTGGCAGTTGGAACCTGGATATTTGAGAATTTGGAAAGCTTGTGATTGGTAAGATAGTCTACGACACTTACTGTGGCTTTTTGGATTTGTTTTGAGTTAGCTAACGTTTGGTTCTATGATTTGAGTTATATGTGGAGTGCACCTCACATAGGCAGGCAGTGTGGAGATATTTCTCTGATTTTGTATTTGTTTGAACGGCACACCATGTGTAAAGTATATTAAGTGCCATTTTATGAAATATCGCGTTTCCGTGATATTTTGACATGCCTGTTTTAAGCACACTTCGAGGAATGTGCTGTCTTGGAAAAGGTACCAATTATCGATTAAATGAATCTCAGCCGGCTCCCCCAGAGGGGACACCTAATCGCGAAATGTATGTTAAATTCGGCCTCCCCCCTATTATGTATAGTACATTGTGGCACAAATATACAAAATCCGATCATGAATTGCAATGGCCACTACATGGGTCGTTTGATTTACGAAAGGTTCTATATGTGGAGCAATGTTTGTTTCAGCGCAGGTCTAGACAGGATATGTTTGATTGTGTACGTATGTGGGAGAAAGCTGTGCGTGAACGAATGAAGCGTGAACAAGCCTTGGCGGATAAGGAGCAGCGAAAGGCTGCTCGTGATAAGGCTTTACAGCTAGAGGAGAAAGAGCTGCAGGAAAAGAAAGAGAGGGAGGCACCAGAACGTAATTTGCAAGTTAATGGTCAATTTCCTATTCGACGTCCTCTTTATCCTGTCCTTACTAATAAATCTGATGATTTTTCATTGTTAGACCGTTGCCCGCCTCCGTACGTTCCACCTACAGCCCCGACTGAGGATTCGGACGAAGATGATCAAGGGGATAGTCGTACCAGGCTAAGTGTTGATCGAGCTGCAGAATTGCGCGGGTTTGCTCGAAAACTTAATATTAAATCTATAACTATTTTAGAGATAAATGAACAAATGCGTAAGTGGTCTGAACGAGAACGGTTGTATTTTCTGAGCCATTTTGGAGACGAAGTTGTAGAACGGTTTAGAAAATATTCCTCTGAGTTGGAGCCGAAGGATGTATCAGTTGGTCGTGAGAATTTGCGTAAAGGTATTTTTATTCTTACAGATGCGGATTCGTTTTTCCAACGGTTGGTCAAGCTGCGGGATGAGGCGTTACAATTGCGGGCGGTGAAAAAGGCATCAGACCCGGCTGCGTCTGGATCGACAGAGACATCCAAAGAGAATCCTATCTTTGGAGCAGATAAGAGTTCTACAGTTAATATTATGCCTATGCGAGAAGCTGCGCCTTTATATGTCCCTCCTAAAGGGCAAGGTACAGACGATGATAAAACGTCTGTGAATGCGAAGGGTTATTTTATATATAATTGGGTTTACAAGCCATGGAATAGAACTGATGTTATGGCACTTAAGACTGCTCTGCCTGACCCTCGTAAAAATCTGGCAGCTTTCTATGAAGGAGTGGAAGGGGCTATTTCTTCGTGTGTTATGACATTAGTCGACATCGATCTCTTCTTTGGGTTAATATTGCCTCCTGATATGTGGAGGGCGATTCGTAAGTTTGACGATCGAGCGATTTTGGGTGCAGATTGGAAAGACTTAGCCTAAGCTGATTTGGATAGGGAGCCAGCGTGTAAGCCATGCCAATTAATTTTAGATCTTCCTGGGGCTATTCTGAATAAATTTGAAAACGCTTGTTCCCCCTAAAAAGATTGATTGGACTATGTTAGCTTCTTGCAAACAGAAACAGGATGAATCGGTTTCTGATTTCTTTTCGCGTTTTGAGGAAGCATTCCATGACTACAGTGGGCAATTATTAACAAAGGACACAGGCAGGCATTTGTTCTTTGATAAGTATGTGGCTAATCTCCTACCGGAGATTGCAAAGCGTTTAAAGACTAGTGAAAGTTCGTGGACCACGGCAACCCCTGCTTCTTTATTGACTATGGATCAGTATTATGAACGACAGGAATTGGAGGCTAAGGAAAGTGGTGATAAGAAAGTGAAGGAGTTAAAGACGAAGGTGATGTTGGCTCAGGTTTACGCTAAACAGCCGAGAGGGAATGATAGGGGTAGACGTGGATCGTATGGTACGTCTTCCGGTCGTACCGACATTTCTGAGGACCAGTGTGCATACTGTAAACAGTTTGGACATTGGGCTTCAGACTGTCCGGTGCTTCGGGAACAGCGTAATCAGCGTGGTCGAGGAAGTGGAAGGACAAGGAATAGTTATTCAGGGTCAAGGGGTGGAGCAAATGATCGTGGTAGGTTTGAAACGAGGGGTCGTGGTCAGGCTGATCATAATACTTTTGATCGACGGAATCAGTATCAGATAGCTGAGGGTGAGTTTACTGAGTCCCAGGATGATGTACATGCATAGGATTGCGTAGGATGGTGTGTGGAATCGGTTGAAGTACCAGTAGATCAGAGGGGTCCATATGTATCAGCGCATGTTTTGGGTTCTACTGATTCGTTTCTGGTCGATACAGGAGCTACTGGTAGTGCTCTGTCCAAACACTTGGTTCCAAGGGCTCCCCTGTCTGGTGAAATAATTACATCAATAGGGTTCGATGGAACACCCTCTCTTAGCCCATTGTCACAACCCCTTCCTTTTCACATTGATAAATTTACCGCCCCATGTCCGTTTTTGTTGTCACCAAATACTCCAGATAATATTATGGGACTGGATATGCTTAAACATTTTCGAGCAACTATACGTTGCGCTCCTGAAGGGGTGCAGGTTATTTTGAATGAGAATTATCCAGATGTACTGAGAGTGTGCCTCATGCAAGAGACCGAGGCGTTAGCCTCTCTCCCAAAAACGTTATGGGCTACTTCGGATACAGATGTGGGACAGATGATTATCCCTCCCATACGTATCACGGTTAAGGAGGGGGCGTCTTTGCCTCGTGTACCGCAGTACAAGATTTCCAGGGAAGGTGAAATTGCTTCGATGCATATTGTACATGATCTGATTATTGCAGGAGTGGTGGAAGAAGTCCCCTATAATGTCTGTAATAGCCCTATTCTTCCGATTTTAAAGAAAGATACAGACACTAAAATCTATCGTACCCAGTAGTGTCTCATATTACTACCTTACTTACTTTGATTCCGCCCACAGCCACTAACTTCACTGTTATTGACTTGAAAAATGCTTTCTTTTCAATTCCCATCCATCCTGATAGCCGATATCTGTTTGGCTTCACATTAAATAATAAATCATATAGATTTTGTCGAGTTCCTCAAGGTTATACAGAAAGCACTAGCATTTATAGCTAGGCTTTAGAAAGACAGCTTGATTCTTTCGATTTACAGTCTGGAGTGGCTCTCATTCAATATGTTGATGACATTTTACTCGCAGCAGACACCCAAGAACAATGTGAAGAGAGTAGTCTTGCTCTGCTTTCTTTTCTTGCTCAGAATAATCACAAGGTTTCTAGGAAAAAGCTGCAATACTGTAGACCAAAGATGACCTACCTAGGTCATCTTTTGTCTAAGGAGGGACGTGCATTGACATCTGATCGAATCCAAGCAGTATTAGATACACCAGTCCATGGCACTCATGAGAGATGTTCGTGCTTTTATATAGGTTTGACATATTTTTGTAGACAATGGATAATGGGGTTCTCACACATTATAAAACCTTTGTTAGCGTTGTTGTCCAAAACTACACCGGTCCCCCTTGAATGGACAGATGAATGTCAGAATGCTTTTGAACAATTGAGACAAGCCCTTTGTTCCGCACCAGTACTAGGTACACCAGATTATACAAAGATTTTTACACTATATGTACACGAGAAGGATGGGTGTGCATTGTCAGTCCTAGTGCAGACACACGGGGATAAACAGAGACCTTGTGTGTATTTTTCGGCAGTACTTGACCCCGTAGCACGAGGATTACCCGGGTGTTTTCGAGCAGTTGCAGCAACAGCAGTGGCTATACGACAGAGTGAGGGAATAGTTTTGTCACACAAATTGTTGGTGTTAGTTCCCCATGCGGTAGACGCCCTGCTAAACCAAACAAAAACCCAGTATCTAACGAGTGCACGTTTAACAGGATATGAGCTAACACTGTTGGCGCCACATATTACACTGAAGAGATGTGCCACTTTGAACCATGCTACTTTATTGCCGTATCCAGTTACTGAGGGCCAGGAGGAAGAGCACCATGATTATGTTTTCCTGACTGAAGAACAAACAAAGGGTCGCATTGACTTACAGGATACCCCACTTCCAGATGTAGATGGGGAACTGTGGGTTGATGGATCGTGTTTAAGGTTGCCAGATGGTACAACTTCTGCAGCCTATGCGATCACAACACTTAAGACAGTGGTGGAAGCAGCACGAATACCGCAGAAATCGGCCCAAGCAGCCGAATTGATAGCTTTAACGAAAGCCTTGAATTAAGTGCTGGTTTATGTGTGAACATCTACACTGATAGCCGGTATGCCTTTGGAGTAGTGCATGATTTCGGCCTGCTCTGGAGGGAACGAGGATTTTTGACTTCACACGGAGTGCACATTATGCACGGAGAATTAGTACGTGATCTCCTGAATGCGCTACTTTGTCCAAAGAAAGTAGCGATAATCAAATGCAGTGCACATACGAAAGTGACAGACAAAGTACGACAAGGAAACGCTTTTGCAGATCGCATAGTGAGGGAAACGGCTATGTTACAAAATGTCTCGCTATGTATGTGGTGAAATCGCAGGCTGAGCGATGGCATGATGCTAGAGAGGAGATCTTAGATATCCAGAAATCAGCATCCAAAGCAGAACTTGCAGCCTGGGCAGCAGAAGGAGTGTTGGATGATGAGGGTTGATGGAGGAGCAAAGACATGGGGAGATGGAAATTGCCTGCCGCTTACTTGCAAGCAATGGTTCAAATGACACATGGATTGGCACATGTTGGAGCTCTTGCAATTACGAAATTGCTTACATGAGTTTGGGAGCATCCTGAGATTGCCAATACGACCAAAAGAGTAGTGCAGACCTGTCTGATATGCTTGCAGTATAATCCTGCTACAGGGACGTATACTCTAAAAGGAGGGTTTGTTCCACCTACTGCACCATTTGAAGTACTACAAATGGATTATATCCAGCTTGAGCATTGCAATAATCTGAAGTATGTCTTAGTGGTGGTGTGTGCTTTCAGTAAATGGATTGAGGCCTTCCCCACGAAGGATAATACTGCATTGACAACAGCTAAGGTACTGCTTAAAGAGTACTTCCCACGCTATGGTGTTTGTAAATTTTTGTGGAATGATAACGGTCCTCATTTTGTCGGGAAAATAGTGGAGTATGTCCTGAAAGGATTGGGAATTCAGCAAAAGTTTCACGCTGTATTCCACCCGCAGTCAGCAGGTTTGGTAGAAAGGTATAATGCCACTCTGAAGTTGAAGCTAGCAAAAATCGTGGCATCTACGTCTTTGAAATGGCCGGATGCCCTGCCTCTAGCATTATTATCTATTAAATCAGTACCACATTCCCGAACTGGCCTACACCATATGAAGTGGTGTTTGGAAGGCCTATGAATATATGGGGAGTTCCTAAGCCTCGCTTGCTACATGATGTGCCTTGTATAATGATGAACGATTATTTGGCACGATTAACAAATGATTTACTTTCTATTCATCAACAGGTTCGAGAAGCGCTCTCCGACAATTCCATTGGAGAGGCTCAAAATCTTCGTCCTGGGGATCATGTCATGATCCGATCATTTGAGAGATCCAGCAGCTTGGAGCCGAGGTGGCGTTGTGGAAAAAGGTAGGGCTAGGACCTTTCTCAAGATTTGCCCGGCGCTAACCGCCCTTGTACCATTCAAATTTACCAAGCAATGAGGCAGGCGCCGGAGACCAGAAGGCAGGAAACAGAGGTTTTATTCCGACGGAGCAGAACACATCAGATCAGACAACAAGGTATCATCTCGAGGTGCTCTAACAGCCTCTCGGAGGCCTGGCCTCTTATACACTGGTTTATGGCATGTGACCTTTCTTTATTATAATCAGAACATTGTGAAGCCCGGAAAAAGACATCCCCGCAATCCTCGTGTCAATCCCACCCCCATATACCTTCACAATAGAGGTCCTCAACCTGCTGATAAGAGGAGGGGGGTCATCACGCAGCTGAGTGTTCTGCCGAGTCTTAGGATGTGTGCGCCTGATCATATCACAGGGGGTGGGGAGGCCTGGATCAATAGAGGGTCCTTTGAAGGAGAGCGACCTCATACAATAAGGGGCAGTAAATGATATCTCCCGGCTTAGGCAATGGCCTCGGACCTGTGTGGACAGCTGGACACGGGGTGAGGGGTCATCAAAGGAGTGGTATTCATGCCTCGTGGACAATCCAGTGCGGAGGGAAGGTTGATCAACAGAGGGGCATTCATCGGAGGAGAGGAGGTGTTGGTCAGGCGCTGGCGTGACTCCCAAGGACAGGGTCATGCAGAAGGGTTATGTTCATGAGGGGAGGGAGGGGGAGCCAGGGTGCGCGGAGGATGCTTGCTGGGTCAGAGGGGCGCGCTGGCGATCGATCGTGGACAGGGAGACCATGATGCCTAAAAAAAGGTGATCGTGCACGTTGTACGTGGGTGACAAGCTGGCGCAGATAATGTTTAGCTCACAAACTAGAATTCCACAGTCCTCCCTTTTAACATATCTCTCCAACTTGTCAGTTTGGATTTATCCCCATAAGGCCACGTATTTCTACTTCATAGAGGGGACTCATGTGCTCATTTCGGAAGTCCAAAGTCTTTGGGCACATACAGTTGGAAACAAGGCCGCACAAAGATGGTAGACATTGGATACCTAAGCAACACCCACATAAGATCACAACAGGTATCAGCACGAAGGAAAACAACCTCCAACCCCAGTTCCTCAAAGTGTCCCAAATCCAGCTCCCAAGCGACCATCCTTCCTGCTCCTGGTGAACCTCCGAGGAGAGTCTGTGGAGGTGTTCAATGGCTTTGTAGACTGAAGGCGAGTTGTCTGGCACGTAGGTGCAGCAGCTAGATCCGATGATGCGGCATGCTCCTCCTCGGTCGGCTAGGACCACATCCAGGACAAGGCGATTTTGAAGGGTCACAAGGCGGACCGCCTGAAGCTCCGTAGTGTTGTTGGCGAGGATGCCAGCCGTGATGTTGATCGTTGTTTCTACTGCCTGGGTCAGGTGTCGGATAGCGCGGCTGTTTGCCATTGGGCCCCACAGAGGAACAAGTCCCTTTGCTGCATCTAGGAACTGTGCTCCGGTGGAGTCGGCTTGTCCAATGTCATCTGCACGCCTCTGTCGGTGATGGTTGGCAGGGGCTACATATGTGGGTGGAAGAACGAAGGCAATGTAACATGCGCCCTTCCAACCTCTCGGGAGCCAGGTGTAAGCTTTGGTGCCACACACAAAGTACATATTCGGAGAAGCAACAAAGGAAGGGGGGTCAACTGAGTCCAATGTTCTGGTGATTCGGCAGGCACTGTGACCCACCAGCTGCGTTCCATGGCCTTCGAGACACACAAGACCTGTGACATTGATAACAGACAGGGCCACAGTCAGAGTAGCGGTAGTTTGTTTTTGCAGATGAGAGAAGGTGGTCCTGGCTGGATTGTGGAGCACCTGTACTTCGACTCGTTCTTTGGCAGGAATGTCTTTAAGGAAGGTGGCGCCCGTGAGCGCAGGACACAGAGCAACAGAGGTCTTTTCGGTTTTGTTCAGCCAGAACCCGGAGTAGAAGTGCAACACTGTCCGGCTGGAGGTGGCGTTGTCCTTGTGGCTCTCTTGCATGAGGATCAGCCAGGCGAGGCAGGAGCCGTGAACTGAGAAAGGAGAAGGGATGAAGGGGATGGAGTGCCCTGTAGCATGCGGGAGCAACCCGCAGATCCAGCAGTTTGTAGCATTTGCAGCAAGGTTGTGTTGGTGCAACAGTTGCACGAAGGAATTGTTCCAAAATTCCCTGCGCCTTTCTCGGAGCTGAGGCGACAGAGAGATTAGGTGATGCTCTTTCAGGGGTGTCGGTGGTGCAGTAGGTAGCAATGCCTCATGAGCCGGTGTGCTTTCCTCCAGAATCCAGAAGGAGGTCATGAGGAGGAGGCAGAAGAGGAAGACAATGAAGAGTGCGATTGTCTTTGATTTGTGCAAGTTGTCAGTCTTTGGATTTCTATACTGGGTATTTCCTGTTGCTTCCATCATCTTCTTATCTGGCGCTTCCATCATCTTCTTATCTGGCGCTTCCATCACCTTCAAGGGGGCTCGGTAGTGGGCAGAACCACAGACTTCGTTTAGCTTCTCTCCCGGTAACCCTTGATTGTGTTTAGGTTACCGTTCTGAGATTTTAACTTAGTCCGTGGCCTACTTAGCCGGAACTCCCTCCTTTCGACGCAGGAAATACCCTTCTCTGGATGGCACAGTGGGATCAGAGAATTTTGCAAGTTCGAGTGCCTCAGTATCGGGATAACAGTCCAATATCGGTCGGTCTTTGCTCAGGAGCTCTTCTTGGGCGCTGACGTTTTCTGTCGTTGTTAGGTTTGCAGAGACCTTCCGGCAATGATGCGCGTGCAGCCAGTGCTTCTTCCCCTCCACTCGGAGCGCCGTTCGGGTGGTGATCAGCACTTGCCAGGGGCCCGTCCACCGAGGTTCCAGACTCTTGGTTCGCTGGAAATTTCGTATCAACACGAAATCTCCCGGTTGGATGTCATGGCCGGGGCCCCTGGAAGCATCGGGGATGGCTTGCTGCACCTGTTGATGAATGACAGACAACGTTTTGGTTAACTTGCACAAATAATCAGATAGTAGGACGTCTGGGACGTCATGAATGGAGTGGGTGACAAGCTGGCGCAGATAATGTTTAGCTCACAAACTAGAATTCCACAGCGTGGTCCTGAACAAGTGCTGCTGGCGACTCGAACAGCTGTACGAGTCACGAACAAGAAGCGGTGGGTGCATTCTACTCATTGTCGTCTTGTCTCTCTGGATCTGGTGAACCCCACTGTGCTGTCTGATTATCGAGACATCTTGGACGCAGAGAAGAGCCCAGCTACTACGTCTACTGAATCGGAGGGAGCCTTCCCGGACCACACTGTCTCTGGTGGAGAAATATACAATCTGCGACCACGGAAAGCAGCTGTTTTGTGCGAGACTGGTTGAGTTACCGCTCTGAGGTTTGTGAAAACGGAAGCCGGGAATATCAAGGAGGGGGGATCAGTTCTGCCCAGTGTAGCGACACCCGTCTTGAATCTCGGAGAAGAAACCAGCGGCTACCTCGGAGCTCAGCACTCATATTTATATTTTTTAGTTCTTTTTGAGACATTTGTGCTTTGAACTATGGCACTTGCTATGATAAGAAACAAGAGAATTCTTGGTGCAGTACTTTTTGTTATGACTATTGTAATAATAGCGGTAATAGCTTGGGTTGTAGAGCGATTGGTTCCAGCGAGAGAATATTTATTGCCTACTACCCCAATCCCATCTGAACATTTTCATTTCACTTTGCCCTATCATGAAGAACGACATAGACAGACTTACCTAAATAACAGTTTCATTCAAATTTTACATCACACCCATAATATGACGAACACTTCGAACTGTTGGGTATGTGGAATGTTGCCTGGACATCAGAAGAAAGGAGGCACTGAGCTTATTCCTCTTCCGTTCTCTCATAATGGTTCTTGCAATGCTTGGTACACTCTTCTGTTTACCTTTAGATGGCCGACAAAAGGTGGACTGCTTTTTCGGCTTAATAAAGTCTGCTATAATGACCGAGATGGCTACCCGCAAGCAGAAGGAACAAAATTTGAATGGGAAGAATATCGACCAGATAACGTGTCGTTGCCTCAAGTTTATACCAATCAAAGGCATATAAATGTGTCTAGTCTGCATGTGATTACGGTTATTGATACCAAAGCTGATTTATGTGTCCGAAATAAAGGTACCATCCCAGTAGGGAGAAGTGAATGTAATACTACTCTCACCTTTGACACTCCAAATGGTATCACTTTGTAGCTTCGTGAAACACTTACTTTATTTGTGGAAATAAAGGTTATCATTGTCTTCCTATTGGATGGTTAGGAACATGTTACATATCTTTTGTATTACCCCCTGTATTCATTGCCCCACCTATGTATCATAATGACTTTGTATTATACCATGATTTTATACTAAATAGAGTGAAGAGAACATTAGAAATTGATGACGTCAACCAAACAGATACATCTTTGCAGCAATATGTTGATTTTAATTTAGGCCTCTTTTCGTTTGTTGGTGCTGCCCTAAATAGCAGAAAGATAAGACGGCTAACACGTGTTGTGGAAGCTGTTGCTAATGAAACAGTTTTTGCCTTAGAGAATTTGACTTCAAATTACCAGAATTGTAACGCTCCAGAATCGTATGGTTCTAGATGTAGTGTTAGCTGATCGTGGGGGTGCATGCCGCATTATCGGCAGTAGTTGTTGTGTATATGTCCCTGACAATTCGCCTTCTGTATATGATGCTATTTCTAAATTGCATAAAATAGCTGCTGAAATACATCCTGAAAATGGTACATGGACATTTTCAGGCTGGTTCTGGACTTTGCTCAGTACTTGGGGTTGGACATTGTTAACAATTCTATGTATAGTAATTGGGATACTCTTCTTCCTTTGCCTATGTATTCAATGTGGCCCTATGTTATGTTCTATGTGTATTTCTGCCTGTATTCCATCCAAACGAGCCATTGCTAAATATGAGCAAATGATTAATCGAGAGATAACAAATATTATGCTGATTAATACTGATGATGAGTATCCTGACTACGTCCATTATGAGGTAGCTTCAGCTAAACGCTAAAAGGGTCGTCTGTCGTAATTTGACAATGATTGGGTTAGCGTTTAGCTCAGCTACACGACTTCCTTCTTATCTTGACCACGTTTTCGGAGGCCATTTTGTATTATAGGCGTCCATCTTCATGAACATGCTGCCTCGTGGTCAGCATGTCCCTTTTGTCCTTCCTCTGTACCAATGACCATCTAACTTGCCCAGCAACAGGCTATTTTTTTTTATTTTTATTAAAAGATCTTTATTGGTAGCAAAGCCATTGACCACACCAAATATAACACTTGCGCACAGTACATCTCCACATACAGTAGAATCATCACATGAGCAGCAAAGGACCATTTCGAACACAGCCTTAATGCCGGCATCCCGGGGGCCCGGCGGCAAGGTGATGCATCGATTGTATAACTGTGCCATTAGAAGCGTTGTGTCATAAGCCACGTGCTAAGTCGGTGTGGCAACTGGCAATCCACTACTGCGATCGCGGTCAACAGATCTGATACCAAGTCAAGGTCAAAAAACTACCCTAACTAAACTCCCATCCCACCCTCTAGAGTGTGTCTGTGTGTCCGCCAACCCAGCCCTAACCAACGTGTCCCTCTGTTAACCTACGTGTACCTGCTCTGTGTCCAGTGTCTATCCACCCTTAGTGAACTGTCCCCTCCCGGCAGCCCCCAGCCTCAACATTCCCCACCTAACTCGGAGCACTCCCAACCCTTCTCCCTCCAGTGTATCAAGGAACCCAATCAGAGCCTACTCTCCCACCCTATCCTGTAGTTCAACCGCCTCAGATGTGTCAGAGTCCTCCTCCTCCCCCTTCTGCAGGTGTTCTTTATAAAGATCCCAGAAGTTTTTGGGCCTACTCCTGGGCGGTAACAGGTCGCTATATAGTTCTGTCTGAGTGCAGCAGTACTGTAGGTCCCACATCCATCTTGTTTTGGTTGGCAGGGGCCCTCGCATCCAGCAAGCCGCTACCACTCTCCTCGCCAATAGCAGTGCCATGTCCACCAGGTGACGCAGAGAAGGGGCCAGTGGCTTAGAATAACCAATAAGCGCCAGCGCCGGTGTGCGGGGCAGGGTCTCCCCCAGAATCTGATCCAGTTCGGCAAAGACCTCCCCCCAGAATGCCTGCACCCCAGGGCACAACCATGCCAAATGGAAAAAATCGGCCACCATTGTCCGGCAGCGCTCGCATTCAGCTGTGGGGCGAAGGCCATAACGGTGCAGACGCTCAGGTGTATAGTACACCCGCTGTAGATATTTAAAATGCACCAACCGGTGCCTGCTATTCAACGAAATCTTACGCGTGCTCGAGCAGCAGTATCGCCACATAAGATCGTCTATGGGGGATTGCAGATCAGCCTGCCAGGCCTCCCTGGCCTTAGAGGGTTGCAATCGCTGATGCGCTACACCCAACTTGTTAACCTGCGAAACGAGCTTCGCCGGCGAGGTAGATTTAATAACATAGGTCAGTTCCGGGACCTCCTCCGGTTCCTCCAAGTCTGGGCCCAGTGTTTTGCGGAACGCAGAGCGGAGTCTATGATATTGGAATTTCTGTAGCAGGGTGTGTCCTGACTCCGCAGAAGTCAGTTGGTCCCAGGTTTTAAGTGTGCCATCCGCAAATAGATCCTCCATTCGCTCTACGCCAAGGGTTCGCAGGGCTGTGATCACTCCTTTTTCACCCAACGGGTCAAGCCAGAGGGCCCACTCGACAGGCATCAGTGGAAAGTAAAGTAATGTGCTGCCACGAGAACTCACCAAGTAGTTCCAGGCATGATTGGTCGCCTTAAGCGAGTCCATGTGTCCAACCGTGCGGTCCGTTGGCAGACAGACAGTGGCAGGCAGAGGGAGCGGGTCCGCAAACAGCCGCTCCAGTATAAGGTGCGGTGTCCGAGCATCACCATGGATCCAAGAGTGTAAATGCGAGGCCTGCGCCACCCTGTAATAGCGTTCTAGGTCCGGTGCTCCCAGACCTCCCATCTCGCAAGGGAGTATCAGGGTCGTCCATCGAACTCTGGGCTGCTTGCCACCCCAGGCCAGTCTTATCATGACTTTTGTAAGCTGTTTAAAGAAGACCTTCGACAATACCACAGGCAAATTCAGGAAGAGGAACAGGAATCGGGGGAGCACAACCATTTTCATTAAATCGATTCTACCCGAGAGGGAGAGCGGAAGCCTGATCCAGGTATCGACGTCATCGACCAGTTTGCTATATGCCACCCCGTAATTGTCCCGGATTAGAATCTCTGGATCTGTATTAAGGCGAATGCCCAGATAACGAACAGAGTCGGAGGACCACTGAAGTGGGTACTCCATAGTGAACGGCCGTGTCACCGGGGTAAGCGGAAAAGCAATTGACTTATCCCAGTTCACCCTCAGGCCCGAAAGCGAGCCGAAGCGGACCACCTCACGAAGAACCGGGGCCAAGTTAGCCTCCGGGTCCCTAACATACAGCAGTGTATCATCTGCATAGGTTGATATCCCTATTTTATAGGTGGGGAAACTAATGCCCTCCAGGCTATGGTATTCCCGAATGGCACATGCCAGGGGTTCCGCCACCAGCGCATAGAGCAGCGGCGACAGGAGGCAACCCTGTCGCGTGCCCCTTCCAATGTGGATCGGCTCCGACACTCTATCGCCCAAACGTAGCCTGGCAGCGGGACGGTGATACACCGCCCCAATCCGCTGCATGAACGGTTCGCCCAAACCCAACTTCCGCAGCACACGTACCATGAAGGGCCACTCAACCGAGTCGAATGCCTTTTCCATGTCTAGGAAGATTGCCAGCGCGCTGTTTTCCTGTTTGACATGCTGCATAGTGCCCAGTACCGTGCGTATATTGTAGGTCAAATTTCTGCACGGGACAAACCCGGACTGCTCCGGGGCGACCAGCCCAGGGACCAATAAGGCCAGACGAGTGGCTATGACCTTAGCATATAGCATCGACATTCAGCAAGCTGAGCGGTCTGTACGAGCCGCAAAGGTCAGGCGGTTTCCCCGGTTTAGGGATAGTGATGAGCAGTGCCTCACGCATAGTGGGCGGCATCTCACCGTTCTCACAAACTGCATCAAAAAGGGTAATCAAGTGTGGCAGTAGTAGGTCCTTAAAGGCTTTATAAAAACTCACGGTGAGGCCATCCGAGCCCGGGGCACTGCCCGATCTCATACTCGCTAGTGCTTCCAGTATTTCGTCCTGGTGGAAGGGCCATTAAGAATTCCCTATCCGAGTTCTTGAGAAACGGCATAGCAATGTGATCTAAATAATCCTTCATTTCGTCCTCCACTCCCTGTGTCTTGGATTGGTACAACTCCGCGTAATATCTCCTGAAGGTCTCTAGGATCTGCTCCTCGTCTGTGACTGTGTCTCCCTCCGGAGTCCTCAGCTCCTCAACCACCAGTGGGCGTCTAGAGCTCCGGACCATGCGTGCTAGTAGCGCACCAGGCCTTTCCCCTTCCCCATATACTCTGGTGGTGGCATATTTACCCATATATAGGATCTCCCTGTCTGCCAGGGCCTGAAACTCGGACAGGAGTTGGGTGATCTCCGGCCCCTCAGAATCGCCGCCGGATTGCAGACGTCTAGCCTCCAACCCCGCTATCCTTTTCTCCAAGGTGGTGAGGTCCCGTCTAATGGAGCGTAACACACTTGAATGCTTTGACATAGCCACCCCCCTGATGTACACCTTAAAAGCTTCCCAGATCGTAAAGAAGTCGTCTACCGTACCTATGTTTGTCACAAAGAATTGGTCTATGTCCTCTGCGAGCTCCCCCCGAAAGGCTTCGTCTAGCAACGCGAAAGGGGGGAACCTCCAGGTGAAGGCCGGGATCCCCCTCCTGGCTGTTAAGAGGTGTAGAAGGATAGGGGAGTGGTCCGAAAGTGTGCGCGGAAGGACCTCGCATGCGCTAGTACTGCCAAGTACCTGGGGTGATGCCAACCAGTAATCTATCCTAGTGTGGACATCATGGAAGGCCGAGTAATGTGTAAAACCGCCCTTCGTGGGGTGCCTTTCCCTCCAAACATCCACTAGGTCTGCCTTAGTCATTTCGGCCCTCATGTACGAGGCCGAAGCCACCGGGCGCCGAGCAACGCCCGCGGAACGGTCCATAGTTGGGTCAAATACAAAGTTAAAGTCCCCGCCCCATATCGTCCAAGGCTGTGTGTGTGGCCTGGCGAGAGCTGACAAAGTCGCGTAAAATTCAGGGTGGTCGTAATTGGAGCCATAAACATTCACTACCAATAGATCCAGGCCCTTTCCCACACATCTAGCCAGGTCGTACCTGCCCTCCGGGTCAGAGTGCACTGGGATGAGCTTCAGCCGTGAGGAGGGATTGGCCCAAATCAACACCCCACAGGCGTGTGTCGTGAAGCCCGCGGCTACTATGTTCCCAACTAGTCCCCTAGCCTGTAGCATCCTACTGGAGTGTGGTAAATGTGTTTCCTGTAATAGGGCTAGGTCAACGTGATGTCTGCCAAGGTAGCCAAGGACCTTCCTCAATTTACGGAAGTCATTCAGACCCCTCACATTCCAAGTCAGAAGTTTCAGCGTATCCGGGGCACGTGTAGGCGAATTCGGTGCAACATTAGACATTACCAAGAGTCACTCGTGCATATTTATCAAGGATAGGCGAATAAGGACACCGCAGTGCACGCAATTCCAAAAACTCCAGCCAGCGTCTCCGAGCATGGATAGCACCACACCACAGTACACACTCCGTACAGTTAAACCCCATAAACAACCCCAGGCAACATCTCACCCCAACAAACCAAATCTCCGCTCCCTCCCCTCGAGCACCAATCCACCCACAGCCGACCTCCCCCAACCTGGTCAGACAGGATCCAAAAACCCCCCCATCAACCCTCCACAAGTGTGGTGTTCAACAGTCCAACACTAACCCCTCAGAGAGTTTCTCAACCAAAGGCACCAGGGCAGAGCGCGCCAAAATAGTCCACACCAAGTGTCCCGAAGAAATGTGTGATCAGCGCCTCAGACCAGCCCCTCTTATGTAGCAGTGCCCCTCTAACAGCATGTATAATCCCCCTCCCCCACCCTTGCTGGGCCCCCCAGTGCTGCAGTATTTGTCCATGAAACCTTCCCCCGTAGCTTCCGCTACCTTACCAGCAGTGCGTGGCACCTATGTCCGATCAGCGTCTCCACACCCTAACAGTGCAACCCCAATGTAGCGATTGTAGGACTCTCGGGCCACAGCAAACATGGAGTCCTCGTGGTGCCAGGGTCAGGTGACCGCCACCCTGGAAGAGTACCAAACCCCTATACGGTGACCTCTAGTCCTGGTCGTCCAGGTTCGATGCCGAGCCAGCTTCGTCGTCCTGGCCTCGCCGGGCCTCCTTCCGCTTCCGTGTCCATGTTTTCAGGGACTTGTGAAGTTCCTTAGGGTCCGTGAAGTAATACGACCTCCCACCGGTGTTTATGCGGAGCTTGGCGGGATACAACATCGCATAGTCTAGGCCCAAAGTTCTGAGTTGTTTCTTGTATGGTGCAAACTGTCGCCTCTCTTCCTGCACCCTGGCCGTGAAGTCCGGGTATAATGAGATATCCATACCGTCATTATGTAGTTTGCCCTTCTCCCTCGCAATTCGTAAGGCCGTGTCTCTGTCGCGGTAGTTAAGTAACTTCACGATAATGGGGCGAGGAGGCGCGCCAGGCTGAGGTTGTGGGCCCAACGTGCGGTGCGCCCGTTCCACAATAAACATGGGTGAGAACACTTCCTCACCCAGTAGCAGCTTCAGCAGTTTCTCTACATACAGCTCCATCTTCCCCGTTTGCGTAGTTTCCGCTACGCCTGTGATGCGGAGGTTGGATCTGCGGGAGCGCGCCTCCAATTCCTCGGTCTTGTCCCGGATAACATGAAGAAGCCTATCAAACTGTTTTCTTTCCTTGTCCCACTCTGTTTGAGCCTCCTCCGCTTCAGTGAGCCGGTGCTCCGCCATGTCGAGGCGCTCCGCATGTTTATCCACGCGCTCCGCCATGCGATCCATGCGGTAGGATAGAGCGTCTATCTTGGTGCCCACGGATGCAATGCTTTCTTGGATGCCTTTCTCCATTGCAGCTAACATGTCTCTGAGTTCCGTGGGTGCCGGGGTGGACGCCGTGGCTCCCTTCGGCGATGTCTCCGGCGCCGCCGTTTCCGACCCTTTCGGACGGCGCCGTTCGAAGGAGAGTTTCCCCTGGGCCGCGTTGTTCTTCCCCATCACAGTCTCTTATGTGTTGTGGCGTAGAACGGGGTGCCCCGCTGCGGCAGCAGGCAACGAATGCAACCCTGGGATCTTCGTAAGCAAGCGAAGTACTGCCGCCAGTCACCGGGTTTCCAATGCGACCAAGATGGCGCCTGCGATGGCGGATGAAGCCCTTCCCTTCGCTGCAGCAAGTCTCTCACCCCCGCGGCTCAGAAGGCAGTCAGGACCACAGTTCCTGCCCCTGTCCACCTCTCCCCAGGGGGCGGCGGGATAGCGGTTCGCCGTAGCGGGCAACCAGATCGGCTATGGCCCCGAGTTAATGGGCGCTCCGCCTCGTGGCGCAGCATTTCAGAGTTGTGTGCTACCCCTTGTCTCGGAACCTCCGGGCCCTTCACTTATGAATAGTCGCCGAATAGGAGGGGGAGAACTCCTCAAGCAGTGATAAATCCAATGTTCTGGTCCGGTCCGCACCCGGCCCTATCACTCTCAGCGTTGAGGCCGCACGTCCGATGACGTCGCCCGGCCACCTCTCCAGGATAGTGCGCGGCTGCCGGCCTAGTCCACCACTGCCGCTTCGCCAGGATCCGTACCCTCAAATGATCGGAGAGGCTCACACACAGCCGGTCCAAAAGTTCTCCAAAGGCAGCCGGGGGTACCAGCAGGTGTTCGAGAGCCCGCTATGACATTTTCGGCACAGTTAAGGATAGTTTAACAGGATTATTCCGGGGCTATGCGAGGAGCCGAAGGCTCACGCGTCCGCCATCGACGCCGGCTAGCTCCGCCCCAGCAACATGCTATTTTTTGCACTGGTCAAGCTTGTATTGTATTGTATTGTATTGTATTTGATGCTTGTTAAGCGCGGCTGTCACCCAGAAGGGTATCCTGGCGCTGAGACCATATCCAATCATCAGATAGAATAGACTACATTGCTCTAGGGAACAGGTGGGTTTTAAGATCCCTCTTAAATGAAGACAGATCATGGCTACTCCTCAAAACCAGGTGTAAAGTATACCACAATGTGGCGGCTGTGAAGCTGAAGGCGCGGCCGCCCATCCTCACTCTGTTTATCCTGGGAATCCTCACCAGGAACGCAGAAGAAGATCTCAAGGGTCTGGCGGCTTGATACCAGGAAAATAGGTTTTGAAGTGGTATCGGTCCTATTCCGTGCAGAGCCCTAAACACCAGACAGAGAGCTTTAAAAGAGATCCTCTGCTGGACCGGCAGCCAATGAAGGTCAGCTAGAGCTGTAGATGAGGAAGCGGACCGTGGTCGAGACAAAGCCAGTTTAGCAGCCATATTCTGAATCCTTTGCAACTTTAGGATCAGAGTCTTGGGAGCTCCCAGAAGTAGTGCTTTGCAGTAGTCTAACCTACTGAGGATGGAACTACACACTACCTCGGTTCTGGCTTCTCGCTGAAAAATTGGAAGGATTTTACGAAGGGCGCGAAGCAGGCCACTACATGTTGCTGTCGTCCTATGTACAGCAGCATCAAGCTGTAAACTGGGTTCAAACAGAACTCCTAAATTACGAGCTGATTCTGCAGCTTCCACCGAGCCCGGAATAGAGATTGGCCAGAAATCATCCGGTAATGCACGTGGAAGGCGGTCTAAAGAGCAGTGGAGCACCTCCGTTTTTGATCCATTAAATTGGAGTGAATTGGCTCGCAACCAAGCTGCTGTAGCCGACATACAACGGTGAAAAGTGTCACTCGAAATTATCTCCGATCCTTCAAATGAAAAGATCAACTGAGTGTCATCGGCATAATTGATGACTGATATGCCGAATGACTTTATCAGTTCAACCAAGGGTCGGAGGTATAGATTGAAGAGGATCGGACTGATCGCCGATCCTTGAGGGACTCCTTGATTCACCGGTCGTGTGGCTGATCGAAATGGTGGTAATGCCACAGCTTGTTGTCTATTGTCAAGGTAAGATGTGAGCCAGTTTAGAGCCAGACCGCTCACTCCCACGCTCCGAAGACGGCCGAGTAGAAATACATGGTCTACCGTGTCGAACGCGGCCGACATATCAAGCAGCACCAAAAATGCTGACTTGCCTCTGTTGACACGCGTCCGTAGATCATCCAACACGGTGACCAATGCGGTCTCGGTGCCATGGGCTTGTCTGAAACCAAATTGGGCCGCATCCAGACATGAGTTTGTTTCTAGGAAGTTGGACAAGGCTCTCGTGACCCACCTCTCAAGAATTTTTATCGCGAATGGTAAAAGCGAAATAGGTCGATAATTGGCCGCACAGAGGGGGTCCAGAGAGGCCTTTTTTAACAGAGGTGTTACAATTGCCAACTTCCAGCTGTCTGGGACTGATGCTGTGGTCAGTGATTGTCAGCAGATGGAATGAAGAGGTGGAAACAACTCATCTTGAAATGCCTTCCAAATTTTATGGGGCATAGGATCAAGTGGTGATCTTGAGGATACGCCATTGGCCAGGACGCGAAATTCCTCTAACGAGGGAATAGGAAAACAGGACAACCGAGGGGAAGCTTCCTTGATGTTATCCAAGTAGTCGGAGGAATCCAGAGGGGGAGACATAGGCGACACAGACTGTCCAGATGCTGTGAGACCAGTCAAGATGGTTCTGATTTTCTCCTCAAATGCGAGGGCCAGCGAGTCGCATAGCTCCTGTGAGGCCGGAATAGCAGGCACTGCGCAAGGCGGGTTGGATAGGTTATTAACCAACCTAAACAGGGTCTGTGATTTATTGGAGGCCTTCGCCAAGGTGACTTCAAAGACTTTAGCTTTAGCACTTCTTAGCTGGGCCTTATATTCCTGCAGGGTCGTTTTATACGCTGCCCTGTCCTGCTCCTTGTATCCTCTCCTCCAGGTACGCTCCGCCTGTTTACAGCGGAGTTTATGCTGTCCAAGAGCTTCAGTGAACCATGCGTTAGCTCCTCTAGGCCTGTCCCTCACCCTTCGCAGGGGGGCCAACTCATCCAAAGCTGTCAGGATATGCTGACAGAAGGTTGCATAACTCTTGTCCACATTACCTTCCACTGAGAAAGTATCAGGCAGTAAAATAGGTCGACTCGGCTCCCTGAGAAGGCGATTCCATTGTCGATTGAACTTCATTCTGTCAGCATATCCTGACAGCTTTGGATGAGTTGCTCGACTTCCAACCCCATACACCCACTTGCTGCAAACATACAATGAATGCCCTTTTGTTAAAACCTTGCAATATATGCTCTTTTATCCCGTTCAATCCTGCGACTACTAGTACATCCACCAACACAATTACAGCAGCCCTACTTAACTGCAGATCTCTTCGTAAACATCGTTTAGAAATCTTTCATTCACTCGAAGACGATGACATTAACATACTGTTTCTTACGGAAACATGGTTGGATGAATATTCAGACCCCGATGTCATTCAGGCCCTTCCTCCAGGATACTCTCTCTCCAGAGTGGATAGAAAGGACGGCAGAGGTGGTTGCATTGCTATTGCTACTAAAACCCCTCTAGTATGTACCCTGTCCCCTATCTCGGTGGACCATAGTGAAGCAGGCTCCTTCACCATCAATACCAGCCCCAACCACTCCATCTCAGGTATTCTTGTTTACCGCCCTCCTGGCAGGTTATATGATTTTACTCCTACTCTCATGGAAGCTTTAACCCATCTAGCACTAAGGAAAAATCGTGTACTAGTACTAGGAGACTTAAATGTCCATTTTGAGGACCCTCTGGATAAGGAAGCTACAGACATTACCTCTGAGCTTTTTTCCTTACAACTAGACTTAAAAAATAACGAGCCGTCTCACCAACTAGGTCACTTATTGGACCCAGTCTTTGGGAATTGGGAGGGAGTTCGGACCCTACCTCCCCAACCCATACCATGGTCTGATCATTTTATTGTCCCCATACTACTCCAATTAGAGAGGACTGAGCACCAAAAACAAAACTCTCAACACTATAAACGAAGGAAATGGAAGAACTTCTCGGCAGATTCATTTAGTAAAATTGTTCAGGATGCAGGGCCTCCTAGAGGGACTGATTGTGAGACAACATACAAACACCTCTGTCACTGCATCACAAAGGCTCTAGATATTACAGCCCCGATTCGTACTGTAACCAACACCATGAGAACCAAAAAAACCGCTCCCTGGTTTAGCAAGGAGCTTCAGATTCTTAAAACAGCATGTAAAAAGCTCGAAAGAGGATGGCGTCACAATTTCAGTCCTGAAATCAAAGCCCAGTATAAAGCAGCGCAAAAAGAGTACAATAAAAAAGTACGCTTATCCAAGGCAGCTCATTATAACAACCGTATCTTGGAGGCGGAATACTCCTCTAAGGAGCTCTATCAGATTTATAAAGAAATTTCAATAATTGACTCCAACTCCACCTCTCAGAATGACTCTGTAGAAACCTGTAATAAGATTGCTAAATATTTTTCAGGAAAAATTACTAACATCTACGCCAGTTTCTCCAATAACATAATACCTGGCACCGAATTCATTGAGAGTGAAGACCTTGTATGTACTCAAGAATGTCTATGTGCATTCAGTGTTCCTCCCGTTGAAACTCTGACTAAAGTATGCAAAAGCATTAAATCTGGCTCTCCACGAGATCCTGCACCACCTAAAATCCTGGCAGAGACCATCTCCGTGTTAGAGCCTCATTTTAGACACATGCTTCAAGTCTCTTTCTCAACTGCCTGTCTACCAACTGATTGGAAACAAGCCATAGTGCTCCCAATTAAAAAAAAGCCTAGTATGAGCCAGGACATACTGGAGAACTTACGCCCAATCTCTTTGCTACCATATTTAGCAAAAGTAGCGGAGAAAGTTGCCAATGTCCAACTCATGGCTCATCTGGAAGCCCAGAATGCTTTCCATACTTCACAGTCAGGCTTCAGATCCAGCTTCTCTACCGAGACAGCTCCGTTAAGAGCAACTGAAACCTTACGGGAAGGAGCGGATGAGGGCAAGACCATGGCCCTCATCATGGTGGACCTCAGTGCCGCGTTTGACACTGTAGCACATTCCATCTTGCTACAGTGTCTAAACAGAGCGGGGGTCACCAAAGAGGCACTGGGATGGCTGAAAGCCTTTCTTACGAACAGGAGCTTTCAGGTCCAAAGAGTGACTTTCCTCTCGGACAGTATGATGTTAGAACAGGGGGTACCTCAGGGCTCTGCCCTGAGTCCCACCCTATTCAACTTGTACATGGCACCGCTGGCAGGAGTGGTACAATCGTTCGGCGTAGAGCTTGTCTCCTACGCCGACGATACTCAACTTTTAATCTCCCTATCTCAAGCCCCCTCCTCCGAGGCTGAAAACTTCAAATCCTGCCTGTGCAAGCTTGCTGCATGGATGACGGAGCACTGTCTCAAATTAAATGGCACAAAAACGGAGGTTCTAATAATAGGTGGAAATGACACTAAATGGACAAAGGACTGGTGGCCTACCTGTCTGGGTCCCCTACCTACCCCCAATCAGGAAGCAAAAAACTTGGGTGTCTGGATAGACAACAAACTCTCCTTCGACAGCCATGTCAAAAAGACAGTAGGCAAGTGCTTTGGGGTCATGAAAACCCTCAATCGTACCCTGGATTTGCTCCCGCTGAATTCCAGACGTACTATGACACAGGCACTGATCACTTCCCGAATAGATTATGGGAATGTGTTACTGCTGGGCACATCAGAAAAAAACATTAAACGACTACAGGTCCTGCAAAACTCAGCAGCTCGCCTAGTACTAAGACTTCCTCGTAAAGCTCCCTCCAGACCTTCCCTGGCCACTCTTCACTGGTTGCCAATTAGCAAGAGGATACATTTTAAAGCTCTCCTCTGGTGCCATAGGATTATTCACCAAAAAGCCCCCTCATATCTGGCCGATCTAGCAGTACCGTACGAGCCCAACAGATCTCTTAGATCTAAAGGAACGGGCCTGCTTAAAACGTCCCTCTCAAAAAAGGCTAGAATGGGAGGTAGGTCCTTTCGCACTCTTCCTGCTAGGAAGTGGAATGCCCTCCCCACGAACATCAGGCAAGAAACAAATGAGTCAACTTTCAGAAAGTTATTGAAAACCCATCTATTTACTCTTCAGTTGTAGGCTCTCTGTCTCTCCTCCTAAAAGTACTCTCTCTCCACAGCGCGGGGACACGCCGGGAGGCGTCACCAGGCGCTTTACAAACCCCTATAATAATAATAATAATAATACCACCCGAATTACTAGGTTTCAATGGAGCAGGCATCACAAAGGACAAAGTAATCAGTGAATGATCAGTCCAACACTGATCCACAACCTCTTCTACTATGACCAAATCCTTGTCGGCAAATACCAGGTCCAAAATGTGCCCTTTAACATGAGTAGGTGATAAAACCAGCTGTGCAAGATGAATATTGCTACACGCTTGGCAAAGTTCTCTAAAGGCCAGATCGTGGGAACCGGAGGGCCAGAGGTTAAAATCACCCAATACTAAAAATTTAGAATGGGAGTTAGAAAGGTCGTAGATCAAGTCGACTAGCGTTTGAAGGGCCGTTGTGGTTGAAGAGGGAGGTCTATAGCATAGTAGACCTGTTACCAAGGTACCACCCTGGGTCGCAATGGAAAAGCCCATGAGCTCAAACCCTAACACCTCTTTTACCACCAATTCCGAAAAGGAGATTGAATCTCTAAAGATATATCCTATACCACCTCCCCTACCAGAAGCTTGCGGCGTGTGTCTTATGAGATAGCCTGGTGGGCAAGCCCAGCCCAGTTCCGCCCCACAGTCCACCGTAGCCCAAGTTTCGGTCACGAATAATATGTCCGAATGAGAGGTTTCTATCAGAAGAGCAATTTCGGCATAGTGCTTTACGAGAGAGCGGACGTTCAGCAGAACACAGGATAAAGTCCTGTGCGGGGACGGGGTGGACAGACAATGCTTACCACCAGCGGGGCTCAAAGAATCGTGGGACGTCACACGAGGCTCTGGCAGATGGAGAGAGGCCGGTGCGCCGGAGGCGCCCGGGACGCGAACGGGCGCAAGCGGGCTTACCTCTGGCGCACCTCCGGCGCGTCTACGGCGCGTCCGCTGCGCGCCTGCCTACACATATCTATTTATACTATAACGCCACGCGGGCTTCCGGCTGCTAGAGCCTCTAGACCCGACCAGTATGGCGCCTGTGAATGTCCCAAGCGTCAATACCTACCCTATGCACATGCGTAGTCAAACCCTTTGTATTAGTGGACGGTCATCGCTTAGGAATGTTCCCCAAACTGACCATTGGCATTAAAACTCCTCCCAAAAGTTGGCTGTGTTCCAGAAATGTCCTTATATGTACCTAAACTGAACAGATGTATCCCGCCTACTCTTTTTATTACTGTAAAACTGTATAAAAGAGGTCGCGCACCGATGTTCGGTGTGATACTTCTTGCATTACCGAAGGGTGCTGAAGAACTGTATCACCACCCCATGGGGTCCTAATAAACTTGTCTTTTGCATTTCCAGTTTCCGTGCCAACTTTTGTATTACGGTGTTATGGAGTTTCTGCAGAGTATGTAGACTTGAAAGAACCCAATACCACAGCTTGAGATTCAAAAGGTACTTCTTTTGACTCATTATTGCTCTACCGTTTTTCTTGATGTATTTGTAATGGCTGACGCTATTCCTACACCTAACCGCACTGCGGTTTCAACTGGCCGCGGAGTCCTCAATGCATGAGCTACTATTACTTTTGTTGTCGAAGCGGACGCTACTTGTCACTACAAGGTTTTCTACTGTTGGGTTAAATTTCCTGCGGTGGATGGGAATGATAATTTGTTTCATGATACATTGGAGCTGCGGTTTTGCGTGCTTATTGTCCTTATGCTTTACTTGAAATTCCGTTGACAGCCTGGGAGCTTACCATTTGGTTTAATGGTGCCCTTCCTCACCCTCTTACTGCTGTTCGGCTTGGCCCCTTGTCTATTGATGGGGCCTCTTGGCCGGGTTTGGCTGGTTTTACACCTCATCCTAATTATAGGAACGCTACTCTTGTGGAGTTGCGTCAGCTACTTACGACATTAATTCACATACATAGATGTGTCATACAGTTTATGTCACGTGCAATTCAGGTGGCTCCGGCTGGAGCATAAACAAAACAGGGGAAGAGAGGGTCCTAGGGACAGTTTAATGACCTAACAATGCTACTATCCCTATAAACAGTTAAACCAACAAAGAATAGCAAGAGGTCAAATCATGAGCAAACAAGGCTAATTACTATGTAGAGGTAAAGGAGAAGCTAAACTCATAGTGTGTGCTACTACAGTCATGCATGGGGCATCCCTTCTTTGTGAAAAGATTCCCATCAGTCACCACTCGGATCCGCCCTTCATCATCTGGGATCCTTCACACCTGAAGGTAGAATAATGTACCCACTGCGGACTGGCAGATGTAAAAGCCTAGACCTACATGTGGGACCCCGTGATTTAAGTTAAAATAATATATTCGAGCGTGACTGGAAGCAGTGCTCTAAATGTGAAATAAAGTGTGTGAATACGTGAATGGGAATAACAATAAAATTGGGTAGAGAAGAAGAAGGAATTTAATATACTCCTCTTCAGTCCCAACGTAATAAAAAAGTGCGAAGTGGTCTAAACAAATAACCACTGTTGAGAGTGGAAGGTCGACATGTTTCTGCAGACTGACTAGATCCAGCTGGTATCTTGCTGCTTCCTCAGGACCATTAACGCTACTGCTTTGTGAAAATATTAAAAAGGTAAAATATCACCTGAGTTACAGTGACAACATCCTTCTCCTGACCATGTGGCAGGAGAGAAAAGCCCCACCTCACCTGGCGGCAGCGCAGGTGAAACGGAGCACCGCTCTGTCCGTCGGTACCCCGGGCGTCCCTCTTGCTGGTTATGGGGACGTCCTTGGTGGGGGAGCCAGGCCTCCAACATGTTGTATTTAGAGGTTTTTCAAGCTTGAGATTCAAAAGGTACTTCTTTTGACTCATTATTGCACTACTGTTTTTCTTGTTGTATTTGTAATGGTTGACGCTATTCCTACATCTAACCGCGCTGCGGTTACAGCGTTTTCAACTGGCGGCGGAGTCCTCAATGCATGAGCTACTATTATTTTTGCTGTCAAAGCGGACTGCTGTCAAGTCACAGCTCTCAGGAGCTAAAGCGTGACTGAAAAATCCATTTGAAATATCCAAAGAAGTTTTATATTTCTTTCCTACAATGTTGTTAACTAATGCAGAGGTATGGGATCAGCGGGTTAGGCAATCAGAAAAGATGTGCAAGATTGCCTATGGGATAAAAGAAGAGCCCACGTGTGTTTGCGGCACACATTGTGTTGATTTATCATGAGATTGATATAGATGCTTTCTCGTACGTCGATGACATTTAATTGACTGATGACGAATTCAATCTGCATCTCTTTTGGGTATACCAAATTATCACACATTTTGCTGACTTGGGTTACAGATTTAATTTTGCCAAATCTCACATAGCCTTTCCTGCAGGTTTTTTTCTTGGTTATGAACTCACTAAAGAAGGTAGGGGTTTGGCCCTTCACTTTTTGGAGAAATGTGCTCCATTGCAACCTCCCTCTACCCTTAAAAAATTGCAATCTTCACTGGGTTTTTTAAATTTTGGGAGAATATACATTCCTGATTATGCCCAGCGTATCAAACTGCTCTACCCTTTGATACAACCCTCTTTTTCGTATTCCAGCTGGCTTCCTGAACACACAATGATTCTTCGGTCTTTGCAGTCTGATTTCCTTGCCACAATTGTTAACACAAGACAATTCTACAAATTTGGTCATAAGAATTGTACCAGGAATGTTGGGTTTCACTTACTTGATATTCAATGAAGGGGACACAGTCCCCATTGCTTACAAATCACATTTGTACACTTCTGCTGAATTACGTTTTTCCTCCGCTGAATTTTTTTTTATCCAAAAGGAACTCTCTCTGGCACAGAGAAAATGCATTCTCATGGTCTTGCCCATGCCTGCTCTAGAAGTTGTGACAAAGGCGAGTGTTCAGCATTCTAAGGCTTTACATCCCCGGTGGATTCAATAGGCAAGTTCATTAACATCGGCGAAAGTCAATTGTATCTTTGACCCTTCTTTGCAGACACAGGAGTTCTTACAATATGAACATGTTCATCCTGCTCCGTTGTCTCTGCTTCCTCTTAATCAGTACAAAGGTATCATTTACACCGACGGTTCGGCTCAACCAGCCGTTGGTTCTAAGCATGCTTGTTCGGCTGCCTGCGCAATTGTGGCAGGCACAGCTGTTGATGGGGATTTTAAATTATCCTTGGTGCACACACAATCCCTTGGTGACTGTACGGCTCAATTAGCTGAGTTACGTGCTTTGGTTTTAGCCTTAGAATTTGCTGATCCTGAAGTTCCCACACTTATAGTTTTTGATTCTTTCTACTGTGTACAATCCTTTAATTACCACTTGTTACTTTGATCACAGAATGACTATCAAGATTCTAAAGGTAGCGCAATCAAGCATAAGATGCTTTTTGTCTGGGAGGGGGGCGCTCTGAAAGAACATTTGCCACTCACACATGTTATATATATGTTAGAACATCAGTGTGTGGGAGCACATGCTGTTGGGAATTCTTTGGCTAATGAGGCAGCCAAATATGCATAAGGCACATGTTCAGTAACAGCAGTCACTAGGTCTACTACTAAAATTGATGATGATATTCTTGTAGCTATAGCTACGACGAAGGAGGGGAAAGAGTTCCTTCAAGGTTTTCCTTCATGTTACTCTTATCACTTGTCTTCTGATCAAGTCCCATTTGCAACTATTCCATCCATTGAGGATTGGCTGATTCCCAATGAGGACCACAGACTTTCTTTAATAATTGCCGTACATGAGGGTGTGGCATCAGCCCATGCCGGAGTGACTGCGGCAATTTCTCTGTTACAACAACTTTTCTGGTGGCGTGCTTTATATCAACAGACTTGTAAATATGTTCTTTCTTGTGACATTTGTCAACAAATTAAACCTTCTACTGTTTCACGCCCATCACATACTAGTCCTTTGACTTCTGAAACTGCACTTAAACATATTTTGGTTGCAATGGATTCTTGCACAATGTTCCTTTGTGTTTGGCTGCAACCCAGTGCTGATGCTCAAACTGGTATTACAGATTTAAGTGTCTTTGTCAGCACATTTGCCTTCAGCACTTCCATTCTGACCAAGGTATGGCGTTTGCCTCTAAGGCTGACTGGGATGCGATGAAGTCTTTGGGAGTGCAGGTGCAATTCTCATCTCCATATCGGCCTGGGGCAATTCAGTTGTGGAGCGGATGAACCATGACTTAAAGCAATCTTTAACAGTTAGGGTATTAGGTATTGGCAGGGGTTGGATGACTTATCTTTATGGAGTCCAGCGTGCTCTTAATAATCTCCCAGGAAGATCTCTAGGTGGGTGGGAGGACCCCATACAAATTACTCTTTGGCATTAAAATGTTTGTGCCAAACCATGATGGTCTAGGCGTTGTGGCGGCTGCTGCAACATTTGACGTAGATAACCATTCTGCTATGTTACAGGATCGACAAAAGACTCATGACACATGCAAAAGATCATTTGCCCTCATCAACAGAAGCAGCGGTGCAATTCCTGTTACTGGCTAGCTTCCTAAAGTTGGAGATCTGGTCCGAGAGAAAAGGGAGAACAAAAAAGAATTTGGTCCCTCAGACCATGCACCAGTCCAAATTCTTGGATTGAAGGGTAATCGTACTGTGATTTTACCTCCACTATCTGGTTGCAAGGAGAAACAATTCATTTCCATCAACTATGTCAAGTTATACCATATGGTCGATACTGAATAGTATGCCTAGAAGTATTCCACGGTGGGATGTTTCATTGAGTCCAATGACTTCCCTGACGACTCCTCTACAACAGGAAAGTGAGGTGGAGACTTCCATCGATTTGTTGCCTGTTTTACTGTCAACTTTCATGAATATGTTGCATGAATATACCTCTCCACCAGTCAAGCTTACAGTTAAAATTCCTGATACTGAAATCCATTCATCTTCTAATGCAGATCAACTCCCATTATTTCATCCGGGCGCAAGTGGTTATTGTATGGACCGAAATAACTTTTCTTCATCAACTTCCACTGTGGCAGATCCCCCAACTCATATTTGCATTTTCATCTCCTCGTTTCGAAGAATTTTGCTGTTTTGCCCTTGGACATACATCTGGCTGGTGCTCACGATGGTGTTCCTCTTTATGTGGATTGGTTTTGTGACAGTTTTTTTTCCTTCTAATCAATGGCCATTACTTGCCAGAATGCTCTGCAGTCCATTTGGTAGATGGCATTTTGGCCATGCACACTTCGTCTCATGAAATTAAAATGGATCAAGCCCTTGTTAATATTTCAGCATTTCCTGTCATTGATGGTATAGTTTGGGATAAAGTACCATTCGACGTCTATAGTACGACGGAAACAATCTAGATTCCATACGTATTTTGTGTTTCTTTAGGTAATGTCATCATGCCAGGAATTCATTCCTACGACTGGGATGTCAACGCAGTTCATTCGTCTTTATCAGACTTAAAATATTATACTGCTTTTGAGACAGAAGATTTGTATTTAAATTTTGTGAACAATGCTGATTTATTCTGTTTCTAACATTATGGTCATCATTTATTACACAAATCCAATACTGTCAGACCTCCAGTTAATAATACACAATGGGAGCATTGTCCAACACCATTCCAGGGGAGTTCACAGACACAGAAAAATAAGTTTTTTTATTTTTCAGGTTACAATATTTCAGACCCAGTGTAATATTATCATAAGTTGAATGCACCAACACATACAAAATTCATGCGGACCCATACTCAATTGGTATATTCTTCAACTTTCGTAGCTGATTTATCCTTAAAAGGTTATGATTATTGGAAGGAAATGATTGATTTACCATCAATATGGGTACAAAAGATTGGCAGGTGCAGGGTAATGAATTGTTACATAGTGCATGTTTAATACCCTCACAGTCGATATTTTTAAATCAGACTTTTCAACAGACGACATGTTTTAGTTAAGCCACTGACATTTTTTTTTAATACTCCTGCAATTCCTTCTTTGGCTGCATATGACACTTGGTAGCAATGCACAAATTGTTCTCTAGATGATTTAAATGAAGTGATCCACAAGGGTACTCTTAACTCATCCAATGTAGATCCATTTGGCTGGTTAGATTGGCCACTCACTAGTAATGTGTCAATTACGCTTTTTTAATGCCTCCATTGGGTTTACATTCAGTAGACCTGATCCACGTTTCCCTCATTCCCATACAGTTACAACATATTCAGCTGGCAAATTGTGTCAGCAATCGTTGGAACATTCCACACTTGAAACAGCATCTTTCTCTTTTGTCAGGTGACATGGATATAGCTGATTTCCTCTTAGGTCCGAAATCCCCTTGCACTAATTGCTTTCTATATGCTGCATATAATGAATTTTGGAAACTGTCCCATATGGAAGCTGCTTTCCGCTTATTAAAAATTTATCAAGGTAATTTGATAAAGGTTCTTGAAGTAGTTGATAATAGCATTAACACTTTATCTTCTCTTATTTACACTTTATAGATAATATTGTTTCATCTGTTATTGACGTTGTATAGAATGATGTATCTGTATTGTACCATGGTCAAAATCAGTTGCGCTCTGTTATGCAATTTGGTTGGACACTGCAAACGCTGAAAAGTGGGAAAGTACCATGGGATTATTTGAATGCTTCCATCCTGTTTTACCGTTTATCTTGACAGATAAACAAAAGCTTATGTCAATGAAAGAAGCTACATACACTTGTTACACATTGATAAATTAGAACAATTACCATTCTCGTTGCGGAGACTGATGGTTAATACAGGGGATTATCTCATTGCCCATTTCACTATTTCAGTTCATTGCATGCATGAAACATTACCCAATAGGAATCTACGCGTCCCTTAAAAGTACTTTTATTCCTGAATTGTGGTCGTTACCCTTTGCATTTTGCTGTCAGACTACAGATTGGAAGTTTACCTAAAAGGGAAGGATTGTGGTTCAACCGTAGGACATTCTTTAGTTTGTAAACATGTTAAACTTCACGGGCCAGTAACGTCTCAGCCCCTACTTTGGCCTGTTTTTTAAAAGGGACACAAGTCCCGGCTATTATTCCATGCTCACTCTGCTTTCTAACGGAAGTTATATTATCCTGAATTACCACAACTGCTGCGGCTTACGGGCAGGCATACCGTATATAGTAACTGTTTCACAACATGTTACATGTTGCAGCAATGTTCTTTTTCTTCCCCCACATGGGATTGTAGATAGTTCACTATGGCCTTCTATTCTTAATTTGAAAACAGATTTCAATAGACTAAGCAGACTCAAAGCACTATTATTTCAACAAGAAGTTGCCCTCACTTCAGCTTGTGAGACCTTCAAATTACAGGTGGCTAGAACATCAAGTGGGATTTAGTCACTGCTGAATACAAATCTCCCACTGCACTTTGGAGAAATAAATCAGCAAATATTTAATGCGTCTCATACTGAGTGCCTGGCCCATTTTTTTAAACTTGTGGGCTTCGGCTTCGTTACGTCATTTCAGACTATTTTTGGAGTAATATGGGCTTTTTTCCCTTCAATTTTTTCCAGCTCATTCGGCGGGTTTCCTCTGGTGCCCTTATTGGTTTGCAGAGTGCTGGTTCTTCTGCTTCTGCTTTGTAATGGCTGCCCTTCCTGTGGTTCAGCCGAGCCCAGGCCCATTTTGGCTTTACCGTGAACAAATGCAACAACTTTTCGGATGCTTGCCATTGGCTTCTCTTAGCATCAGCTATCGGCTAATCTTCCGCTATGCCTATTTCACCTGCATGCAACCTGTGTTCTACTGTTGTTAGGGCCTATTTGACTGGGCCCTGGATGTCTTCCTGTCCAATACATCATACGCTGACCTAGATTAGGAACTGTTGACCAGGACTGTTCCGGGGACAGCAGGGATTCTGCCAAAGAACAGAACTAAGTGCAGGATTATAGGACCTTAGTAAGTAGGGACTGAGTCAACCTACCACCGGAGCACCCATAAGCCCAGGACCAACTAGCTATAGTGTCTAACATGCTCTCCTACTCACTCACAGAGAACAGACAAGATTAGACACCCCATAACAGAACACTCCCAAATATCTCAGGAATCGCAGTGAAAAGACACACCATTTTGCTCTCACTCTTGTACTCGTCCACAATAAGATCTAACAGAAACACAAAACAGTTCAAAATATTTATTTCACTAACTTGCGGCAACATGCAGTATATGTGCCACCACAAGCAGGAAAATGCATCATACAAATCCAGCCAGTACAGCAGCTAGTCCATATATCATGAAGGGAGATGTCATAATGAAAAGACAATAGAGAAAAGACCATAGAGCCTAACCTCCCTTCCCTTGATAAGAAGAAGTATTATTATATATGAAAAGATCTCTGGGCTTTGTCAGCAGACCCATACCTTAGCCTATAGATGGGAAATCTATATCATAGATGCTAACTCGCTCTTCTCCCTGGAAAGGTACCTCTCCAAGTGTGTTCCCCCTATGCTTGTATCTCCATGATATAAATCAAAGTACGAGTTTCCAACAACAGCTACATTGGTATGTATTGTCTAGGTGCTAGGACCTGACCAGAACAGAATAACAAGGCACATTGTTCATTGAGCTTGCACACAATGTCCAGACTAAACTCCAGAAAGAGGCAGAGAACAAACACAGTAGACAGTTCTCTTATGAAAGGCACAAACAAAGTACCTTGCAATTAAAGCCATAAAGCCATGTAGTAATGTGTTCAAAGCAGCACAATAGCTGCAAGGCTCATGCTAACTTAGTGATGATTACAATGTCCCCACCAACCACGTGACACTGCTACAACCATACAGCAGAACATGTAGTGCTTAATTTGAGCTGGTGATGACTTAATTGTCAATACGGGTGCTTATGACAGTCTGTCACATGGTGGTGCTCTCTACGTAATTTGGAGATGACCCCCAACAACATTCAATTATTAATTTATTACACATTAAAATTTACTATTACCTGCCACCTAAGCCATTCTTATAGCTTTGGCGACCTGAAATAGTCCGAATTGTCACACTTGCAGCAGTGTGATGTTAGTGCTTGTATTGTTACTATCACTGGCTGCAAGGTAGAGACAATGTGTGGTGCAAGCTGAAGTGGCCTCCAGTCCTGACCAGAGTCCTGGCGCTTACTTTTCTACAAATTAAGCACTGAGAACCTGAGATAAGCATTGTAGCTTGGGTGAGTGTGCAAGTCACGCTTTGCCGTAAACAAACAGACCTCGCTCACTTACTCAGGTAGAAATGTTTTCCTTTATTTCAATGTTTCAAATGTTGTAAATGTTTATTTGGATGAGACTTCACAGTCTACACAAAATGCAATTGACCTATAAATTAATATATTAGATGTGATTTCCTTCCCATAAGAACATAAGCACTACTTCATTGTTTTCCTCCGTTTTTACCTTAATAATTAATTTAACGTATTTTAAACAAAAGCAATCACTTTGTGACACCACTGTGCATATGAAAATATTTAATCGGATAAATGAACTCGGATTTCACCTCATTTGCATGTGCAGGGTGTGTTCCAGCAATCTGCCATGTCTGCACAGTTGTTTTTTAGCAAAGAAATAAATGGGCATAGGATCACTCTAGGAATTAAATGACTTCCTTCTGTAGGAGTCTCCTTGTCTGTGTGGTACGGCATTGAGACAATGTCATGATAAGGGCACATCGTTATACAGTATTTTGTGCAAAAGACACGAGCTTGTGACTGATGCTCTTAGGTTACAGTAATTTACTTTATGCACTTTCCATTTTGAATCTTGACATTCTATTCCACCTACACTTCCCTCACTGACATTTACATTTCCCAGTACTAGATGAGAACACTTTTATATTGCTTCAACAGCTTAGGTTCCCTTGAGTGGATAACCAAGGAATGCCATTTATACGTGAAGAGGAAAATCTACTGAAGCAGTCAAGTGTATTTTATGTGCTAAAAGGCATTTTGCATTTTCGCCCAGCAAAGAAAGCAATAATTCCCCGCACTAGAAGCTCATTTTGTTGTGCAATATTTTAGTTATTTTTTTGTGCCCGAGTCAAACATAGGTCAAACAGCTGATATTTGTGATTTCCGACAAAACCCACATAATGAACCTCTCTTCTGACCTTGTCAACCCACCATTATTAAGTGTTTTCTTGCACAGCTCATGACTTTGTATATATGCTTCTAGAGTATGTTTCCCTGCAGATTTCACCTCGATGCTTCGCTGCATGAAGTTGAGTAAATCTTGTCCCACAAGAGATGTTGCAGTGAGTGGGCGGATGGGGTGCTTATCAAGTTGGGAGGGTAAAAGGATGGGACGATTTAGGGGAGGAAAAGGGACATTATGAAAATTAACCATTAGTGATGAGGTATTTCACTCTATCCAAGAATTTGGGAACTTGTATGTTGTCCAAAAACAGCTAACTCCTCGCCAATTACAAAACAGAGGTGAGGAAAGGGAATTGAGGCTGTAGAGTCCTTGCCTCCACTCCTGCCCTTGCTTCAGTCTACAAAATCCCCCAACAAGTAAGGAGTGTGTGGTGGAATTCTCCAAGCAAATTTTACATGCTCTGGCAGGAAGATGATGCTGGGGCCTGCCACCCCAGAGTTGGAGGTAGTTCCCTAATTTGTACACCACCAAGGTTCAAATAATCCCCCAGAGTTACCCTAGCCTGGTACGGCTGTACGAATCTCGATGGATTCCCTGAGCTCCAGGGGATAGAGAAAATTGCTGTAGTCACTCCAGGAACCCAATTGGTCATGATAATCATAAGGGTTTTCTTCCATGGGGTGTATACGAACCCTCTAACAAAACAGCAATCTTGGGGATTCTCTTGCTGATGCCGGGGGCATGCAGAGTACGCGCAATGCAATATACTGGTTTCTCATATTATCTAGGGGGGAGGATGTGCATGCATATCCAATGTGGGCAATTCTAAGGATAGCAAAAGTTCCTTAGAACAGCATTTGGAGATATCACAGGAATATCCCATCGCCCGCCAAAGGTCCTGGAGATCCCTGCAAGGTTCTTTTTCATCCGAATGGTCCTGCAGGCCCAGTAAGCAGAAAGTACATCCTACACTGCCATGCTGATGTCTACCACCCTTGCTGTACTCTCACCACAGCTTTCTTGCCTCTGTAATGAAGTGCAGTTATAGCTAATAGTGGTGGCAAGGGAATGCTGAAGTAGTACTGAGGCTTAAAGCTGCTCTACATGAAAGTCTTTGTCATCTGAAGGTTACACTCTCCAGTCCCAATGAGATAGCCCAATAGATTGTGAAACCTACAGGTCGCAAACTCTAATACTAGTAAAATGGGAAAAACGTGTGTATGTGTGTGTGTGCACATGTGTGGGTGGGTGTATTTATTTTTGTCAGAAGGAGCATCTCACACTTAAGGTGCAACACATACAGCTGTATGGAGTGCATGTGTTCTGGTTGAAAGGGGAATGTAGTCTTGCTGAAAGCAGATTTGCAAAACACAATGGACATTATTCCTGAAGTTAGTTGTGCATGAAAGTCAGACCTACACACTGAAATAACCCCATTTATGAATGAAAATCTACTTTTTTAAGTTCAAACCACTTAGTTTTGCACACGTGTATAGTTTTACTGACATAGACATGCAAGTAAATATTTGACCAGGTTTGTTGAGGTTGAGCGAGTGTTACAGAGCACAAATGCCCTGTAAGTTAGTAAACACTCACAAACTTACACATTTTTAGTTGGTGTTTACAAACTCTTTTCCAACTCCCTTCACACTCCGAAAAAGGTTGGAGATACACTCCTGTTTGTGAGAAGAGTAAGGCCCACATGCATCAAAGTCAATTGCATTCGCAAACGGTGCGAATCGCAATTTTCGGCCGTTTGCGAATGCAATTGACTAATTTGGAATGCATCATGCATTTCGCAATTTTAGGAATCGCAACCATGTTGCGATTTCTAAAATTGCGATTGCATTTAAGAAATCGCAATTTCAGATTTCTTAAATGCAATGCATGATTATTTTTAAATTGCGAATTCGCACTTTGGAAGGGGTAAATTAGCATGAAGTTGAACTTCATGCCAATTTACCGAAAACTTTCAAATATGCACAAATTGCATTTTTGAAACTTTTAATTTACACACACACATGCCCTTGGGGCATGTGTGTGTAAATTACATTCAAAGGTAAATTTCAGGGGTGCAGGGAGGGGTTCTTTGAACCCCCCCCTGCACCCTTGAAATTGCATTCACATTTTGCGAATCGCAATTTGAAATTCACAAAATGTGAATGCCTTCCCATTCATTCCTATGGGCCTTTTGGCCTATAGGAATCAATGGGAAGGGTTTTCCTTAATTGCGATTCGCAAATTGTGAATCGCAATTAAGGAAAAATACCGAATCGCAAAAAATATTGCGATTTTTTAATGCATAGCATTTTTGCGACTTCTTAATTTCGACTCCTTAATTTTCGCAATTAAGAAATCGCAAAATGTAACAATGATGTATCCCTGTATGAGAAAGGTAAGAAAACATAGGTGCCTACAATGGCGTGTGGAAAAATAGAATTTACCAAAGCTTCCCAGGCGTGCATCTGGAAACCTGTGACAGAGGCAAGTTTTTTTTGCGAAACATTTTTTATCGATTATTACAAACAGTGCAAGTGGTGTCCCGCCGCACACAGTAAAGACAATACACATGCACAAAAATAGCATGACTATAAAATAGCACAGCAATAATGCAAGCCAGCATCGTATATCAACCTCATCCCACCACACTGGACCCGACCCCCTCAACCCATGTGACAGCCGTGCATGTCAGGAGTATGTGGGCATGCATCACTCAAGCTGGACCATGGTCGGTTCATGTGTGGTTCTAGCTAAATGCCCCTGAACCCAGTGACACGTTTTGATGCATAACCTAAATTCTGGAAGAAAATAAATCTACATTTATGTAAAGTCATAAGTCTCAGAGTGCAGATTTATTCATTTTCTGTGAATTAAGCCCAACATGGGGAGATGGTGGCGAAAGTTTCATTTTTTCAAATATTTTCCTTATTTTCCCCTTGACCTGTTATTTGTGTGGGTTAGGGAGGGAATGGGAGTTGGTACTCGACGCCTTAAACATTTCAGGCCTGATTCACAAAGGGTCTCCACACTCGTGGGGGGACCTCCACAATGGGTAACTGCAGTACTGACGTCCTGACCGAGTGCGTGACCCCCACCCCAAGTGCGTGACCCCTACCCCGAGTGCGTGACCCCCGCCCGAGTGTGTGACCCCCGCCCCGAGGGCAGGAACGCCACCCCGAGTGCGTGACCCCCACCCCAAGTGCGTGACCTCCACCCCAAGTGCATGACCCCCACGCCAAGTGTGTGACCCCCACCCCAAGTTTGTGACCCCCAGCCTGAGTGCGTGACTCCTGCCCTGAGTGTGTGACCCCCGCTTCAAGGGCAGGAATGCCACCCCGAGTGCGTGACCCCCACCCCGAGTGGGTGACCCCCACTCCGAGGGCAGGACCCCCGCCCCAAGTGCGTGACCCCCACCCCAAGTGTGTGACCCCCACCCCGAGTGTGGGCCCTCAACCACAAGGGCTGATGCCCTTCGTGAATCCGGCCCATGGATGGACGTGCCACTGGGTCTCCAGCGCTGCTAATGAGAAGGGAAATACAACAGAGACTCTGCCAGACCAACTGAGAATCTCAAAACCCAACTACCAGGTGGATAGTGAATTTATTAGGGGAGTGTAACAGCCGCAAACACAGCCCTGAATCTATGCCCCTGACACTACTTCAAATGCAGAACTGTCAGCTCACAGTAACAGGCTTGAACCGGTAAAATCCTTTTGAGCACCTCATTATGAGGGCTTAGCTTTGCAACGCTCTTTAATGTGCTTTGGGAAATCCTTCTGACCTAATTACTTGTACAATCTTAAAAAGGCATGCCTGGTTTACTTTTACTATTCATCCGAAAATCTTTAATCAAACGAATCATGCGTGCAATTTGCAAAATCATAAAACGTACAGATGACTTGAGAACATATTTGATTTTCACTCTTAAATAATTTCTAACACCTCGGAACATGATAGAAAGCTAATGAATACTAAAAACGATTATAGAAATTTTAGAGAATAAAATACTGATAGTGCTCGAAATATGCTTAATCACGCTTATAGATAGAAGAAATGCTACAAATAGTACAACTAAAAGTAAGAGATGAGAACATGCTTGACACGGCAGCCCTGTTGTGATATGAACGTCCTCAGATATTGTTTAGTGCCGAATGAGTTCAGAACACTAATCAAATGTGAAGGCTAGCTGCTCCAGTGACGACTTTGCACCTATGAACCAAAGTCCTTTGTTGGTCAAAACATCACTATCAACAATGAAATAGCAGCGTGGCACAAATGCAGTGCCTCCCATTTGTTTAGCATCTGCTGTCTTACACACAGATTCATCAATGTCCCAAATTGCGAGTCCTTAATAGCGATTATTAAGGAATCGCTATTAAGGACTTGCAAATCGGGATTCATGTAGAAATCGCAAAATAAATTGCGATTCCTACAGCCTCCCTATTTGCGATTATATGTGTGTGTGTAACATACCACTTAGAAAAATGCACTAATGTGCATTTTTCTAAGTTTTCGCTATTTGCCACGAAGTCAGACTTCGCGGTAAATAGCAGTAAAAAATAGCGAATTCGCAATTTTTCAAAGGTTCATGAATAGCATTTAAGGAATCTCTAATTGAGATTCCTTAAATGCGATCGTAATTTGAGACATCGTAATTATTTGCAATTTTTCAAATTGCGAGTTCATGACCCATTGATGAATTCCAAATGCCATTTTTGCGGGCGCAAACGGCCGAATTTTGCGATTCCCACCGTTTGCGCTCGCAAAAATGCTTGATGAATCTACCTGAGAGTTGGGTGTCACCAGTGCGTCAGGTTTTAAGTTAAAACGCCCCCGGGAACAGACGTCTTATGTCTGACTGAGACCATATCGCAGTGTAATACTGGCCATTCCACCATAGTAATTAATTACTGAACGGAGCTAGTGAAAACTATCTGTGACAGAACTAATAGTGGTTAAAAGGCATACATTTCAAAGAAACTTCAACTCGTGAGATATGAGCCCTAGGTGCTGTGCATTACTATGCCTTACTATGTCTTTATGTGGCTGTATGCGAGCATGCAAGGAATCCCAGCTTCTTTGCTTGTGGATAGGATTGACTTTTCCCAAATGATACTCAACTTGCAGTGCCTACTAATTCCTCAAGCATACACTTCTCCCAATGTATAGATAATTGCGTCTGAGCATACCCATCCCACTCGGGGTGACAAATGCAAAAACCACAGTTGATGGACAGAATGCAGAACAATGTCATACATTCACCCCAGTACAGAGATCTGGGCCTAAATCCATCGTTTTTTTGCACTCCACACCACCCCAGTTCAAACATGGCCATATGCAAATCAGTCTGACCCTGTGCCTCATGGGAACAGTCCAGCCCGAACTGCCAAGCCATGCCTTCCCTGGACCGGTAACAAGCTCCCGAGGACCGGTTTCTGGCATTTCAGCCGTCTTCAGCCCGGCTTGCTTGAATCCAGTGGTGTGGAGAGCATAGGACTCACGTCTGAGCATACCCAACCCACTCGGGGTGACAAATGCAAAAACCACAGTTGATGGACAGAATGCGGAACACTGTCATACATTCACCCCAGTACAGAGATCTGGGCCTAAATCCATCGTTTTTTTGCACTCCACACCACCCCAGACCAAACATGGCCATATGCAAATCAGTCTGACCCTGTGCCTCATGGGAACAGTCCAGCCCGAACTGACAAGCCATGCCTTCCCTGGACCGGTAACAAGCTTCCGAGGACCGGTTTCTGGCATTTCAGCCGTCTTCAGCCCGGCTTGCTTGAATCCAGTGGTGTGGAGAGCATGGGACTCACGTCTGAGCATACCCATCCCACTCGGGGTGACAAATGCAAAAACCATAGTTGATTGACCGAATGCAGTACAATGTCATACATTCACCCCAGTACAGAGATCTGGGCCTAAAACCATCGTTTTTTTGCACTCCACACTACCCCAGTTCAAACATGGCCATATGCAAATCAGTCAGACCCTGTGCCTTATGGGAACAGTCCAGACCGAACTGCCAAGCCATGCCTTCCGTGGACCGGTAACAAGCTTCTGAGGACCGGTTTCTGGCATTTCAGCCGTCTTCAGCCCGGCTTGCAAAAATCCAGTGGTGTGGAGAGCATGGGACTCTTGTCTGAGCATACCCATCCCACTCGGGGTGTAAAATGCAAAAACCACAGTTGATGGACAGAATGCAGAACAATTTCATACATTCACCCCAGTACAGGGATCTGGACCTAAATCCATTGTTCTTTGCACTCCACACCACCCCAGTTCAAACATGGCCGTCTGCAAATCAGTCTGACCCTGTGCCTCATGGGAACAGTCCAGCCCGAACTGCCAAGCCATACCTTCCCTGGACCGGTAACAAGCTTCCGAGGACCGGTTTCTGGCATTTCAGCCGTCTTCAGCCCAGCTTGCTTGAATCCAGTGGTGTGGAGAGCATGGGACTCACGTCTGAGCATACCCTTTCCCACTCGGGGTGACAAATGCAAAAACCACAGTTGATGAACAGAATGCAGAACAATGCCATACATTCACCCCAGTACAGAGCTCTGGGCCTTAATCCATCGTTTTTTTGCACTCCACACCACCCCAGTTCAAACATGGCCATATGCAAATCAGTCTGACCCTGTGCCTCATGGGAACAGTCCAGCCCGAACTGCCAAGCCATGCCTTCCCTGGACCGGTAACAAGCTTCCGAGGACCGGTTTCTGGCATTTCAGTCGTCTTCAGCCCGGCTTGCTTGAATCTAGTGGTGTGGAAAGCATGGGACTCACGTCTGAGCATACCCATTCCACTCGGGGTGACAAATTGAAAAACCACAGTTGATGGACAGAATGCAGAACAATGTCATACATTCACCCCAATACAGAGATATGGGCCTAAATCCATCGTTTTTTTGCACTCCACACCACCCCAGTTCAAACATGGCCATATGCAAATCAGTCTGACCCTGTGCCTCATGGGAACAGCCCAGCCCGAACTGCCAAGCCATGCCTTCTCTGGACCGGTAACAAGCTTCCGAGGATCGGTTTCTGGCATTTCTGGCATTTCAGCCGTCTGGCATTTCAGCCTGGCTTGCTTGAATCCAGTGGTGTGGAAAGCATGGGACTCACGTCTGAGCATACCCATCCCACTCGGGGTGACAAATGCAAAAACCACAGTTGATGGACTGAATGCAGAACAATGTCATACATTCACCCCAGTACAGAGATCTGGGCCTAAATCCTTTTTTTTTGCACTCCACACCACCCCAGTTCAAACATGGCCATATGCAAATCAGTCTGACCCTGTGCCTCATGGGAACAGTCCAGCCCGAACTGCCAAGCCATGCCTTCCCTGGACCGGCAACAAGCTTCCGAGGACCAGTCCAGGGGTGATGGACAGAATTTATACACACTTATTAGCCCCATAAAGTGCTATTTCTTCACCACCCCTCCTACATAACAAATCATTTAAATTGGGGGTCTCTTTGGTTCAATCTTCTACTAGTTTAAGCATGACTGGAAATGTAAAGGTGACACATGGAACATCTTCCTAATTCCCTATTCCACCCTAATGGTCCTGGACACTCCTCAGTTATACTAACCTTAGCCTCTTGATTTCTGTATAACACTTCGACTAGCCTCATAAAGTTTTGGCATAAGTTAGTATTTCCCAATTAAATACTGACAACCATTGGAAGGACTCATCCTTGTCCCATGTCTGAATTGGGAGGTGCTCTAAATCCTTGTATGCAGCCTACATTATTACATGGACATCAAACATTGGCCATGGGGAACAACATGGGCTTCACCGACCACAGAATATCTTTCAGAATCGTAGTTGGCATCTTGGTCTCTATATTTAATAAGGAGGCAGGTTGACATATTATCCTCCTTCGGCATTTCCTCTTCTATAATGGCCTCCCGTCCAGTGTGACATGGAAAATATCACCCCCTGATATGAAATGAAACCCATTTCCAAGTTTATGAAAGAAATGGCTTGCAGTCCATAATGACTTAGCTTTTCCCTCCCAATTATAGGCCACCACTCAGTATATTTACTGTCTGCACTGTTATGTTGCCCATGAACACATCTCTGTCACGCTTACTCAGTGGCATGAAGATCACGACACAATGGAATTCCCTTACCTCCTCATTTACTTATAAATGCCCTCCTAACATTTAGTACACTCATTCATCCTTGTACTGGCATCTGTGTGGGTAATCAGAGGAGCATCGAGCCTGGTCACTATGCTATTGTAAAAAGAAGTGTGTGTAATTGTATGAATGAGCAGGTGTGAATGTTGATAAGTGTGTGATAGACAGGGTGTTCGTTTTCTATCACAAAAATTCTTCTTATGTATATATTGAACTGTAGAGGCAAATGAACTATGTACTGAATTTTAATGTCAATATGATCACAAGCATTAATGATTAATTGATGAAAATATATGGTAAAATAGTAAAAATAGAAAAAAAAGTATTTTTGACACATTACAGAAAAAATGAATAAAGTACCAAAAATTATATAAAAACAATTGTGTACCTGTGTTAATCTGAAGGTTCATTGATTAAATATATGAGTCATGTCTTATGAAAAAGTATGGTGAGGCCATGGGGGAACTTTATTGTGTTACAGCGCCTAGTTTAATCACCCTCCCTATATAGGAACTATGTATTATAAGCTATAGAAGGTCTCTTGCGCTTGTTTTGGGGGGCCCCATTACCTGTCGGCTCAGTAAGTGTAAATTACATGTGGATCGGCTAGTCTCTCTGCATCCCTGGAATCTTCCAAGTGTGTGAAATTATGGCAAGTGTGCTGTGATAAAGGTGCCAGAATCTTGCTTGGCTCGCAGCTGCCAAAATGTTGTGTCTAGAATGTGTTACACGGACATGCCGATAAACAGGCTCACATGTTATGATAACCTTGATGGCTCCGCACTCACTGTACAAATTGGGGGCACAATGTATGTCTAGAGATGTCGAAAAACAAACCTTTTCTCATGTATAGACCTTCGTGAAAGCTAACTTGCTAAAACAGCTAAGCAGTGTTGTGTGCAAAAATTCAGCAAAAGGTAAAATGGTGTTTAAACTTCTAATAAGCCATGCTAACATAACATACACGCAAAAAGAGGCCCTAAACTATACTACAGTAACCAGAGAAGCTTACAGCCTGGTCTCCCTGTTATCACTGTTGCTAGCTATGGTCTCTCTATGTATGCTCTTTGTGTTGAAAGATCGACATGCTGATTAATTATTGTAAATGGCTTGAAATATTTCAATGTGCTTGTGTAGGTGATTGTGGTATCGCACTCATCTTCAATCAATTGTTCTTCTCGATTGTTTGCGAGTTCTCTGTTTAATTTGCATTAATAGACCTTGGTGTATTTCATTTGCTGTAATTTGTACACTTAAATCACCTTTTATTTTTTCTGGTGTGAATAAAATTCAAATGCAAACTGCAGATGCCGTCATCCACATCTGCAGGGTTCCAAAAGGATTCTGTCCCAGCCCCACACTGTTCAATCAATCAATCAATCAATCAAAGACATTTATAGAGCGCACTACCTACCCGTAGGGTCTCGAGGCGCTTGGGGGGGTGCCGCTACTGCTCGAACATCCAGGTCTTGAGCTTCTTCCTGAAGGAGAGGTGGTCTTGGGTCAGGCGCAGGTCGGCCGGGAGGGAGTTCCAGGTCTTGGCGGCAAGGTAGGAGAAGGACCTTCCTCCTGTGGTGGCTCTGCGGATGCGTGGGACGGCGGCGAGGGCGTGGCTGGCAGATCGGAGGTGGCGTTTGGGAGCGTAGAAGTTGATGCGGTTGTTGAGGTAGCTCGGGCCTTGATCGTGGAGAGCTTTGTGTGCGTGGGTAAGGAGGCGGAAGGTGATTCTCTTGTTGACCGGGAGCCAGTGTAGGTCTCTTAGGTGTCCGGAGATGTGGCTGTGTCGTGGGATGTCGAGGATGAGTCTAGCTGAGGCGTTCTGGATGCGCTGGAGTCTCTTCTGGATCTTGGCGGTGGTTCCGGCGTAGAGTGCGTTGCCGTAGTCCAGTCGGCTGGTGACGAGGGCCTGGGTGACGGTCTTCCTGGTCTCTGTGGGGATCCACCAGAAGATCTTCCGCAGCATGCGCAGGATGTTGAAGCACGACGAGGAGACGGCGTTGACTTGCCTGGTCATGGAGAGGGAGGAGTCCAGGATGAAGCCCAGGTTGCGTGCGTGGTCCGTTGGTTTGGGTGCGGTGCCCAGGGCGGGGGGCCACCAGGAGTCGTCCCAGGCGGAGGGCGAGGAGCCCAGGATGAGGACCTCCGTCTTATCTGAGTTCAGTTTCAGGCGGCTCGTCGTCATCCACTCGGCTACCTCTTTCATCCCTTCGTGCAGGTTGGCTCTGGCGGCGGCGGGGTCGTTGGTCAGGGAGAGGATCAGCTGGGTGTCGTCGGCGTAGGAGATTATGTTGAGGTTGTGTTGGCGTGCGATGGCCGCGAGGGGGCTCATGTAGACGTTGAAGAGAGTAGGGCTCAGCGAGGATCCTTGCGGGACGCCGCAGATGACTTCGGTGGCCTCTGACTTGTACGGTGGTAGGCGGACTCTTTGTGTTCTTCCGTCGAGGAAGGAGACGATCCATTCCAGTGCTTCTCCTGGATTCCGACGTTGCTGAGGCACTGCACTAGGGTGCGGTGGCAGACCGTGTCGAAAGCCGCGGAGAGGTCTAGGAGGATGAGGGCCGCTGTTTCTCCGCTGTCCATCAGGGCTCGGATGTCGTCAGTGGCGGCGATGAGGGCGGTCTCGGTGCTGTGGTTGGCATGGAATCCGGACTGCGATGGGTCGAGGGATCCATTCGTCTCGAGGAAGGCGGCCAGCTGTTTGTTGACGGTCTTTTCGATGACTTTGGCTGGAAACGGGAGAAGAGAGATGGGGCGGTAATTCTTGAGTTCGGTGGGGTCTGCTGTAGGTTTCTTGAGTAGAGCGCTGAGTTCGGCGTGCTTCCAGCTCTCGGGGAAGGTGGCGGTGTCGAATGAGGTGTTGATGATGTCCCGCAGGTGGGGTGCGATGACAGCGTCGGCTTTGTTGAAGACGTGGTGAGGGCAGGGGTCGGTCGGAGATCCGGAGTGGACGGAGTTCATCATGTGGACGGTGTCTTCGGTGTTGACCGGGGTCCAGGTGCGGAGGGTGGTGGTGGGTGGCGTTGCTGCGGTCGTGGCGTGCGTTGGTTGGGTGCTGAAGCTGTTGTGTATGTCCGCGATCTTGTTGTGGAAGTAGGAGGCGAGGGAGTTGCAGAGGTCTTGCGATGGGGTGATGCCGTTGTTTCCGGCGTTGGGGTTGGAGAGCTCTTTCACGATGTTGAAGAGTTCCTTGCAGTTGTGTGCGTTGTCGTCCAGTCGGTTTTTGAAAGCCGTTTTCTTGGCGGTGCGGATCAGTTGGTGGTGTTTCCGGGTGGCGAGCTTGAGGGTGGTCCTGTTGTCCGGCGTGGGTTCCTTTCTCCAGACTTTCTCGAGGGCTCGGCAGTTCTTCTTGGAGCTCTTGAGTTCGTCGGTGAACCATGGGGCTCTCTTATTGCCGGGTCTGCTGGGTGGGATCCTCAGAGGGGCGAGTTCGTCTGCCCATTTGCTGATCCACTTCGAGAGGTTGTCGGCGGCCTGGCTGGGGTTCGCTGAGCTGGCCGGAGGGTGCTGGCTCAGGGAAGCGGCAAGCTGGTCTGCTGTGATCTTGTTCCAGCTTCTTCGGGCAACCTGTTGCTGGTGGTGGTGGATCGTCGTTCTTCTGAAGGTGAAGTGGATGCATCTGTGGTCCGTCCAGTGGAGTTCTGTGGCGTGGCTGAAGGTGATGTCTTTGCTGGATGAGAAGATGGCGTCGAGTGTGTGTCCGGCGAGGTGGGTGGGGGTGGACACCAGCTGCTTGAGTCCAAGGTTGGCGAGGTTGTCGAGTAGGGTGCTGGTGTTGCAGTCGTTGTTGTTCTCCAGGTGGAAGTTGAAGTCCCCCAGGAGGATGTAGTCCGCGGAGGGGAGGGCGTGCGGGCTGACGAAGTCGGCGATGTCCTCGCTGAATTGAGTGCGTGGTCCCGGAGGTCGGTAGATCAGGGAGCCTCTGAGGGTGTTCTTCGGGTCGGTGTGGATCTGGAAATGCAGGTGTTCGGCAGAGGGTGAGGTGTTGTCGGTGCTGGTCGTGATGCGGATGGTGTTCTTGTGGATGATGGCGATGCCTCCTCCCACCTGGTTGGCGTTGCGGTCCCTCCGGGTGATCTTGTAGCCTTCTGGGATGGCTATGGCGATGTTGGGCGCTGAGGAGGCGTTCATCCAGGTCTCCGTGATGAAGGCAACGTCAGGGGCTGTGGCGTCTAGGAGGTTCCAGAGTTCGATTGCGTGTCTGTGGACGGAGCGGGTGTTGAGCAGGATGCACTTGAGGTGGTTGCTGCTGGTGTTCGGCTTGGCGGGTGCTGGTGTCAGGCAGGTCCGGATGCAGGTGAACTTGCAGGTGTTGCAGCTGAAGGGTCCGTGGACGCGTCGTGGGGTGGCTCTGCAGCATCCCGGGAGTCGTCCGGTGTTGAGTGCGGTGAGGGTGGCGGCTGTGTAGGTCAGGTGGGTCGCTCGGGGTCCTCGTGGGCCAGGGGTCCTGGCACTGAGCGCGGTCCAGGCGCGGACGGGCGTAGACGGGCTTACCTTTGGCGCGCCTTCGGCGCACAATCGGTGCGCCCGCTGCGCGTGACCGTTGCGCGTTCGCACGGTCGGCATATAAGGCGAAGTGCGCGGGTGGGCGGAGCAGCTGGGGGGCGGGAGCGGGGAGGGTACAGAAGGGAAAAAAGGGGCGAGGCTAGCGGCGATGGCGGGAAGCGGGGAGGGAGAGCGGAGGGCGGCGAGACAGCGGGCAAACAGGAAGGAAACCACAAAAACAGGCACAAATTCAAAAAAAGTACAGGCACAAAGGAAGGAAAAAACAACACAATAAAAAACAGTCAGGAGAAACCGGCAGGCGCTCACGGACCACGCCGCTCGAAGGAGGGGGCGTGGTCAGTGGCAGCGAGGCAGGCAGCGAGCGAGGCAGTCGAGGCAAGGGGGCACACGCAGCAGCTGGTGGCCGTGCGGCGCGGGGGTGTCCTACAAGTAGGTCACACTCACCTGCGTCGCACGGTCGCCATATAAGGCCAAGTGCGCGGGTGGGCGGAGCAGCTGGGGGGCGGGAGCGGGGAGGGTGCAGAAGGGAAAAAAGGGGCGGGGTTAGCGGCGGTGGCGGGAAGAGGGGAGGGAGAGCGGAGGGCGGCGAGACAGCGGGCAAACAGGAAGGAAACCACAAAAACGGGCACAAATTCAAAAAAAGTACAGGCACAAAGGAAGGAAAAAACAACACAATAAAAAACTGTTCTACGCCCACTTGACCTTACTCATCCAGCATCATCCACAGCCACTGAGTCAATATCATATCCTACGCTGACAACACCCATCTCATTCTCTCCCTTTCCGAAAAGAGGCCAAACACTCAGACCAATTTCGCCACCTACATGTTGGAAGTCATAAGATGGATGAAAACCAGCTGCCTCAAGATCAACACAGACAAGACAGGAGTAGTAATGTTCATCAAAGACACCTCATTCTGGGCTTGCCAAACTTGTACCCACCTCCCTCAAGCCCTATCGTTCTTCCCATAAAGAACTGCAGAATAGTAATCAACAACCAATTCACCATGACTGGCCAAGTGAATGCAGCCTTCTACTTCAGCTTCAACACACTCAAGATGCACAAAAAGATCTTCAAATGACTCCCCACCAATACTCACAAAACTATATCCCAAATTCTCCTCACCAGCAAACTAGACTAGAGCATAGCACTCTAAGTGGGAATCAACACTCAACTGACCAGAACTCTCCAGACCATTCAAAGCTCAGCGGTCAGGCTCACCCTCAACATCCCACCGTAAACTCACATCATCCTGCACCTCCGAGAGCTCCACTGCCTCCCAATCCACAAATGAGCACTCTTCAAACTCCTCTCACACACATAGAAAGTTTTGCTCAACATTGGCCCAACATACCTCAACAACTTCATAAACTTAATTAAATCCACCAGACATCCAGCCTCCTATTCGCACACAACCCCCAGCATACGCAGAAGCAGATCTGGCTGTTGTGTCTTGTCTGACCTCACTTCTAAAGCTTAAAGCTGCTGCCACTGCACATCGAGCCTCATCATCAGTTCCTAAATTCCACAAGAAACTTAAGACCTGGTTCTTTACCTTTCCCGCTCTTGCTCGGCCATACAGATGTTGTTTGTGAACCAGGCCCTTAGTGCATTGATATGGTTAATTGGTGTCTTTGGGCCTTGTAGTTTTTGGTTGATTGTAGCTGGTTATCTTGGGATATTTAACATTATAAAAATGTCTATAATTAATACTAGAACTACTAGCTTGTGAGGTGATAAAGGTTAAGGGGCAGATTTATGATGCCCATGCACCTCTTTGCGCCGCAATTGCGTCACTTTATTTGACGCAACGGCGGCGCAAACAATGCGCCCTATTTACAACGTGACACATCTAGGAGATGCGTCATGTTGTAAAGCCCTGCGCCATAAGGAGGCGTTCCTGCGCAGGGGGGGCGTTCCTGCGCAGGCCCTAGCTTGTGTGGAGACACAAACGACTAGTGACAACCCCTTTGTGAGTGTGTTCAGGCAGGGCCTTTGTGATGTGCAAGTGTGGTAGGTGACAGCCTGGCCCCCTTGTTGAGTCAGAGTGGCCCATCTTGTTAAAACCGGTGAGGTTAGAAACTGGTCTTAGGAACTAGCTACAATGATTTTGAAAATTATAGCAGGATTGATACATTATAGTATTCCACATACACACCTACACACCTTAGTTTTTCCAAGCATTCTGTAATTTCCTTGATTAACTGTATTAAAGCAGGCAAGATTAAAGAACCGGGTTTTAGAACCCAGCGGCGCCAGGGATAGCGCCCAATGTCTTCGGATTCCCCTGCCTAGGCAAACAGAGACATGGGACACTTCTTGATGACGTCAAATACCAAGTTTATTGGCTGCAACCAGGAACAGAGGTCTACGAAGCACAACAAAGGTGGTTCGCTAGAGACTGCACACTTTCAAGGAGCGTAGCATGGTCTTTTATGCCAAAAATCACATTCCAGGCTAGCATCAATTACGTACAAACTGACCAATGGGAGCATGACATTTCGAAAGTATCGCATGATGACAATCCCACTTTCCGTTGTCCAGCCCACCAGAAATGACCAAGCATATTCCAATATCCTGTTCGATCAGGCCAGACAAACCCATCATAAAACCTCAACCCAAATCAGTGATTAGGCCATAAAGGAAGGAACAGAAACAGATGAGAAGCAAGATAGAAGGGTGGGTGCAGTGTACCATAAACTCAGCAATGTTCTACTCTTTGATCTTTATCTGACCAGCTGCTTAACAAGGAACTGGCTCAGCCATGTCAGCCTCGGGCAAGGGAGTCAGTTCGGCCCGGTCAAACAAGAGTCAACTAAGGTGTACGTGTCCCAAGGACTCGTTCAGCCGCAGTCATCGGCCTATATGAGGGTAACCACACAAAATGGCTGTCGCACACAAAATGGAACCCGAGGGTTCAAACGAAATTCCTGAATACGTAGTGTTCTCATTGATCGATTATTACGAAAATACTCGTACACACCGCATTCGTGATTTGCGATCCGCTGGCACCAAAATCGTCTACATCCGACGACCTTTATTGTACGGGTTCAGAATCTACAAACCACGGACCCATAAACTACGGAACCACAGTCCCTCCTTTTGCCCTTACATAGGCAATACACCCAAACCCATGTCAGTCTGAATCTAGATCTATATTCATCAGATCATCAATATGTTGCTGTAGCATCATCCTAGTACTTAGTACCTCTCTCTGGACAGGTCTCCTTGCACACGAAATAGCACAGAGGCCACAAATAGCAGGAGCACACTGTACACAGAGACAGAACAGGAAAAGGATAGCTAAAATCATCCCAATGACCATCAGAATCTTCCATCCCCACATGGATATCAATCCCCAAAACCATCCCATCAACGACCAATCTCCCTCGTCTATATGTACAGACTCGGAGATCTTATGTAGTCTGGAAATGGCTTGAAAGACTGTCGGAGCGTTGTCTGGAATGAAAACGCAGCAGCTCGATTGAATCAGTTTACACACTCCACCTCTATCTGCAAGTATGACATCAAGAGCAACTCTATTCTGAAGTGTCAAAAGTCGATCCGACTGGAGCTCAGCAGTCAGGTTACTAAGGGCACCAGCAGTTTCAACTATGGTGGACTCAATCACTCTCGTCAACTGGCGAATGTTCCTGCTGTTAGCCATAGGTCCCCAGAACGGCAGAAAACCCTTAAAGAAATCTTCCAACTCTTGCCCTGCGGTATCTTCCTTGCTGAAGACACCCCTAGCAGCTCTCGTCTTATGGTAATCTGCCGCAGCTGAAAAAGTATGAGGCAACAGGAAAGAAACAAAATATGTGCCCGAGAAGTCAGGGGGCAACCATGTGTACGCTTTGTCGTAGCAGATGAAATAGGTACCCCTAGCTGCTAGAAACGCTGGGGAAGTCTGAGACTCAAGTACATAAGTCTCAGTGCAGACACTCTTCCCTAACTGAGCTCTCGGATTCTTGCCATTACCCTGCAGACAATAGTGACCCTGATGGGGCACTATCCAAATCGGAGGAGAACTTTTCGCTCGCTGGTTAACACTCAGAATAACTCCATATCTAGTAATGTTCCAACCAATGTATGGTTGTCTCTCATCTCTCGGAATAGTCTCATATGAACTAGTTCCTTTAATCATGTCGACTATACCCTTGGCCAGAGCACTATTCTTCGGATTATCTTTCGCAGAACATTGGGGATAGACACTATGGGCATAAATGAACATCGTTCTATATGCCCAAATAGAACCACCAAGGCTGAAAGGCAAAACCAAGTACGGAATACCTTTATTGGTCGTATGGGGCATTAGGCCACAAATTCAACAATTTATCGTGTTCATAACTAACTAGCTGGTGTTGGTGCAAAAGTTGAATAAATGAATTGTTAGCAAATTCCATTCTTCTAACAATTTCATGTTCGGGCAGAGGGTGAAAAGAATGAGAAGAAATAGTAGGAGGAGGTATAGGTTGCACAGTGGGCACAAACGTCACTTTAAAAGAGAATGTCACATAACCAATTAAAAATATCATTAAACTCAGTAACATAAATAAACACAGTATTAAAAATCTTTTTTAGGTCATTAGTTTGAAAATGTTGCTCTTAAAGCTTATTGTCTCAACAGGTCTCTCCAACTCGAAGAACTCCATCCTCACTAATATGCTGCTCGCGGTGGAAGGGTGTTCTATGCTAAGGAATGCCTCTGTCAGCCCAGGGCAACTCCCTTAGGCCAACCATAACCGTCAACCTGGTGTCTCAGGCTTGCACTCCAAAGACTTCGGCAACCGCGACCCTACAGCTGAACCCAGATGGCGGTTCGAAAAACAAAAAATCCAAGTAGTTCCTTGGAGGAGAGTTAACCTACAAACAGAAAAATCATAAAAAGGAATTTTACACTTTTATTTGTCCCACGACTCTCGGTCGCAAATTATAACGGTCTTTGCCAGGCAATGTCTGTTCACAGAAAAGGAGTTCATGTTTAGTAGTGTTCAAACGGTTCACTGGAGGCACAGCTTCTTGAAGAATATCGTCACTTTCTTTCTCAGTATTTGTTCCAATCAAACGGGCATCGCTGAATGCCAGAAAACGAGGCACGGTCTTAGTCTCAGAATCTGGAAGTCCCTTCTGGACCCACCGGTCGTACGGCAGGGGCAAAGGAGCCCTTTTGCAATGTACGCCGTGGATCCAATTCTTTTTACCGTGCACTCGTACTGCGGAATGGGTGGACAACAAAACAAGGAAGGGTCCTGTCCAGCGGGGCTGCTCGTTCTTGCTCCGCTGAAAATTCTTAATCAGGACCCAGCTACCAGGTTCGATGGCGTGACCTGGGTCTTCAGAAGGCTGTGGCAGAGTGTCATGAACCTGTTGATGTAAAACACACAATTTAGCCGTCAATTCATACAGGTAATCAAGCAACACAGGATGTTCAATCTCACTGAATTTGGTCGGTCTTGGCACACCCCAAATGTTTGCCGGGCGGCCAAACACGACCTCATACGGACTCAAACCCATTCGCGAATGCACAGTCATTCTAGTGGACAAAAGAGCTAAAGGCAAAGCATCTGGCCATTGTAAACCAGAGCTCGCTTGGATTTTGGCCAACTTTAATTTCAGAGTGCCATTATAGCACTCAACTAGACCAGCTGATTGGGGGTGATTTGCAGCGTGGAACTTCTGCCAATTCTTAACCCATCACACACTCTCTTCATCACTTGACCCACAAATTCACTCCCATTGTCACTCCAGATCATTCTCGGCAATCCATACCTAGGGAAAAACTCTTTGATAAGGGCTTTCGCTGTGGACAAGGCAGTATTGCCTTCAAAGGGTAGGCTTCCACCCATATAGAAAAAGAGCAAACAACCACTAACACATACTTTAGGTTGTTGCACCACTCCATGTGGATGAAATCTAGCTGCAGAGCCTCGAATGGATACGTTGGAGGAGCAAAATGACCAGCTGGAGTTGGAATTCCCTTACCAGGAGTGTACATCAAACATACCATACAATTCTTAAACAGATTCTCTGCACACCTAGGATTTCCAGCATTCTGCCAAACCTGGGCCAACAACTTACAAATCCCTTTCACGCTGATATGTGCCATTCCATGAGCCATTGTAACCACTGGAAGCACATACGCATCTGGTAACAACCATCTCTGATGCTCTGACAAATCAATCCAACAACCATTCAAATCCAGTCTACTCTTACCCTCTCTCCATTCATTCAACTCTTTCTCTGTAGCTTCAGCTTGGATGGATTTCACACTCTCGATCGTATCTTCACACATACTTCTATCTGGAACCCATCTCGCCGGACCTGCAACATACATTCGACTCATCACATTTCTCGCAGTTTCTTTTGCGACTTCATCTGCAAACGCATTACCGCGACCAACATCATCCGTAACTTTCTTATGCGCACTGCATTTCACAATCTCTATTTGCAACGGCAAAGTAAGTGATTCAAGGAGTTCATTCACCAACTGGCCATGCTGGATTTCCATCCCATGCGAAGTCAGGAACCCACACTCTCTCCACAAATGCCCCAAACTATGGGCCACACCAAACGCATACTGGCTGTCAGTGTACACAGTCACTCATTTTCCTTTCGCCAACACACATGCTGTTGTTAATGCAATCAACTCTGCTGCTTGCGCTGAATTATGTGGGAAACGTGCAGCTTCAACAATCGTATGCAAAGTCGTAACAGCATATGCCGCAGTCGTATCACCATTCGGAAGCTTAAAGCACGAACCATCAACCCACAAAGTACCATCACTTTCTGGAAGAGGAGTATCCCAAAGGTCTATCCTCCCTTTCGTTTCTTCCTCAGTTCTAAGGAAACAATCATGCTGTTCTGTGTTATCTGACTCAGCTGAAATCGTCAACAACGTGGCTGGATTCAACGTGTTGCATCTCTTAATCTGCACATGGCTCGCTAACAAGGTCAATTCGTAACCCGACAACCGAGCACTAGTTAAGTGCTGTGGCTTGGTACAATTAAACAAGGTATTCACTGCATGTGGAACCATCACAATCAGTGTATTGTCCATAACCAAACCAGCAGACTGTCGAATCGAAACAGCTGCTGCTGCTGTAGCTCTCAAACAACTTGGCAACGCTCTAGCTACCGGATCCAAGGTCGACGAAAAATAAACACATGGACGCTGCTTATCGACAAACTGTTTAGTCAAGACTGACAAAGCACATCCCTCTCTCTCGTGGACATACAATGTGAAAGGCTTACTGTAGTCGGGGGTACCCAAGACAGGAGCAGAACACAACGCATCACGTAGATCTGAAAAGCTCTTCTGACATTCATCAGTCCAAGGAATAGGATTTGGAGTATCCTTAACAGTAAGAGCTATCAATGGTTTCGCTAACAACGAAAAATTAGGGATCCACTGTCTACAGTACGACGTAATACCCAAAAACACACATACTTCTCTCTGTGTCGTAGGCACACTCATTTTCGCAATAGCTTGAATTCTTTCTGGGGTCAGTTTCCTTCCCTCCTTCGATAAGAGGTGACCTAAGTAGGTAACTTCTTGTCGACAATATTGCAACTTCGAAAGAGAAACCTTATGATGGAAATCAGACAAGTGACGTAACAACAACAAAGTAGCTTCTCTACAAATCTCTTCATTGTCAGCAGCAACTAACAAATCGTCAACATACTGAATAAGAGCAGCACCATCAGGTAAAACCAACAAATCAAGTTGCGTCTTCAAAGCTTGACTATAGATCGATGGACTCTTACAATAGCCTTGAGGAGCGCGCTTAAAGCGGAAACTTCGTCCTCCTAAAGAGAAGCCAAAAATATCTCTACTTTCCTTGGCAATCGGGATGCTGAAGAAAACATTCTTCAAGTCAATCACCGAGAACCACGTGGCTGTAGCCGGGATCAAAGTCAACAAAGCGGTGATATCAGGTACAACAGGAAATTGCGGAACAACGACCTTATTCACCTCGCGAAGATCGATCACGAACCTATATACAGGAGGCTGTGAAGAATCAGTTCTCTTCAGAACAGGCAAAACAGGACTATTGCACACATTACCTCTCGTTTCCTCAATCATCCCCTTCTCAATCAGATCATAGATGGTCACCAAAAGTGCTCTCTCACCATCACTAGAAATCCTGTATTGCGGAATGCGTGGCAATCTCGCATTTGCTTTCAACGTCACAACATATGGCGGAATCTCTAAAAGGCCTACATCGTTTGGACCAGTGGCCCAAAGAGAATCAGGGAGAGAAGACAATTCAGGTGGAAGTCGATCTTTAGATAAGTTCATCGGAGAGATCACTCTCTTACCCAAGGTAAGATGTACTCCCGAAGGAGAACAATATAACGTGGCATACAATCTTTTTAACAAGTCCAATCCTAACAAGTTCTCACCACAATCGGTCGTCAGAATGAGGGGTGCTTCGCATTCACAAGGTCCAAAAGAAATAGACAACGGACTAGAAATTGGATTCGTAACCGGAGCACCACAAAAACCTACTGAAACATTCTTTAAGCCAGACAAAGGTGCGCCAGGGAGTTTAGAGTGCATAATAGAACTCTTCGCAGCACCAGTATCCAACAGAAAAGGCTCTGACACACCTGATGCAATCACTTCAACATAAGGTCCACTCTAATCTACTGGAACTGAAACAACTCCCTCTCTTTGTCTATGGCTGTCCTTACAATCATTACCATTCACTTCCTCACCTTCAACATAGTAATTGTCCGCATAATACTGTGGCGTCCTACCAGACGCACCATTCTGCTGATCAAAGCTATTAATTGAATTCAGTGGAGGCAAAGAACGCGCATTCTGACCACGACCTCTACCTCTAGGCGCTTGTTGAACACCTCGACCTCTCACACCAGAAGCACCATTCATGCGCTGCAACAGAACTGGACAACTACTCTTGAAATGGCCATCTTCTTTACAATACGCACACTGATTAGGACCAACGGGAAAACGCAGTTGAGAAGACTAGAACCTTTGCGAGTTTCTCTCATATTGCTGATTCTGCTGATAATTGTGGATAAGCTTGCTGTAGAAGAACTTTAGTCTTCAATTCCCTAGTCTTCCTATCCGCTTTCTCTATCTCATCCTTATTCCTATTTTCATAGTACTGGGCAGTAGCTAAAATCTGAGCTGACGTGGAAATGGCCCAAGCGCTCTCGGAATCCTTTAACCTATTTCACAATTCTGGAAGCAAATTATGAACAAATTTGTCGACGAACAATCTCTGACCACCTTCAGTACTCATATCCTGACCACTGTGGTCTACAGAGGTCTCTTCGAACGCGTGAAAAAGTCAGACACAGTCTCATCTTTCTTCTGCTTGCATGCAGACAAGTTGTCCCAATTAACACGCACTTCAGGCATTATAGTCTTCATATAATTAATAATACTACCACGAAGATCAGCAATCGGTACACAGTCAAAATATTGAGTATGAAATATCGATGTACCAAAATATCGAGTCAGTAATTTCGAAGGTGCAGAATATCGAAGACAAGAATATCGTTGGACAGAATATCGACCCTAAGGTAAGTAATATCGAAATACTTAATATCGATGTAAGTAATATCGAAGTTAGTAATATTGATAGCATATATATCGATGTTACTAATTTCGATTACACTAATATCGATATTTGTATGATTTCTTTTGTTTTTTATTATGTATGTGTTATATGTTTTACTTAAGTAATTAAAATATTTAATATTATATGTGTATTACATTTATATATTAATACATTTATTTATAAGTAAATTATATGTTTTAGTACCGGAGCGGGTTGTGGGTTTATAGGGGAATAGGGTGGGAAGTAATATAATTATGTTAAATTGATTATTAATTAGTAGGATTTATTAATAAATTGTAATTAATTGGTAATTATATTTAATTAATTGGAAATTAATTTTAATTAATTGATTAATTGATAAATATGTTCTGTAGTGGGTTATGGGTTTATAGGGAAATAGGGTGGGAAGTAATATAAATATGTTAAATTAATTAATATTTAGTAGTTAATATTAATTAATTATAAATAATTTGTAATTAAATTTAATTAATTGGTAAATCATTTTAATTAATTGATTAATTGATAAATATAATCTATAGCGGATTGTGGGTTTATAGGGGAATAGGGTGGGTAGTAATTTAATTATGTTAAATTAAAAAATAATTAGTAGTTATTATTAATTAATTTTAAATAATTGGTAAATAAATGTAATTAATGGTTATTTCATTATAAATAATTGATTAATTGATATATATGTTCTGTAGCGGGTTGTGGGTTTATAGGGGAATAGGGTGGGAAGTTATTTAATTATGTATAATTAATTATTAATTAGTAGGAATTATAAATTAATTTTAAATAATTGGTAAATAATTTTAATTATTGGTAATTAATTTTAATTGATTGGTAAATAATTTTGATTAATTCATAAATAGATACATGTGTTCTGTTGTGGGTAGTGGGTTTATAGGGGAATATGGTGGGAAGTAATGTAAATGTAATTAAGTAATATTTTTTTTAAAATGATTGTTTTGGAAACAATATAACTGTTAAATAATTATTAATTGGTAATTAAATATTATAAAATGGTATTTTTCTAATATTTATTTTTGGTTAAATATATTTGGGTAATCATGTTTTTTATAATTATGTATGGGTATTGTATATGGTTTAAATTTTTTTAATACTTTATATCATTTTTTAAATAAAAAGCTTTTATTTATAAGTATGTTATTTTAACCCCTACGCTATCCAACATTTTCCCTACTGTTGCATTCTCTGGAGTTGGAATAGTAATTGTTACCCCTACGCTATCCAACACTTTCCCTACTGTTGTACTCTCTGGAGTGGGAATAGTAATTTTTACCCCTACGCTATCCAACACTTTCCCTACTATTGCACTCTCTGGAGTGGGAATAGTAATTGTTACCCCTACGCTATCCAACGCTTTCCCTACTGTTGCACTCTCTGGAGTGGGAATAGTAATTTTTACCCCTACGCTATCCAACGCTTTCCCTACTGTTGCACTCTCTGGAGTGGGAATAGTAATTGTTACCCCTACGCTATCCAACGCTTTCCCTACTGTTGCACTCTCTGGAGTGGGAATAGTAATTGTTACCCCTACGCTATCCAACGCTTTCCCTACTGTTGCACTCTCTGGAGTGGGAATAGTAATTGTTACCCCTACGCTATCCAACGCTTTCCCTACTGTTGCACTCTCTGGAGTGGGATAAATAATTTTTACTCCTACGTTATCCAACGCCTTCCCTACTGATGCACTCTCTGGAGTGGGAATAGTAATTTTTACTCCTACGCTATCCAACGCTTTCCCTACTGTTGCACTCTTTGGAGTGGGAATAGTAATTGTTACCCCCACGCTATCCAACGCTTTCCCTACTGTTGCACTCTCTGGAGTGGGAATAGTAATTGTTACCCCTACGCTATCCAACGCTTTCCCTACTGTTGCACTCTCTGGAGTGGGATAAATAATTTTTACTCCTACGTTATCCAACGCTTTCCCTACTGATGCACTCTCTGGAGTGGGAATAGTAATTTTTACTCCCACGCTATCCAACGCTTTCCCTACTGTTGCACTCTCTGGAGTGGGAATAGTAATTTTTACTCCTACGCTATCCAACGCTTTCCCTACTGATGCACTCTCTGGAGTGGGAATAGTAATTTTTACTCCTACGCTATCCAACGCTTTCCCTACTGTTGCACTCTTTGGAGTGGGAATAGTAATGTTTATCCCTACGCTATCTAAAGCTTTCCCTACTGTTGCAGTCTCTGGAGTGGGAATAGTAATTTTTACCCCTACGCTATCCAACGCTTTCCCTACTGTTGCACTCCCTGGAGTGGGAATAGTAATTTTTACTCCTACGCTATCCAACGCTTTCCCTACTGATGCACTCTCTGGAGTGGGAATAGTAATTTTTACTCCTACGCTATCCAACGCTTTCCCTACTGTTGCACTCTCTGGAGTGGGAATCGTAATTTTTACCCCTACGCTATCCAACGCTTTTCCTACTGTTGCACTCTCTGGAGTGGGAATAGTAATTTTTACTCCTACGCTATCCAGCGCTTTCCCTACTGTTGCACTCTGTGGAGTGGGAATAGTAATTTTTACCCCTACGCTATCCAACACTTTCCCTACTATTGCACTCTCTGGAGTGGGAATAGTAATTGTTACCCCTAAGCTATCTAAAGCTTTCCCTACTGTTGCACTCTCTGGAGTGGGAATAGTAATTTTTACCCCTACGCTATCCAACGCTTTCCCTACTGTTGCATTCTCTGGAGTTGGAATAGTAATTGTTACCCCTACGCTATCCAACACTTTCCCTACTGTTGTACTCTCTGGAGTGGGAATAGTAATTTTTACCCCTACGCTATCCAACACTTTCCCTACTATTGCACTCTCTGGAGTGGTAATAGTAATTGTTACCCCTACGCTATCCAACGCTTTCCCTACTGTTGCACTCTCTGGAGTGAGAATAGTAATTTTTACCCCTACGCTATCCAACGCTTTCCCTACTGTTGCACTCTCTGGAGTGGGAAAAGTAATTGTTACCCCTATGCTATCCAACGCTTTCCCTACTGTTGCACTCTCTGGAGTGGGAATAGTAATTGTTACCCCTACGCTATCCAACGCTTTCCCTACTGTTGCACTCCCTGGAGTGGGAATAGTAATTTTTACTCCTACGCTATCCAACGCTTTCCCTACTGATGCACTCTCTGGAGTGGGAATAGTAATTTTTACTCCTACGCTATCCAACGCTTTCCCTACTGTTGCACTCTCTGGAGTGGGAATGGTAATTGTTACCCCCACGCTATCCAACGCTTTCCCTACTGTTGCACTCTCTGGAGTGGGAATAGTAATTGTTACTCCTACGCTATCCAACGCTTTCCCTACTGATGCACTCTCTGGAGTGGGAATAGTAATTTTTACTCCTACGCTATCCAACGCTTTCCCTACTGTTGCACTCTTTGGAGTGGGAATAGTAATTTTTATCCCTACGATATCTAAAGCTTTCCCTACTGTTGCAGTCTCTGGAGTGGGAATAGTAATTTTTACCCTTACGCTATCCAACACTTTCCCTACTGTTGCACTCTCTGGAGTGGGAATAGTAATTTTTACTCCTACGCTATCCAACGCTTTCCCTACTGATGCACTCTCTGGAGTGGGAATAGTAATTTTTATTCCTACGCTATCCAACGCTTTCCCTACTGTTGCACTCTCTGGAGTGGGAATCGTAATTTTTACCCCTACGCTTTCCAATGCTTTTCCTACTGTTGCACTCTCTGGAGTGGGAATAGTAGTTTTTAATCCTACGCTATCCAACGCTTTCCCTACTGATGCACTCTCTGGAGTGGGAATAGTAATTTTTACTCCTACGCTATCCAAAGCTTTCCCTACTGTTGCACTCTTTGGAGTGGGAATAGTAATGTTTATCCCTACGCTATCTAAAGCTTTCCCTACTGTTGCAGACTCTGGAGTGGGAATAGTAATTTTTACCCCTATGCTATCCAACGCTTTCCCTACTGTTGCACTCTCTGGAGTGGGAATAGTAATTTTTACTCCTACGCTATCCAACGCTTTCCCTACTGATGCACTCTCTGGAGTGGGAATAGTAATTTTTACTCCTACGCTATCCAACGCTTTCCCTACTGTTGCACTCTCTGGATTGGGAATCGTAATTTTTACCCCTACGCTATCCAACGCTTTTCCTACTGTTGCACTCTCTGGAGTGGGAATAGTAATTTTTACTCCTACGCTATCCAGCGCTTTCCCTACTGTTGCACTCTGTGGAGTGGGAATAGTAATTTTTACCCCTACGCTATTCAACACTTTCCCTACTATTGCACTCTTTGGAGTGGGAATAGTAATTGTTACCCCTACGCTATCCAACGCTTTCCCTACTGTTGCACTCTCTGGAGTGGGAATAGTAATTTTTACCCCTACGCTATCCAACGCTTTCCCTACTGTTGCATTCCCTGGAGTTGGAATAGTAATTGTTACCCCTACGCTATCCAACACTTTCCCTACTGTTGTACTCTCTGGAGTGGGAATAGTAATTTTTACCCCTACGCTATCCAACACTTTCCCTACTATTGCACTCTATGGAGTGGTAATAGTAATTGTTACCCCTACGCTATCCAACGCTTTCCCTACTGTTGGACTCTCTGGAGTGAGAATAGTAATTTTTACCCCTACGCTATCCAACGCTTTCCCTACTGTTGCACTCTCTGGAGTGGGAAAAGTAATTGTTACCCCTATGCTATCCAACGCTTTCCCTACTGTTGCACTCTCTGGAGTGGGAATAGTAATTGTTACCCCTACGCTATCCAACGCTTTCCCTACTGTTGCACTCTCTGGAGTGGGAATAGTAATTTTTACTCCTACGCTATCCAACGCTTTCCCTACTGATGCACTCTCTGGAGTGGGAATAGTAATTTTTACTCCTACGCTATCCAACGCTTTCCCTACTGTTGCACTCTCTGGAGTGGGAATAGTAATTGTTACCCCCACGCTATCCAACGCTTTCCCTACTGTTGCACTCTCTGGAGTGGGAATAGTAATTTTTACTCCTACGCTATCCAACGCTTTCCCTACTGATGCACTCTCTGGAGTGGGAATAGTAATTTTTACTCCTACGCTATCCAACGCTTTCCCTACTGTTGCACTCTTTGGAGTGGGAATAGTAATTTTTATCCCTAGGATATCTAAAGCTTTCCCTACTGTTGCAGTTTCTGGAGTGGGAATAGTAATTTTTACCCCTACGCTATCCAACACTTTCCCTACTGTTGCACTCTCTGGAGTGGGAATAGTAATTTTTACTCCTACGCTATCCAACGCTTTCCCTACTGATGCACTCTCTGGAGTGGGCATAGTAATTTTTACTCCTACGCTATCCAACGCTTTTCCCTACTGTTGCACTCTCTGGAGTGGGAATTGTAATTTTTACCACTACGCTTTCCAATGCTTTTCCTACTGTTGCACTCTCTGGAGTGGGAATAGTAATTGTTACTCCTATGCTATCCAACGCTTTCCCTACTGTTGCACTCTGTGGAGTGGGAATAGTAATTTATACTCCTACGCTATCCAACGCTTTCCCTACTGTTGCACTCTCTGGAGTGGGAATAGTAATTTTTACCCCTACGCTATCCAACGCTTTCCCTACTGTTGCACTCTCTGGAGTGGGAATAGTAATTTTTACTCCTACGCTATCCAACTCTTTCCCTACTGATGCACTCTCTGGAGTGGGAATAGTAAGTTTTACTCCAACGCTATCCAACACTTTCCCTACTGTTGCACTCTCTGGAGTGTGAATATTAATTGTTACCCCTACGCTATCCAACGCTTTCCCTACTGTTGCACTCTCTGGAGTAGGAATAGTAATTTTTACTCCTACGCTATGCTTTCCCTACTGTTGCACTCTCTGGAGTTGGAATAGTAATTTTTACCCCTACGCTATCCAACACTTTCCCTACTGTTGCACTCTCTGGAGTGGGAATAGTAATTTTTACTCCTACGCTATCCAACGCTTTCCCGACTGATGCACTCTCTGGAGTGGGAATAGTAATTTTTACTCCTACGCTATCCAACGCTTTCCCTACTGTTGCACTCTCTGGAGTGGGAATCGTAATTTTTACCCCTACGCTTTCCAATGCTTTTCCTACTGTTGCACTCTCTGGAGTGGGAATAGTAATTTTTACTCCTACGCTATCCAACGCTTTCCCTACTGATGCACTCTCTGGAGTGGGAATAGTAATTTTTACTCCTACGCTATCCAACGCTTTCCCTACTGTTGCACTCTTTGGAGTGGGAATAGTAATGTTTATCCCTACGCTATCTAAAGCTTTCCCTACTGTTGCAGTCTCTGGAGTGGGAATAGTAATTTTTACCCCTATGCTATCCAACGCTTTCCCTACTGTTGCACTCTCTGGAGTGGGAATAGTAATTTTTACTCCTACGCTATCCAACGCTTTCCCTACTGATGCACTCTCTGGAGTGGGAATAGTAATTTTTACTCCTACGCTATCCAACGCTTTCCCTACTGTTGCACTCTCTGGAGTGGGAATCGTAATTTTTACCCCTACGCTATCCAACGCTTTTCCTACTGTTGCACTCTCTGGAGTGGGAATAGTAATTTTTACTCCTACGCTATCCAGCGCTTTCCCTACTGTTGCACTCTGTGGAGTGGGAATAGTAATTTTTACCCCTACGCTATCCAACACTTTCCCTACTATTGCACTCTCTGGAGTGGGAATAGTAATTGTTACCCCTACGCTATCCAACGCTTTCCCTACTGTTGCACTCTCTGGAGTGGGAATAGTTATTTTTACCCCTACGCTATCCAACGCTTTCCCTACTGTTGCATTCCCTGGAGTTGGAATAGTAATTGTTACCCCTACGCTATCCAACACTTTCCCTACTGTTGTACTCTCTGGAGTGGGAATAGTAATTTTTACCCCTACGCTATCCAACACTTTCCCTACTATTGCACTCTCTGGAGTGGTAATAGTAATTGTTACCCCTAAGCTATCCAACGCTTTCCCTACTGTTGGACTCTCTGGAGTGAGAATAGTAATTTTTACCCCTACGCTATCCAACGCTTTCCCTACTGTTGCACTCTCTGGAGTGGGAAAAGTAATTGTTACCCCTATGCTATCCAACGCTTTCCCTACTGTTGCACTCTCTGGAGTGGGAATAGTAATTGTTACCCCTACGCTATCCAACGCTTTCCCTACTGTTGCACTCTCTGGAGTGGGAATAGTAATTTTTACTCCTACGCTATCCAACGCTTTCCCTACTGATGCACTCTCTGGAGTGGGAATAGTAATTTTTACTCCTACGCTATCCAACGCTTTCCCTACTGTTGCACTCTCTGGAGTGGGAATAGTAATTGTTACCCCCACGCTATCCAACGCTTTCCCTACTGTTGCACTCTCTGGAGTGGGAATAGTAATTTTTACTCCTACGCTATCCAACGCTTTCCCTACTGATGCACTCTCTGGAGTGGGAATAGTAATTTTTACTCCTACGCTATCCAACGCTTTCCCTACTGTTGCACTCTTTGGAGTGGGAATAGTAATTTTTATCCCTACGATATCTAAAGCTTTCCCTACTGTTGCAGTCTCTGGAGTGGGAATAGTAATTTTTACCCCTACGCTATCCAACACTTTCCCTACTGTTGCACTCTCTGGAGTGGGAATAGTAATTTTTACTCCTACGCTATCCAACGCTTTCCCTACTGATGCACTCTCTGGAGTGGGCATAGTAATTTTTACTCCTACGCTATCCAACGCTTTTCCCTACTGTTGCACTCTCTGGAGTGGGAATTGTAATTTTTACCCCTACGCTTTCCAATGCTTTTCCTACTGTTGCACTCTCTGGAGTGGGAATAGTAATTGTTACTCCTATGCTATCCAACGCTTTCCCTACTGTTGCACTCTGTGGAGTGGGAATAGTAATTTATACTCCTACGCTATCCAACGCTTTCCCTACTGTTGCACTCTCTGGAGTGGGAATAGTCATTTTTACCCCTACGCTATCCAACGCTTTCCCTACTGTTGCACTCTCTGGAGTGGGAATAGTAATTTTTACTCCTACGCTATCCAACTCTTTCCCTACTGATGCACTCTCTGGAGTGGGAATAGTAAGTTTTACTCCAACGCTATCCAACACTTTCCCTACTGTTGCACTCTCTGGAGTGTGAATATTAATTGTTACCCCTACGCTATCCAACGCTTTCCCTACTGTTGCACTCTCTGGAGTAGGAATAGTAATTTTTACTCCTACGCTATGCTTTCCCTACTGTTGCACTCTCTGGAGTTGGAATAGTAATTTTTACCCCTACGCTATCCAATGCTTTCCCTACTGTTGCACTCTCTGGAGTCGGAATAGTATTTTTTACTCCTCCGCTATCCAACTCTTTCCCTACTGATGCACTCTCTGGAGTGGGAATAGTACGTTTTACTCCTACGCTATCCAACGCTTTCCCTACTGTTGCACTTTCTAGAGTGGGAATAGTAATTTTTACCCCTACGCCATCCAATGCTTTTCCTACTGTTGCACTCTCTGGAGTGGGAATAGTAATTTTTACTCCTAAGCTATCCATCGCTTTCCCTACTGTTGCACTCTGTGGAATGGGAATAGTAATTTATATTCCTACGCTATCCAACGCTATTCCTACTGTTGCACTCTCTGTAGTGGGAATAGTAATTTTTACCTCTATGCTATCCAAAGCTTTCCCTACTGTTGCACTCTCTGGAGTGGGAATAGTAATTTTTACCCCTACACTATCCAACATTTTATATAATTAATTGTAAAAATATTAAAAGTATATTTAATTTTTTATGTTTTGTACATTTTATTTATGTTATTGTTTTATGTTTGTAAATGTATTTGTAAATTAGAATATATTTTAATAATTTATAAGTTAGTAAAATAATTATTACAACATATTGTTCAGAACATATATATTATATATTTACAGTAAATATTTAATTAATGTATTATTATATATGTATTATTTTTTAATTTTAAACTTTATTAGATACTTATAACTATGTATATTATATTTATTAGTGGTATTTAATTTATTTTACAATTATATTTTAAAAGAAAAAAAAACAATATTTTTAACATCGATATTTTTAACATCTATACTATTTTTTCCATATTTTTGTACTTACCATGTTGTAGATAGGATGTTGATATTCTTGCCCTCGATATTTGAGACTCGATATTCCTGTAGGTCGATATGTTGGAGGTCGAAATTTTGTCAGTGATCCCAGCAATCAAATCCTCAGGCTTAGCACCCCCTACTTGTCTATTATCGGCATCTCTAAGATTATTCCATGTCTCACCCAATTCTTGCGCATGATCCGTATGACGAATCTTACCTCAAATAGGCTGTGGAACAACATTCCCAAACAACATATCTATATCAGCCAGATTCATGATACATGAACTCACAGTCTGAGTTAGCTCCTTATAGTACCCTGCTGGATTTTTGCGCGGATCAGGCAAAGACTGCTTAATAGCTAAAACTTCAGCACGCTTCCAAGGAACGTGTACCCAAACACGCTGAAAGTGTGGCGGAATAGCTGGATTAGCAGCTGCATCATCAAGCCTCCAAACTGGAGGAACCTCACGCATCGGATATTGACGCGCTTTTCTCCTAACTGACGAATCAGGCTCAAACAATCGGTCAGAAGAAGATGCATTCCGTAATGACAACAACGTCCCAACTGCTCTCTCAATGCTGAGACCCACAACAGTCCCTTTCGCAAACTCAGAGCGTATACGGTACAACTCAGAAGGAGTTTGACCTACTTCACTATCTTCCCATTGTTCACGAAGGAACGAACACATCATATCGAAAACGTACCATTGCTTTGGTGCTTCCCATTGATGGAAAACGTCCATAACACCCTCAAGATCATAATGAGTAGGATACGTGACCCATTTACGCGCCAAGTTATCTAACACTGTCCTTTCATCAGGACTAGGCAACTGACTACGCGATTGCCTACTCTCAACAACAGGAGACATACCCAATGAACTCAACAAAGGAGAAAAGATACTAGCAACTGCATCAGTCATTCTCTGTCGAGCAGAATGAGAAGGTGACAAAAGAAGAAGAGTCGGAGCAGAATGAGAGGAAACCAAAGGCAGAACAATAACAGGAGGTGTATACAAGATAGGCGTAGGAGTAACAGACGAAGGAGGTAGCAAAGTCGGCGGCCCTTGAGAAGGCTGCACCAAAGGAATAGTAGCCAACGGAAAAGGAGCTGGCTGTTGAGGAATCACAGGTGGCAAAGCAACCGGAGGTTGCGCAACTACAACTGGTGTCGGAGGTGCCGTTGCATTTTGTGCATAAGGGGGTGGCGAACTCAATAGATGCGAAATTAAAGGATCTTTCACAAGATTTTTCATCTCTTCTTGCTGTTTAGGTGGCAAAGTTGGGTAGCACTTATCTACCACTAATTTACGCTGCCTAAGCATCTGTTCACTCTCTTGTTCTTCCTCGTTATCCCTAAACTGAATAGCAGCTTGCACCATTGACATACCTCGTTCACGTTTATTTTTCTTTGCTAAATTAATTTCTTTCTGTTTGGCTTCCTTTCGCCTTAGGCGGAAAGAGTCAAACATCGCCGGCCGGGCTTTCTTCTTGAACAGTTTAACTTCGAGATTGTCTAAAATCTCTGTTTCAAAGCTACCATAAAGGGGCCACTGTAAGACACCGTCTTTCCTCGTGTATTTAACCCATATTTCATTATACACGATGGGGCCCACTCCATGTTTTACGTAGAGCTCATAGGTCGGAGTTCCAATCGGAGAAACCGGATACGAATCTTCCAATCTGGAATCCCTAGTACAACCAAAACCAAATATTTTTCCAAGTCTGCTAAGACCAGGCATCTTCGCTCTCTAGTCTAGCTTCAAACTTCAAGGGAAATCTCAAAACAATAGCCTTGTGAAAACACGAGCCCCTCGGCTTTGGGGCCTGCAGGTACCAAATCAAAGCGATCCCGAAGGATACCCAAACAAAACTAAGGACTGGGAGACGCTCCACTCATACTTAACTGAAATGTCGATGGTGTCACCAGAAGACCCGTCTATTGTCTCGCTCTACAAATCGTCTAATGGCTCCAAGACAGGGCGACAGTCAGGGTAGCAGTCCTTTGTAGCCGTCCCAAAGCGGGGAACCTCGCAGCAAAGACTTTCGGACCATGACGACATACAGGGGTCGATGAAGTGGCAGGCCTTCCTCCAGAGTTTCCACACGAAGCTCCTCACGATCTTCGGGCTTGGACCGGTACCGCTGAAGTCACCCCACCATGGTCGCCAACTGAAGAACTGGGTTTTAGAACCCAGCGGCGCCAGGGATAACGCCCGATGTCTTCGGCTTCCCTTGCCTCGGCAAACAGAGACACGGGACACTTCTTGATGACGTCAAAGACCAAGTTTATTGGCTGCAACCAGGAACAGAGGTCTACGAAGCACAACACGGGTGATTCGCTAGAGACTGCACACTTTCAATGAGCGAAGCATGGTTTTTTATGCCAAAATTCACATTCACGGCTAGCATCAATTACGTACAAACTGACCAATGGGAGCATGACATTTCGAAAGTATCGCATGACGACAATCCCACTTTCCGTTGTCCAGCCCACCAGAAATGACCAAGCACATTCCAATATCCTGTTCGATCAGGCCGGACAAACCCATCATAAAACCTCAACCCAAATCAGTGATTAGGCCATAAAGGAAGGAACAGAAACAGATGAGAAGCAAGATAGAACGGTGGGTGCAGTGTACCATAAACTCTGCAATGTTCTACTCTTTGATCTTTATCTGACCAGCTGCTTAACAAGGAACTGGCACAGCGATGTCAGCCTCGGGCAAGGGAGTCAGTTCGGCCCGGTCAAACAAGAGTCAACTAAAGTGTACGTGTCCCAAGGACTCGTTCAGCCGCAGTCATCGGCCTATGTGAGGGCAACTACACAAAATGGCTGCCAGACACAAAATGGAACCCGAGGGTTCAAACGAAATCCCTGAATACGTAGTGTTCTCATTGATTGATTATTACGAAAACACTCGTACACACCGCATTCGTGATTTGCGATCCGCTGACACCAAAATCATCTATATCTCACGACCTTTATTGTACGGGTTCAGAATCTACAAACCACGGACCCATAAACTACGGAACCACAAGATGGCCAATTGAAAAGTGAACCTAAATAAAGAATTACCAAACATTGCTTTCCTCTTCCTGGGATAATGTTTACAGAACATGTTAAATGAGGCCACATTTTAAAGTTGCTTCCTTGTGCTCAGGGAAAATCATTGACATACATAAGGGTGTCCCAGGAGTGCTTTACTTGTATGAAACAGAGGAGCAAAAGTAGTGCTTTTTATTAATTTCAAACCTGGGGTAAGGAATTTAGCTTTTTTGGGGAATTACACTGTTATTTGCGTTACTTGTCCTTTGTTCGCCATTATAATGAAATTCCAGGGTTTGCCCATTTTACATACCTATTAATACTTTTCATGTGCATCAGGTGCATATGTGGTACACAACAATATATACACTCAGTACCCATTGATGCCCATAGTAGTTCACTTTTCTGTCTGGAATCATGCACAGAATGAATGAATATTTATTAACTGTTTGATTAATTAAAATCATTACAGTAAAAGAGAAAATAATTGTTTAAAACTATTCACCCTACCCCCTACCCACCCCTTCAATGCTATTGTCCTTGTAAACAGCTTATAGCCATTAATTCATTTGCGCAAGTTCTCGGGGTGTACTTATAATTGGTTGTTTAATAACACAATTAAAAAACTAGGGCATTAAAGTCTGGTTTAATGAATTAAAACTATGGATAAAAGGATGGGCCTCCTTAGTACCTGTCGGGGACCACCCTATCGCCTTCAACATATTGTAAAAACTGGCAAACCAATAGAGAAAGGGGTCATAAGACTGTCACAGGGGTGCCATCTCCTTGTAACGTCTCATTAATGACGATCCTGATTGAGTGTGTGAATTTCCCCGTCTTGCTAGGTTTCTTGCCGTTAATTCGGTGAAACACAGGGCCGAGGCTTCCCTGCAGGTCCTTCCACCGGTTGCGATGAGTAACGGGCAGAGAAGGCGCTAGCGCTCGTCAGTCAGTTTGGGGCAACAGCACAAGAGGTGTAGCCAGGATTCTTTACCATAGGAACATAGCCTGCACTCTGTGTTTTCCCCCTAACGAGCCCAAGCTGGATTGAAATCTGTGATGCTTAGCTTGATGAGTCTCATAGAAAGTATTTTCCTACAGACTTATATTGACAGTACCTCCCACAAATAGGTTTGAGCTTTTCCCAGAATATATGATTTGTTCAGCGGCTCTGTGATTGAGCTGGGGCAGAGGGTTTCAAAGTCTAGAGTGAACGATGTTTCCAGAATCAGCATATTCATCGCTTTCTTCCAGGCGGATAGAACATTTTCAGGCAGTTGTAAGCTTGCTGCCTCTATCGTTAGGATTGTTATGGCCTGGCCAAGGCTGGCATGCCAGGGTGAGCCTGTCTCCTCGAAAACGGACCTCAGTTGATATCTAAGTGAGTCTGCTGGTGCCCTCATGGTCCTTATCAAGTCCCCCTGGCATATTAAGTCCGGCCTCTGAAGGCCATGCTCCAGTCTCAGCCTTGTTTTCCTTGCTCCTCGCAGATTGAGCAGCACCAAGTTATATGCCTTAATGTGGGTTGTATTTAGGAACTTGTCCAGTGTCCAGTGCCCCAGGGAAAGCCATACGGCAGGTAGCAATTTTGCTTTAAGAACGGTCAGTATTGGCTCAGTTGATGGGCTTAGCAGATGGTGGCTGAGTTGACATAATAGGTGAATGACGTTGTTGTCTTTAGAGTTAAGATGTTTTTGATGAGTATTTAGGATGGGCCTTTCTGAGAGACAGACCCCAAGGTAAATATAGGTTGCTACTGTATCAATTCGCAGTTCTCCCATATGCCAGTGGGCTTGCCTTTTGTATTGATGTTTCCTGAACACCAGTACCTTGATCTTCTCCTGATTGACCAGTAAATAGGTGTCCTGGTTAAAATGATCCAGATCCTAGGCTGGCAACCAGCAGAGTGGCCCCAAAATCTGCGGTGTAAACAGAAGGGGGCCAGTACACAGCCCTGTTTGAGACAATTGTTTGTTAGAATGTTAGAGGTCATTGTGTTGGCTCTTGTTTTGATCCAAACCCAAGTATCTTCATATAGCGATGTTATTGCTTTTAATATTATGAGTGGGATCCCACAACTGGATAATTTCAGCCATAGCCTTATGTGGCCCACTTGATCAAAATCTGTGCTGTAATCGATGAAGCAGCAAAACAGTAAGTATGGGCGAAATCCGCGAACATCGCGGTACGTGAATTTGTTTGAAAGCGAATTTGCAGTCCGCATAATCTGCACGAATTTGCGGATTTTTTTGTGCATGTTCGCGGGGCGCTTTGCGTGTTCGCGGGCCTCTTGCAGCGCACCGACCGCGAAGTTACCCATGCGGTCGTACATGGGCGCGGCCATCTTGTTCACGCTTCGTATTTCCTTTTCCGGGCGCTAGTTGCATGCTCGCGTTGTTCGCGGGGCGCAATTACGTGGTTGCGTGCCTTTTTGCGTGCTCAAGGGGAAATACCAAGCGAACTTACCCACGCGGTCCTCAATGGGCGCGGCCATCTTGTTTTTCATTCATTGGTATGTTTCTGGGCATGCTTTTTCAATCCTCCCCTAATCTTTGCAATCCTTTGTTTCTTTGAACTTTTTTTGGATCTTTTCTACTCATTATCTATCCCTCTCTTTTTCTACATCTATATTTTGTGGTTTTTTTCTACTTTTGGTTACTTTGACCTACTTTTTTTTAAGTCTTTTCTTTTATTTACTTTTTCCCTATTCTTTCCTATTTTTTATTTACCTTTCCTGTCCAAGACCATGGCAAAGGGAGCCGGGAAGAGCAAGGGGAAGGGCCCCGCACCCCGTAGCTGGCTCCCTTGCGGGCAATTAAGGGGGGAGGATGTAGTGGCCAGGGAGATTTTCAGCGAGGTGGAGGTGGCTGCACCTATATTTTATGTTCAGCGCCACCTCTCAAAGACCGTGGCAGCAGGGGGCAGACCTCCAGGAGCGTCGCCAGCTGTAGGATGAGGTGTGCCGGGCAATGTGTAGGGAGTCGGGGTCCGGCGCACCTATGACCAAGAGACGCACCAGTGGGCAGACGTCCTTGACCGGGAGCAGGAACTGCTCCACCTGTTAGGCATGGAGATCCCTGGTCTTGGTGAGTAGCTATTTAACAACTACTTTGTTTTCTTCTGCTCTGTGTTATATTGCTGATATATGTTTTTCCCGAAGAGAAAGAATCCTGCGGATTTGATTACATTGCAGGTAAATTAGTGTTTAAATAGCTTCTATGATTGCAGGTGCTCGCCTGCTCAGTGGCGTTGCTACTTTGCTTACTTGTTTGCAACTTTGTGCTCATTTGGCCTGAATATGTATGAGTGTAGTAATTTACAGAACTGCAAAATGCTAAAGAGACTAGAGACTCAAGTCTAGTCCTTCCTTTGTACACCTGCTGCCACTAAGAAGAAGAGATAGTGGTGGATTGATAAGTTGAGTATATTATGACTTGTTATTAGTAGTAGGACATTTTTTAGTGGTCTGCAATCATGATGACGGACTGTGTCTGCACGTTGCATGCTGCTGAGTGCTGGCAGTCGTAGTAGAACCTTTTTGTTGTTGGTTTACTTAGTGATTTACATAACTTTCCAAGTAGACGGTCTGCGAATCCAGCAATACTGTACTAGTATCCTCCTAGTTGACCGGATCAGATAGGTCAATACATGTAGTGCAATTTTTGGTAATTTGTTTCCCCGAGATAATTTTAGATTGTGGTCAAAGAAATCAAATATTTAAAAAAACCAATCATCCATGTTTGTGTTTATTTCATGATCATCAGCACCTCCCAGGGGCAAGAAGACTACACCCCAGACTCCGACGGAACAAAGTGGGCAGGAACGGTCCTCTGCAGGCTCTTCTGCTGGCCCCAGTAAGTTGTTCTGTTGTTAATATAAATATACTTCCCTAACTTTTACAGCTCCTATTCATTCCAAACTGTTTCCTAATTCTATTTTTTACAAAATAGTCTTTGATCTTCTTGTAGACTGTTTCTACATTCTTATCCTGCCTCTCTACCATCACTCTCTGTGCTACTACTATTTACTATTATTATGAGTCGGTCTGTGTAGGTAGCTAAGCTTGCCCAGTCGGCAAACGGTGTTAAACAAAACTCTGATCCAGCAATAGCTCTGGAGGCACTGAGTGCAGTCCTCTGGGTTGCCCTTGCTGTCTATTCCAGTCTTCTTAATGTTAGTGCTTTGAAAATTTCCAACAACAAAATGTCAATGTCCACCAAGAATAAGCTAGAAGTTGGCTCTTTGATTTGATAGTAGCACATACCATATCGCTAGTGTTTCAGGGACTATTCTGCACATACAGAAGTATAGGCAAGAGAAATAGGACATTGTTGATGATAGGTGCAATTCGACTTTCCACATACCTCAGTCAGAAGTAACTGTGCGGGACTCGGGAGCCCTCACTATGTTGGAACTTCAAATCCTCCTGGTGGTGATGAGGAGTAGGTGGTTCTGTCTGTAATTAGAAAAATGTTGCACGTTAAAAAGCAAGCATTCATCAGTTGTGCCAAAAAGTGTTGCATGTTATGGCAAAGCATGTAAGTTAACACAGTCCCCAAAACCGTTACTTTTCTTCAGTCCCGATAATAAAAAATTGTTTATTTATTAACATTTTCTCTTCCATTATGAGACGAAATAGGGGGTAGTGTATGGCATCTAAAAATATGGCTTGTTTTTTCTAGGCGTCACAACATCGGATGCAACACTTCCCACCACCAGTGCCGGGGCCAGCAGCGCGGAGGGGTCCACTCCAGAGGCAGATGTGGCGGCGCCACAAGTGCCACCAGGAGGAGCTGAGGGGGATGGCTCAGCAGCGGCAGATGGTGGTAAAAGTAAATGTGTGTGTCTTGTAAAGCGCACTGCTACCCGGAGACGTCCTGGCGCTATAGACCGCTGGCTTTCCCTGTGAGATGTTCCCTCCTGGGTATCTCCAAGGTGAAAGCAGACATCCCCGGCGTTTGTGGGGGGCCATTGTGGAGATGAGGCAAGCTAATGCCCAGAGTTGACGAGTGTGATCCCTGGTTAGATTAGGCACTGAGGTGAGAATTATCAAGTCCACTGACCCTGGTTCACGACCCTGCCGCGTCGGGAATTGAACCCTGGTCCCGGGCCGTCCTCTGCTTCCGGGTCTCCCGCCTCTAACCAGTGAGCCAAACCACTTCATAAGTAAGTTATTATACTCCTTACTTATTGACATTTTAGAGTAGGCTCGCAAAGGAGTGTATGATGCACTGTACAGTAGACAGTACACTCATACAAGTACACTGTACTGTTAAGAACAGTTACTAATTTAGAACTACATTTTTGCCAATCATGGAGAAGACAGTCACCCTTGACTTAGCAATAGCATTAGCGGCGGTAGTTCTCGAGTAAGCAGTGGCCCCCTCTATTTGACTTCAACTGAGCTGGGAAACTTTTATCGTGAAGCCAAGTCATATCAGATGAACTTGAGGGATGTGATGAACGAAAAGGGAAAGAACTTAGGGTGAAAGGAAGGACGAGCGAGTCGTAACATTTATGACTGTAAAGAATGATACGTGTTTTTGAATGCAGGCAGAGGTGGCTGATAGGAAGGAATCAGATGCATGGCTCCTTGAAGCAAGGATGGTTGGAGGAGAAAGAAAAGATGACTGCCTGTGTAGGTGAATCAGAAAATTCATGTGTGGTGTGCATTGCAACATATCATTTGGGTGAAACTCAAATACAAGTCAAGATGGTGGTTTACCAAATAAAATGAAAAGGGTGTTGGTTTTTGAGAAAAAGTAAAGTTGGTACAGTTGAGACATTAAGAAGAATGATAGACGTTTACTTTGGAAGCCTGGATGGTATCTTGTTCCTCAAAGATAGCAGAGGTGTATGTAGAGCAGACGCTCAGTGCATGAAGAGTGTTACTTTATTTGAACAGCATGTCCGTGCCAGAGTAGCAAAGCAGAGGAAATTCAAATACTAGAAGTTGTGATTGTTCAGAAACTCTCCCTTGCCTAAAGTAACAGTACAATAGTTTACTTTGCAAGCACAGCACATCTTGTGTATGCATTGTATAGTTGACAATTATATCAAGTCAAGTCCCTTCCTCCGGCAATTATGGTTACCACACTCACTCCCTATGTTAATAATTTTCTTTCTGCTGTGTCAATCATGGGTGGACTATCGCTGTCAAAGATCATGTGATCGGCTGGATGCATGATCAGAAATGAATAATCTTCATTTTCCTTTTGTAGTACTGAAGGCGAAATATAAATTACATTGAGCAGTAGCCCTTGATGTAACCGAGTATGGCCAGTGCCACCCCTATAGAAAAGTAAGAGCTTCCCTATCCCCACCTGCATGTACTGCTTAAAGTAATGCGAGTCTGCGGCATCATGGCTTGTGTCTGTTTTTCTTGGGTACAAGCTGACTGAGCTGGCATTATGATGGCTACCACAAGTTCACGTACTGGTAATTTCTTTCGCAAAAATAGAGAAAAAAAGAAGAAGACTGGTGTATTCTCTGACTCTCTGACTATGTATTGAGTCCATAGTGCTGCTAGTAGAATTCCTGAAACTCCCACTTAGATACATGCCAAAATGTTATGCTGTGCTTGCAAATTGATAGTGTTACTGTGAGACAACTTTCTGTTGAATTATTTTGTGTTATTGTTAAAGAGTATTAGTTACAGTATTTTTCTTTCTTTCTTCATATAGATGCTCCCAAAAAGCTCACCCAAAAGGAGATGACTGTCCGGGCCAGGGCCCGGAAGCTGGAGGCCATTTGTGCCGAATATCGCCGGCGGTGGGCTCGGGAACAGGAGGAGGAGGCGTCAATAGCTGCATCCTCCTCCAGTGCCCCTGGGTCCACCAGCCTCCAGCATGGCGCCGTGGTCTGACAGCCTCCCGCCGCCGCCTCTCAACTTCAACACCAGCAGCTTCCCCCCAGAGACTGGATGGCATGCCTGTGCCATCTACGCTGCCGAGTGGACTACCTGGAGTGCAAGGTGGAGAAGCAGCAGCAACAGCTCTAGGACCTCCGCAAAGAGCTGCGGGACCACCTGTCCACAGGACACCGCCGGAAGTGACTGTGTCCCTTGCCCCTTTTTTAAAGACTGTTGGGGGGGGTGGGAATCAGGAGTTGGGGATTCTTTGGGACTTTTCGCAGAACATTTGAAATGGACAATTGTTTGGGTTAGGGAGGGGTTGGTTTGGGTCTTTGGGACTAGCTTATTTTTGTTAGGGTAAATAATATATAATTATTTTTTTACATACTTTAACATAGTGTACGCGTTCATATTATTTTGTGTGGTGGTGGGCGGGGGTTACTGCACGTTTGGTTTCCTCAAACTTACCAGCATGATTTATCTAGAATGTCCAAAAATGTTCAAAAGTGCCACTAATAGAGTTAGGGAATTTAATTGTCTACTAGTACTTTACTAGTACTACTGTCAGTCTCTCCTCCGAGTCCTAGCCCATTATTCTATCTCCCCAAAATGCTTATCTTACCTGTGATTCATGTTTGAGAAGAGAGCTAGGCACAGTGCTGGCTGCATGGCAAATGGCGATTACCGTTGCTCATGAAATCCATCAAGGACAGGAATTCCATTGTTGTGGTGGTAGTAGGAGTGGTACCACACTAGCAGTAGCAGCATATGAAAAACAAATTAAAAAAATTAGACATTGAGTGGCCTGAGAGGAGTATTAGAAGGAACAGTACATTTGTAGCCTAAGCAATGCTGAAGATAAGCATGGGGAAAACAAATTGCATGGATGATTATGGCTACAACGAGAACAGTGACACAGCAGCGTACCAAGTCTTCTTGACATGTAGGAGGATCATGTTGACGATGTATCCAATCGATGGTGAGCATGTAATTCAGAATTTATTTTAAAATACTTATTGTTGTTTTTTTAAGCAGAATTACAATATCCTAGGATTCATCTAGCTGCCTTAAAATTGATTTGAGGAGGTTGCTTTCACCTTATCCTCCCCAGTAAGTGTGTGGAATTATTGTTGTCATTTAGTCACACCTCAATAAAAACCACACAGCCCAGGGGAAGAGGGTTAGGGCTTGAAAATTGGATGGAAATGGGGGTTTTGTGGAAAGTTTTGTGGAGAGAGGAAAGAAAAACCACAAACAACAAATGAAGATAAACAAATCTTTGGATACGAAGATATCCATAAATCTTTTAAGGGACATAAAGGAAGTGCATGCACTACTGCATGCACGAAGTTGTTTGCCAAATGGATGGTTAGGTTACTTAATACTTTCTACAACTTACTAACTATGAAGAAACAATGTGACATTACAGGGCTGCAGTAATTATGCAATTTCACTTGCCTATCTGCTCTCATAGAGAATAAACAACACTTAGTACATTAAATTAGTTTTAGAAATAGCAAAGAAAAACGTATACAATGGCTGGAGGGATGAATTTGAAGCAGAGAGCAAACAAATGCAGAGAGTCACATCCAGCCATTCCTCTTATTCGCAGTACTCCTCCATTCCATCTGACGCTCTGTTGATCAATCTTGGTGACCAGACACACTGTCCACTGCCTGCCTGATGCGGAATTGCGGATAGCTAATGGTAAGCCTGAATTAATTGTTTTTCCCATTGCACAGGGTAAAATCCGGCCTGTAATTGTTGATGGAAAAACAGGAAGTCATAGTAAAACACCACGGAGAAAAAAATATAAGGTACACTGTGTAGTGCAAAAATAACACTTTCAGTTTCAGAGGCGACAGTATTACATGCAAGCATCATTTCGAAAGTGCATACTCTGAGTATCCTTTTCAAGGATAGTAATTAGTAAGTATGGGGGAATTTTGTGGATCTGCTATCTGCAAATTTGCGCAAAATCGCAAAATAAAATGCGAATTTGCGGATTTTCCCGCTAAATCGGGGATTTTTGGGCGATATGCATAAGTATTACTGGAGTACTTTCTACTGGCTAATCCAGTAAGTGCTACCTCGTTGGGTAAATGTATTGTGCTTTTCCTACACTACAGCTTCGTAAATTGCCCGAAGAGTTGTCTCCAGTGCCATCTGCAATAACGCATTACCGGCAATGTTAGCCTATGGGCTGAAATGCACCTTAGAAACAGGGCCAAATCACCTTTTCCCTCAACTTACAGACAAACTACTATTTTTCACCTAAACTAGACCTTCCCACCGTGCCTCCCAGACCCCTAAACCCATTCCCAAAAATCTATAACACCCCCAAATAGCCCCCCAAAATCATGCAATACTGCGACCTTGTAGGCCGCCAATGTAAGCCAATGGCAAAATTGCACCTCAGAAATAGGGCAATTCCCCTTTTCCCTCAACCTAGGACCAAACTGCTATTTTCACACAAAATTAGACCTTCCCAGTAGTGCTTCCAGACCCCTAAACCCACTCCAATAAATCTAGAAAACCCCATATTACCCTCCCAAAAACATGCATTAGCGCAACCTCGCACAGGTCTTAAAATTGTGCCAAAACGCACTCTGAAACTAGGCCCAAAACACCCTTTTTTCACCATGGATTTTCCTCAAACCACTTTCAATCAAAACTAGACATTCCCAACTCTCATCCCAGCTAATAAAATCCACTAAGAACCACCTACAACACACTCAAATCGCACCCTGAAAGCACTCAATAATGAAACTTAACATGGGCGCCTATGGCAGCAGTTTCCCTTTCTCGACTTTGCCTAAACACACCCTTTCCATCAATCGATTCCTCCCAAATTTCCTGCACAACCACCAATTACCCGGCCCTACCACTCACAGAAGCCCTGTTCCCCTAGCTCAACTGGAACACCCCAAACACAATTTCTCCTTGCGCCCCCAAACCGCCTGTTGGATAACATGGCAAATCGCGCCTTGACAAAGAATTGCTGTTTTCAGCACTTCCACTACTTCAATCCTCTTGAAACTTACCAGGACACTTGTTCCAGTGATTCCCAAGAATCGCAACAAGGCAGAACAAAATCGATCCACTGGAAGGTGTACGTCTTTTCACCCAAACACACGTGCCCGCAAAACAATAATAAAGGCCAAATTTCGGCCAATTCTCGACCCAAAAATGCCAAACCCCCCTAAAACCTCGCCAACATCATTATGAACGAGCCTGCATCAGGCCCTGAGCCCTAGACTCCAGGAACCCTACCAAAGTCAACCCAAAAACCCTAGTAGACCGCACTGAACCCCCAAAAGAGCCCCAAACCCTAAAAAAAAAACCAATATCCCTCAAACATAGCCCTCAACCCTACACTGAGCTGTCCTAAAAAAAAGAAAAAGTCCGCCCGCTCGCCAATTTGCACATTTTCAGCAATTTGGCGACATTCACTGATCGCGCAATCGCCAAAAATCCTCAAATTTCAAGAGCAGAACGGAATTTTTGGTCCATGCTTAGTAATTAGCACTCAGCAGACAGGGCCATGCAGACGGTCAAGGCAGGAACCACTTAGTGAAGCAACATCATGTAGCATACCTAGGCTCTTTGACACAGACAGACAAAGCATATATAATTGTATGCAGCAAGCCACATAGCCCCAATTTTACATGAACTGCTGTCTGGGCTCTGCCTGGCATAACAACACTGCACTGGCTCGACCACTCCATACCACGACTAGACAGACATGTAGTTCTGCTGTAGTAGTTGTTGTTGACTGGTTTACCTGTTTGCAACTCACAAATTGGCCATATTTCTTCGGTAAACCGACGATGATGATCCATCCATCCCAGTGAGTGACTGTAAAGAAAAAAGATATATTTTTTAACTTTGATCATCAACACTCATCATCATTCATCATGGTATATTGGCAAACAGTGAGTCCAAGGACATTTTGCATATTGGAAAATGCAAATTAGTGGCCCCTGCAGTTGAAGTACAATTTGAATTAAACAAGGTAAAAAAAAGCAGAGTAGACTTGAGTTACATTTAGTGTGTAAAAGATTAAATAATAACAAAAGACATATGATTCACTTCATGCACAACAAACAAACAGCAATTGCTTTCATCAGAGCCAGACAGCCATTGCTGTCCACTGCATGCCATCTTCTCATTATTCATTACCTGTTCCACTTTTTGTACACATCTTGTTCTGAAAGTGAAGGCCCACAGGGCAGCCTCTCCTGTCAATATCAGAAGTAACTGTCAGCAATCAGCATGTAGTCAGTAGTAATTCCAGTCCCACTTGAGGGGACTCGTCTACGAAGACAAAGTTTCTTGATTCTGCGTAATCCACCCATCCGCTTTGAGGGAAATGGATAGGGGGAGTCTGGAGGAGGAGGATAGAGGAGCATGACTGAGTTGTGAACTTGTGAACCTCAGGAATGCAGACTGCGGCACCTTTAAATCAATAAGGAAATAAGATGAAAACAGTGCTGCTGATGGACTTGTTGTGATTAGGTGATTAGAGTTTTGTTGTGGTAAAAGTTGCAAAACAAAGAAAGACACACAGGAATAAAAGTGAATCAGGACGGAAAAAAAGGAAATCATTTTCAGGCCTTGGTGTCAGGGAAGTAGAGCTCGCCATCAAACTCTGTGAATTGAGACGGGAGTAGGTCAGCTAACAGAGAAGAACTTCTGTCACCTAAGTCGGTGTCCTCCTCTTCTTCCTGCGTGCATTCACGTATTTTGTAATCTGGTGGTATGAAGTGCTGATTCATCTTGATCATTGTTAACCTCTCCACATTTTTGGGCAAGAGACGGGTCCTTTTTGAAGTTACAATGGCACCAGCAGCACTGAAAACACCTTCAGAAGACACACTTGCAAGTGGGCAAGACAAATAATTTAGAGCCATGTTGGTGACTAGAGGCCTTTTCCTATACCAATACAGCAATGGGTTCTGATTAACGAAGACCTCTGTTGTGTCATCCAGATAGACCTGAACCATCCACTCAAGGTTCTCCAGGGGTGCTCCAGTTTCCGTACAATCAGTGGCCTTTGCATCACTGGAACAACCAAACCCTTGATTAGTTAGCCAATCCGCTTCCGACAATATTATGGCTGGGCCTGGTGCAGGTGAGGAAGATGATGATACGGTTGCTGGTGTCGTTAATGGCTGTGAGGGAAAGTGACTGCCTTCGGTCACAGATTCAGAAGTGGATCTTGATGCCTGATATCCTGCTGATTCAGTAGTACTTCTGCCGGTTTCTTCAATTTTCTGCTGCTCTTTTTCGAACCGAGGGGCTTACAAAGCTAGCCATGTTTGTACTTTGTAACATCTGCTTCATCAAAAGGAATGAATACTTTGCTGGCCACTGCCTTTTTGTACCGTGGATCCAGAATAGTGGCACAAATGTAATGTTGTTCTGTATGTATTTTTCTAAGCCTTTTATTGTCAACTAGGCGGCTTAATAAGGTCTCCCCCAACTGATATACGTCTTGCTTTTCAGCATCATCTCAGAACGTTGAAGACACTGCCTTCAGTTGGTGCTCTAGCATGCGCAACAATGGGATAGCTTTGCCCAAAATGCAGTCCTCCCTGCTGACTTCACGCGTGAAGACCTCAAAAGGACGAAGCATGTCTCTCAGGCTTTTAACTAGCTTCCATTCCTCCAACTCTAGCCTCATGTCTTTCATAGTATAACCCAGTTCAAAGACATACTCATTGATTACCATCCACTGCTCAGACAGGCGCTCAAGCATGTAGAAGGTTGAGTTCCAACGTGTTACCACCTCCTGAATGAGTCCTTTGACTGGCAATCTACGTTTACGTTGCATGCTCCTCAGCTTCTTCCGGGCCTTAAAAGAATGGCTGAAATGTGTGCAGATTCTTCGGCAGGTGGTCAGTAACTTGCTGACTGTCTTTTCTTTTTTCAAGAAATCTTGCACAACAATGTTAATACTGTGCGCCAAACACGGCACTCTGAAATAGTCACACTCATGCATGGCCTTAACTAGGATTGGTGTCGTTACAACACAGGCTATTACAACGCCTGCTGTTACAACGCGGTTTTTACATCGCATACCATTACAACGCATAGTGCTTTTAAGCGCTGGATAGTGAATTATTTAATTTACTATTCCAACTCCAGTCCCCGTGGATAGTAGGGAAGGTGTTGGATAGTAAATTAAATATATTCCCTATCCTAGAGCGCCCCCAGCGCAATGCGTTGTAATGGTTTGCGTTGTAATGGTTGCGTTGTAATGGTAGTGCGTTGTAATAAATGCGTTGTAAGTGATGTTTCCCCCTTAACTATATTACTGCCATTATCCATTGAAACATAACCAATAATGCGCTTTCTTGGATGCAGCTATTGAAAGACCTTACTGTTAAACTCCTCCAAAATGTTTACTGCAATATGAGATTTCTCCATGGCAAACATGGCTACTGTTGCATGTTTACAACTAGCTTGAAAAATTGTGGCAGGGTCAACACCTGCAGACATCTTTTCTCTAACCCCTGCAAAAAAGACCCAGTGTGCAGTGATGCACATGTAATCAAGGGCTTGGCAACTGGTCCACATGTCTGTTGTCAGGTGGATAGTGTGAACAGCACTCTTCTGCAAAGCTGCCCCAATCACCTCCAGCACATCTTGATGTAGTGCTGGAACCGCAACTCTGGCAAAATAGGACTGGCTAGGAACCTTCCATTTAGAGCAAACTGTTGCCACAAATTCTAGAAAACCCACCCCTTCCACGAAAGAAAAAGGGAGAAGGTCCAGCGCTAACATTGTAGCCAGCTTTGCGTTATACAGATGTGCCTTTGGGTGGTTGCGTTCAAATGGCACCTCCGACCAAAAGATGCTTCTAATGGTGGTTTGAGCCGTTTTACGTGATGATGATGATGCAGACTTCTTCAACCCAGTTAGACTCATTGATGTACTTTTTCGCATTGGTGTCTCTCCCAGACTCTTAGTGTGCCTCATACATGTTGCAGGGGTAGAGGGTGTGGGTGCTAACACTGCAGTGCTGCTGCCAGGGGTACTGGGTGTACCAGAAAAAATGTTGGTCGGTTCTTGACTCCCCACTGCACGATCAGCCCCTCGTCATCATCAGATGCAATGTGAATGGATACATTTGGATCTGTTCTACTTTTGGCTTCCCGGATCTTCCTTAGGTGCGCCTCCCACTGGATAGTGTGGTGTTTTTGGAGATGACCGCTCTGACCTCCGGTACCATAGTTGGTACCAAGCTTACCCTGACTAACTACTATTTTACAAATTGAACAAACGACCATGTTTTTCACCTTTTTGCTAACACTAAAGAAGTCCCAAACTGGGGACTGGAGATGTCTGCTAGTAGTGGAGGTGCTACTTTCAGTTTCAATGCCAGATGAAGTGGAGGATGGGCGTGGCTGAATTTGACTCTGTTGTACACTTACAGCACCACTTCTTGAGGTAATGGAAGTCGAGCTGGATGGAGGTCCCTGCCGACCCTTCTGAGTCTGACGAGAAAATATGGGAGCTGTAGGTCGTGTTGGTGTTGTAGTTAACTGTGTTGGTGGTGGTACCAGTGCCACACCGCCCGCATCCCGCTCAGCAGCAGTTCGGGATAGGGTAAAAATGAATGTCTGCTGCATGCCCTCTGGGGCTGGAGTGACAACTGTGATGACTGGGTCGTCGTCAGACTGTTCATTATCAGCAGCAGAATACACCACTTCTTGTTCTTCGTCATCACCCATAAGTGGAAGCCTTGCGGGAACCTTCCTTTTATGCTTAGCTACCTTTGTCGGCCCATGGCGTGCCTCACTCTCAGACTTCATTGGTGGGTTCCAATCAACATCAAGATCATCAGAAGGAGGGGGCTGGAAGAAGAACTTGTAGTAGCCCTCCTTGACCTTTTTCTTGCTGGGGATCTGGAAGACAATGGATCATCATCAGGAGGAGTGGCTTCCTTATATGATACCTCTGCTTGAATCTCGATTTCCTGATGTGCCCCTACTTCTAGAGGAACAAGCATTGTGGGCAGTTGTGCCGCTCCATGCACCTCTAGTTGCGCCTCTCCATGCGCCTCTACTTGCGCCTCTCCATGCGCATCTCCTTGCGCCTCTCTTTGCGCCTCTCCTTGCGCCTATACTTGCCCCTCTCCTTGCGCATGTACTTGCGCATGTACTTGTGCGGGTATTTGCGCTTGTACTTGCGCTTGTACTAGTTGCACCTGTGGTTGTCGTTGCGGCTGTGGTTGTTGAACACTCGTCAGATGAGTTACACCCTGCGTTGACTGGATGCTACTTTCTTGCAATGAGCCAACATCACTGGTCAATGGTGATTGAGCAATGAAAGTGGCTGCCTCTGCATCACTCATGACCTTCGACCTAACCTTGTGTGGTGGCAATGAGCCCAATGAAGCGGAGGTGCTGCTCCCAGCTTGGTCCCCGGCGGACCCCGCTGCATCAGGCATTTTTTTTTGCCTGAAAAAAAGTGTATGTGGGCACACCAGTCTCCTTGGTAAGTGGTGCCAATTGCTTCTTCTGCGCCTTCTTACTGGCAGTGGCACTGGCAACTTTCTTGGTAGAGGAGCTACGGCCTCCTTTCTTTTGGCCCATCTTCTTGAGATGTCAGACCAGCAGGCCGCAGTTGCACGAGCTGCAGAGTTGTCTGTGGCCACATGTGACATCACGTGACGTTGTGCTGCACACACCGCGGCAGGACTTCTTCTCTGTCACTGGTGGTTCTCTTGTGCACCCAAAAGCAAAGGAAGCCAGAGGAACATCAGTTAAACACCACCCAAAAAAGTCAAAAAACCCTAAAAATCACCACAATCCAATGCCATCCATGCCCTCAATGTTGTTTAAATTAATTCACCGCACAGAAAGCCTTGGTCCATGCACCACTGAGTACCCCTGGATATAATGGATGAAAGCAGGGCAGACTGGGTGCAGGCCTATTGCACAAAGCACACTGACTGGCTTCAAAATGGCACCTTGACCACAAGCGACATGGTCATGCGCTACTGAACCAGGCCTCAAAATGGCCCCCACCCACAAGGCCAGGCCCCAACACCACTCCAAAAAGTTGAAAAACCCTAAAAATCACCACAATCCAATGCCATCCATGCCCTCAATGATATTTAAATTCAACACACCCCACAGAAAGCCTTGGTCCATGCACCACTGAGTACCCCTGGGCATAATGGGTGAAAACAAGGAAAACTGGTTAAAGGCCTGAGCACACCGCCTGGCTTCAAAATGGACCCTTGACCCCCAGCAACATGGCCAGGCCCTACCTGGACCAGGCCTCAAAATGGCCCCCACCCACATGGCCAGGCCCCAACACCACCCCAAAAAGTCGAAAAACACACAAAAATCACCACAATCCAATGTCATCCATGCCCCCAATGATGTTTAAATTCAAGACACCCCACAGAAAGTCTTGGTCCATGCACCATTGAGTACCCCATTGGGCATAATGGATGCAAAGAAAAGCAAACTGGGTGCAGGCCTGAGCACACTGCCTGGCTTCAAAATGCCCCCTTGACCCCCAGCCACATGGCCAGGCCCTGCCTGGACCAGGGCTCAAAATCGCCCCCACCCACATGGCCAGACCACAACAACACCCCAAAAAGTCGAAAAACACACAAAAATCACCACAATCCAATGCCATTCGATGTTTAAATTCAAGACACCCCACAGCAAGACTTGGTCCATGCACCACTGAGTACCCTCGGGCATAATGGATGAAAGCAAGGAAAACTGGGTGCAGGCCTGAGCACACTGTCCGGCTTCAAAATGGACCCTTGACTCCCAGCAACATGACAAGGCCCTGCCTGGACCAGGCCTCAAAATGGCCCCCACCCACATGGCCAGGCCCCAACAACACCCCAAAAAGTCGAAAAACACACAAAAATCACCACAATCCAATGCAATCCATGCCCACAATGATGGTTAAATTCAAGACACCCCACAGAAAGACTTGGTCCACGCACCACTCACTACCCCTGGGCCTACTGGCTAGTGTGGCTTTACAGGCACCCCAAAATTAAAAAATAATTCCACATATATTCCACAGTGAGCTAAAATTCCATGACATAAATAAAATTTAAGTTCAACAAAACCCACAGAAACAGTTGTATCATGCACCCATGACTAACCCTGGGCCTACTGGCTACTGTGGCTACCCACAATATATTTTTTTTAAAGTTGTGAAAAAGTTTCAAAATTGTAGTTGCAGCAACTGCAATGCCCAAAACATTCAACACCAACTTACTTGTAAAATCTCAAATCCAAAAGTGAACCAAAGTCCCAAAATTCCTCAAATCCAAATCGTTTTTTCCATTGCACAGGGTAAAAGCCGGCCTGTAATTGTTGATGGAAAAACAGGAAGTCATATTAAAACACCACGGAGAAAAAAGTATAAGGTACGCTGTGTAGTGCAAAAATAACACTTTCAGTTTCAGAGGCGACAGTATTACATACAAGAATCATTTCGAAAGTGCGCACTCTGAGTCTCCTTTTCAAGGATAGTAATTAATAAGTATGGGGGAATTTTGCGGATCTGCGGTCTGCAAATTTGCGTGAAACCGCAAAATAAAATGCGAATTTGCTGATTTTCCAGCTAAATCGGGGATTTTTTGGCGATTTGCATAACTATTACTGGAGTACTTTCTACTGGCTAATCCAGTGCTACCCCGTTGGGTAAATGAATAGTGCTTTTCCTACACTACAGCTGCGTAAACTGCCAGAAGAGTTGTCTCCAGGGACATCTGCAATAACGCATTACGCATTACCGGCAATGTTAGCCTACGGGCCGAAATGCACCTTAGAAACAGGCCCAAATCACCTTTTCCCTCAACTTATAGACAAACTACTATTTTTCCCCTAAACTAGACCTTTCCACCGTGCCCCCCAGACCCCTAAACCCATTCCCAAAAATCTATAACACCCCCAAATAGCCCCCCAAAAACATGCAATACTGCGACCTTGTAGGCCGCCAATGTAAGCCAATGGCAAAATTGCACCTCAGAAATAGGGCCAATTCCCCTTTCCCCTCAACCTAGGACCAAACTGCTATTTTCACACAAAATTAGACCATCCCAGCAGTGCTCCCAGACCCCTAAATCCACTCCAGGAAATCTAGAAACCCCATATTACCCTCCCAAAAACGTGCATTAGCGCAACCTCACACAGGCCTTAAAATTGTGCCAAAACGCACTCTGAAACTAGGCCCAAAACACCCATTTTCCACCATGGATTTTCCTCAAACCACTTTCAATCAAAACCAGACATTCCCAACTCTCATCCCAGCTAATAAAATCCAATAAGAACCACCTACAACACACTCCAATCGCACCCTGAAAACACTCAATAATGAAGATTAACATGGGCGCCTATGCCAGCAGTTTCCCTTTCTCGACTTTGCCTAAACACACCCTTCCCATCAATCGATTCCTCCCAAATTTGCTGCACAACCACAAATTACCCAGCCCTACCACTCATAGAAGCCCTGTTCCCATAGCTCAACTGGAACACCCCAAACATACTTTCTCCTTGCGCCCCCAAACCGCCCGTTGGATAACATGACAAATCGCACCTTGACAAAAAATTGCTGTTTTCAGCACTTCCACTACTTCAATCCTCTTGAAACTTACCAGAACACTTGTTCCAGTGATTCCCACGAATCTCAACAAGGCAGAACAAAATCGATCCACTGGAAGGTGTACGACTTTTCACCCAAACACACGTGCCCGCAAAACACCAAAAAAGGCAAAATTTCGGCCAATTCTCGACCCAAAAATGCCAAACCCCCCTAAAACCTCGCCAACATCATTATGAATGAGCCTGCATCAGGCCCTGAGCCCTAGACTCTGGGAACCCTACCAAATTCAACCCCAAAACCCTAGTAGACCACACTGAACCCCAAAACAGCCCTAAACCCTCTAAAACACCCAATATCCCTCAAACATAGCCCTCAACCCTACACTGAGCTGTCCTAAAAAAAAGAAAAAGTCCGTCCGCTCGGCAATTTGCACATTTTCAGCAATTTGGCGACATTCACTGATCGCGCAATTGCCGAAAATCCTCAAATTTCGTGAGCAGAACGGAATTTTTGGTCCATGCTTAGTAATTAGCACACAGCAGGCCAGGGCCATGCAGACGGTCAAGGCAGTAACCACTGAGGGAAGCAATCTTACCTCATGTAGCATACCTAGGCTCTTTGGCGCAGACAGACAAAGCATATATAATTGTATGCAGCAAGCCACATAGTCCCAATTTTACATAAACTGCTGTCTGGACTCTGCCTGGCATAACAACTCTGCACTGGCTCGACAACTCCATATCACGACTAGACAGACATGTAGTTCTGCTGCAGTAGTTGTTGTTGACTGGTTTACCTGTTTGCAACTCACAAATTGGCCATATTTCTTTGGTAAACCGACGATGATGATCCATCCATCCCAGTGAGTGACTGTAAAGAAAAAAGATATATTATTTAACTTTGATCATCAACACTCATCATCATTCATCATGGTATATTGGCAAACAGTGAGTCCAAGGACATTTTGCATATTGGAAAATGCAAATTAGTGGCCCCTGCAGTTGAAGTACAATTTGAATTAAACAAGGTAAAAAAAAAGCAGAGTAGACTTGAGTTACATTTAGTGTGTAAAAGATTAAATAATAACAGAAGACGTATGATTCATTTCATGCACAACAAACAAACAGCAATTGCTTTCATCAGAGCCAGACAGCCATTGCTGTCCACTGCATGCCATCTTCTCATTATTCATTACCTGTTCCACTTTTTGTACGCATCTTGTTCTGAAACTAAAGGCCCACAGGGCAGCCTCTCCTGTCAATTTCAGAAGTAACTGTCAGCAATCAGCATGTAGTCAGTAGTAATTCCAGTCCCACTTGAGGGGACTTGTCTACGAAGACAAAGTTTCTTGATTCTGCGTAATCCACCCATCCGCTTTGAGGGAAATGGATAGGGGGAGTCTGGAGGAGGAGGATAGAGGAGCATGACTGAGTTGTGAAATTGTGAACCTCAGGAATGCAGACTGCGGCACCTTCAAATCAATAAGGAAATAAGATGAAAATAGTGCTGCTGATGGACTTGTTGTGATTAGGTGATTAGAGTTTTGTTGTGGTAAAAGTTGCAAAACAAAGAAAGACACACAGGAATAAAAGTGAATCAGGACGGAAAAAAAAGGAAATCATTTTCAGGCCTTGGTGTCAGGGAAGTAGAGCTCGCCCTCAAACTCTGTGAATTGAGACGGGAGTAGGTCAGCTAACAGAGAAGAACTTCCGTCACCTAAGTCGGTGTCCTCCTCTTCTTCCTGCGTGCATTCACGTATTTTGTAATCTGGTGGTATGAAGTGCTGATTCATCTTGATCATTGTTAACCTCTCCACATTTTTGGGCAAGAGACGGGTCCTTTTTGAAGTTACAATGGCACCAGCAGCACTGAAAACACCTTCAGAAGACACACTTGCGAGTGGGCAAGACAAATAATTTAGAGCCTGGTTGGTGACCAGTGGCCATAGAGGCCTTTTCCTATACCAATACAGCAATGGGTTCTGATTAACGAAGACCTCTGTTGTGTCATCCAGATAGGCCTGCACCATCCACTCAAGGTTCTCCAGGGGTGGTCCACTTTGCGTACAATCAGTGGCCTTTGCATCACTGGAACAACCAAACCCTTGATGAGTTAGCCAATCCGCTTCCGACAACATTATGGCTGGGCCTGGTGCAGGTGAGGAAGATGATGATACGGTTGCTGGTGTCGTTAATGGCTGTGAGGGAAAGTGACTGCCTTCGGCCACAGATTCAGAAGTGGATCTTGATGCCTGATGTCCTGCTGATTCAGTAGTACTTCTGCCGGTTCATTCAATTTTCTGCCGCTTTTTTTCAAACCGAGTGGCTTACAGAGCTAGCCAATATTTGTACTTTGTAACAACTGCTTCATCAAAAGGAATGAATGCTTTGCTGGCCACTGCCTTTTTGTACAGTGGATCCAGAATAGTGGCACATATGTAATGTTGTTCTGTATGTATTTTTTTAAGCCTTTTATTGTCAACTAGGCGGCTTAATAAGGTCTCCCCCAACTGATATACGTCTTGCTTTTCAGCATCATCTCAGAACGTTGAAGACACCGCCTTCAGTTGGTGCTCTAGCATGCGCAACAATGGGATAGCTTTGCCCAAAATACAGTCCTCCCTGCTGACTTCACGCTTAAAGACCTCAAAAGGACGAAGCCTGTCTTGTCAGGCTTTTAACTAGCTTCCATTACTCCAACTCTAGCCTCATGTCTTTCATAGTATAACCCAGTTCAAAGACATACTCATTGATTACCATTCACTGCTCCGACAGGCGCTAAATCATGTAGAAGGTTGAGTTCCAACGTGTTACCAACTCCTGGATGAGTCCTTTGACTGGCAATCTACGTTCACGTTGCATGCTCCTCAGCTTTTTCCGGGCCTTAAAAGAATGGCTGAAATGTGTGCCGATTCTTCGGCAGGTGGTCAGTAACTTGCTGACTGTCTTTTCTTTTTTCAAGAAATTTTGCACAACAATGTTAATACTGTGCGCCATACACGGCACTCTGAAATAGTCACCCTCATGCATGGCCTTAACTATATTACTGCCATTATCCATGGAAACATAACCAATCATGCGCTTTCTTGGATGCAGCCATTGAAAGACCTTACTGTTAAACTCCTCCAAAATGTTTACTGCAATATGAGATTTCTCCATGGCAAACATGGCTACTGTTGCATGTTTACAACTAGCTTGAAAAATTGTGGCAGGGTCAACACCTGCAGACATCTTTTCTCTAACCCCTGCAAAAAAGACCCAGTGTGCAGTGATGCAAATGTAATCAAGGGCTTGGCAACTGGTCCACATGTCTGTTGTCAGGTGGATAGTGTGAACAGCACTCTTCTGCAAAGCTGCCCCAATCACCTCCAGCACATCTTGATGTAGTGCTGGAACCGCAACTCTGGCAAAATAGAACCGGCTAGGAACCTTCCATTTAGGGCAAACTGTTGCCACAAATTCTAGAAAACCCACCCCTTCCACAAAAGAAAAAGGGAGAAGGTTCAGCGCTAACATTTTAGCCAGCTTTGCGTTATACAGACGTGCCTTTGGGTGGTTGCGTTCAAATGGCGCCTCCGACCAAAACATGCTTCTAATGGTGGTCTGAACCGTTTTACGTGATGATGATGATGCAGACTTCTTCAACCCAGTTAGACTCATTAATGTACTTTTTTGCATTGGTGTCTCTCCCAGACTCTTACTGTGCCTCATACATGTTGCAGGGGTAGAGGGTATGGGCGATACCACTGCAGTGCTGCTGCCAGGGATACTGGGTGTACCAGAAAAAATGTTGGTCGGTTCTTGACTCCCCACTGCACGATCAGCCCCTTGTCATCATCAGATGCAATGTGAATGGATACATTTGGATCTGTTCTACTTTTGGCTTCCCGGATCTTCCCTAGGTGCGCCTCCCACTGGATAGTGTAGTGTTTTTGGAGATGACCTCTCTGACCTCCGGTACCATAGTTGGTACCAAGCTTACCCCGACTAACTACTATTTTACAAATTGAACAAACGACCATGTTTTCCACCTTTTTGATAACACTAAAGAAGTCCCAAACTGGGGACTGGAGAAGTCTGCTGTTAGTGGAGGTGCTACTTTCAGTTTCAATTCCAGATGAAGTGGAGGATTAGCATGGCTGAATTTGACTCTGTTGTACACTTACAGCACCACTTCTTGAGGTAATGGAGGTTGAGCTGGATGGAGGTCCCTGCCGACCCTTCTGAGTCTGACGAGAAAATATGGGAGCTGTAGGCCGTGTTGGTGTTGTATTTAACTGCGTTGGTGGTGGTACCAGTGCCAAGCCGCCCACATCCCGCTCAGCAGCAGTTCGGGATAGGGTAAAAATGAATGTCTGCTGCGTGCCCGCTGGGGCTGGAGTGACAACTGTGATGACTGGGTCATCGCCAGACTGTTCATCTGCAGCAGCAGATTACACCACTTCTTGTTCTTCGTCATCACCCATAAGTGGAAGCCTTGCGGGAACCTTCCTTTTAGGCTTAGCTACCTTTGTCGGCACATGGCGTGCCTCACTCTCAGACTTCATTGGTGGGTTCCAATCAACATCAAGATCATCAGAAGGAAGGGGGCTTGAAGAAGAACTTGTAGTAGCCCTCCTTGACCTTTTTCTTGCTGGGGATCTGGAAGACAATGGATCATCATCAGGAGGAGTGGCTTCCTCATATGATACCTCTGCTTGAATCTTGATTTCCTGATGTGCCCCAACTTCTAGAGGAACAAGCATTGTGGGCAGTTGTGCTGCTCCATGCACCTCTAGTTGCGCCTCTCCATGCGCCTCTACTTGCACCTCTCCATGCGCCTCTCCTTGCACCTCTCCTTGCGCCTCTCCTTGCGCATGTACTTGCATAGGTACTTGCGCATGTACTTGTGCTTGTACTTGCGCTTGTACTAGTTGCACCTGTGGTTGTCGTTGCGGCTGTGGTTGTTGAACACTCGTCAGATCAGTTACACCCTGCGTTGATTGGATGCTACTTTCTTGCAATAAGCCAACATCACTGGTCGATGGTGATTGAGCACTGAAAGTGGCTGCCTCTGCATCACTCATGACCTTCGACCTAACCTTGCGTGGTGGCAATGAGCCCAATGAAGCGGAGGTGCTGCTCCCAGCTTGGTCCCCGGCGGACCCCGCTGCATCAGGCATTGTTTTTTTTTGCCCGAAAAAAAGTATATGTGGGCACACCTGTCTCCTTGGTAAGTGGCACCACTTGCTTCTTCTGCGCCTTCTTACTGGCAGTGGCACTGGCAACTTTTTTGGTAGAGGAGCTACGGCCACCTTTCTTTTGGCCCATCTTCTTGAGATGTCAGAACAGCAGGCCGCAGTTGCACGAGCTGCAGAGTTGTTTGTGGCCACACGTGACGTTGTGCTGCACACACCGCGGCAGGACTTCTTCTCTGGCACTGGTGGTTCTCTTGTGCACCCAAACGCAAAGGGAGCCAGAGGAACATCAGTTAAACACCTCCCCAAAAGTTGAAAAACCCTAAAAATCACCACAATCCAATGCCATCCATGCCCTCAATGATGTTTAAATTCATTCACCCCACAGAAAGCCTTGGCCCATGCACCACTGAGTACCCCTGGGCATAATGGATGAAAGCAGGGCAGACTGGGTGCAGGCCTATTGCACAAAGCACACTGCCTGGCTTCAAAATGGCCCCTTGACCCCAAGCGACATGGTCATGCCCTACTGGACCAGGCCTCAAAATGGCCCCCACCCACATGGCCAGGCCCCAACACCACTCCAAAAAGTCGAAAAACACACAAAAATCACCACAATCCAATGCCATCCGTGCCCTCAATGATGTTTAAATTCAAGACACCCCACAGAAAGCCTTGGTCCACACACCACTGAGTACCCCAGGGCATAATGGTTGAAAGCAAGGCAAACTGGGTGCAGGCCTGAGCACACTGCCTGGATTCAAAATGGCCCCTTGCCCCTCAGCCACATGGCCAGGCCCTGCCTGGACCAGGCCTCAAAATGGCCTCCACCCACATGGTCAGACCCCAACAACACCCCAAAAATAAAAAAACACACAAAAATCACCACAATCCAATGCCATTCATGCCCTCAATGATGTTTAAATTCAAGACACCCCACAGAAAGCCATGGTCCATGCACCACTGTGTACCCCTGGCCATAATGGGTGAAAGCAAGGAAAACTGGGTAAAGTCCTGAGCACACTGCCCAGCTTCAAAATGGCCCCTTGATCCCCAGCCACATGGCCAGGCCCTGCATGGACCATGCCTCAAAAGGGTCCCAACTCACATGGCCAGGCCCCAACAACACCCCAAAATGTCAAGAACACACAAGAATCACCACAATCCAATGCCATCCATACCCTCAATGATGTTTAAATTCAAGACACCCCACATAAAGACTTGGCCCATGCACCACTGAGTACCCCTGGGCATAATGGATGAAAGCAAGGCAAACTGGGTGCAGGCCTGAGCACCCTGCCTGGCTTCAAATCGGACCCTTGACTCCCAGCAACATGGCCAGGCCCTGCCTGGACCAGGCCTCAAAATGGCCCCCACCCACATGGCCAGGCCCCAACAACACCCCAAAAAGTCGAAAAACACACAAAAATCACCACAATCCAATGCAATCCATGCCCTCAATGATGTTTAAATTTAAGACACCCCACAGAAAGACTTGGTCCATGCACGACTCACTACCCCTAGGCCTACTGGCTAGTGTGGCTTTACAGGCACCTCAAAATTAAAAAATAATTCCACATATAACAGTGAGCTAAAATTCCATGACATAAATAAAATTTAAGTTCAACAAAACTCACAGAAACTGTTGTATCATGCACCCATGACTAACCCTGGGCCTACTGGCTACTGTGGCTACCCACAATATATATTTTTTTAAGTTGTGGAAAAGTTTCAAAATTGTAGTTGCAGCAACTGCAATGCCCAAAACATACAACACCAACTTACTTGTAAAATCTCAAATCTAAAAGTGATCCAAAGTCTAAAAAGTCCTCAAATCCAAATATCCAGCAGCAGCCACAAAAAGTAATCCTTCCAGCTCCGGATCCAAATGAAAAGTGACCAGGACATGGACAAAGCACTGGGAGGAGCCTGCTGGAAAGAAACAGGAAGTTGGAGACTCTGGGGCACTTCCTCCCCCCCCCCAAAAATGGACCCCTTGTAATGTAATGTAATGTAAAATAGCTTTTCTATAGCGCATTCTATCACTCCAAGGAGCATATTGCCGCTGTACACCAACCTAGAGTGAAAAAAGGTGGTTAGCTGGAACAACTCCTGAGAACATAAACCTTACACTGGAGCCCTACAGGCAGCATCAGTGAGCGTAAAGACCCAGGCCTTTAAGGCTTTCCTAAAGAGAGATTCAGATGAAATTAGACGGAGCGCGGGAGGAAGTTTGTTCCAGGCTCTGGAGCCTAACACCACAATGGATTTTCCACCTTTGGTAGCTAGTCTGAATTTTGGAACAACTAGCAAATTAAGGTGGGAGGATCTCAGATTCCGGATCGGAAGATGCCGTTTGAAGTTTTTTGAGAGATATATAGGTCCTTGTGCGTGATAAGCTCTAAAAGTGATGATCAAGATTTTGAACAGTATGCGTTTATGGATGGGAAGCCAATAAAGGGCATGAAGTGTAGCCGAGGCAGATGATTTCCTGGGCCAGCCCAGAACCAGGCAGGCGGTGGCATGCTGGACCATCTGCAACCTGTGGAGCACGAACTTATTAGCTCCCGCATACAGGCTGTTGCAGTAGTCCAGTCTTGATGTAATAAGTGCCACCACTACCGTCTTTCTCGTGGACAGTGGGAGGAGGTCGAAAAATTTCCTGAGCATTCTGATGATATAAAAACATGTGCTGGCTACCCCGATGGCTTGCTGTTTGAAAGATAGAGCATCATCAAACTTAGCACCCAGGTTACGGGCAGAAGAGATGGTGTTTGGAGGAGCTTCCGCACCTTCAGGCCACCACTGCTTGGGGGAGAACAGATTTTGCGGGCCAAATGGTAGTATTTCTGTTTTTCCAGAATTGCACTTCAGATGGTTGGTCTTCATCCATTCAAATGTCGCAGTTAGACAAGTTTTAAGGTTTTCTTCTGCTTGTGATGACTCCCTGTCTAGTACCAGAATGAGCTGTGTATCGTCAGCATACTAAAGTGCAGCCAAATGTCAATCTGAGGAGTTATTCTGATCAAAATCATCATTTTCAGAAGGTTAATGCTGCCTGCGGTGGATTTCTTGTGCAGAATTGCAATTTTTGCAAGTTTGGGAACGCGAGCTGTTCAAATCTCCTGCCGGAAGTCAGCTGAGCGCCGCATCTAAGTGTTCGCAATTGTTTACTCCCGCGATTCGTGATCGCGGACCCTTATGACGTACTCGCGTTGTCAAACTCTTGCTGTGCAAGCTGGCGGGCCGCGATGGTGTACTCGTGGTCAAAAACTCTCGCGCGATCACGCAGCAAGATCCAAAATGGCGCAGCACACGCAAACAGGGAGGAAAACAACTCTTCGAACACAGAATCACAGTAAGTCAACACCGCGCGCGCGATATTGTATTTTTCAAGCACGACCAAGCAAAATTATCCGCCAGCTTGCGAATTGTGGATTTTTGGGCAAATTTGCGCAATTCCCGGACCGTGAATTTGCCAAACATCTGCAAATTTTGCATACGGAACGGATTTTCAGCCCAAACTTACAAAACAGTGGGAGACTCTTCCTCTTGATCGCCTTAGTTGATATATGGGCTAATGCTATGATGTTGTCCATAGTTGAGGAGTGTAACCTGAAGCCTGATTGGTAAAACAGAATAATGCCTTTTTCTTGTGCCCATGACTCCAGGTCCTTCAGAACTCGTCGAGTGTAGGTCTTTGCTTCTATATCAAGAAGGGTGACAAGCATGTACTTTGATGGTTTGGAACTGCTGCCCTTCTTGAAGATAGGAAAAGTATGGAACCTCTCCAGGAGTCCGGAGTCCTTACTGTTAAAAGGATATTATTAAAGAGCGGGGTTAGGAATGCTGCCCAAAAAGTCCCATTTGGCCCTGGTGCTCCATCGTTCCTCATTTTCATGCTGGTCTTGATGACTGCATCAGCTTTAATGGATGTACCTAGGGTTCTATTGTGCCCCACTTCCCAACTATTCAACTATATATAACCTTTGTTGAGATTGAAAGTCGAGGGCTGTTGTTTTACATTATTTAACCAGCAATACCACGCTCCCCAGTTGATCGCTTCTGTGGGACCTTTGTCAAAGGAGTTACTCGAGTATATTTGTTTTATGTGGTTTAAAAAATTCTCTCTCCGCCACCCTATTCTCTTTTGACACTTCTCAATTATTCAGCTGGTTGATGTGCCTCCAGAGCCAGGTTTGATTCATCTCTTTCAACAGGGAGAACACTTTGAGCCATTCATTTCCTGTGTGTTTCTTTCTGTGTTTCTTTCGAGTTGGGGCCATACTCTGGGGAAAGGCTACCCCCCACACGCAAGGGGGCTCGGTAAACAACAAAGAACAATCTACGAGCTATCAGGGTGATTTACGACCCTAGTAGTTGCAAATTAGCAAAAGACAAACCAGAGACCTATGGCCAGCCGATGATTTATGATCCTTATGCATAATGATTTATGACAATGAAATGATGACAGATTGTGACAGAACGATTTATGACACACTGATGATTTATGACCCATGATTTTGGCAGATGATTTATGATGCTCATGCAGAAGGATTTATGACAACAAAATGATGATAGATTGTGACAGAATGATTTATGATATACCGATGATTTATGACCCATGATTTATGGCTGATAATTAATGATGATCAGGCAGAGCGATTTATAGCAATAATGACCAATTGTGGCAGAATGATTTATAATACATGATGATTTATGACCCATGATTTATGATGTCCAACTGACAATGTGGGACATCCAATTTGTAGTAATGTGTGACAATAATTTATGATCCCGGCCCCCAAGAAGGTGTCCAAGGGAGTTGTACACGTATGATGTGTGTAATACGTAATACAACTGCGGCCAACAACGACCACCAAATACAACAACTGTTGGCTGTGTTTAGTAATGCAGATGCACAAGTATGGTACGGTTCCTGGAATGGGCACAGTGCGGCCGTTATGGTAGTTATGCTGATAGAAGCATGTGCAGGACTAGAGAATACTGGGCTCTAGTACCTGCCACCTCGCTTGGTAACTGGATACAGTCCTTTTTTTTTTATTCTATTGGTTCACAGCATAAATACATCATCATAAATGAAATAATACCAAAACACCAAAAAGATACAGAAGAGATAAATCAAATACTACATATGGAGATTGGCTTAATTCATCCAGTAGCAAGAACATAAACTCGATTATACATGTGCACAGAATACATTATAACAAATGTAATTACAATTCAAGTTTCATAACGTACTCAGTCTTCATAGTAATCTCAGAACGTGCCCCAAATTTTCAAACCCATTTTCTTCTTTCTCCTAGACCCAGTAACTGAAAAAAGTCCCCACTCCAATTTATATAGGCTATACATTTGTGCTCGCCATTTTCGAAATAAGGGTGGCTTTTCCTGTAGCCACTTAGTGGCAATGCACATTCGTGCAATAGTCATTGTAAAGAAAATAAAATGGCGAAAACAATATAATCTATCCGCGGGGTTATCTTTGGGAATTTTCCCCAATATTAACATCGCAGGCGTAACAGTCAGGCGAAAATTAAGTACTAAAGACATACATTTTTCAATTTCTCCTATAAATCCGGCCAACCTAGGACAAGAAAAGAAAATGTGTATACTGTCTGCATGATCAGCTTTACACCGGAAACATTTTCCATCAAAACCCTCTCCCCATTTGGACATACGTTCAGGCGTATAATATAAATCAAACACGGTTTTGAAAAATTGAGCTTTTAAATTAGCCGACATTAAAGCTTCTTTAGACAATAAGATAAGGTCTTCCACAACTACTTCTGTATCCCCTAGACTGTTGGCCCATTTTACCCTTATTTTCTCAAGATTGTCCAGCTTCCCTTCTACTAACATTCTATACAAAGTACCAATATTCACCTGTCTGCTAACCCCCTCGATAACTTGGTCATTTTGTAGAATTAACTTTTGTCTTATGAGAAAATCCCAAATTTGTAAGAATTTAAAAAAGTAGCTTCTGGGTAGAGCAAACTGATCAGTTAATTCCACAAAAGATTTACACTTGCCATCCTCCATGCACATGTCACCCAGCCGTTTTACCCCTTTTTTTTGCTAATTTAAAGTCATTCCATCCAAAAATATGCTTGGTAATAACCTTGATGCACTAAAGGGAGTATAATACGAAAACTTCCCAATTACCGTTGTTCGAATCAGCCATCTCCAAATCTTATAAGCTCCCATTAGTACCTTAAATCGGGTTCGCTTATAGTAACTGCCATCAATATCAATAAAAAAACTCTGCTTCACACAAGACCCCAACAACATTTCAAATATTGATGGATGGTTATACATATGTTCAGTTGCCTCCCCTGTAATCAAAATTCTAATTTTCAATAAAAAACAAACTATATAGTAAAGAAAAAAATCTGGTACCCCTAACCCTCTCCTTTCAATTGGTAACATCATGTGTTTCATAGCTCGTCTTGGTTTTCCGGGACTCCAAATAAATTTCCCACATAAGTATTGCAAAACCTGTATCTTAGATTTTGGAATTTCCAAGGGTACTGACCTAAACAAATATAACACTTTAGGTAAAACATTCATTTTTATAATGTTAGTGCGTCCAGTCAAATATAATCGTTCCCATCTCTCAAGTGACATCTTAATTTTGTCATATACCGTATTCCAATTAGAGTCAATCAGTTCTGTCATATTAGCCTTGATCAGTATCCCAAGATAAGTAACCTCCCTCACCACTCTCTCGTCTTCCCATGTTAGGGCTTCCGAACATAAAATCTGAGTTTTTGATTCATTGAGTTTATAGCCAGTTATAATTCCAAAATCTTTTGCAAGCCTCTCAATCTCTAAAATAGCGGTATCCGGATTAACAGTGATCACCGCGATATCATCCGCGTAAGCGAAAACAGAGAAAGCAAAATCAAATACTATAAAGGGGGGTATCAGAGGATTTTGGTTTAATTGTTCTACAAAAGGATTAATATACAAAGCAAATAATAACGGGGAGCTAGGGCAACCTTGGCGAGTCCCTCTAGTAATGTTTAAAGAGTCGGAAACTGCTCCCAGAACAGAGATTTTGGCAGTTGGTTTAGAATATAAAGATTTGATTGACTTAATACATTTCTGGCCAAACCCCATTTTGGCCATTAATCTCCATAAGTAGTCCCAACACACACGGTCAAACGCTTTTTCTGCATCTAACAGAAAAAGCGCTAATTTCTGATTATTTACCGCCGCGATGTCAAACAGCGTGATAACTTTGTTTATATGATCCACCGTTCCTCTTTTCGGTATAAAACTGTGCTGTTGTCGAGAAACTAAAGATGTTACAACTTCGGATAATTGGTTGGCCAAAATCTTTGAATAAATCTTATTATCAACATTCAAGAGGGATATTGGTCGATAAGATCCCACATTATCCGCAGGTTTGCCTTTCTTGCAGAAAACCGCAATGATTGCTTTAGACCAAGTACTAGGTGGGTTTCCCTGCTGTGCTTCCAGCATTACACGCAACATTTCATCCTTTAAGCTATTAAAAAACTGTTTATATACTTCCGCAGGTATTCTATCGGGGCCAGCGGCCTTACCAACTGCCAAGCTCTTTACTGCCGTTTCGAACTCTACCATCGTTATTGGTAAATCCAATTCATCTGCAATTACAGAATCTAAGACTTTCAGCCCTATATCCAATCTATCACTCTATTCAGTAGTTGCATCTGGCCTATCTTCCTTCAAGTATAATTTAGCATAAAACTTTTAAAATATATTGAGAATTTGTTCCGGCTCTGAGTGAGATACACCCTAAGAGTCTTTCATTGCATTGATGTTCCGAGCTGACTCCTTCATTCGCAGTCTTACCGCTAATCTTTTACCGATTTTTTCCCCAAATTCATAACTTTGCATTTTAGAAGTTAAGAATCTCCTTGCAATTTCTGTATTCCAAAAGCCGAGAATGTGAGCCCTAGCCTTTGCTACTCCCTTTTCAACCTCCCAAAGCTCCTTTCTACCCTGGACAACTTCCCTCGTTAAAAGAATCTCTGCGTATGCCAACTGCTCATATAGTTTATCAAGTTCTTTTTTAAATTTCTTTTGCTGCCAATATGAAAAAGTAATGCCCTCACCCCGGAACCCCGTTTTGAAAGTGTCCCACACTATGCCAATATTAGCTGTACTCTGATTATTAATAAAAAAAGATCGAATCCAACTTTTCACATGTATATTAAATTCTTTATTCAGTCCCAATTTATGATCATAAGAAAAGATAGAAGGTGTTAACCTCTTCACTCGTCCCTGTATTTCAATCATTATCGGAGAATGATCAGAAGTGATACCGGGGTAAGTTCTAATTTTAGCACCTTCCATTAAATTTTCTGGGGCAAAAAAGTAATCTAATCTAACTAATTTTTTGTGGGGATGTGAATAAAAAGTAAACCCATTATCAACCCCCCCAGCATTCCCCATACATCAATTAAGCCTTGATCTTGTAGTAAATTAGCGAGAGCTATATACACTCTTGGTTTTCGACCTTTATAATTTCCATACCCATCCTGCATTGCATTATTCAACAAGTTTATATTCATATCCCCACAAATCACTATTAGTTGTGAAAAGTTAGCTAGCTCCAGATTTATTTCGTTTAAAGGAGCGGGGTCATCCAAGTTTGCTCCATAGATTGTAGCTAATGTTAACTGCCTGCCCCCGGTCCTACACTCTACGATGGCCCAGCGCCCACTTTTATCCACAGCTTTCCGACCAACATTTGTAGAGTTTTCTTTAATAAGTATGGCTACCCCCCTTATCATACTAGTCTGTTCAGAGGCAGCAACTAATGTAAAACCCAGATGTGTTTCCTGTATACACACTATGTCAGGTTGGATATATTTCAATTCTGCGGCTATTTTTTGTCTTTTCATTGGATTATTCAGTCCGGACACGTTCATTGAGCAGATTCTTACCCCTTTATTCGCCATTGTAATTATACTTGTAAATCCATTAGCTGCCACAATCTGTCTACCACCCTCCCATCCAACATCACAAAGAATACTATAATAAATGCTACTAAACCATTCTTTTCATTTAAACTTCTCTCCACACTTTCTCCATGTATTTTGCTGTGAACTCTTTTTTCCCCCATTTTTGCACCCCCCCGTGAACCCCTTCCCCCCTCTTCGGACTCACCCTCCCTCTCCCACCCTGCCCTTCTCCCTAAATAGAGGCTTTAGGACTTATGGTCCAGTGATGCGAGTTTGCCCCCAAGCCCCCTGCCGTCCACCCACAGAGTTTACCCCCTTAATTCTCACCATACACTGTGAAACTCCAAAGAGAACTTAATAAATGTACAAATACTATCAGCTCTTTGCTCTCTATGCACAAATCTCAAATAGAATTATTGCTATCCATAATCAATACCTCTCTGCAATTACAATGTCATCAAGAATTCTTTAGCTGCACTGGCGGTCATGAAAAATCTTGTACGTTCCTTATGAATGACTTTAAGCTTAGCAGGAAACATTAAATATGCCTGCGCCCCTTTTTCTTGAAATTTTGATATAAACTGTCTTAACTGCCATCGCACTTCTACAGATTGTTTGCAGAGATCAGGTCTAACAAAAAATTCGCATTCGAGAGCCTTACATTTTTTATCAGGGCGAGCTCTCATAAATAATTCCTCACGAGCTTGAAAGCTATTGAAGGCCACCAATATAACTCTAGGTTTCTGATCCCGTGGATTTACTCTAAAAGGGAATCTATGGGCCCGTTCCACCTTCTGATCCCAATCCCATTTGGTAACATCTGGCATTGCTTCTTTTAAAAGCGACACTATAAAGCCTCGAGTATCAGACCCCTCTTTCCCTTCCGGAATCTGCAAAAATCCCAAATTGTTTCTACGGGATCGATTCTCAATGTCAACAAGTTTCCAATGAATGTCTTCCTTGGTAGCCATATGTACTTCAATAGTCTTTTTTTGTTGAGCTACCTCGTCCTCTAGCGAAGAAATACGTGATTCTGCCTCCGTGGCCCTGGTCAAAAATTCGGAGTGCGATTTCACCAACCGCCTCACAGAGTTCTGCAGCTTTTTACAAGAATTCTGAACTCTCAGGCTATCCTCTCACGTCTCATCCCTATGCTGCATCATAGTTTGATAAATCAATCCCAGAGAAATGTCCTCCATTCCCGACTCTAAATCAGTCACCACAGCTTCAGTGCTTACAGTTTCTTCTGACCTAACTTTGTCTCTAGTATCTAATTGCAACTTCCGAACAGTGCCATGCTCTATCCCATCTTTCTCCATTAAATCAACATTCGAACTGATGTGATCACTCCCTTCCTCTAAACATCCATCCTCCATGCTTATTCGAGTAGCATAAAGTTCTGCTAAGTCTTTGGAGGATGACATAGATCGATCTGACAAGGAGTAAAAATCAGCAGAATCAGTCTCGCCACCAGTAGGTAATGCTATCTCATCGCTGTTTAGCAAATCCGAATTCACATTTAATGCAGCAACCGCATCATCTTCCTTCTCCGCAGTAGAGGTTTGCGGCACACTAGTATCAGACAGGGTGCAGGTACCAGATATAGGTAAAGCCAAAACTGTAGCGTCTGAGGTGAGGGGATTACTCAAGCTCTCTGCTGTAATCATCACCTCTCCATTCACTACCAATGCTGAGGCGGGAACTTGGGCAGGGGTTAAAGTTATAATAGCTTGGGCGGATACCATCTCATGTACTCCTTCTGCTCCCAACCCCTGAACTTCGGGTAGCGCTGACTGGAGCTCAGTCTGTTTTTTAAACTTTAGTTTTCCTGCATCCTTCATTTTAGTTGCTGAAAACATCTCAGGTATTTTCTTTTTTAAACTAGCAGCCTCCCCCTCCTTGGAAAATACTGCAGCCTGTTCTGTTGTTTTACTCACAGAAGGTGCGGAGGGTACGGCTGATGCCGCTGATGCCGATGACAAGGCTGTCTCTATTCCGTCTGCATTTTCAGCGGCAGCCCCCTGCGCCCGGGCTCTTCTACCTTTCGGCCCCATTTTCAAAACCGACGCCGTCTGCCAAAGAAACACCTCGCCTCCAGCCTCTACACCGCTTTGCTTCACTCGCAGGCGCCGTGCAGCCCAGGTGCGCTGAATCAGTTGCCGGGTCAGGTGCTGCCAGAGAGACGCCCAGTGCTCCGCGTGCATCCTCCAGATGGCTAGTTCCACCACCGTCCGTATCGCAAACATGCAGAGGCTGAACACCACGCCACCCAAACCACCCTGCGTCAAAGGTGAGGTTGAATCGCTCAATCCAAAAAAGCCGTTTAACAGTTAATCCGGGTCTGTTCCACCATACAGCCATTAGCCCTGGGAGGTCCGGCAGGAGCGACTCACTCACGCATCCAGCGTGGACGCCATCTTGCCTCCCACTCCACTGTATTCCCAACTGGATACAGTCCTAGTGTGGTTCTTATTCTAGGGGGTTTAGGCTTGGAAGGGGCATGGAAGGGGCCCCTTCTGTCAAATTGGAGGACTATTACAACTAAGCTAGGCTCTGGGCGGGGACTGCTGCTTAACAGCTAAGCCAGCATCTGACAAACATCAAAATCTTCCCCTGTGAAAGTTTCATGGTCTCCTCCATGAGGGGCCGGCCTAACCCTTTCTCCCCTATCTCCAGCCTCCAATCTCCAACTCCTGTGTCCCAGTTGTGGACCGTGGAGGGGTTCCATGAGAAGGAAAGGCGGGGCGGGGAGGGACAGAGTGGGGGGTAGTCAAGTCAAGTCAATGGATCTTTATTCAGATATAAAAACATCCATAAAAGTACATATACATCACAGCAATTCATCAATTAAACAATTCTTTAAAAAGTGGAATAAGATTACTAGAGCAATTGTACTATATGTAAACCTTTAAGCAATAGTGCAACTGCAAAGAACAGTAAATCCCTTTGTCAGATATGTTCATTGAAAGTGCAAATGTGCAATATGTAAACTTTCAAGCAGTAGTGCAAACTGCAAAGATATAACAGTAAATCCCTTTATCAGACCATGTTCATTGAAACACGGGAGCGAATTGCAGACTGAAGGAAGCAACTTACTCTAAGGATTACATCATCAGAGCCTAGCATCAATAGATCTCTGAATGCTAAGTTAAAATCCATCAGAGCGTGTTCTCTGGAATTAAATAAAGTTTGATATATTTTACATAAAAGCCATAAAAAACATAAAATGTAAAAGGCTTTGTTTACAACCTAAATTACAAGGACAGTGTAAGTTCCCCAGGTTTTTGTTAAAGCCTAATGGAAAGCAAAGTAGATGTTTGATGCTTCCATCCCTAAAACGAAACAGCAGGCTCCTATTCCATCTGCCCAGTTTTTTCCGAAGGTAACCCTGAGGCATGTTATTGGGCCTGCCACACGGTTCTAGTAGGGGCATATTGTCAGGATACGCTGCCTATCGCGCCTGCCACACAAACAACTACAATTCCCATGAGCCTCGAGGCTTCTTTCAGGAAGTACAACTATGGGAGGGATGCGCATCCGGGTGCGCGTTATTCCGTGTCCTGTTTGCCTGAAGCGTGAGAGCGGCTGCTCTACACGCTAATCCCTGGTTCCTGTATTCTGCCGATTGGAGAGCGACGGTGCTGGTCTCCGGTGTACTCCTACCCAAATCTACCACTCTTGGCATTCGTCAACTTCATTGGCTGAGAGTTGAGAGCCGCATCAAATTCAAGGCTCTCTGTATTGCATACAAGGCAGTACACGACATAGGACCCAGGTTCCTGACGGAAGCCTTTCAACCATACACTCCTAGAAGGCAACTAAGATCGGCCAATACCAACCTCCTCACTGTGCCACGTACAAGAACCGTCACTTGGGGAGATAGACGTTTCTTGGTGGCCACCCCAAAACTCTGGAATCTTTTGCCACAGTCTATCAAATCTGCCCCCAACCTGATGAGCTTTCGCAGGTTACTAAAGACTTGGTTATTTAACCAGTAAAAGGATGACTGACCCCAGTAGCTCCACAGCGCCGAGACACCCCAGGGTATTTGTTGCGCTATAAAAATTACGTAAATAAATAAATAAATAAATAAATAAATAAATAAATAAACAAATCTCCTGCCGAGAGGTTTGAGTCATACCCGAAGGTATAGTTGCACTTTATCTCCACCGCCCCTGGCGGCTCGCATTCCTGCTTTTGTGACCTGTTCTGGTTTTGGTATTCTGGAAGCTAGAGAATGCTTCCTGGAGACTTACTGACTTGAGATTTAGCGGAGCGCGGAGGCGGTCGAATCCACGCGTTACCATACTTTAATATTCATTCATGTTGATGTAGGTAGCGGGGCACTGTAGTGAGGTAACTACGTGTCACCGTTACATTCCTGGCTTTTTACTGGCTATTTACTGGGAGCAATACCAGCGGGAGCGTTGTGGTGAGGCTAACTACACGTTCCTAGGATCTATGTTCTTGTTTTGTTAAAGGAGCACGTGAACAGAATTCAGTAGTGGTCGCAACTACGTTTTACTGTTGTGAAAGCCTTATGTACTAGTGGGTCATTATTTGTGGTTCCTCTGAAGTGATGAGAGCGGAGTGTTGTAGTTCTTGCTTCCTACACACTACCGTTTCCATGGAACATTGTCTGGAACATATTTACTGTATTTAAGGAATACTTGGACCCCCATTTATACATTGAGTCCTTCATACAGTCTGTGGTATGTGTGATATGATTGGATACGAGGGTTCAATAGAGTACAAATGTGTCTGTTATGTGTGGACCTTCATTCACCCTATGTTTCTGTGTTCTTAGGATATTATTTCAGGCTGTGACTGAAGGGCTGTGTTGGTTTACTATCAAGGGCTTGGTCTTTCTTATTATTCAGGTATATATTTACTTCATTATATTTAGCGCGAATTGATGAGAGTAGGATGGTGTAGCATTAAGCACTTATGTGATACATGTCTTGTTTTCTGTTACAGGTATCCTTTCCCAGCTGACCCTAGCCTTTCCCTTCCCTCGTTTTTTATTTTAGTTTGTTATTTTTCTCCCTCGCCTAATGACTCAAACACCCTGTGTTATTACATTCAGGGTGTTGGTGACATTTGGAGGTGGAACCATTGTGCAGCGACTGGATCCCGTGGAGTAGACCTGACACATATATTTTATAATAGATGGCTTAAGGTGCTCAGTCCTTTCTCTATCTTTTCCGTATAGGTCGTACAGAGCCCTTTTTACTGAGTTCTTGTGGGTACAGTCAATGGTTAGGGGCAAAGAGAATAAATGTCCCTTTCCCACACTTGCCAAACTTCTCTCTACTGCCCTAAGCCAGGGTATATGGTTAGCCCGCTCACATTTTAAACAGTCCGTGATGATGTCTCGGGACAGAGAGGCCGGAGGGTTCCGCCATATTTTCAGCCAAAATAGGGCAGGCCTGGATCTTATGAAATCCTCTCTGTATGGAAGATTCAATTCCCTACGACAAATGTAAGTTGGGGCTGAAATAACCGCCCCCAGAGCCTTCCTACAAAATCTGTTCTCTTCGATCTGTATATTAGTACTATTTGAGTATCCCCAAACCTCTGCACCATAGGTTCCAGTTGGCAAACATTGAGTTCTGTATATTTGTAGCAATGGCATTATTACCTCAGCGTGTTTGGGTTGACGAAGACTAATTATAGAATTAATGGCTTTGCCCATTTGATTCCTTCCCTGGGCCACATGGGGCTGCCAGGATCCGGAATCAGAGAACAACAAACCTAGATAAGGAAAAGTGCTGGTGCTTTTTTAAACATTATTCCCAGACACAATTTGACTAATGTTATGCTTTTTGGGGCCACACGACATTATAAAAGATTTGTTAAAATTAGTACATAACCCCAAGTCAGCCATATATGAAACAAAACCTGTTATTAAAATACGCAGTGCATTGGGTGTGCGGCCCATAAGAACCACATCGTCCGCGTAGAGAAGTGCGGGAAGTTATTTACCATTGATGTTGGGGACATCACCTGTTAATTTGCACACGGAATTACTTAATTAATTTATATACAAAATAAAAAGCAGGGGGGCCAAGACACAACCTTGTCTGACCCCCCTGCCAATTAAAATGTCCCCTGAGACTTCACCGTCATTATTTATTCTCACACAGGCTTTCAGGTCCCTGTGTAAGTGGGCCAAAAAATAAACAAGTGACTTATCTAACCCATAGTTTAACAAAACTATCCATAAACGGGAACGATTAACAAAATCAAAAGCAGAGCTTAAATCCATAAACCCCAAATACAATGGGGCTTTTTTGGCAATGGTGTATTTGACCAATATTAAATTTAGATTCAAGCATTGCTCCACGGTTCCCACATTACTTCTAAAACCAAGCTGGCACAGATGTAAAATCATATTTTCCTCTGCCCAGATCCTGATCTTGTTAAAAATGACTCTTCCTAGAATCTTCAGAGTGTTATCTTTTAGAGATATAGGACGATAACAACTAGGTTGGAGTCTGTCGCCTTTCTTAAAGATTGGCACAATTATACTATTAGACCAGGTCACTGGGGACGGGGTGTGGGATAGATTATTAAAAATGTTACTCGGTAAGGGTGACCAAAAGTCGGGCTCAGATTTAATTTGGTAGATGGATAATCCATCGGGTCCTGGAGCTTTATTGCCCGCGCTTTGGGAGATTGCATCTTCCACCTCCATTATTGAGATGTTACTTACCATAGATGGGTACGAAGTATCAGTTGTTAGGTGTGGCGCAGCATAAATATTTGAAAAATGGTTCACCCACATATCCCCTGTTATATTACAGTTTATGGGGGTGATGTTGGATCCTATTGATCTCAGATTCTATACCTCACCCCAGAACCCAGCAACATCTCCCAATGCAGCTGTACGCACAAGGGATTCCCACTGATCTTTTAATAACTCTTCTGTTCGTGTTTTAGGGTGCATTTGTAGCTTGACCTCAGTCTCTTAAATAGAGACTGGTCCCGTGGTTCCACCACGAGAGCAGCCTGTAGTTCACGGTTTGCTTTGGAACAGGAAGTGTCAAACCATCTGGGATTTTTATTGTTGTGGCCTGAGGGTGGTTTAGAAATTTCCTTTTTAATGGCCAAACATAACCCTGTAAAAGCCTCGATAATGTCGTGTACAGGAATGTCACTAGATAGACAGGTGGACACAAGCGAAGGGTTCATTTTAATGGCACGTGCTAGAACCCCCTTATTATCTATCACCTTCCAGACTACCCTAAGGTTGTCTGATGACACCACCAAGTTTTTTGCCCCAATTTCTTTCTGATTAGCCGATTTTCTAATAGATTTAAAATTGGACAGGATTGGGTTGTGGTCACTGTTTACGGTACTAACCACGTCGGCCTCTAATAAACTGTCCCCAAGCAAGGAGGATATAAATACATAGTCTATTGTGGTGGAACATCCGCGCCCAACATAAGTGGCCAATGGTCCTTTGTCCGTGGGGATGTTTGCCTTCTCCATAACATTGATTAGATCCCGTGTAGCTAAATGATCAAGCTGTTCTTCCCCTCTTTTGCAGGGCGGTGTTCTGGGATAAATGTGAGCATTAAAATCCCCTCCTAAACAAATGCCATCAAGTTTACCATACTTTTGACCATCCATAATTCCGTCAATAAAATCAAACAATCTTATAAAATTAGTATTTAGGTGTGATGTAAAGTCATTGTTATAAAAATTAATTAAACATAGCTTAAACCTGCCAGTGTAAATTAAGGCCTGGAAATTCATATCGTTGGTCTTTAAGGTTTCAAGTTTGGTTCCTGCAACAATCTTTACCCAGATAGATAAACCCCCACTCGGTCGACCCACAACCAGGATAGGTACAATATGATTTTCACAACTGTAACCCTTGAGGAGCAGAGAACTAATACACCATGTTTCCTGGAACATTAGGATATCAAAGTTACTGACCCAATCGGTCCAGTATTCCATTTTTGACTTTAAACCAGCATTGTTCCAGCTCAAGATTGTTAATTTATCAGATGATATAGGGGTGGAGGTTGTATGAACTGTTATCTTAGGGTCAGGTCGCAATACTGCCTCAGTGTTAACGATCAACACCTCTTTAAAGGGATCAGTTAACAATACTCCCAAAGGATTATTTATATTCAGGTGATCACTATCTGCAGTATCCGAAAGGATGGCTGATGGTCAGCCCTGGCTCTCCAACTCGGATAGTGCGCTGTACCTATTATACAGCGGGTAGGGTGGGGGGGGCAGACCTAAATGATATCTGTGGGGGCCTGTAGAAGTATCCCAACGGTAATGGAGTTACAACAGTTGAGGGTCTGAAATGACTGTTGTTACAATTTAGTACAAATTTTACAGTTGAGGGGTGCCTAAAATTAATTACGATACAATCTCCATTGATGTTCTTAACCCCTTAAGTGCTGCTGACGGCCAATGGTCGTCAGCAGCGCTACCTCCCCAGTGCTGCGCACGACCATTGAACGTCCATTCAGCACTAGTTCTAATGGACAGCGCAGCACTGGGGAGAAATGTTTACACGCAGCTAAGGTGTTAAAAGAGGGACCAACCCAACTCACACGGCGTACTGTCAGGATTTCACTCGATATTTTTGGGCCAACCCCTTTGTGCTTGGTCAGCCAATCAATACACTTGTTATTTAGCTGTACCCAGGACTCCCCCTGTCCCTCCTTAAGTGGTGGTACACCTGCTAAAATTAAAACGTAAGGACAGGCATCGGGGGGGTAAATGGAGAACTGGCCCTAATTGTTTTGGAGGCCTGGTAACAGCAACTTGATGGTTCTCTACGCCAACTGGTTTCACTAGCTTCGTGGTGACTAGGCCAGAGCCGCCCTCTGTTGGACCCACAATCACGGTGGTGGGACCGGGCGGTCCAGCTGCTACGGGCAAAGTTGGCTGCAACAGTGTAACAGGTTGGGTGTTTCCAGCAATAACATCCTTGGGTGCAGTGTTGGTTCCTAATGTACTATTAATAATATTGGGTCTGCCCTCCATAATACACTTATTAACAGCCTCCATATCTTTCAACGAGTCGTTCTCCCCTCAACTGGTCGAGACTAATAACCCCTTTCCTTTTTGCATCTTCCTTTTTTACCAGGTTTTCCAGTCTATATAGTCTTTTAAAAAATAAATTAAACTGTTTATCCATTTGACTTTTTACTTGTTTAAAAATTGTGTCAACAATAGTCTCAATAAAGTTCCCATTCCGCTTGTCGTGAGTGACGCTTTCAGTTATGAGCTCAGTCTGTGTACAAGCCGAGTTTTGACCTTCTTTGGGGGGGACTATAGCAATGTTACCATCAGCTAAATGCAGAGACTTATTATCAGTTCCACCTCCAGATGATGTTTTCCCTCTAGTCCACATGCTCTGAGGAGTAGGTTAACCCTTATTGCGTGGGGGTTGTTTCCTCTTGTTTAATGTTTGTTTCAAGGGGTCTTTTTTCCTTTTCTCTCCAACGGTCTTATTACTCGGAGTTGAAGAAGGGATAGCAGCTAGAACGACAGGATCTTGCTGTGAGTCAATAATGATGGTAGAGCTACTGCCCCCAGATTGAGCTACAGGTATTTTGGACAACGAAGTGGGTTTTATGATTGTCACCACAGGGAAAAGTGGCAAGGCATTGTTTGGAATAAGTTGCTCGGGCTCTAAGTACGAGCTCGTAAGACCCATTGACATTCTCCTTTCAGTATTGGCAATTTCAGTAGGGACCAAATTGAAGGCATTTTCCAGCATACTGTCAAAGGTCGGCGGGAGGACAGTAGGACCTTCAGAGGCCTGTGTAACAGTGCTAATATTTTGTTTCCCCATGATATATTTAGGGCTCACCTAGTTTAGAGGGGGGGCCCGCCCGACCACTGTTGACCACGGAGGACCACAGAGGGCCTGCCCTTTGCCCGGGCTTAGCCCGGCACTGTCCGCGCGTTCCCGCGACGCGGGGGCTGCCTGCTCCTTTTCAAGCGCCTCCGGGCTCGCTGGCTCGCCAAGCAGCCTGGAAGCTGTAGTTCCCCTTGCGGCATCCTCAGATGTAATGGACAACTGCGGCAGGGGAAAACAACAGTGTGGGCTCCCCAGGGTTGTCTGCTGGGCTGGCGGTGAGTAGCGCTGCCCCCAAGGTCCGTTTGGTGCTTTGGAAAACTCTCCCCGCTCCACCGAGGCTGCCTGCTCCTTTTCAAGCGCCTCCGGGCGCTCTGGCAGGCGGAAGTGCTCGCCGAGCAGCCTGGGAGCTGTAGTTCCCCCCGCGGCGTCCTCAGATGTAATGGGCAACTGCGGCAGGGGAGAACAACAGCATGGGCTCCCCAGGAATGTGTCCTTGGCTGGCAGTGAGTAGCGCTGCCCCCAAGGTCCGTTTGGCGCTTTGGAAAACTCTCCCCGCTCCACCGAGGCTGCCTGCTCCTTTTCAAGTGCTTCCAGGCGCGCTGGCAGGCGGAAGTGCTCGCCGAGCAGCCTGGGAGCTGTAGTTTCCCCCGCGGCGTCCTCAGATGTAATGGACAACTGCGGCAGGGGAGAACAACAGCGTGGGCTCCCCAGGGATGTCTACTGGGCTAGCGGTGAGTAGCGCTGCCTCCAAGGTCTGTTTGACGCTTTGGAAAACTCTCCCCGCTCCACCGAGGCTGCCTGCTCCTTTTCAAGTGCTTCCGGGCGCGCTGGCAGGCGGAAGTGCTCGCCGAGCAGCCTGGGAGATGTAGTTCCCCCAGCGGCGTCCTCAGATGTAATTGACAACTGCGGCAGGGGAGAACAACAGCGTGGGCTCCCCAGGGATGTCTGCTGGGCTGGCGGTGAGTAGCACTGCCCCCAAGGTCCGTTTGACGCTTTGGAAAAGTGGGGGGTAGTAAACACCGGAATATGGATGATTGCTGGTAAGTAAACAATTAAATGAATAAAACAAATTTCGTTGCACGCCCTGCATTTCAAAATGCGATGCAGGATAGAGAAGGGCATCTACTTTCCGCATCAGTTAGACAAAGGCCAGGGCCCCATCACGTTCTCCGACATGAAAAATAGCTTCCAGCTAGAGGACATGGACCTATACAGATTTCTAAAAATCAAGACAGCCCTATCAAAGGCCAAACTACACAACACCTCAATAACAAGAGAGGGGTCCAACAACCCAAAGGGACAGGACACCACAAAGACACTTAAGTCTAAAAAAGATTCCCTTTGGGATATTCAATTAGCATACCATATATCCATACAGCATTTAAGCACATAATCGTACTTCAATATTCACTAATTTTATTAGACATACATTGGGTCAATACCATCAGTTACCAGAAAGTCAATATATAGACTAAAGGGATTTTCCGTTGTATTTGACTAATTCATATAAAATCATTAAAAAGTACTAAAAATAGCACATCAATGTGCACATTAAAAACATATGAAAAACCAGTTCACAAAAATACAAGGACATTTATAACAACATTCACATTATTATAACATTGTGTACAAATACATTTTTACTTATGTGAGCAAAAGACAGCGACGCATTTCGGAGGAATGTATTGGTCCACCTCCTTCTTCAGGCTTGCTTACAAATGTATTCCAACACTGTGCATCATGATTAGCACAGGTTACCCCAACAATCTGCAAGTGATATCTTCTTGATGTTCAGTATAGCAAATTGTTGCCTCCCAAATTTTTAATTTTGGAGAACACTTCTTTACAGTTGCCACAGCCAATAAGATTCAGGCAAACTTAAACGGGGATTTTTTCAAATTCTACCAAATGTAGGCATTTAATCAGGACTGTTTTGACCGCCGAGGTCAGCAGGAGTTCCAAAAGATCCTTGTTGTGTTCCGAGGCCAGGTCTGATCTTTAATTGCAGGATGAACAGGGACTTCACCTCCATCATCACAGCGGGTATAAGATCAGACCTGGCCTCGGAACACAACAAGGATCTTTTGGACCTCCTGCTGACCTCGGGGGTCAAAACAGTCCTGAATAACTGGAAAGACTCAAGCAAAGCAACCTTCCAATCCTGGCTAAACTGGATTACTTACCTGAGAGGCACGGACAATCTAGCACTGCAGTACTCCCCGTGGAAGGCCTCTACCAGAGGGATGTGGGAGACACTGGACAGGTTCCTTACCCCCCACAAACCCCCATGATCGACCGATCCAGAATGCCAACCAGTATCCTTCTCACCGCTGGGACAGACTGGGCCAAGGTAGCTACGACGGGTTTCGGACCGCTCCTGCGCCGCCCGGCTTTGGCTGTGATTGTTGCTTTGTATTTTGCTGTTTAGATGTCACGACCATCTTCACATCTCGACCGACCCACATGTTGAATTGAACGCAGCTTTATGTTTACCCATTTACTAACATTTTGGTGCTCCACTGATAATACACTGCGTTGTGTCCTTATTGATTGGGAGGACCACTAGAAATCTTCTCACCACTTTTTATGCCTTGATGAAGTCTCTGTGTGAGACGAAACACGTGTTGGCGATGTCCATGCTGGGAGAACTTTTTTTATGAAATTTGAATAAAGGAGAAAGCAAAATTAACGGAATTTGAAGAGGACTCTTTTTGACCCTACATTGGATTACTTTGAACCCTTATGTTGTTCTAATGTTGTGCTATCCTATCAACTCTACTGGTTACAATAGTTAGAGTTTCCATTGGTGTAATACACAAACAAAGACTGAAAGAATCTTGACTATTTGGTGTGCAGTAATTAGAATCTCATTCCTCCGTAGCATCATTCCTGGTTGCACATTTTTGTGCACCTACATAGCACCTTGAGGTCGTAGGTGCCTTGAGTTTCTGGAGCACCCATCACACACAAATCCAATTCAACTGTGTTTATTTATATCGCGTATTTACTTGTATTTATTACTAACATATTTCTGAATGAAAGTTGCGGACTTTTCCATTGTGGACACTACTACCTTATCTAGTTGAATTTGTATTTTGCTGTTGTCTAAGTTGAATTTGCAGTACTCTCTATCCTGGGACATACTGTCCTCTCTCTCTTTGTTCTCCCTTTTCTCCTTTTCTCCTTTTCTCCTTTCCTCCCACTGGTCTGTTTTCTGTCTTTTCTCCCTTATATTACTTGCCTAAGGGTATACCAGTCCTCTGCAAATGTTTTATACAATTGTTTTGTACCACCCGTAAAATACCAATAAACATTTTATTTAAAAAAATGTAAAAGAAACTGTGCTGCTACTACTTTTAATAATAATGTGCTTCAGCTCAATGCGCGAGGGGAGCTTTCCGCGGCAGTGCGTGTGACCCTGCCTGTTCACTGACTTGGAGGAGAGCGCGCGGGCAGTGGTTCCCACGCTGCGGCCTCTGCAGCACCCAGGACGTCGGGGCCCCACGCGCACACTGGCGGCACGCGCACACTGGAGGGGCTCCTGTGCCGCCCCTGCCGGCCCAGGGGGAGTAAATCCTGCTGCTCGCTGCACACCAGCTACACGGAGCCACACGGAGACCAACTCACCGCCGGACGCCACTCCGCTCCTGGGGCCCTGACGCTGTGGTCTCGCCGCTCCACGCCATCGCAGCGGCTGGAGACTACAGCTCCCAGAGGGCAGTGCAACGACTTCTGGCCGGCCACTTCCTGCCGCTGTGCGCCCGGAGGCGCTACTTAAACAGGGAGTCCCCTCTGCGTCGCGGACGCGCGCGGACGGCGCCGGGCGAAGCCCGGGCAAAGGGCGGGCCCTCTGAGGCCCTCAGAGGTCATCAGTGGTCGGGCGGGCCACCCCTCTAACATTCCTCTCGAAAGGTGAGCATTCCATTTGGATAATAAAATGGGCGATTGTAGCGCTATCAGCAACATCACTGATGTAATCACCCAGGGCGTTGAAACCTCTGTAGCTCTCATTACATCTTTTGAGACTTTGATAGACACTGCATTTAATGAGATCGTTGAAACTGAGAGGAGGTTCTCAATGGGTTCACTTTCTACTAACCAATTAAGTGCAACAGGCAGTTCAAATGGTAACATGCACACAATCCCTGAAGTTATCGTGGTCAAACCATCACATCCTGCTGTTAGTGTGCCCATTGTCCTTGAAGACGAAAATACTGTTACATATATAGCCCCAGTCGCAGCCCCAGACCCTGCCTCATTATTACCAACTACTGAGGTCACTGAGAACATAGGAGCTAAGCGAAAAAGGGGCCCAGTAAAATTAACTTACAACAAAAGGAAGCAGCCCCTTAGGAGTGCTAACCAACCAACACCACAAAGCATATGGAGTAGGGGAAAGAAACAGAAACAAAATCAACACACAGTATCCGTGCAGGACCAATCTCATCTGGGTGATGTCGTAGTTATAGATAACGACGCCTCAAATTCAATGTCTATCTCCACTCAGACTGAATTCCCCAATGCAAATAGTTACCATTCCAAATCAGAGGGGAATCTTATTGAGACCATTGCGGATACAATTTTTAAGCAACTTGAAGGTCAAATGATCAAACAATTTAATAATATTTTTAAAAGACTTAACAGACTGGAAAATGTAATAAAAAATGATGATGCCAAGAGAAAAGGTACAGTGTGTTTGGATAAATTAAGAGTTGAACGTCTGCTAAAAGACCTGGAATCCACCACCCGTGCGCTTACCAGTGGCGATCACATTACCAATAGGGCTAAGGAACCACAGGCTTCTATTAATCTACCCCCGACTATAACATCTGCGGTGACCAAAAGCATAAGAGGAAGTAATCCGCCTGACTCCTTGACTAAATCTCCTCTGCCTTCCAATGCTGTTACCAGCGCCCCTGATTCCTTGACTAAATCCTCCTCCTCTCCCAATGTTGTTATTTGCGCCTCAAAGAAAAATCATAAAAGTAACCCTGTTACAGGCACTACTATGCAGAAGGCTTCCACGAATTCCAGCCAGCGTTACAATAAGACCCCACATGAAGACACCAGGCCTGTCAAACATCAAGGCCATGCCTTACATCTTCCACCTGAGGCGTGTCCTTACGTCTTAGTTCTGGCTGGCATCCCACCTCTCAGGGAAGGGCAAGGAGAATCGTGGGTTCAATTGCATAATAAGTGTATTGACTGGCTAACGAAGCACAAGGGGGTGGGTTATGACATTTCCAAAGAGATCATATCCACACGTCGAGTAACTTGGGTAGGTCCTCTGTTTAAAAACATTAATGGGGACTGTATCGTAATCAATTTCAGGAACCCGGGCACTGCGAAATTTCTGTTGAATAAAAACTTTGTTCAATATGGCCCATCCACTGTGGTGACCCCTTTACCGTTAAATTACTTTTATCATCCCCCACACAAAATGATGCAGCCCCCACCTGTATTCCCATTACATAACAGGTTCTCAATATTCCACGACTTGGGAACACTGGATTGACTGTCCCCCACTATTGAAGAACCTGTTTCTGTGTGTTTTGCTCTTGACCATACAGTGGAAATATTATCTGAGGTGCCTCCGCTAACACCCAAGACCTTTTCACCTAAAACACCATGTGAACAACAGGGGCATATTACAGCAACACTTTCCCCAGGAATTGACCAGGGCCCTTGCTTGAGGCTAGATAAAAATCTGTCAATCCTTAGCTGGAATATTGCCGGCCTGAAGGCCAAGATGGAAATTACCTCCTGGAAGGACTGGGTCAATTGCCATGATGTATTAATGTTTCAAGAAACCTGGTGTATTGATGACTTGTTATTTGAGGGGTACAGCTGCCATAATAGGATTGTTTCGCCCCCCCCCTTTAGGTCGTCCTAGTGGGGGACTATCTATCTGGGTCAAAATATCTGCAGAAGTTAAAGTCGACATACTCCAAACCAATTGTCCAAGTTTCATGGCATTATCATATACCCAAAGGACAAGGCTATGTTTGATCAATTTCTACAATAACGACTTTTTGTCCCAACCTAATCGCAATTTTATTCTTTTATTTGATTTTATCGATGGAATTATGGATGGACAGAAATACGGGAAATTTGACGGCATCTGTCTAGGAGGGGACTTTAATGCCCATATACACTCTAGAAATCCCTCATGTAGAAGAGGTACAGAACTGTCAAATCTCCTTGCAACTAGAGATCTTGTAAACTGCATGGAATACGTTGGCACGGAAACCAGTGCTGCTCCATTTCCCACTTTTATTGGCCATGGGGGCGGAACTACAATTGATTATGTTTTTGTTTCACCTCCTGTCGCTAATGCTTTAACAAAGGCTGAAGTTGTATGTAAAGTTTATAGCGACCATTACCCTATTGTCATTCACCTACTACTTCCGAGGGGTAAGTGCTCACGAAATGAAATAGGTGCAAGAAACCTGGAGGTTTCAACTGATAAATTGAGGGTAATTTGGAGGGGCGTGGATAACAGGGGAATCCTAGCAAAAATCATCAAAAAACACCCAGTTCTGATTGAAAACTGTCTCACTACTGATGACCACGGGGTTAATATAATTACATCATTTATTGAACTCTGCTCTGTAATAAAAGGTGAGATTTCCAGACCTGCTTCGAGGAAAGCTGAGGAAACACCTAGATGGTTTGATGCCTCTTGTTCAAAGGCAAATAGGAAGTTAAGAGCTGCCCTAAAAGCCGAACCTAGGGATATCCCCCAAATAAGGTCACTCAGAGCAGAGTACAAACTTACCCTACGTACTAGATCTAATGAACTGCTTAAGACCCACTGGGGTTCCCTGGCACGCTCGGTCGAATTGAAAGACACTACTGGGTTTTGGAGGGAGGTAAAGAAGATAAGATCTATAGGTTCAAATTTAACGGCAATCAATTGTAACATCACCGGACCTACGTGGGTTGAACATTTTGCTAAAAATTATGCCACACCAGACAACCCCGCTCCAACCCTCCTCCCCTTAAGCCCCCTTAATATCTCTGTGTCTGAGGTTGAGGATGCCATATCTGAAAGCGCAGGAAATAAAGCGCCCGGCCCTGATGGGCTCTCAATTGATCAGTTAAAGTGTGAGCTTGATTTTTGGGCTCCACTGCTATGTAATGTTTTTAATAATTTAACGAATGAACAAATTCCAGAAACATGGTCTTGTAGTACAATCGTCCCCATTTTCAAGAAAGGCGACAGACTGGACCCTGGGTGTTACCGCCCCATTTTGTTAATCGATAACACCTTGAAAGTTTTGGGGAGGGTTATCTTTAAAAGGTTTAGAACCTGAGCGGATGAGAGTAAGATTCTACATCCCAGCCAGCTCGGTTTCCGTAGCAATGTTGGTACGGTGGAACAATGTTTGAACCTGAGTCTGATTATGGCAAAATATAATATTGCTAAGAAATCCCCTCTATATTTTGGTTTTATGGACTTAAGTTCTGCATTTGATTTTGTTAACCGTTCCCGCCTATGGTCCACCCTTCTTGATTATGGTTTGGATGATTACTTGGTCCACTTTTTAGCTTTTCTACACAGCGATCTAAGAGCACGTGTGCGTATAAACCAATCTGGCGAAGTCTCTGACGACATTAGCATTGGTAGGGGGGTCAGACAGGGGTGCATGCTGGCCCCCCTCCTCTTTATTCTTTATATTAATAATTTGAGCTGCTCACTGAGTATTTTAACAAAAGATGTACCCCATGTAAATGGAGTCCCCATACCTACCCTTCTTTACGCCGACGATACGGTCCTGATGGGCCACACACCAAAGGCACTTCGCACTTTAATCTCAGGCTTTGTCCTTTTTATGGCAGACTTAGGCCTGACCACTAATTTTAAAAAATCTCTAATCATGAGTTGTGGTCCCAAAAAATATAAAATCGCAGAGATTAAATCAGGGTCAAATGTTTTGAAAAGCACTTTGTTGTGACCTCTCCCTCTCTTCCCCCATCCACCCCTCTTTCCTCTCCCCTCTTGGTACAGCCCACCCTGTTTCCTGGAGTGTGTGTTAGAATGTTCATGAGTCATGACTGCCGCCCAGCTGGGAGCACCTGTTGTACTTGACTGAATAAAGTCGTACTTTGAAACCCACATATGTAGTGGCTCTTTACTATATTTCTGGCGACGAGGACGAGGAGCTGAGCCAGGGTCAGCTTGGTGTTTCTCCCCCCTGGATAATTTGAGGCTTGGGCGGAGTTGTTAATTGAAATGAAGGACTCATCAGTTGAATTGGAAGTTCACTGGGAAGCAGACCGGTAAACCAGGCTGTACTCACCGTTGTGTTCTCTGCTGGGGACGCAAAATTCTCGATTCCGGAAACCCTCTGGAAGTCGGGTGTGAATTTTCGGTGAAAGAACTGGTGCCGTGTGGAGAAGAAAAACGTTTCTTCCTGACTTGAGGTCTGTTGGAGATATGGTTTGTGTAACCAGTGACTGAAAAAAGAAAAGAGGAAGAAATGAGTTGATAAGCTGCGTCGGGCGCCCCAAGGATTTTGAGAAGTTGAAGAGGTGTAAGACCCGAGTGGATGAACTGTGAACGGAGGAAAAGTTCGTCAGGAGAGCAGCAGAAATTAATGTGGAAAGCAGAGCGGAGCGGGAGACGAAATTGCTGATAATCGTTCCCACCGCGTTTTGAAGTGTAAACAGAAGCCTTGGTGAAGGAGTCGACGAAAGAGCTCTGTAGGTGAAAGACGGTTAAATGAGAAACGGAGGCATAGGAAGTGAGGATCTATATGGCGTCCCATTGAAATTGAGGTGGTGAAGAGGAGTAAGTGGAAGAGCATTGTAATTGACGAGATATCGTGAGGAGAGCAGCTTAAACAAAAAATAGAAACTGAGCGGGGTTCAGGTTATGGTGAAAGTCTGTGAAAAAAACGGGAAGGAGTGTGACCCAAGTACGCGGCGAAAGCTCGTGAAGCGAGCTGTTGAAGCGCATGAGAAGAGCTGGGTTGAGCGGATGACGACAATTGGTGTAAGTAGCATAGAAGAACAGTGAGCACGGGAAAACGCGAAAGCCCTTACATGAGGAAAGACACTGGGCCGATAACATCGCCGCCATTCTTCCTGGCATTGCGTCACTCCCATGCAGCACGAAGCAGGAAATGGACAAATAAAGAGGACAACTGTAAACGCCCCTGAGTGTGTAGCAGACGTAGTCTAAGCTGTGGAAAGTGGCGGAGCATCCGGTGGGTTAACCGTACCACTTACAAAGGAGGCAAGCCGTTGTGGGAGAAGGCTCTATTACGAGGTGAGAGGTGGCATGCGTAGAGGCATGTAAGTCTAGCTGTGGCAGTTCCTAGCCGAGTGGGCACGTAGGGCTAACTGAGATTCTGGGTGAAGAGAAGGCGGGGGATTTCAAAATAGAATTGATGAAAGGTTGAAACTTGGTCCCTGCCGTGAGCTGTGTTGAGGAGACGGTGCGCCGGCACTCCTCCGAGAAGCGTTCCCAGAAAGAATCCGTTCCAAGTAGTGAGCCTGTCGGTTGGATCACTCACTCTTGAAAGAGTTGTGGTATACACGGTAAAAAAAAAATTGAGATGAGAAAATAAAGGTGTTATGAAGAAAAAATCTGAGTGAGTGAGTCTCTTCCCCCCACCCTTACTGGAAATACAAGATTACGAAGGCATTCTATAAATTAACTGTATAACGTGGAGAGTACCCGTGTGTGGAACCCTGGGGGAAGGGATCGACACTGGACTCTAGTTGGACCTCACAGTCGCGTTTGGCCTTTGAAACATGGTGAGGAGTGAGGATCGTAACCCAGTGTGTGGTATTCATATGAAGCCGACGGCAGCAGTGCATTGAGAGGTGTGAGGAGTGTGCAAGGAACCCCGGTGGTAGATTCAATACTGATTTGAGGCAGCACGCCCTGTGACAGAGAATTTACAAGGGCCACACACCTACAGTCGGCGCAAGCAATACATATTCGGTGATTTCAAGGGAGGGGGAACAAGAAGGATAATAGTAGGTGAAGTAGGTAACGTGTCTTTCACATTCATAAACCCCAGCGCCCACAGCCTGTGCATTACTTTCTATCAGAACAGGGCGACAGAGAACTCTACAATAGCGCACACCCACCGCTACCTGTCTGCTCGAGGTGGACATCATATCTTCACGTGATTTCCCAGATAGAGTTTTAAAAATAACATGGAGAGAGCCCTAAGGTATAATTCTACGCCACCAGTGCCGTTTATGGAGGAGTATAAAAGAAACACGGCAGAAGGGGGTGAGAGGAAAACATATGTTGAGATGCTCATATCAGATGTTAAGGAAGAGGATGTAGCTCTCATACCAGAGGAAAAGGCCGAAACAGCATTTCACAGTCTAGGAACTGAAGAACGGGAAAAGTACCACAAAACGAGAAATACACTCACGAAAGGGTCAGACAGAAATGTACATAAAGACATCTTGGGTGCATGGAATGAATACGGAAAACAAGTCTCGGGGGTAAAGGCTCGAAGGGTTGAAGTGAGCAAGGATATAATGGAAAGCCAAGAGGAAGTTAATACTAGGAAAATAAACCCGGAGTGTGCCATCTTCCTAGGAGGAGTAAAGACAGATAATGTCTTAGTTTCAGGAAGGCATTATATGTTGATAAACAAGAGGGAAAGGAGTATAGAACTAGCAAAAAAAAGTGGGATGAATTTAAAGGTGCCAACTTATCCCCAAAAACATACACCGGGGAGAACTTCAACGTAGTAGGTAACGAAATAATGGATGTAATGCAAAAGGGTGTTTTAAAGAGTTTGAAAATAAAGGGTGATGGAAGAAGAAAAGAACACGAGGGTGAACGGGCGCTTATCCAAAGCGTGCAGGGATCTAATAGTGAAGCACAGAAGACTCAAGCGCCGACATCAAAGTGCACGTGTGTTATGGAAGAAGCTACATGTAATAAAGAGTATGGAAAAGAAGTAGAGAAACATGAGAGAAATGGCAGAGAAGGAATAGGTGGGGAAAAAGAAGAATCCGAAAGAAAAGGAGAATGCATTATTACTAAAACCAATGAACGGCAAAGAATGGAATGCAAGGATAACCAATTCAATCACAAAGGGATGTGGCTAAGAACCACATCGTCTGAGTCCAGGAACAAAATGATGAAGGAAAATGAAGACAAATATGAACTAGAAAGAGATATTGATCTCCACAGACAGGGTCGAGAGAAAACAGTTATATGGAGAATGATCAACATGGTTACGACCGAGGGTGAAACATGGATCGCTCACACGGCAAGCAATAAAGGATGTAGAAAAGAAGTAGCAAAGGACAAGCTAAAAATAAAAATAAAGACGTACCAAAGCTGGGTGGACGAAAGAGAAATACAAAAGAAATGCGAGAGGAAAGGTGGAGGAACTGAGGTTGCGAAAAACGGTGAATTCGAGAGTAAAGGAGAGTGCGTAGAAAATGCAACCATTGAGCAAGGGAAAATAAAATGTAGGATTAACCACTTTAGTTGCAGTGAGAGGAAGCGTAACACCACATTGGTTGAGTTCAGTACTAAAACAAGGGAAGAAATTGTAGACTATGGAGGACAGAAAAGAGTAATGGATTTAAGGTTGCTGGAGGAAAAGGATGAGGATGAAGCCAAACACTCTCTATGGCATCACAGCGGAGAGATGGAGAGTGAGAGTGGGGAAATGCAGAAAATGATAAAAGGTATCTCTCTAAGAGGCATGTCAGGGAAGAAGGGTCCACTTGATAATTATCTTAGCAAGCGGGAATGCAGGGGCCCAGGATATACAATGGAGTCCTTCCAGGGGAATAAAGGAAGAGAGCAGGATGACAGACGGAGGTCAGCCGAGACTGATTACAATGATCTGGAGTGTTTTGAAACGGAGTTCGTAAAGGTCTGGACTCCGCCCACGGCAAATGCAAGGAGGGTAGGAGAGGGACCAGACCAGCCTACGAAGATGACGTTGAGAGAGAGTCCCACCATGTCAGAGGGATCAGGCGGGGTGTGTCTGGACCCCAGTTATTGCCAAAGAATAAAACAGCATCGCCGCCTAGACAACCTACCTGAGGGGTACATGAAGTCTCGTAGAGGAGCACCTAATTACAGGTTGAAAGAAACCGTACAGCTTGCTCATACTCAGAGGAACCAAGGAGAACAAAAGTAAGTTGCACTTTTCCCTGCTTTCCACCCCTGCCTGGAGACTGATCCCGCTGTTGACAGAGGCGCAGTGGCGGGGTGGCAGAAGCGGACTTATAGGGATCGGCCCTACCAGCTACACCTATTATTGTATCAAGGTGTTCGCCCTTAGGTAGAAAGGTCAGGACACGTCCCGGGTCCAAGTGGACCAAAGGAACCTAGTGTTCTAGACTCTTCCTGTCAGTTCCTCACCGAAGTTTTCGTGTTGGTTCCACAGTTCGTTGTTTATGGGATTGCTGTGATATACCCCTGTTTCTTTTTCCTCCCCCCTCCTCTTCTCTCCCTCCTGCCTCCTCCCCACTCTTCATCCACTCCTCCCTTCACCCCCACCCCACCTCCAGGCTTTCCTTCGTAGGTACTCTTCCTCTCCTGTCCGGAGCCTCTCCTTTCCCTCTCTTCTGTTTTCCTTAGGGGGGAAGGTGTGTTGTGACCTCTCCCTCTCTTCCCCCATCCACCCCTCTTTCCTCTCCCCTCTTGGTACAGCCCACCCTGTTTCCTGGAGTGTGTGTTAGAATGTTCATGAGTCATGACTGCCGCCCAGCTGGGAGCACCTGTTGTACTTGACTGAATAAAGTCGTACTTTGAAACCCACATATGTAGTGGCTCTTTACTACACACTTGCACTTTTCCCTATCTGGGGCTGCTATTTTCAAATACTGGTTTGTGGCAAGCACATGTATCTTATGCTAGGAACAAGTTGGGTAAAGCTATAAATTGTGTCACCTCCTTGAGACAACCCAACTATGCTGATGTGATTACACCACTAGTTAAGATCTACCAAACCCAATGTATTCCAACTGGCACTTATGGCGCTGAGGTTTGGGGTTACACAAACTGTACCCATATCCAAACTGAAGAAAACAGGTTCTGTCGGAAGGTGCTGGGTGGGGTTATTTGCTCCCCTCACTATGTATGTCACAATGAACTAAACATCTCACATATAGAAGACTTTGTAAGATCTAGACCAGCACTCTTCTGGCTAAAGATATGGATTAACCCGGCTGCCACTTTGACCCGTGATATAATCCTGGACTGTTTAAAATGCGACAGGGCACACTGTATACCGTGGTTAAAAGCTGTAAAAGATTGCCTTGATAGCGTAGGACACGGTTTTTTGTTTACTTCACCCAGTCTAATAAATCGCTCTCACAAGACCATTATCCATAGGGCACTATATCATTTGTATAGAGAAGAGCGGGAAAGGAAGAACCTGTCAAAATGCACTGTTATAAAATACATGGGCTATTCTGAACCTCACATTAAACATCCAGGCCCCCCATACAAGTATTTATGCTTGCATCTTGGCAGATGGAATAGGAGCTTACTGTTTCGCTTCCGAGACGGGAGTATAGTAAATTTACTAAACTTCCCCTTGGGTTACAACAAACACTTAGAAACCCTGAATTGTCCATGTAACCCTAACATGAAACAGAGCCTTATGCACTTGTTGTTTTTCTGTGGTTTTTATAAAAAGCTTTCTGCTCATTACTTAATGCCTTACTGTAGAAAACATGAATTGACTAGCTTTAGAGTAGCATTGAGGTCTTTTTATTACTGGGATCAGATGAAGTAATATTCAGGGTGAGCTGCTTCCTTAAAGCTGCCGTTAGATCACGAGCCACTTTATATATTGATGTATAACATCCGCACATTGCACTCTTTTATGCACTTTAAAATTCCTTTCTTGTACATTTTGCATCTTTGTACATTATCAATGTGGACCTATTAACGATGCTGATATTATTCATCCATTTTTTAACTATGTTTGTTAGAAATCATTTTTAATTGTATATAATGCTGTTTTTAGTAAGGAGGGACAATCTGTGTGTAAATGTGAAATTGAAATTGAAATTGATTCATTGGTCTTAAATCTGTTCGCCAGCTGTCATATTATTGTACTGTACTGTTTTGATTGTATTCTGTCTGTACTTTTATGGATGTTTTTATTCCGAATAAAGATCTTTTGACTTTGACTTGACTAATAATGTGAGCTGTGAAAAGGCAGGATCTAAAGGACCCATCTGCACAGAATCATGCAGTTTACGCAATTTTAAAATTACTATGGTTTCCTTGAGGAAATCAATTTGTGAAAACGCTTGTGAATTGTCACTTTTGCATTATTAGTGATAAGTGCAGCTCATTCACGTAAGCAATTTCCTCCCCAAAAAAATAATTAAAGCTTCTTTGTCTGACCTTTTTATGTATGGCTTAATTGTGATTCAATTAATTAGCGTTATGCTCTTTCGTTGCTTTCATATGGTTTTCTATTAATAATATAATCTCCACCTCATTAGACCTTTTATCCAAAAGCAAATAAAACGAATAATGTATCTTTTTTCTTATTTACCACACAATTTCGCTTTTTTTGTTGCATTCATTATGTACTAATTACACGACTTAGTTTCGTTGTGCACCACCTTTTATGTATTCATTTTTTTTCTTGTTAAAAATGCATTTCAGCATCATAATTACTTTTAATTAAATGCAAATAAAACTACATTCGCATTTCGTGTTTCCTTTTTGATCAAACTATTTCTATCTCATTATTGCTGTTAGTTTTCAATTGTTTTCTTAGTAATTGTGATTAAGCGCAAATTACCGCGTGTCACTGATCTTTCTAAGCAATGAAACTTTTATTCTGCGTCGTTCAATGCCCTGAAATTAGTTTATTTTTTCTTATTAACTACACCAGTTCTACTTAGTATCCTATCATCCCACAAATCATATAATGTAATGCATAGACTTCGTTTCATTTGAAATCATTGCAAACTGCACACATCTACTCATTCAAATGCATTCAAACTATTAACCCCAAAACAAGTCTCACTGAAAGATGTTGCTCCATTAGTTTGGACATTCATTGATCCTGTGATTTATATACCTAAATTGATAATTAAAGAGACATCTACTTGATGTTGCAATATTATCAAATCAAGGATTTGAGCTTAGATACACAGGAAATAGGATTTTTGAATGTTGATATTTTAAAGGTAAACAATTCCAGAATTTGCTTGCTGACTCTTGGGATAAATTCAAAAGTGTTTTTTTACAGATGATTGGAGATTTTACCTTTGTTCATTTCTGGCTAAACACCAACTCCAACACCACTACTAACATCACCTCATGACTGAACCATGTCCTCGACTAAAGAATGAAGGAGAGTTTCCTCTGCATCAATGGAACAGAGATTGAGACCATCCGAATGGGAGGAAATGAGCCCATCCCCCTACCCTTCGGCTAGCCTCCAGGTCTTGAGACTCCACATAAACCCACACTACACCACTCCGGGATACTCTTTGACTCAGAAACATTGTCCCTTCCACAAGTTATTGCAGAGGACAAATGGATCAAACTCCAGCACTCTTTTCTTGGGAAAATACTCCTTGTACTCCAAACCAACCAATGGGTGACACTGACCAATGCTCTCTTCGTGGTAGAATCAGAGCACAGCAAACACAAGGAGATGATGGACGGAGCGCTGAAACTTTTCAGATTCTCACCCCCAGTCGCAAATCTGGGTTGAATCCATCATCGCTCTTTAGCTCACTTCACCACCTCAGTTCAGCACAGCTATATGCAAGTCAGTCTTGATTCGGTACCTCATGGGAATAGTCCTACCCGAACTGCCAAGCCATGTCTTTCCTGGACTGGAAACAAGCATTCTGGGACTGGTTTCTGGGTAACACCTGTCATCACCCTTCATCATCCCACGCTGCCCCCAGCTGGCCATCTTAATGCTTCATTTCTGCCAACTCTGCTCTTCTCCTTCACCATTTCCTTGTGCTGTACTCCGATCACGGACGTCTGCTAGGGTTGTTTACTGTTTACTTCCTGTCTCATGCTGCCCCCTGCTGGCCACCTCAACGCCTCAAATTTTGTCTACTCTGCTTTATTAGTTTGCTAACACCTTGATTACCTGGACCACGGTCTGCCTGGGCTATTTGCTGTGTGCCTCTGCTCGCCTGCTGCCCCCGCTGGCCACCCCAATCCCTACTCTCTAATCACTATATATCATTTTCCCGGAGTACAGAAGGATAGTTTTTTTTTTGAGTTTTCAAAAACCTTTATTGAAAATGTAGCACAGCAAAATTACAAGATTGCGTCTTGTCAAACCAGCATGCACAGTTATACAATAGGGCATAGCAAAGGTTACCTCGTACATGTACCACCAAAAATCAATACAAAGGAAAAGAAGCGCAGAAACACTAAAACAATAAAGGGAAACCACAGAAAGAGGCACCATGAGTGGAGAGGGGAGGCTTAAGGAACTGGGGAGAATAGGAGCAGAGAGGAGGCATTCATTGACCTTCACCGGCGGCCGCCGCGGGCGGAGCTCCGGCAGGGAGCATGAGAGAGGTTGCCGGGCTTTGGGAATTGTGACTCAAAAGGTAGGACACGAGCGGACCCCATATATCAATTGGGCGGGATTTGTCAGGCATTAGGTCCCAGAATTCGGACAGGAGAGTCTGGCAACGTGATGCGTCCCGCAACACATCGAGACCCTGCGTCGCGCGAGGACCAGCAGCATGGCAATCAATCTGCGGGAGGCATCTGGACAAAATTTAACAAAGCAGAGGAGACACAGCAGAGGGTGGGGTTGGACCAGCGAAGAGGTGATCTCAGAAATAACAGCACAGACCTCACACCAGTATGTGGAGACCTGGGGGAACAGCCATGCGAGGTAGGAGAAGTCAGCAGCAGGTGCAGAGCAGCGCAGGCATCTATAGGTGGCAATGAGTCCTATCTTGGGAAGTTGGGAGGGGGTCTGATAGAGCCTATGTAAATACTTAAAGTGGACGAGGCCCAGACGATAGTTGGGAGAGAGACGTTTAATCTGATTACAACAATAAAGCCAATCAGCTAGGGAGATTTCGACACCTAAATCCTCTCCCCACGCCAAGCGCGCCCGGTCAGTGGAGGTGGAAGATGCAGCCAGCGTAAGAGCGTAGATTTTAGTGAGTAGTTTCTTTGGGGAGGGGGACTTGTAGAGAAGTTCGAGAGTGGCCATCGAGGAGGGAAGCTGGGGGAACAAGTGGTGAAGGGTCCTGCAGACCGCCCTGACCTTATAATAAAGCAGAGTGCCCATGGGGCCGGAGTCAGGAGCAGGTGCAAAGAATGTGTTCCCAGTGTAGAGATCTGACACAGTAGAGAGCCCCAGACGGGTGGCATGTTTAACATTCCCAGAAGAATGGAGAGGAGGGAAGGCCAGGTGATGAGTGATTGGCATCGCTTCCGTGGATAGCATGTCCAAACATGACATTTTCAGAGCCTCTCCCACGCGCAGCGTAAGGTCTCAACAGTGTCAATCTCTGCACATGGATGTTTTGTCGGGGTGAATAAAGTTTTCATGAGTGGTATGGGGGCGGGTAGGTCAGCTTGCACCATGACGTGGGGCTGGAATCGCAGCTAGGATTTCTTCTTTAGAGAATGATTCGTCAAGGAACTCCTGGTGGGATTTGCCAAGCCAAAAGAGCTGGAGGGTGTCACAATACTGATCAAGAACCTACGCGGGGACACAGAACCGGTCGTATAAAGCTGTGTATAGAATGCAAGAAAGCGCGCTTTAGCTCCCTCAAGTGAGGTAGTACGCTCAGAGCAGCCATCCTGGAGGGCAGTTATATAGATGCAGCCCGAGGCGGGCGAAGGAGGTTGGCGAAGTGCCTCTCTACCTAAAAACACAAGTTCTCGGTTGGCATCATCAGCGAATTTGGTGAGTTTCTGGGAAAGCGTATCGGTGTTGGGGTCCCAAGAGTGAGAAGAGTCAAGACCCTTAATCTCCATTTCCAATTTGTCAAGAGTGTCGCAGATAGAGGGAAGGACGCGGACTGTTTAGAAATACATTCCCCACGAATGACAACTTTAAAACCCTCCTATAGCATGGACGGGAAAACGATGGAACGTTCATTAGGCTCGAAGTAGTTCGTGATTGCGGTTTGTATCTCATCACAGAGGACCGAGTCGTGCAGCGAACTGGGGGAAGCCGCAAGGAGAAAGCGTGGCATGGAGCATGTGGGAGGCGCAGGCATAGGCGAGCAGTGGCATGGTCGGAGAGGGTGCGCGCCATATGGTCAATGGACGTGAGCCATGCAAGGGCGTGCGGGGTGGTAATCCAAAGATCCAGGTGGGACCAGCAGCCGCGGGAACCAGTGACACAAGTGCCCTCGTGCTTATCGGGGCGAACGTGGCACCATGCGTCATGTAGTAAGTAAGTAAGTAAACTGAATTTCTAAAGCGCCTGGTTACACTAACAGTATGTCCCTGCGCTAGTGTGTGGACTTGCGTGCAGCCCTCAGCAGCACCGCACCATCTGCTTTGAATCTAAAGGCATTCTTTTGGGAAGAGGTAAGTTTATAGCTCTTTGCGAAACCTTGTTTCTGAGGTTTTCAGGCGCAGCTTACTGGGCAGTCCATTCCACAGTCGGGCTGTCAGAAACCTGAATGACCTCCCTCCCATTCTGGCTCTTTTGACCTTGGGTACCTGCACAAGACCCGCCCCACTAGATCTTTATTGCCGCGTCGGGATGTGAGGCTCTAGTAGATTTTGAAGAAAGCGCGGGCCTTTCCCCTGAATGATGCGATGGCTCACACATAAGCTTTTGAACTCTACCAGTTTTGTTACAGGCAGCCAGTGTAGCGCATCTAAAGCCCTACGAGAAGATGCTCTCCTAGGTAGACCCAGGACCAGCCATGCCGCCGCATTTTGAATCCGCTGCAGCCTTTGCAAACATCTCACGTTCGCCCCCAGATAGAGGGCATAGCCATAATCTAATCTGGAGGTAACCAGAGCATGGACCAGTGACTTCCTTGCTGTTAACGGAAGTAGGTCCAGAATCTTTCTTAGGCCCCGCAGGATACCAAAACATGTGCCCGCCACACGGCTGGTATGGTAGTCAAATGAAATCTTGGAATCAATCCAGACCCCCAGATTCCTCACCTGATCACTGGGCACCGGGAGGGGCCCCAGAGTCTGAGGCCACCATGCCGACGCCCAGATAGAGGGGGTTTTCCCCAAAATCAGTACTTTGGTTTTATCACCATTGAGCCTGAGGCAGTTGTCAGCCATCCAGACCGCCAGTTCTTGAAGGCACAATGCGAAGTTGCTAGCGGCACTCTCAGCTGGCTGTGTCAAAGCCACAACCAGCTGAGTGTCGTCAGCGTATGTGACCATCTTCGCACCATATTTTCCGGTGACCTTGGCCAGCTGTGCCACGTACAGATTGAAAAGAGTGGGGCTGAGGCTCGACCCTTGAGGGACCCCCTGCTTCAGGGCGATGGCATTTGAGCGAAAGGGCTCCTGAGCCACTAGAAAGCTGCGCTCCTGAAAAAAAGACTCTAACCATTTTCACGCCAAGCCTGTCACTCCCCCTCTACTGAGACACTGCAGCATGATGTGATGTGCCACAGTGTCAAAAGCGGCACTTAGATCCAAAAGAATAAGTGCCGCTCTCTGCCCCCCGTCCACATGTCTCTGGAGACTTTCTGTGGAGAACAGTAAGGCAGACTCCGTGGAGTGGTGAGCCCTAAAGCCCTATTGCGTGGGGTGGAGCAGTTCGTGCTTTTCAATGTGAGCAGTCAGCTGTACATTTACTGCCTTCTCAGCAATCTTAGAAAAGTAGGGTAAGAAGGAAATCGGTCTCAAATTATTAAGACATTCTATACTGATATTTGGCTTTTTCTTTAAAGGAAGCACCACTGCCTCCTTCCAGGTTTTAGGAACCTTGCCTGAGCCGAATGAAAGCTCGAGAACATGGCTAATCAAGGGTAGCAAAATCTTACTGCCCCCACGCACGATTCTAGCCGGTGCAGAGTCTGTGGGAGAACCCGATTTTATGCTGAGAGCAATTTTGTTCAGCATAACATCTGCTGGCACCCCAAACCTGGTCAAAAGTTCAGTCTCTGCTAGATCACTGTTTACTACCATGTCAGAGATGGACCCCCCTCGAGCATCCGCTGGAAAGGTAGCATAGATTTTCTCCACCTTATTGGCAAAGAATTCAGCTATTTGATTATATGAAGCCACCAAGCCACCTGTAGGTGCTTCAGTCGTGGACAGTGAGGATTTCTCTTTATATACTCTTTATATACTCATGGAAATCTGCAACACTGCATTCCAGACAGGTCAATACCCCAACCTGTGGAAGAAGGCTGTCATAAAACCCCTTCTAAAAAAACCTTCCCTAGACCCTACAGCTGTGGCCAGTTACAGACCCATTGCGTGTCTGCCCTTTCCTGCCAAAGTATGCGAATTCCTGATGAATAGACAACTCTCAGAGTTCGTCGAGGTTCACCAACTCCTCGACGAAACGCAGTTTGGTTTCAGGAAAGGGCATGGAACTGAGACCGCCTTGATAAAGGCCTCTGACGAGATCAGGGCGATCATGGACCAGGGAGGGGCGGCTGTCTTGATCCTTTTGGATCTGTCGGCAGCCTTTGACACGGGGGACCACACCATTCTGGTCGACCGTGTCACAGCCCTGGGGATAAACGGTTTGGCCAGGGACCTCATTTCATCGTTCCTGGAAAACCGTACCCAGACAGTGAGGCTGGGAGAGTTCTATTCCCCTATCTCTGCACTCCCTTGTGGAGTCCCACAGGGCTCCTCGCTAAGTCCCATGTTATTTAACATCTACGTAGCGGACTTGGCGAGGGTAATAAAGGCCCATGGGGTACCGCTTACATCTTACGCAGATGATACCCAGCTGGTTCTGGCTATCCACAGAGATGGCCCCACTGTGGCAGCCAACTTCCAAAGAGCCATGCTTGAGGTCAGTACCTGGATGGCCTCGAACTGTCTGAGGCTTAACTCGGACAAGACCGAGATCATGACCTTCGGCAGGCTCTCCCCGGAATGGTCTTCCATCTGGTGGCCTGAAAAGCTGGGCCCTCCACCTGTCCCAGTGGAAAAGACCAGAAACTTAGGAGTGATCTTTGACAGTAAGCTGTCCTTTGACCTTCACACCAATAAGGTTGTTTCATCAGCATTCTTCATTTTAAAAAAAATTAAGAAATTACTGCCTTACCTCCCTACCTCAGCTGGAAAAACTCTGGTCTCTACCTTAGTTTTTTCAAAAATAGACTATGGGAACGCTCTTTTTTTACATACTCAGAAGCATGTCCTAACGAAGTTGCAGTCTATCCAGAATGCGGCTGCAAGGATTCTCTTAAACATCCCTCGCCGCAAACCCACCACCCCTGCCATCCGCCACCTCCACTGGCTGAGAGTCGAGAGCCGCATCAAATTTAAGGCCCTCTGCATTGCCTATAAGGCAGTACATGGCATAGGACCCAGGTTCCTTACCGAAGCTTTTCAGCTTTATACACCCAAGAGGCAATTAAGATCGGCTAACACCAGTCTCCTCCCTGTACCGCGTACAAGAACTGCCACCTGGGGAGACAGGCGTTTTTTGGTGGCCACTCCAAAACTTTGGAATCTTTTGCCACTGGCCATTAAGACCGCCCCGAACCTGATGAGCTTTCGCAGGCTCTTAAAAACATGGTTGTTCAACCAGTAAGATGATGGCTGATTCTAGTAGCTCCACAGCGCCGAGACACTCCAGGGTATTTGTTGCGCTATAAAAATCTCGAAAATAAAGAAATAAAATAGACAAGAAACATCTCTTTCACTGAGCTGTCCGCTGTCTCTATTCTCGTTGTATAGCAAGAGGTACGCGTTTTCCGAATCAGAACTTCATACTCTTTAAGACTGAATTTATAATCGATTCTTGAAGCCGGCGAGTAATCCTTCCGCCAACATCTCTCACGGCGTTTACAAGCCGCTTTCATTTCCCTCAACTCCTCACCAAACCATGGCTCCGATTTGATGCGTCTCTCAGGCTTTTTATTTGACCAGGGGGCGGTGCTGTCAAGGGCTTCCGTAATGCGCTTGTCAAGTGCTTCACATGCTAAGTCAACATTACCTTCCCTCAGAGATCCCCCCTGCATTAATGCCCTTTCAAATTTCTCATAGGAGAACCCTGCCCACTACCTTTGTCTGTTCTTACTTTCCCTCTCCTCTGGCACTTCCTCCCTTAAACCGCTAACCCGGAAGGGGATAAGAAAATGGTCAGACCATATTACTGGTAACGGTGGTTCAGTGCTAATATTATCCCAATTACCAAAGATTGGATCTAAGAGGTGACCCAGTTGGTGTGTTGGGAGCTCAGACTTAATGGCAAGCTGCAGAATTGTCAGCTCCCGCTGGAGCCCTTGAGCTGTCCTGTCCTTATCAGTGAGAATGGAGCCGAGAAGGGCAAATGAGCACAGGTGGAAGATGTGAGGGATCCAGGGTGGAGGACAGGTTTAAATTAAAATCACCCCCCCCCCCCCTCCCCCAGAGGAGCACAGCAGGGCTGAGGGTCGAAATGTGGTGCCAGACCTGAGCGAAGAAGTCAGGGTTTTTGCTATTGGGTCTGTACAAAGCAGCAATTGTCAAGGGCTAGGCTTGTAGGGTGCCATGAAGAAGCACAAACCGCCGGGGTCGATAATCACCTGGGAAGTCTGACAAGGGAGCCCTTTTCATGACAGGATGGACAGACCCCGGGAGTAGGTAGAATAGTAGGAGGAGTGGTGGGCATCAGATGGGTCTCCTGTAGGAAACAGACGTCCACCTTTTGCCAAGTGAGGTGGGCATGAACCAGGTGCACCATTCGGTGGTCGTTAAGTTCACAGACTTTCCAGGTCCATAGGATGGTGTTTGTCCTAATGCCATGTCAAAGGGAACACCGATAAAGGAAGCACTGGGAGCGGGAGACAGTCTGTGCAGATGCATGCGACGGTACCATGGATGGTGAGGAGAGAAAGTCTGTGCATTAATCTTGGAAGCGCAAGGAGGTAACATATGCCAGATTACATTCGAAGCCTCATAGGTGTGCACAAATTCAAACAGCACAATCCCGCTAAAGTGACAGCTGTCTAGAAGGAGAGAGCAAGATGGCGTCTGGCTAGGCGGCTAGAGGTGAACGCTCTGATGCCGACCTGTTTGTTTTGAGGAGCACGGATGGAACACAATACAGACAGCAGAAATCATACTTTAAAGGTTTTACCGAATACAAAGTTATTCTCCAGCGATGCTTGAATGGGGACGGAAGAGGCACTGGGATTGATCTCCCCGGCAGTGGCAGCGGCAGTGACGGCAGCAGCTCAGGTGCAAACCTCACAGCGTTTTCGGCGTTCTCAGCAACCTAGCGGTGCAGGCGGAATTTGCGGAGCGGGCTGGGCGGAGCACGGAGCTCTCAGAACCTGCAGTATCCAATGGTGCAGCAGATACAGCGGAGCTCAGAAGAGCGGAGTACCAGTCGAAACACCATAAGGGCTGAAACGGCAACTGAAACGAGGACAACGGAGGTGGTGCAAGCGGCGGCGGTGCACATCGCAGCCGAAATGAGGACAACGGAGGTGGTGCAAGTGGCGGTGGAGCACATCGCTACACGATTACTGTTACGGTGACGGCTTGAGAGGACCCCAGACTACCGCACTCAAAGACTGTAAAGCTGATTTCAACATCAGGGGTAAGTCAGAAGCAGCGCGTGAGGTCAGAGGGGCTGCAAGAGAGACTCCAGCATTGACAATTTCAACAGGCAGGGCTGTGGGATTTGCGAGAACGGCAAGAAACTACATACTAATTTGGAGCCTGAGCCTGAGTTGGAGCTTGCCTAGCACAGAACGGTTGAGAGTCTCTCAGCGACATCGTAACTCAGTAACAGTAACAGAGGTGGTAGAGGTGGCAGAGGTTGCCGAGGGGGTCAAAATGGCACCAAAATCTACTCGAGGGGTTAAAGTTAAAGCGCCCGAGGGAGGCGAGAATCCTGGCAAACAACTCTCTGGGCAGGTCGTGAAAAACAAAGGGGGAGATAAGGATCTGCATGCCCATGCCCACAGTGCTCTGAATGAGGAAGGAACAGCTGCCTGGAGCAAAACAAGAGCCAGAAAACAGACTGCAATAAATGCTGCACAGCCAGCCGGACAATTAAAAATCATCGCCGGATACTTTGCTCCCTCTAATACAGCTAATACAGCTAATACAGCTAAATTAGACACTGTCAATACATCTGAGCTGCCCAATACCCCCACAGCAGAGACTCAGTGGAGTAACATCATGGACCTCAACGATATAGTGGATAGTATAGAGGAAGATGACCGCCCCACTGAAGAAACAGCGGGGGCGACAAATATGGACACAATCATAGGTGGGACTCCGGAGACAGCAACCACTATAGCGCAACAAACTGGACTACTGGTACAAGAAATAACTGCAAATAGCGGCCTGAGCGGACTAGAGCATAATGTAGATCCAGTAGATAATTTCTACTCAGTGACAGATGGTCTGACGCATCCAAGGACACACATTCTGACGTGGAAGAGAATGGTGGGACAAACACAGATTCAAGCTTGGCCACAAGTTTGGAAGGGGGTAGCGGATCTTCACCAAAGGGGAAAAGCCATGAGCCAAGGAAAAAAAGATTGTCCAGGCGACAGAGAAGTATGCAGTCACAAGAGAAAGCCGGCAGCAGCCGTAGACGAATCAGTGTGGCAAGCACCGAAACAGAAGCAGGCTTAAACTGGGATTACTCAGCTACACAGCATATCTATAATGAGATTGAGAATGAGAAGGAGGACCCTATTGCTGGGGGGGCACATGGACAGACACCATCAGCGGAACCCACGCTTCAGTTAATTTTAAACTCAATCAAACAATTGCAAGATGCAACAAAGGCGGAGGGGGAAAAAAACTGCCTAGCAACCAAGCATTTACAAGGAGCTATAAAGAAGGTGGCCAAGATTTGCACAGCCACAAATACGAGGATGACACACTTGGAAGATCGAACGGGCATGATGGAAGACCAACAAGCCAAAGACTCGGCTAGATTGATGGGATATGAAAAACAGATGGTGGATGCCCAGTGGAAGCTAGAGGACTTAGAGAACCGCCAGAGATTAAATAATCTCAGAATCCTGGGTATAGAGGAAGGGGCAGAAGGCGGGGATATCAGGGCATATGCCCTGAGAATGTTTAAAGGAGCTTTCCCGGAATTGAACCATTGGGACTGGGACAGGGAAGTACAAAGAGTGCACAGATTCCCAATGACCTTAAAGTAGAAAGGGCCTTCTACCACAGAGGGGGTACCAAGACCGAGAGCCATATTAGTGTACTTTGGCAACTTTTTATTGAGAGAAGAAGTGTATGCAAAAGCTCGCCCCAATGCCAAACGCTCGTTTGAGAGTCAGTCCTTCTTCTCAACCCCAGATTACTGCCATAGCACTGTCGAAAGAAGGTGGAGACTCAGAGAACTACTGGATCCATGCCATAAGATGGGCCTGCAGGCCTATTTAGTGAACCCGGCAAAACTTAAAATAATCTACAAGAATTCTACTAGGGTTTTTTTCTCTGAAATCCAAGCAAAGGAATATATGGACATGATTCGTGCCAGTGGTGAAAACAGCGGTGAAGCTAGAGATAAACCTTGAAGACTTTTCTGATGACGTTTTTTCTAATTAATCCTTTTGCTCAGTGAAAACATATGTTGGTCTAAGATGGATCCAGCCTTGTCTAATATATACAAAGAGATAGTATATGGATGAAGGAGGGCTAGGGGCAAAATGTCTGCACATTTTGATTGAGGACAAAATAAGGACAATGGAATACAATGATGAGAGTAATGGTAAAGTCACGGGTGATTTGGATGAAGGGGATGTGAAGGAGATATCAAAGTGAAGTAACTTATTCAGATGATTTAATGCAATTATAAAGGTCGGCAAAGGGGAGTCGATAGCCAGACTCCCTCACAGAGGCCAGCGGCCTGCTTGCTCTAACAGGTGGGGGGGGAGGGGTGAGGGGGAAGGGCGGGAAAAAACAAGGGGAAAAAAGAAAAAAAAACAAAAAACAATCGAAGCCTCATAGGTGTGCACAAATTCAAACAGCACAATCCCGCCAGTGGAGGCACCAACATCAAAGGTGCATTGAGGAAACAAAATGTTGAACCTGCAGGGTGCAAAGGAAATATTTACATATTTGGGATAACTTCATGTAGAAGCCAGTTACGGTGACCAGTGTAAAACAAAATAGCCTCAGAAGGAGGCAACTAATCCAAGATACCCCCAACCCAGCCACCCACACCCCCCCAATCAAACGACCCCAGAGGACTCCCCACCCCTGCACCCTCTCCAACCCCTCAAATTAGGCTGAGATACCACCCATTCCCACCCCAGGGACCCACAACTGGGAAGGGAAAAGTCAATGTCCAGCAAGGGAATTATCCTGTGGATGCATGGCGTTGCTCAGCATACACCCACCGTAGAGGCAGGGTGACAAAGCCATAATTCAGTTCAGACAACATGGAAAAAGGCATCAAATAATAAAGAATCTCAAGCCCAAAACAGAAATAGGGAATGGTGTGCCATGAGAGACTGTAGCGACAAAGAGACCGAACTTGGAGCAAAAGCTTAAGCAACATGGAATACAATCAGCAGGCTAACGGAAGTGCGCAGCATTTCAAAACAACCGCAAAGGTGCACCACAAAAGACAAGACAATAAGTGCATATGGTGTTTTAGGCACAATGAAAAAAAGAATTTTTTTTTTTTTCAAGAGATGTTGATAGTCTTCTTTAAATCTTTATTTTCAGTTAGCAGTGAAACATATACAGCCGACGCGTTTCGTCCCAAGCTGGGACTTCTTCAGGGCTGTCGGTAAAAAACATATACATACAATCAATTTCTATATACAAAGATCAACATCCAATCTAACAGCATGTACAGCAAAAACACATGTTAAAAGCATTGCAACAATAGACATGGAGCTTATGCATTAATTGATCTTGAGGCGTCAGCCCACAGACAATCTATGAGCAAGGGAATACATCTAAGCGTGAAATATATACAAGTGTATAAACACTATTTACAATTAAAATCAGCATTATTTACAGTTTACAAGAGATCATTTCATAGACTGTTTGCATTACCAACATGCGATTTCATCGAGCGGGGGATGGATGTGTACAAAGGGCATGCGGTGTATGCCAAGCCTATGTTTGTACATGTGGCACAAGAGAAGACCAGAGTAAGAGAAAGAGAAAGAGAGAAAAGAAGAGAAAAAAGAATGAAGAGAACATAGTGGGAGAAAACCCCATGTGAGGGTTGAGCTAGTTCCATATAAGAAGCTTAATATTGTTGATTCTCACTGAAGCCGACTCGGATATATATTAAAGGAAGGAGACCGGAGAGGTTAGGATCCAACTACGCCTAGCATTGAGTCCCATTATAACACCGAGCCCAATGCTCATTTACCTTTAAGTATCACCATTCAAATAGGATTAAGGAGACGTTACAATATACGCCCTTTTAGAGCTTTATACCATCACTGCATGGTATTCCCATAGTAAAACTTGCCTATCACATCATCAGTGGGAACACAGGCTAAGATGGCCGCCGCCGTTTTACGCATTTTCCATCCCTTTGCACCATGGTATATGTCACCCTTCCATTACATGCCCGTGTTCCCCTTTCTTTATAAATTGAATTTTCGCCCCTCCACCTCAAATAAGTTTTTCACTTTGCATCACGTGCGACCGTTTCTACTTATTTTTTCGATAACTACAAATAAGGTTTTCGATAACTACAAATAAGTTTTTCACTTTGCATCACGTGCGACCGTTTCTATTTATTTTTTCGATAACTTCCCCTCGCCGGTCTTTAACGCTTATGCGGTAATAATATACATGGCCGGTTACAACCTTTAACCAGTCATTCCGGGCGCCGTGAAGGGCGGAAAACCGCCGATTAACAGGCTCTAGGTAGGGAGGGGTGTACACATATACGCTCTTCCTAGCCATTCCAATATGGCCGCCACTTCCACACTTGTTGACATCGCGCAACTCAAACGCCCAGCACTTTTGCGTTGGGGCGCTGGCGCGTAATTGACAGGTGTAAACCCTTATCTCAATTACTCACACTATATAACGGACGATATGGGCTCACAATGCTCGAAACACGACGTCGCTGTGGGTGTTTTCGGCGGGACGAGGGCTGTGGATGGGCGCCGGCCGTTTTACCAGGAACGGTGAGTCTAAATACCAACCTTGTAACCTGTTCATCTTCTCTGTTAGGATCTTATGTAGTATTGGCCCACAGTATAGGTCCTTTCCTTGATTATCCCTCCAGTAGATTTTTGTCTTTGCCCATCACTGACCCAATGCATTCCACTTAAGGGGACTTGTATTCTCAGATAAATTTTCCCTATACTTTGGAATTTATTTTTTTAGTTAAGGACCAATATTTAGCAAACCAAAATAGCCCTCTCATCACCACTTCCTTATTATTGTTCATGTAATTGGACCCTAACCTGGGGCTGAATATCACTGTAATATCTCTGACCATGTTCACAATGGGCACATATATCTTTGGAAACTTGTGCAGAAAATATATTTCTATGTTTTATCAGTTGGACCCATTTATAAGAGAGCAATTTTACCTGGTTTTTACTTGACAGGCCTGCTGCAACACAGCGCCTACACCCTCCTTCCTTGGACAAATAGGACCATCAGTCCACCACTAGCTCTATAAATTACTCAGGTAAACAATATGTCATATTACTCATCTCCCTTTTTACTCTCTTTTTGCCTAGATATGTTTGTAATTCCTCTGCTCTCCTAATTAATATGTCTTCATATAGGGTATGACCCTACTTTCATTTTTAATGTCTTTCAGTATACGGTTAAGACAGACACAAAATTAAGGTGGCAAGACCGTTCACACCACCTAGGAACGCTGATAAGCACTGCCTTCATCACACATTTGGCATGCTTACAGTAAGTAGTCATTACTAAAGGAACTTTAGAACTATTGACAGGGTTTCCAAGGGCCCCCCCCCCCTTTACCTGCTGGGAAGTCATATCAAGCACTGCCCACTTTGTTATCTAACAACACTATGATACACTGTAAGATGGTTACTTCTTCATTTTCGTGTCCCCGCTAAGGTCCATCTCTGTTAATTCGACATTGGAATGAACTAACATACAACAGGATTTCAGGATCCGGGAAGGCGCCCCTTGGACCCCGGTTCCCCTCATATTTTCTCCATAAGCGACGTATCATAAACTTAAAGGTAAATGAGCATTGGGCTCGGTGTTATAATGGGACTCAATGCTAGGCGTAGTTGGATCCTAACCTCTCCGGTCTCCTTCCTTTAATATATATCCGAGTCGGCTTCAGTGAGAATCAACAATATTAAGCTTCTTATATGGAACTAGCTCAACCCTCACATGGGGTTTTCTCCCACTATGTTCTCTTCATTCTTTTTTCTCTTCTTTTCTCTCTTTCTCTTTCTCTTACTCTGGTCTTCTCTTGTGCCACATGTACAAACATAGGCTTGGCATACACCGCATGCCCTTTGTACACATCCATCCCCCGCTCGATGAAATCGCATGTTGGTAATGCAAACAGTCTATGAAATGATCTCTTGTAAACTGTAAATAATGCTGATTTTAATTGTAAATAGTGTTTATACACTTGTATATATTCTCACGCTTAGATGTATTCCCTTGCTCATAGATTGTCTGTGGGCTGACGCCTCAAGATCAATTAATGCATAAGCTCCATGTCTATTGTTGCAATGCTTTTAACATGTGTTTTTGCTGTACATGCTGTTAGATTGGATGTTGATCTTTGTATATAGAAATTGATTGTATGTATATGTTTTTTACCGACAGCCCTGAAGAAGTCCCAGCTTGGGACGAAACGCGTCGGCTGTATATGTTTCACTGCTAACTGAAAATAAAGATTTAAAGAAGACTATCAACATCTCTTGAAAAAAAAAAAATCTTTTTTTCATTGTGCCTAAAACACCATATGCACTTATTGTCTTGTCTTTTGTGGATCACCTTTGCGGTTGTTTTTATTTGCACTAAAATTCCCTAGGGAATAGGCATAGTGATGATGGGTGCCATCTAGTGTGCACACAATCCCCTTAATCAATTCAAGGGTCAAAGAATATTACGGGGGGAAAGCTAGTCAGGTGCTTTCTTCAGGAAGGGTCCATCATTATATTTTGTTCCTTTCTGCGCAGCATTTCAGTCATTGTCACAGAGGTTGGCAGCCACGGAGGCCTGAGAGTTGTCAGGCAAAGAGCGATGCGACCTGTCCAATTTCTTTGCAAAGGCCAGAGCTTCTTTGGGATCCGGAATGATGAGCATTTTAGAACCCTACCTAAACAACAAAAAAACTTGAAGGTCTCGAAAGGGCTGAGTAAATAAGTAAATAAGTAGGTAATGGCACGAAACTCTTTACTGTCCTATCGCAGTTTCCATCCTTAGTCACTTCGTGATAACCTACCAGTTGGCCAGTTTTTGAGGGTGAGAAGAAACTGCTCCTCCAGTACCCTATTCCAACGGCATGCAAAGGACCTAACAAGGCGCCTCAAGGAACGTCACTATCCTAATCATCTGGTGCGGCGGGCGTGCAAAAGAGCATCCAATAACAACCGTGAGGCGCTCATAGAACACAAGCGAACAGTCACACCTAATGATCGCATGACGATGGTACACACTTTCAGTACCCTGTCCAATGGGGTCAAGAGAACAGTGCTGAAACATTGGAAAATACTGAATACGGTATCAGGAGATGTCCCTCGACCTCTCTTTGCATACAAAAGAGGCCCTAGCATTAGAGACAACTTGGTGCATACAAGACCCAAAATTCAACGAAGAGAAACTACCAACACTCTTTGGAATATGAGTCCAGTCCGAGGGCACGATCCATGCGGAGGATGTACAGCCTGTCCGCAAACACAGAAAACTATGACAATAGACATTGGAACTACCAGACCGGGGCGCTTAGACACCCATACTAATTGTAACTCAGATAAACTGATTTACATGATCACATGTCCTTGCATGTTGAGATATGTTGGTCATACCACCAGGAAGATAATGCTACGCATCAGCGAACATAAGAGCACCATTCGTTGCAACAAACAGGCAACTTGCCTAACGAACCACTTCATGGAACTGAAACATAAGGCGGACGACTTAAAATGGGTGGTACTGGAACAGCCATTTATTCCAGCTCATATAACTGACGTCTCACATTTTCTGTTCATCAAAGAACAACGTTGGATTTTTAAACTCAAGACCGACGTTAAAGGGCTGAATGATAACATTCCCTGGGTTTCGATCTGATGTGCATACTTGCCATGTAACACCTTTCAGTTGACTACTGGTAACCAGTCTCTATCTAATGTAATCAACACTTGATGAGACACCTTAACACCAGTTATACAGTCTTTACAATCCTAATAGATACGCATTGAAAATGTATAAATCTGGCACACAACCTCTGAACGCTATCAGACTCCTATATAATAAAAATATAGAGGAAGCAGCAATGAGGTTACGTTGGTTCTGAATCACCACTGTATCTAACATTGATTAAATATTTATGACACACACAGCATGTACAGTGAGGATTCACATATCTACCATAACCCCTTGATGAAAACTAGACCCCAATTTCAGAAAATCTAAGAGGAATGAGTATTGGGATCATACAGGTTCCCATTTCTGACTTCACTATACATTGCATCAGTCTCACACACAGTGAGTCAACGAATAACAACAAGGGGTTTCTCAGGAGCGAACAACATTTATTTGATCGCCGTGTCCGCTGTGCACTCCTTTATTCCCCGAGGGCTACAACGGACTTGTAGCGTCTCTTGGAGGGTGGACACATACTGCGCATGCGTCAGGCGTAAACGGCGCATTATGAAGTGTATCCTTTAGTCGTGAGCAAGCGATCAATGTGAACGTAGAGCAGTTCCGTTTGATGCTGCCAGGACTACAAGTGCACACACTTTCTACATTTTCAATACGGTATCAGCCCGGGATAGGACTTTCTCTATGCCGGGCATATCCAGCGCGCATCTGCGAGTGGGAAACACTATTCCTGCTAATGAGGAAGTGTATGTAATAATGCGCATGCGCATTACTACCACAACATCGGGTTACGTCGCCTCGTCAGACGTATCTTCCAGCCAGGTGTGGGTAATTACTTCTCCAACGACCAATCAGGGTTGATATAAAAACACTCGCCCTACCTTCCGTCGGTGACTCCCTTTCGGCTCAGGATCACACCGCGAGGTACCGACGGAAAGGTAAGGGCTCCGCTGCAATCAACGCCATTGCCTTGTTCCTAGTGATGCGCCCACGCGGTAGGACTAATCTCTGCTTCCACACGCCGTTTAAATGCCCCAAGTACTTAAGCGCTTTAACGAGGTGGCAGCAAAGATTTCCATCTAAGAAACCACTAGTAACTATAAGGGTTTGAGGGACCACGTAGGTTTCCACCAGCAGTGGCTCAATACATCAGCCACATGGGCAATATATATGACTTTTGCCGCATAGTTATATACAAACACTTTTTTACAATCAAAAGGATGGGTTACAGTAGCCAAGGAGTTGAATGTGCCCCCCACCTTGGTTATCCTTGCGGTATATGTTATTAGGGTTAATTTAACAACCGAGTTTCTTTTAAACAACATATACAATATGATTGAATATGATAATTATGGCTCCTCTGAAATTATCTTTATTCACATGTTTAGAGCGGGGCCTCATTATCCGAGCTGTCGCCGGGTGAGGTGAGGCTACCTTCCCACTCAGAGCTGGGTAAGTGTTATAGAAGTCATCTCCTTATCATTGACAGATTAACTGTTTGGGACCATCAGTGCGCTTATATGATATTGTTGCCGTCATGAGTATGACTGGCATGCTGAGTTATGTTGTCTACCACAATGAACACACATCTTATGTGATAACAGGAATGTAAGTTGTTACTACCTTTTCTCTTTGATTTTCACAGGAAAGGATTCCTCGACATACACATTAATAACGAGGATACGGAAGGGTGGTCTTATATGACCACACCAATTTTTCCTGAGTTATAATTTATTTATTGATATCACTCCTTATCTCCCAACATCTACTACGGTGTAGTTCGCAGTAGCTTATTTTACCAGCTTGGCCCTGAAGAATGCCGGTGAATTGCCACCCAACGGCAGAAACATGTTGGCCCTAATACTTTTCACGCATACTGTACAGTGATTCTTTTCACACTGTTACCACACTGTTTTTAATCTGACGCCTAGGTGAATACCATTGAACTTTTTCTTCACCTTGACGGTCATCTTAAATCCCCACTACACTTTTTGTTTTTTTGCACTGCACTACATCAGCATCACCTGTGGAGAGGACACATGCAATTGCTGAACTACGGCCTAGTGAAACAAAGCCAAAACATCAAGGCTTGGATACACAGACCTTGTTCAAGATGTCCTAAATGACGAAGTTCCGCCACATGGGTGGGCCGATAGGACTTATACAAGTACCTGACTGTGTCTCACCACAATGTGGTAGTTGATTTTTTGTAGTTCACCTGTGGTAGGCCTTATTTATTCAGCCCTTTCGAGACCTTCAAGTTTTTTTGTTGTTTAAGTATAGTTCAATAAGGGTACTAACTTGAATGGTCGGTAAATATAATCCCTTTGACCCTCTTTTCACAGTTGTTTGTTCTGTTCTGAGCAGCCTCGGCTGCGGGTCTGTACGTTTTCGAAGCACCAGATAGTTAGAGTTGCTTCACTAGTCGCTCACTCGGTTGATCTCCCTGCCCCTTTTAGAATTTTCGCGATGGCTGACTTCGGTGGGTTAGCATTCGATGACGAGGATCTGAACACCATCCTCAGCAATAATCCTAGCATTCTAGACGATTTACCCACTACATCCAACACCTCTCCCGAGAATTATTGGGTAACTTTGCTAAACCTAAAAATGAATCATTCCCGGATTTCCCTACATGGGGTTATACTGAATGAGTATCTGCATGGCAAGTGTGCACCGTCAGGTCTGATTGTGACCAACACACCCAGACTTTTTCTAACTGACAAGGGATTTTTACGAGACTGGGCCCTAATAGCGTGGCGCTGCACGCATGATTGGCTCATATTGATGATAAAGACCGCCAAGAAAGCGGCGGATGCCGTGCTTATTGAAATTCAAATACTGGAAGGCCAGATTAATGCGGCCGTTCGGCCGGTGTTGTACAAAAAGAATTTGGATGAGACCAATAAAACGAATAAAGACTATCGAGACAACATTTTGCTGAACAAAATTGATAAGTTCAAGAAAGACCTTGCCCGCTTCTCAATGGAGTCGGCTTATCCCTATACTAGTGACTCATATGTTGCTCCAGTTTTCAACTCGAAAGGGAAGAAATACGGGTCCAATTTTTCTTCTTCTGGTTCAGACTCTGGCTCCGGTGATCCAGGTAATCCCAACACAGGAACTCCTAACAGAGGGAGAGGTAGAGGATTTCAAAGAAGGCCGAACAGAGGGCGAGGAGGAAATTACTATCCCAACCCAGGACAAGGGTGGCCTCCAATGCCATGGGGTTACCCTCAGCCACCACTGGGACCACCCCCAATGGGCCATCCTGTACCTAACTATCCACCCAACCCCCAATTTTACCATGACCAGTCTTTTTTATGGCATGGTCAAGGCAGGAACCGAGGAAGGAGAAGAGGACAACAGACAGTGAACTGGGCACCAGAAACTACCAACAGCAGAGGGGGCCAACAATAGCCGAATGCGGCGAGAACATGAATAGTGACCTAGTGGTTAATCTAAGCACACTGGCACTCACATCTGAGGAAAGATCTGCTCTCAATAAAGGATTAGGTTTCGTGCCAACCAATGAGGGGGATCCCTTTAATCTGAGATGTGAACTAGAAAACTTCTACAGAAAGATATGCCTCCATTTTTTTTTCAAGGCCAAAAATGAGATGAGTAACACAGATGACCCCACAGACCGCAATACAGGCCTCTAACCCAAGTCCACTTACATGCCTCTCAGTCATCAAGTGCCAGCTAGGGTAATCGCGTTTGAACAAGCGGTGACCCATGACATCATGAGTTTAAGCCAAACCAAAAAAAAGGTCTTCCGTAACATCACCACCGCAGAAAAACTCGCACTTGCCAATTTGGCAAAAGATACCAACCTCACTATCAAACCAGCTGATAAGGGGGGAGCCATTGTGCTTCAGGACACGGTCACTTATCAAAATGAGTGCAGGAGACAGTTGAATGACACCAGAGCATATCGTCGCCTAATGGAAGACCCAACTCCCAGGATCACAAATGAGATCAAGGCTCTTATTGAGGAGGCATCGACAGAAGGATGGATCACGCCCCAAGAGGCCAGATATCTAATCACGGCACATCCAGTGACACCTTACTTTTATTGCCTCCCTAAGATTCATAAAGAGAGAAGACCACCTCCCGGTCGTCCCATAATTTCAGGAATAGGCTCCCTACTAGAGCCATTATCCACGTTTGTGGATTTTTTCTTAAAGCCCATTGTGAGCGAAACACCAACTTATCTACAGGACACGGGCGACGTTTTGAGACTCCTAACTGACATACAATTCGACGCTAATACTGACCTATTGGTCAGCTTCGACGTCGAGTCTCTTTTTACATGCATTCCCCAACAAGAGACTTTGGATTGCATTAGACGCCTCCTGGAATCAAGACAACTGAATACTATCACACCAGTAGCTTTCATCATGGAGTGTGCCAGATTGGCCATGATGGAGAATTTTTTCCACTACGAAGAAGACCTCTATTTACAAGTCTCGGGGACTTCCATGGGGAGTTTATTTGCCCCTAGTTTTGAGAATTTATACATGCATCAGTTCGAGCAAGACCATGTCCTCAACCACAACAACCCCTATCACAACCAGGTGCTGCTGTGGAAGAGGTATATCGACGATGTTTTAGTGATCTGGAGAGGCTCCTCGATTGAAGTACAGGAGTTCCACAGTTGGCTCAATTCACAGAACCAATACCTGAAATTCACGATGGAATACAGTAAAGATAAGCTCCCATTCCGGGACATCTCAATATTTCCAGGAGTGGGCGGCTTACAATGTGAATTGTGCAAAAAGCCTATGGCACGAAACTCTTTACTGTCTTATCTCAGTTTCCATCCTCAGTCACCTCGTGATAACCTACCAGTTGGCCAGTTTTTGAGGGTGAGAAGAAACTGCTCCTCCAGTACCCTATTCCAACGGCATGCAAAGGACCTAACAAGGCACCTCAAGAAACGTCACTATCCCAATCATCTGGTGCGGGGGGCGTGCAAAAGAGCGTCCAATAACAACCGTGAGGCGCTCATAGAACACGAGCGAACAGTCACACCTAATGATCGCATGACGATGGTACACACTTTCAGTACCCTGTCCAATGGGGTCAAGAAAACAGTGCTGAAACATTGGAAAATACTGAATACGGTATCAGGAGATACTCTTTGCATACAAAAGAGGCCCTAGCATTAGAGACAACTTGGTGCATACAAGACCCAAAATTCAACGAAGAGAAACTACCAACACTCTTTGGAATATGAGTCCAGTCCGAGGGCACTATCCATGCGGAGGATGTACAGCCTCCCCGCAAACACAGAAAACTATGACAATAGACATTGGAACTACCAGACCGTGGCGCTAAGACACCCATACTAATTGTAACTCAGATAAACTGATTTACATGATCACATGCCCTTGCATGTTGAGATATGTTGGTCATACCACCAGGAAGATAAAGCTACGCATTCTCGAACATAAGAGCACCATTCGTTGCAACAAACAGGCAACTTGCCTAACGAACCACTTCATGGAACTGAAACATAAGGCGGACGACTTAAAATGGGTGGTACTGGAACAGCCATTTATTCCAGCTCATATAACTGACGTCTCACGTTTTCTGTTCATCAAAGAACAACGTTGGATTTTTAAACTCAAGACCGGCGTTAAAGGGCTGAATGATAACATTCCCTGGGTTTCGATCTGATGTGCATACTTGCCATGTAACACCTTTCAGTTGACTACTGGTAACCAGTCTCTATCTAATGTAATCAACACTTGATGAGACACCCTAACACCAGTTATACAGTCTTTACAATCCTAATAGATACGCATTGAAAATGTATAAATCTGGCACACAACCTCTGAACGCTATCAGACTCCTATATAATAAAACTATAGAGAAATCAGCAGCAATGAGGTTACGTTGGTTCTGAATCACCACTGTATCTAACATTGATTAAATATTTATGACACACACAGCATGTACAGTGAGGATTCACATATCTACCATAACCCCCTGATGAAAACTAGACCCCAATTTCAGAAAATCTAAGAGGAATGAGTATTGGGATCATACAGGTTCCCATTTCTGACTTCACTATACATTGCATCAGTCTCACACACAGTGAGTCAACGAATAACAACAAGGGGTTTCTCAGGAGGGAACAACATTTATTTGATCGCCGTGTCCACTGTGCACTCCTTTATTCCCCGAGGGCTACAACTGACTTGTAGCGTCTCTTGGAGGGTGGACACATACTGCGCATGCGTCATGTGTAGACGGCACATTATGAAGTGTATCCTTTAGTCGTGAGCAAGCGATCAATGTGAACGTAGAGCAGTTCCGTTTGATGCTGCCAGGACTACAAGTGCACACACTTACTACATTTTCAATATGGTATCAGACTGGGATAGGAGTTTCTCTATGCCGGGCATATCCAGCGCGCATCTGCGAGTGGGAAACACTATTCCTGCTAATGAGGAAGTGTATGTAATAATGCGCATGCGCATTACTACCACAACATCGGGTTACGTCGCCTCGTCAGACATATCTTTCAGCCAGGTGTAGGTAATTACTTCTCCAACGACCAATCAGGGTTGATATAAAAACACTCGCCCTACCTTCCGGCGGTGCCTCCCTTTCGGCTCAGGATCACGCCGCGAGGTACCGACGGAAAGGTAAGGGCTCCGCTGCAATCACCGCCATTGCCTTGTTCCTAGTGATGCGCCCACGCGGTAGGACTAATCTCTGCTTCCACACGCCGTTTAAATGCCCCAAGTACTTAAGCGCTTTAACGAGGTGGCAGTAAAGATTTCCATCTAAGAAACCACTAGTAACTATAAGGGTTTGAGGGACCACGTAGGTTTCCACCAGCAGTGGCTCAATACATCAGCCACATGGGCAATATATATGACTTTTGCAGCATAGTTATATACAAACACTTTTTTACAATCAAAAGGATGGGTTACAGTAGCCAAGGAGTTGAATGTGCCCCCCACCTTGGTTATCCTTGCGGTATACGTTATTGGGGTTAATTTAACAACCACGTTTCTTTTAAACAACATATACAATATGATTGAATATGATAATTATGGCTCCTCTGAAATTATCTTTATTCACATGTTTAGAGCGGGGCCTCATTATCCGAGCTGTCGCCAGGTGAGGTGAGGCTACCTTCCCACACAGAGCTGGGTAAGTGTTATAGAAGTCATCTCCTTATCATTGACAGAGTAACTGTTTGCGACCATCAGTGCGCTTATATAATATTGTTGCCATCATGAGTATGACTGGCATGCTGAGTTATGTTGTCTAGCACAATGAACACACATCTTATGTGATAACAGGAATGTAAGTTGTTACTACCTTTTCTCTTTGATTTTCACAGGAAAGGATTCCTCGACATACACATTAATAACGAGGATACGGTAGGGTGGTCTTATATGACCACACCAATTTTTCCTGAGTTATAATTTATTTATTGATATCACTCCTTATCTCCCAACATCTACTACGGTGTAGTTCGCAGTAGCTTATTTCGTCAGCTTGGCCCTGAAGAATGCCGGTGAATTGCCACCCAATGGCAGAAACATGTTGGCCCTAATACTTTTCACGCATACAGTACAGTGATTCTTTCACACTGTTACCACACTGTTTTTAATCTGACGCCTAGGTGAATACCATTAAACTTTTTCTTCACCTTGACGGTCATCTTAAATCCCCACTACACTTTTTGTTTTTTTGCACTGCACTACATCAGCACCACCTGTGGAGAGGACACATGCAATTTCTGAACTACGGCCTAGTGAAACAAAGCCAAAACATCAAGGCTTGGATACACAGACCTGTTCAAGATGTCCTAAATGACGAAGTTCCGCCACATGGGTGGGCCGATAGGACTTATACAAGTACCTGACTGTGTCTCACCACAATGTGGTAGTTGATTTTTTGTAGTTCACCTGTGGTAGGCCTTATTTACTCAGCCCTTTCGAGACCTTCAAGTTTTTTTGTTGTTTAAGTATAGTTTAATAGGGGTACTAACTTGAATGGTCGGTAAATATAATCCCTTTGACCCTCTTTTCACAGATGTTTGTTCTGTTCTGAGCAGCCTCGGCTGCGGGTCTGTACATTTTCGAAGCACCAGATAGTTAGAGTTGCTTAACTAGTCGCTCACTCGGTTGATCTCCCTGCCCCTTTTAGAATTTTCGCGATGGCTGACTTCGGTGGGTTAGCATTCGATGACGAGGATCTGAACACCATCCTCAGCAATAATCCTAGCATTCTAGATGATTTATCCACTACATCCAACACCTCTCCCGAGAATGATTGGGTAACTTTGGTAAACCTAAAAAAGAATCATTCTCGGATTTCCCTACATGGGGTTATAATGAATGAGTATCTGCATGGCAAGTGTGCACCGTCAGGTCTGTTTGTGACCAACACACCCAGACTTTTTCTAACTGACAAGGGATTTTTACGAGAGTGGGCCCTAATAGCGTGGCGCTGCACGCGTGATTGGCTCATATTGATGATAAAGACCGCCAAGAAAGCGGCGGATGCCGTGCTTATTGAAATTTAAATACTGGAAGGCCAGATTAATGCGGCCGTTCGGCCGGTGTTGTACAAAAAGAATTTGGATGAGACCAATAAAACGAATAAAGACTATCGAGACAACATTTTGCTGAACAAAATTGATAAGTTCAAGAAAGACCTTGCCCGCTTCTCAATGGAGTCGGCTTATCCCTATACTAGTGACTCATATGTTGCTCCGGTTTTAAACTCGAAAGGGAAGAAATACGGGTCCAATTTTTCTTCTTCTGGTTCAGACTCTGGCTCCAGTGATCCAGGTAATCCCAACACAGGAACTCCTAACAGAGGGAGAGGTAGAGGATTTCAAAGAAGGCCGAACAGAGGGTGAGGAGGAAATTACTATCCCAACCCAGGACAATGGTGGCCTCCAATGCCATGGGGTTACCATCAGCCACCACTGGGACCACCCCCAATGGGCCATCCTGTACCTAACTATCCACCCAACCCCCAATTTTACCATGACCAGTCTTTTTTATGGCATGGTCAAGGCAGGAACCGAGGAAGGAGAAGAGGACAACAGACAGTGAACTGGGCACCAGAAACTACCGACAGCAGAGGGGGCCAACAATAGCCGGATGCGGCGAGAACATGAATAGTGACCTAGTGGTTAATCTAAGCACACGGGCACTCACATCTGAGAAAAGATCTGTTCTCAATAAAGGATTAGGTTTCGTGCCAACCAATGAGGGGGATCCCTTTAATCTGAGATGGGAACTAGAAAACTTCTACAGAAAGATACGTCTCCATTTTTTCTTCAAGGCCAAAAATGAGATGAGTAACACAGATGACCCCACAGACCACAATACAGGCCTCAAACCCAAGTCCACTTACATGCCTCTCAGTCATCAAGTGCCAGCTAGGGTAATCGCGTTTGAACAAGCGGTGACCCATGACATCATGAGTTTAAGCCAAACCAAAAAAAAGGTCTTCCGTAACATCACCACCGCATACAAACTCGCATTTGCCAATTTGGCAAAAGATACCAACCTCACCATCAAACCAGCTGATAAGGGGGGAGCCATTGTGCTTCAGGACACGGTCACTTATCAAAATAAGTGCAGGAGACAGTTGAATGGCACCAGAGCATATCATCGCCTAATGGAAGACCCAACTCCCAGGATCACAAATGAGATCAAGGCTCTTATTGAGGAGGCATCGACAGAAGGATGGATCACGCCCCAAGAGGCCAGATATCTAATCACGGCACATCCAGTGACACCTTACTTTTATTGCCTCCCTAAGATTCATAAAGAGAGAAGACCACCTCCCGGTCGTCCCATAATTTCAGGAATAGGCTCCCTACTAGAGCCATTATCCACGTTTGTGGATTTTTTCTTAAAGCCCATTGTGAGCGAAACACCAACTTATCTACAGGACACGGGCGACGTTTTGAGACTCCTAACTGACATACAATTCGACGCTAATACTGACCTATTGGTCAGCTTCGACGTCGAGTCTCTTTTTACATGCATTCCCCAACAAGAGACTTTGGATTGCATTAGACGCCTCCTGGAATCAAGACAACTGAATACTATCACACCAGTAGCTTTCATCATGGAGTGTGCCAGATTGGCCATGATGGAGAATTTTTTCCACTACGAAGAAGACCTCTATTTACAAGTCTCGGGGACTTCCATGGGGAGTTTATTTGCCCCTAGTTTTGAGAATTTATACATGCATCAGTTCGAGCAAGACCATGTCCTCAACCACAACAACCCCTATCACAACCAGGTGCTGCTGTGGAAGAGGTATATCGACGATGTTTTAGTGATCTGGAGAGGCTCCTCGATTGAAGTACAGGAGTTCCACAGTTGGCTCAATTCACAGAACCAATACCTGAAATTCACGATGGAATACAGTAAAGATAAGCTCCCATTCCGGGACATCTCAATATTTCCAGGAGTGGGCGGCTTACAATGTGAATTGTGCAAAAAGCCTATGGCACGAAACTCTTTACTGTCTTATCTCAGTTTCCATCCTCAGTCACCTCGTGATAACCTACCAGTTGGCCAGTTTTTGAGGGTGAGAAGAAACTGCTCCTCCAGTACCCTATTCCAACGGCATGCAAAGGACCTAACAAGGCACCTCAAGAAACGTCACTATCCCAATCATCTGGTGCGGGGGGCGTGCAAAAGAGCGTCCAATAACAACCGTGAGGCGCTCATAGAACACGAGCGAACAGTCACACCTAATGATCGCATGACGATGGTACACACTTTCAGTACCCTGTCCAATGGGGTCAAGAAAACAGTGCTGAAACATTGGAAAATACTGAATACGGTATCAGGAGATACTCTTTGCATACAAAAGAGGCCCTAGCATTAGAGACAACTTGGTGCATACAAGACCCAAAATTCAACGAAGAGAAACTACCAACACTCTTTGGAATATGAGTCCAGTCCGAGGGCACTATCCATGCGGAGGATCACATGCCCTTGCATGTTGAGATATGTTGGTCATACCACCAGGAAGATAAAGCTACGCATTCTCGAACATAAGAGCACCATTCGTTGCAACAAACAGGCAACTTGTCTAACGAACCACTTCATGGAACTGAAACATAAGGCGGACGACTTAAAATGGGTGGTACTGGAACAGCCATTTATTCCAGCTCATATAACTGACGTCTCACGTTTTCTGTTCATCAAAGAACAACGTTGGATTTTTAAACTCAAGACCGACGTTAAAGGGCTGAATGATAACATTCCCTGGGTTTCGATCTGATGTGCATACTTGCCATGTAACACCTTTCAGTTGACTACTGGTAACCAGTCTCTATCTAATGTAATCAACACTTGATGAGACACCTCAACACCAGTTATACAGTCTTTACAATCCTAATAGATACGCATTGAAAATTTATAAATCTGGCACACAACCTCTGAACGCTATCAGACTCCTATATAATAAAACTATAGAGGAAGCAGCAATGAGATTACGTTATTTCTGAATCACCACTGTATCTCTCATTGATTAAATATTTATGACACACACAGCATGTACAGTGAGGATTCACATATCTACCATAACCCCCTGATGTAACTAGAACCCAATTTCAGAAAATCTAAGAGGAATGAGTATTGGGATCATACAGGTTCCAATTTCTGACTTCACTATACATTGCATCAGTCTCACACACAGTGAGTCAACGAATAACAACAAGGGGTTTCTCAGGAGCGAACAACATTTATTTGATCGCCGTGTCCGCTGTGCACTCCTTTATTCCCCGAGGGCTACAACTGACTTGTAGCGTCTCTTGGAGGGTGGACACATACTGCGCATGCGTCATGTGTAGACGGTGCATTATGAAGTGTATCCTTTAGTCGTGAGCAAGCGATCAATGTGAACGTAGAGCAGTTCCGTTTGATTCTGCCAGGACTACAAGTGCACACACTTACTACATTTTCAATACGGTATCAGCCCGGGATAGGAGTTTCTCTATGCCGGGCATATCCAGCACGCATCTGTGAGTGGGAAACACTAATCCTGCTAATGAGGAAGTGTATGTAATAATGCGCATGTGCATTACTACCACAACATCGGGTTACATCGCCTCGTCAGACGTATCTTCCAGCCAGGTGTGGGTAATTACTTCTCCAACGACCAATCAGGGTTGATATAAAACACTCGCCCTACCTTCCATCGGTGCCTCCCTTTCGGCTCAGGATCACGCCACAAGGTACCGACGGAAAGGTAAGGGCTCCGCTGCAATCACCGCCATTGCCTTGTTCCTAGTGATGCGCCCACGCGGTAGGACTAATCTCTGCTTCCACACACCGTTTAAATGCCCCAAGTACTTAAGCGCTTTAACGAGGTGGCAGTAAAGATTTCCATCTAAGAAACCACTAGTAACTATAAGGGTTTGAGGGACCACGTAGGTTTCCACCAGCAGTGGCTCAATACATCAGCCACATGGGCAATATGTATGACTTTTGCCGCATAGTTATATACAAACACTTTTTTACAATCAAAAGGATGGGTTACAGTAGCCAAGGAGTTGAATGTGCCCCCCACCTTGGTTATCCTTGCGGTATACGTTATTGGGGTTAATTTAACAACCGAGTTTCTTTTAAACAACATATACAATATGATTGAATATGATAATTATGGCTCCTCTGAAATTATCTTTATTCACATGTTTAGAGCGGGGCCTCATTACCCGAGCTGTCGCCGGGTTAGGTGAGGCTACCTTCCCACACAGAGCTGGGTAAGTGTTATAGAAGTCATCTCCTAATCATTGACAGATTAACTGTTTGCGACCGTCAGTGCGCTTATATGATATTGTTGCCGTCATGAGTATGACTGGCATGCTGAGTTATGTTGTCTACCACAATGAACATACATCTTATGTGATAACAGGAATGTAAGTTGTTACTACCTTTTCTCTTTGATTTTCACAGGAAAGGATTCCTCGACATACACATTAATAACGAGGATACGGTAGGGTGGTCTTATATGACCACACCAATTTTTCCTGAGTTATAATTTATTTATTGATATCACTCCTTATCTCCCAACATCTACTACGGTGTAGTTCGCAGTAGCTTATTTTGTCAGCTTGGCCCTGAAGAATGCCGGTGCATTGCCACTCAACGGCAGAAACATGTTGGCCATAATACTTTTCACGCATACTGTATAGTGATTCTTTCACACTGTTACCACACTGTTTTTAATCTGACGCCTAGGTGAATACCATTAAACTTTTTCTTCACCTTGACGGTCATCTTAAATCACCACTACACTTTTTGTTTTTTTGCACTGCACTACATCAGCACCACCTGTGGAGAGGACACATGCAATTTCTGAACTACGACCTAGTGAAACAAAGCCAAAACATCAAGGCTTGGATACACAGACCTGGTTCAAGATGTCCTAAATGACGAAGTTCCGCCACATGGGTGGGCTGATAGGACTTATACAAGTACCTGACTGTGTCTCACCACAATGTGGTAGTTGATTTTTTGTAGTTCACCTGTGGTAGGCCTTATTTACTCAGCCCTTTCGAGACCTTCAAGTTTTTTTGTTGTTTAAGTATAGTTCAATAGGGGTACTAACTTGAATGGTCGGTAAATATAATCCCTTTGACCCTCTTTTCACAGTTGTTTGTTCTTTTCATTTTAGAACCCTGCCTGACATGCAGTTTAGCAGGATATGCCAGTGAGAAGGAAACTTCATGCTTTTGAAGGATCCGCTTCGCCGGGAGGAATTCACGGCGAGCCGCCTGGACTGTGATAGTGTAGTCGGGGTAGAACAACAGGGAGTTGCACTGATGTCGAATTTCGCCCTTCTCCCTTGCCGCCCGAAGAATTCCATTGCGCTCTCTAAAGTTTAGGATTTTGGAAATGATGGGGCGAGCCAGGAGACCAGACTGGGGAGAGGATGTAGCCAAAGCGTTCTCTGATGAGCTGTTCCACAAAGTCCTCCATTCGAGATATAGTGGTGGATTCGGGCACTCCCTTGATGCGGAGGTTGCTCCTACAGGAGTGCGCCTCCAAATCTTCATTTTATTTCCGAAATGAGGTCAGGTACTTTTTCCATCTGTAGCAATTTTTGGCGATCTTGAGTGGCAGCATCCTCAGCATCCGAGACCCTAGTTTCAACATGCAGAAGGTGGGCGTCATGTGAATCGACTTGCGCCATGACTGTGTCCAGACGAGCTGACAGCTGATCAAGCTGGGCCGCTATGCCTGTGACTGTGGATTTGACGTCCAACATAATTGCTTTTAGGTCATCCTCACGTGTTGGGGCTATCTCTGTGGGTGCAGCGGGGTCACCCCCATCAGAGATTGCGCCCTCCTGGTGCTTTGGGCGGTGCTGATCGAAGGCGATCTTTGGCTGTTTATGGTCGGTTCTCCCCATGGCTGGCAGAAGCAGGTGGGAGGCATGGGCAAAAAACAGAGGGGAGGCAACGATGAGAGAAGGAGGTGACAGGCAGTGTCGTGGGTGGATAGCAGTCGAATGGCAACCAGGCCAGATGCAAGGGTAGTGAACGTGATGCAAATAACACCCCAGTGATGACAGGCAGAGGCAGGTGGACTTTGGGCCGACGGGTCCGATGGGGATGCAGCAGGACCTGGTGCAGGGTGGGTCCTCTACACTGGCGAGACAGCGGGAGAACAGGGGCCGTCACAGCAGCAGCAGCGAAGTACCTCAGAAGTCACGCTGCCCCCAATGCCAAAGGATGGTAGGTGCCCAACAAGTCCAGGGGGCCTAGCTGAGGGTATCAAGGTAGTTGGTGCGATGACGATGTGGGGCCTGCAGAGATGGGCTAGAAACGCAGGAGTCCGATGGCGCCCAGCATGGCACAACCTTGGGCCTGTACTTTTGGGTGTAGCTGGCATGAAGGATGGCACAACCGTGGGGGTGGCAGCAGCGGGGAGACACAGAGGGCGGGCAGTCTCCGGCATGGGCCAGCGGGGCAAGCAGGCTAGCGAGGATGTAACAAAGTTGTCCCTGCAGCAGTAATGAGCGGAGAGGCCCCGGAGTATGGCATGCACACCCCCAACACCGCTGCGGGACCCCTGCATATGCAGCACTTGTCCTGGGCGGTGAACATCAGAGGGCCAGCGGGTACCAGGGGTGGCCGTAGAGGCGTGTTAGGTGATATGCAGCCAAGGCCGAAACTGGACGTGGATCAGCAGGGAGGCAGCAGCAGCAAGCAGGGTCCGGAGGCGAGCAGCCAGTAGAATGCCAGCCGAGACGGCAGGGAGGAGGAGGCCAGGTGAGAGGCAGAGGGCATTGAGCAGCCATGGCAGAGTGGTGGGGGAGCCAGGGCTTCATCAGCGAAGGACCTCACGCAGTGGGGAGTCACGGGGAGCGCCCCGCCCCCGTCCCCAGACCTGGGCCCTGTGGGACGCTACAGCGGGCGCCAAAGAACCAGAAAAATGGTGACCGCGCCGCGGGAAGGCCCTGGCCAGACAGTGTGGCCCAGTGCCCCAATCCTGCCGAATGAAGCTCCAGCGGCAGCAGCACTCACCGGCACCAGCAGTCCTGGGAAGATTGCAGTCCTCAAGACACGAGGGCTGTAGTAGCGAGGTAGCAGGCAGACCGGGCCTCAACCTCGTCAGGGCCCGGACCCGGAGTGAGGGTCGGGTGGCAGATTACGGCTACACCACTGCGCAGGGGGCTGAGGCTCACATGAAAAGATGCCCCAGGATGAGGTGAGTCTGGATTGTGGGGTGCCGGGCAGATTCAATGTAGTTGTCTGCAGGATTATTCCGAATGATTGGCTTGTCCGGCAGAAGGAAAGTTAAGGATAGGACTTGCTGACATAACCCCACACACATGGTTCAAGATTTCTCCCATAACATCTCCCATGTTCCACAGATAAGTCACTACCATTGGTCAATACACACTCTTTCTTAATGGAGTTAAGTCCGGATCCCTCAGGATTCGAAGCATTGAGTATCAACTACCTACCCAACCTATCGAAAAAAGCGGCCCAAAAACACAAGCATCACACTCTCAGGGCTAGGCTAGAAATGTTAATCTCTGACATCTACTTTTGTTCAAACATGTGTAGTAAAGTTAATGACCTTATTTTCTACACCAGGAAAATAGCATGTTGGAGGCAAATCTTCCACACTATACTCCGAATATCAGGGACTAGAAAAACACCTCATGGTCTCAAACTAACAATAGCACCCTCGTCCACCCTCAACGCCAATGCCACCATCACCCTCTATAACAATGGTATCATCCTTATCCAAGCTTCCAATGCAAATCTATTTAAGATTTTAGATTGAATACAGAACCCCAGCAGACTGCGAGACACGATCCGTACTTGAAGGCCATATTATTGACCTGGAAGAAACCATACCAGAGTCTTCTGAACTTCCCTGTACCAAGACGTTACATACAACTTTCAGTGGAGGCCATTTCTTGACCTGCAACTTTCGACAATCCATTCCCTAAAACTCAATCTGAACACCTGGCGAGGAGATATTTGTGCGTCTCTCCCTTTTGATTATACCACAAATATTCAAGACCTATTTATTCCCGCCGGGGACGAATACGCTGAGGATATATTAATCTAGCCTCTGTCAACGCAGGGCTCAAGACTCCTTCATACAGATAAATAAGAAACTGAATCTTCAGAGATAAGACGAACATTACAGTAATTAACTTCAGGTCACCTTTGCGACTACCAACAGGGTGTTGTATCAGACCCCCAGCCACGACAGACAACCAAGAACAGTCTTGAAAAAGGTGGAATAAATCAGTTCACACCACCGAAACGCGTCGACACACTCCCAGTACAATTCGAGTCTCTATCACTTATGTTTATATATGAATGCTGTAATGATAAAACATAGGAGATAATATCTGTGAGCAACGAATGTACAAATTGTATTCTACAATTTTTATGTTTTACAGTTTATGTCTGTCTCGTCAATTATGCAGGTCATAGTTGATTGTGTGATATGTTGAGTCCCTTGCTTTCAAGAATTGAAATTTGTTCAAGAGTATTATGAATTGTTTTAAACTATTTATGTTCAATAAATAATTTGTACAATATACATTGGTGTTTATATTAGATTTTATGTTATTGTGATTTTTTAGGATATGTGTTAATTCCTACGATACTCTCAAGGGGATTTACTTTTTCTTAGATTGGATAACCTCGTTTCCCTTAAGTTACTTAAGGGGTACCTCTCATCTATATTCTCTAATCTATTTAAGATAGCCATTATTTTCCCGCTGCTCAAAACGTGGTTTTGTCAAAACCCAATGACACCTGCATTCACCCTACCATCACTTGGGACATTACTAGTCCCACCCACACCTCCTTGGAGAGGCCCTAATTCTAAATCACACTTCCCCTTTAGATGATCACAGGGCAGCACTGTCCTCTGTAGAGGTCCTCCAACCCCAAATACCCCTGACACAGAACGTGAGTGACTTGGCGGGCTCACTCGTCGAACAGCTAGCCAATCCGATTCTATCTGTTCCTCAATCAAAGAGTTCTCTGTGTGACCTATTATCATTACCTCCAAAGAATGTTCCCTCCTCTCCCATTCCTCTCTGCTCAACTCATACTACGTAGGAGGCTGGGCAAATGCCCTCCACCGATCATGATCGGTCAAACTCTCTCATTCCTGTTGGGACTGATCCTGACCCTAAGTTCAAGGGTCATACCACCTTCCTTAATGATACAACGGGGATATCAAATGACCATGGAGCTCAGCTAGACCAAAATGATCAACTCCCTCCCCAGGAACTTCTCACCATCACCATGGACCCCTCAGGCTTACACCGAGGCCTCCCGTTTCCGCTCGCTTTCCCAACACAACCCTTACCCCTTTCAGATGTGGTTGGGCACCTGGATGATATATCTTTCCAGTGTCTCCATCTCTCTACTGAACTACATGACTTGAAAGCCCTCTCAATTGATCTTTTACCCATTATCAGCTCCTTCCTCACCTCTGCAAATATGCCCAGAGCCCCCCCTAGCAGCAGTGATTATATGGGCCAGCCTTTAGCCTCCTCTGTCACAAAAACCATACCCCTACCTAATGCGCCCTCCCGCCCCAGAAGATTTGAGCCCAACTGTCGTTCAATGATCTCAATGACCTTCACAACTCATACTTTAACAGCTCAAACTCCAAAATCCTGCTGAAACAAATACAAACCATCCATTCTAATCCAAGCCGAGAACCTCCCCACAAGATTAGAATCATCAATAAAGACAACCTCAAAAGAGTGAAAGTCATCCAGTCTCCTTCCTTTATAAATCCGTTACGACTTAATTGTGTTCTACTCAATTGCAGGTCAGCCAGTAAACATGCCTACGATATCTTTGACCTCATCCAACACAATGATTTAGACATTATCATCCTCACTGTAACTTGGCTAAATCCCGCCTCCACTCCTACCTTAGACCTCCTAGTACCTCCAACGCATAACATAATTGGACTTGACAGACCTCGGAAGCTTAGTGGTGGCCTAGCATGTATTCACAGGAACACACTCTCGATTTCTCACATGGAGTCCTCTTCGCCCTCCGCCTTTGAATACCTTTATCTCAGCATCTCAAGTAATAACCTGCCGATTTGCAAACTCCACACTTTTGATCACACCCCGGGAGACAATCTCCCTTTCATCGAGCAACTAATGGAAATAATCTCTGGTAATGGTGACTCAGACGTGTCCCAAATCTTCCTAGGTTACTTCAACCTTCACTGGTTCAACCTCAAGGACCTTGCTGTAAATTGCCTTAAATCATTCTTAAATGATCAAGACCTGATGATCACTGTGACCAACCCACTCATTATAAAGGAGAAACTCTAGACCTCATTATCTCGAAAGGGCAGACCATCACTCTTGATTCCATTACCCTTTGCGATTGGTCCGACCACCACTGCATCCTCTTTTACATCAACAGAGAGGTATCAATGGCAAAGGGTCAACCAACAAAATCAAAGATCTGGAAAAGGGACTTCTGATCAATAAACTCAGTTGAACTAGAAGACCACTGTTAAATCTACTCTCTCTTCCCAAGCTGACCTGGGTGAGGTGCAGCTACTCACCGACTCCTACAACTCGACCATCTACAACATCATAGATGACATTGCACCACTCCAACAAAAAAATGCCTCAACAAAAATATCCAAACTGAGGTACAATAACTATCTAAACACGGAACACCGAAACCTCAGGGCAGTTGAACATTCCTGGAGATCCAAACCCTCCTTGGAACAACTAAAACTCCTTAGAGAGGTTAGGAGTCTCTACAACAAACAAATCAAATGTGCTAAAGCTGACTACTTAAGACACCAACTTGATCAAGCTGCTAACCACCCCAATACATTTATCAAATAGTAGTAGGTCCAAACCTCTCTGACTCTGGATGCAGCCCTCCCTCATGCAAACTTGCTGCTTTCTTCAATGAAAAATCAAGACTCATATCCATTGATCTCGTCTCTAGGAATGCTCTCCTGCCATCCTCAGGGTCTGCATCACACCTTGACCTATTAGAAAAATGTGTACCTACTAGCCTGAGCACTAAGAACAACGCGTCATGAGGCACCGTTTACCCCTTTCAGTGAAAAAAGACATCTACAAGATTCTTCAGAATATCAACCCATCTAACCACTTCAATGACCCACTGCTCCCTGCCATTTTCAAAGAAATCAAGAATAAACTCATCCTCACCTGGACAAGAATTGTAAATGCTTCTCTATAATAAGGCATGATCCCTGACTGCCTAAAAGCAGCTCAGGTGTCACCTATACCAAAAACAACTAATGCATATAAAGCTGACTTCAATAACATCCGTCCTATTTCCAACATCCCCACCCTAGCTTAACTCCTAGAAAACTTCATACAATCAAACTTTGTGCTCACATAGAAAACTCCTAACTCCTTCATCAACATCAATCTGGCTTTCTGAAGGGGCATAGTACTGAGTCGGCTCTCATCCACGTTATGGATGATATCTTAAAAATGCTTGCTCAAAATGAATGAATGAATGGATGAATGAATAAAATTGTACTTGTATAGCGCTGTTGACACAAAGGGCAGAAGAGCCGTGAGGTTAAAGTGATGTCTTTAAGAGGTGTGTTTGTAAGACTTTCCAGAAGGCCAACAGGTTATTTTTCTTCCGTAAAGTGGGGGGGGGGAGAGTGTTCCAGAGTTTTGAAGCATTAAATGAAAAAGAGCGTCCACCCCATCTAGATCTTCGAATTTTCTTTGGAGTGGCCAGAAATGAAGAGCTGGAGCAAAGAGTTCTGGGAGGGAGATAGGGAGCGACAAGGGAGTGGGTGATAGCCAGGCCAGTCTTCCAAATGGCTCTGTGAGCCAGGCACATGGCTTTAAACTGTATCTTGGCCGAAATTGGGAGCCAGTGAAAACTCGTCATTGCTGTTTTTGCAGATTGCCACTGGGGAATCTGGAGAAGTTGACGAGCTGCACAATTCTGAATCAATTGCAATTTGTGAACGGTAAAGTGGGGAGCTCCAAGATATAGTGCATTCCCATAATCAAGGCGAGAGAGTATGAGGGCCTGTACCATAATCCTTCTTGCCTGGAAGGGAAAGAGGGGGATGATTTTCAGCAGCATTCTCATCAGCACGTAACGTGTCTATAAGAGATTGGTGGCCTGGTGGTTAAAATTAAGGGAGCTGTCAAGCCACATGCCAAGGCTCTTGATCGCGCCTTTGGAGGTGGAGCAGGACCAAGACATACCAGCCACAGGAGAGCGGGGATGGAAGATGGAGGGTTGCCCAGGAACATAATCTTAGTTTTGTCCCCATTGAGCTTGAGGCAAGAGAGTTCCATCCATTCGGCCACCGCCTCTAGGCAAGGACCTAAGGTGCTAGATGACCCGTCAGAGTATTTAATGCAACTACTAACTGAGTGTCGTCTGCATAGGTGATGATCTTAATGCCAAATGAATGAACAATCTCCGCCAGGGGACTCAGGTAGATATTAAAAAGCGCAGGCCCTGAGGATCCCCATAGCTAAGAGGCAACTGGGAGGACACCACATCTCCTTCAAAGACTTTGAGGAAGCGGTTACTGAGGAAGGACTGGAACCAGGTTAGTGCTGTGCTTGTCACTCCCATGCTTTTAAGTCGATGAGTCAAGATGTTATGGTTAACAGTGTCAAATGCGACACTGAGGTCCAGGAGGATGTGATATTAATATGTTTCTCAATCAGCTTACTCAGCAAAGGGAGAAGGGAAATTGGGCGATAGTTGGCCAGATTGGATTGGTCCAGATTCGTTTTCTTCAGGAGGGCCCTGACCATCGCACATTTCCATGCCGTGGGTACCATACTGGAGGTGATGAAAGAATTCAAAATATCAAGGATAACCGGGCGAATGGAATTAATAGCTAAGGTGAGGGTGCGGGGGGGGCAGGGTCAGATGGAGAGCCTGAGGTTACTCTGGAGATGATCAGGTCCAGTGAATCAACATCTAGGAGAGGAAATTGCTGTAACAAGCGTTTGGAATTAGATTGAGGGCTTCTTATTCTGGTCACCAAGGACTCAATCGGTGTGGTGGGGAAGGACATATAAATGTTTTGGATTTTTTGGTTGAAGAAAGCTGCCAAATTATTGCAGCGAGTTAGTGCTCCCTCTGTTATCTGAGGTTTTTGGGGTAAGGTGGTGATTGATTTGGCAATACGAAAAATCTCTTTGGGTGAATTTGCGGCAGTACCTATTTTCTCTTCATAGAATGTGGTTTGGGCAGTTTTTATTTCTAATTTGTGTAGCCTTATTGCCTTCCTATAATCCAATCTCCTAACCTCTGAGAAATTATGTCTCCGTCTTCTTTCTAGTCTTCTACATGATTGCTTTAAGTACCTCAATTTGGAGGAGAACCATGGAGCTGTTTTCTGTCTCTTTTATATGAGTGGGTTCCTTAGGGATAATTAGGTCAAGAGAACTTTGGATCCATGCATAAAAATTGTTACTGGCAAAATTAGGATTAGGATCGCTGAGTAGTCTTGTGTCTTCATGAACTACTGTCCAACGATCGGAAGAGAGCCTAGACCATTTCCTTTCCAAGATCGGTACAGCTCTATGGGGGGGAGGAGGCACGAAGGTCTCCCAACATAGGGGAATCAGAAAGTGATCCATCCTGGGGAGTGAAGTAGGGGAACCTACAACAAGGTTGTGCATGTTACTAACCACATGATCAAGAAGTTGGCCCCTGACATGTGTAGAGGCGAATCCATTTTATTTGAGTTGGAGCGTCAGGAGACTCAGTAGTAGTTCACTGGTTACATGGTTGGAGGGGTTATCTAGATGGATATTGAAATCCCCAAGCACCGTAAAATTAGCTGGGGCCAGTGCTAGATTGGCAACTAATGTGGAGAGATTAGGAAGGAATTGGCCAAGGGCTCCCGGGGGGCGATAGAGCAGCAAAATGGAGAAGGTGCTCATTGGCGAAAACTCTAAGGAGAAGGCCATGCTCTCACAATCTGATAGCTTATTCAATGTGGTTCGGCAATTGAAAGTATCTTTAAATATAATGGCCAAGCCTCCGCCTCTGCTGGTCTTGCGATCGGCTCTGAGTATTGAATAACCTTGAGGAAGGGTTTGGATGATAGCAGGATCGGCTTCAATCTGAAGCTAGGTCTCTGTCACAAAAAGAGCGTCTGGCTTGAGCTTATCTATTGGTAAAGCTAATTCAAGAGAGTGTTTAGGGGGCGATCTACAATTTAAAAGAAACATCCTTATTGGGAGTCATGCCTCCTCTCAGCATTCAGCACAGTTAATCATGACAACCTCCTATCCATTCTGAAGAATAGAATGGCTTTCTCAGGTCAGGTGCTACAATGGTTCTTGTCCCTCCTCCACCACAGATCACAAAGAGTCAAGGCAAACCACTCCCGCTCCTAGGCCTCTCCAGTACTAATAGGTGTCCCCCAAGGAACAGCCCTATCGCCTATTCTCTTCAACCTTTTCTTGGAACCTTTAGCTTATTCTCTAAATTCCATGAACATTATTTTCAAAATAATGCATAGAACAGTAGTGATGGCTAGAACAGTCGCACATCAGAGTCTTTCAGTAACCCAAAGTTATTCTGTAGATATCATGGAAAGAGATTACGGTGCCATAACACAGGCATCCCACTACCAAGGATGTCTAACCCACAAGTATAAAATACCTGTGATCAAATGTCTTAAGAATTAGTTGTTCCTTGGCACTCTAATATTTAGACTTCATCAATTTGAAATATTTGTCATAAGGTATCTAAATGAATGGCCAGTAGTCAGAGTCTTACAAAAACATATGCCTCATAAGTAAAGGAACATTATAGTTGTATCTGAAAAGAAGAGAACATCCAAGAATTCCGGTATTTGACGTGTTTGATTTAATGTATACTCAAGAGTATTTAGACACCACGTAACATTGAAGATCAAGTGGCAGAAAAAAAGGTATTAATTAATTAATTAATTAATTGCAGGTTTATATAGCGCTAGGATCGACTCCCGGAGGAGTATCTCCGCGCTTCGACCGCTGCGAAACCCTTCCTGGCTTCCCTGAGAGATGGTCCCTTAATGGGTATCTCCAGGGTGAGACCAGGCATCCCCGGCGGTCTGGTGGGGCCGTTAGTGAAGATGAGGCAAGCTAATGCCTAGAGTTGCTGAGTGTGATCGCTGATCAGACTGGGCACCGAGGCGAGAGAATTATCGAGTCCGCTGACCCTGGTCCAGAAACCTGCCGCGTCGGGAATCGAACCCTGGTCCCGGGCCGTCCTCTGCTCTCGGGTCTGCCGCCTCTAACCAGTGAGCCACACTACTTCACATCACAGTAAGTACATGATACATCGTTTTATTGAGCATGTTGAGCACTAAAGACAAGAAGTAACGGCCAATTGGGGGGTCCTAGTCCTTTCCCAGTCTTGATAGTTGGAAGACAGCCAATGACAGCCTGTTTATCCAAAAATCTCATCTCCGGATGACATCATCTCACTTAACTCTACCCTCATGTCTACACAAAATTGGTTAATGGACAACAATCGCCTGCTCAACACCTCCAAAACTGAATTCCTTCTTATCGCGCCTTCAAACCACATCCCTAAACTAAACCTTTGGTTCAATCACCTCACTGCTTTCAACTGCACCCCTCTCATCAGAGACCCTGCCAAATCCCTTGGAATCACCCTGGACAACCACCTGAATATGAAAAATCACATCACCAATGTGTGTGAGGGAGCTAATCACTTGACGAGGACACTTAGAAACATCAAACCATTCCTCCCACAATCCGACTTCAAGCAGGTGGTCCAATCGCTTGTCTTGCTGAGGCTTGACTATGGCAGCGCTACTCTCTTTGGCCTTCCCAAATACACCCTGGCTCCACTAAGGGCATCACTGACCGCTGCAGCTTGATTGGTGTCTGGTACAAAACGAAATGAGCACATATACCCAGTCCTAAAATCTCTTAAATGGTTGTTCTACAAAGCTAGACTTTGGTTAAAGATTGCCGTTCTGGTGCACAATGCTCTGCATCTGAATACTCCCAGATACCTAGTGCAAAAGGTTGAATTATCATGTGGTGGTAGAGCCTCAAGAAGCGCTAACACTTTCCTTCTGAAACAACTCATACTTAGCAAAAGAGAACTTGTCACCGAGCCCTCTCCAGTGCGGCCCCAAAGATATGGATCTCTCTTCAGCCGTAAATTCGCAGAATCTCCTGAACGACTGCTTTCAAACTGGAAGCCAAAAGAGTCCTAATGATTAAATTTTTACCATAATTGGGGTAAGTTTTTCCTGCTCAAAGCTAGTGATCCTACATTCACTGTACAAACTTTTGATGCTGTCCTTCCTTACAAATAGTGTGCCTTCCTTCGTAGCCTGCTATAGACCTGTTTATTGTGTTACTCATGCTGTCTTATTTGCCTTGTAATTATGTGATTATTCCTTGTTTTTTACTTTTTTTTTTGTTTTGTATTCTTACTCAATGTCGTCATTGCTCTTATGTCCTGCCTTCCATAATTTTTTGAAAGCGTTCTGATATCCTTCGGTATATTCTTTGCCCTATATAAAACTTTATAAATAAATAAATAACTTTAACACAGTGGCAAAGTGAGTCCCATGCTCTCCACACCACTGGAGTCAAGCTATCCTGGCTGAAGACAGCTGATAGCCAGAAACCGGTCCTAGGATGCTTAATTCCGGTCCAGGAAAGACATGGCTTGGCAGTTCGGGCTGGACTGTTCCCATGAGGCACAGGGTCAAGGCTGATTTGCATATGGCCATGTCTGAACTGGGGTGGTGTGGAGTGCAAAAAAACGATGGATTTATTCCCAGATCTCTGTACTGGGGTGAATGTATGACATTGTTCTTCATTCTGTCCATCAACTGTGGTTTTTGCATTTGTCACCCCGAGTGGGATGGGTATGCTCATACGTGAGTCCCATGCTCTCCACACCACTGGAGTCAAGCTATCCTGGCTGAAGACGGCTGATAGCCAGACACCGGTCCTAGGATGCTTGATTTCGGTCCAGGAAAGACATGGCTTGGCAGTTCGGGCTGGACTGTTCCCATGAGGCACAGGGTCAAGGCTGATTTGCATATGGCCATGTCTGATCTCTGTACTGGGGTGAATGTATGACATTGTTCTGCATTCTGTCCATCAACTGTGGTTTTTGCATTTGTCACCCCGAGTGGAATGGGTATGCTCAGACGTGAGTCCCATGCTCTCCACACCACTGGAGTCAAGCTATCCTGGCCGAAGAGGGCTGATAGCCAGAAACCGGTCCTAGGATGCTTGATTCCGGTCCAAGAAAGACATGGCTTGGCAGTTCGGGCTGGACTGTTCCCATGAGGCACAGGGTCAAGGCTGATTTGCATTTGGCCATGTCTGAACTGGAGTGGTGTGGATTGCAAAAAAACGATGGATTTTGGCCAAGATCTCTGTACTGGGGTGAATGTATGACATTGTTCTGCATTCTGTCCATCAACTGTGGTTTTTGCATTTGTCACCCCGAGTGGGATGGGTATGCTCAGAAGTGAGTCCCATGCTCTCCACACCACTGGAATCAAGCTATCCTGGCTGAAGACGGCTGATAGCCAGAAACCGGTCCTAGGATGCTTTATTCCGGTCCAGGAAAGACATGGCTTGGCAGTTCGGGCTGGACTGTTCCCATGAGGCACAGGGTCAAGGCTGATTTGCATATGGCCATGTCTGAACTGGGGTGGTGTGGAGTGCAAAGAAACGATGGATTTAGGTCCAGATCTCTGTACTGGGGTGAATGTATGACATTGTTCTGCATTCTGTCCATCAACTGTGGTTTTTGCATTTGTCACCCCGAGTGGGATGGGTATGCTCAGACGTGAGTCCCATGCTCTCCACACCACTGGAGTCAAGCTATCCTGGCTGAAGACGGCTGATAGCCACTAACCGGTCCTAGGATGCTTGATTCCGGTCCAGGAAAGACATGGCTTTGCAGTTCGGGGTGGACTGTTCCCATGAGGCACAGGGTCAAGGCTGATTTGCATATGGCCATGTCTGAACTGGGGTGGTGTGGAGTGCAAAAAAACGATGGATTTAGGCCCAGATCTCTGTACTGGGGTGAATGGATGACATTGTTCGGCATTCTGTCCATCAACTGTGGTTTTGGCAAAGTGAGCAAGGGACCCACGTCCTGGCATACCCTGCCAACTTAGGGCGAGCAAGGCAAACACAAGGAGATGATGGACGGATCGAGTAAACTTTTCAGACACTCACCCCAGTCACAAATCTGGGTTGAATCCATCATCGCTCTTTTGCTCACTTCGCCACTCCAGTTCAGACACAGCTATATGCAAATCAGTCTTGACCATGTGCCTCATGGGAACAGTCTCTGTCCATCATCTCCTTGTGTTTGCTTTGTTCGCCCTAAGTTGGCAGGGTATGACTGCGCTCCGGGCTTTGCTAACCAGGCCCAGAGCCATTTCTCTTTTAAAAAAAATGTATATGGTAATTAAATAAAGAAAGAAAGAAATAAACAAATAGGTGTAGATACAATTGCCACTGACAACTGACAGTAAGTTCCTAGTATATGGTAGGGCATGCAGATGCCCAGCAGCTTTGAGACAGTCAAGTTTGCACTGCTGTGTTGCCTGCCGTCATTTTAAAAGGCAGCCCTGCTTTGTAATCTGCTTTTAAATTAAAATTACATGCAAATTTGACTTTGAATTTAAAGGTACTTCCAAAGTAGTAAACTACCTTCTGATTATACATAAGTCACCCCTAAGGTCTATCCTAGGTGGCCCCAGTATAGGGTGTCATGTAAAAATAAACTGGGGCATTTTAAAAGATGGCCTGGTGAGGGGAACACTACCCATTTCGTTTTTTCTCCATTGTAGAACTTTGCCTCCATAGGCTAACCTGGGGATACTTTAATACAGTGTAAATATTGATAGGAGTGAGCTTTAATATTGTCTCAAGATTGGTAATGATAAAGCCAAGAACTTGCCACATGGTCGAATTTATCATAACTATTGCAGAAAAGAAGTTAAAGAACTTTCTTTTCTGTGAGCCAAATCCCAGCCTTCTAGCAGCCTCTCCTTTTTGGCCAGCCCTCAACAGGCTTAGCCAAACTGCTTTGATGAAGTTATAAGTGGCCTGCACAAAGACAGAGGTTATCTGATGGCGGGAACTCTGCAGCTACAGAGCGCTGGCTAGGACAGGGGCTGGGGGAATCAAACTGGGGTTCAAAGAGAGCAGGATAGTAAGGAATGCCAGCCAGGCCTACCCACTCTTCCTGCACCATCCAGCAGAATGGCAGCCTCAGAAGTGGAATTTGCAGGAGGTCTGGACAGGGAGTAATAAGGGAAATGAGCCACTCCAGTGGGTTGGTTTAGCCAGCTCGTACTCCCAAGGAGAGGAATTCTCCATCTTGAATTTTAAAGTGTAGTTCCGTGGTTTGAGGGTCCATGGTTCGGTTGTTCCGAACCCGTTCAATAAAGGTCGTCGGAAATAGACGATTTTGGTGTCAGCGGACCGCAAATCACGAATGCGGTATGTACGAGTGTTTTCGCATTAATCGATCAGTGAGAACACTACGTATTTAGAGATTTTGTTCAAACCTTTGGGTTCCATTTTGTGTGTGGCAGCCATTTTGTGTGGTTGCCCTCACATAGGCCAATGACTACGGCCGAACGAGTTTTTGGGACACGTACACCTTAGCTGACTTCTGAATGACCTGGCCGAACTGACTCCCTTGCCCGAGGCTGACCTCGTTGAGCCAGTTCCTTGTTAAGCAGCTGGTCAGATAAGATCAAAGAGCAGGACATGCCAGAGTTTACAGTACACTGCAGGAGGGAAGGAAACTGACCCCAGAAAGAATTCAAGCTATTGTGAAAATGAGCGTTCCTAAGACACAGAGAGAAGTACGTGCGTTTTTGGGTATTACATCGTACTGTAGACAGTGGATTCCTAATTTTTCCTTGCTAGCGAAACCTTTGATAGCTCTTACTGTTAAGGATACTCCAAATCCTATTCCTTGGACTGATGAATGTCAGAAGAGTTTTTCTGAATTATGCAATGCGTTGTGTTCGGCTCCTGTGTTGGGTACTCCCGACTACAGTAAGCCTTTTACATTGTATGTTCATGAGAGAGAGGGATGTGCATTGTCAGTCTTGACTCAACAGTTCGGCGATAAGCAGCGTCCATGTGCGTACTTTTCGTCGACTTTAGATCCGGAAGCTAGAGCATTGCCGAGTTGCTTGAGAGCTACAGCAGCAGCGGCTGTTTCAATTCGACAGTCTGCTGGTTTGGTTATGGACAATACCTTAGTGGTAATGGTTCCACATGCAGTGGATACCTTGTTGAACCGTACCAAGACACAGCACTTAACTAGTGCTCGGTTGTCGGGTTACGAGCTGACCTTGTTAGCGAGTCATGTGCATATTAAGAGATGCAACACGTTGAATTCAGACACGTTGTTGCCAATTTCAGTTGAGACAGACATTGAAAAACAGCATGATTGTTTTCTGAGAACTGAAGAAGAAACAAAAGGGAGGATTGACCTTAGGGACACTTCCCTTCCAGAGTGTGATGGCACTTTGTGGGTTGACGGTTCGTGTTTTAAGTTGCCGAATGGTGATACGACTGCGGCATATGCTGTTACGACTTTGCATACGATTGTTGAAGCTGCACGTATCCCACATAATTCAGCACAAGCAGCGGAGTTGATTGCATTAACGAGAGCATGTGTGTTGGCAAAAGGTAAACAAGTAAATGTGTACACTGATAGTCAGTATGCCTTGCCGTGGCTCATAGTTTTGGACGTTTGTGGCGTGAACGTGGGTTCTTGACTTCGCATGGAACGAAGATCCAGCATGGGCAGTTGGTGAATGAACTTCTTGAATCTCTTAATTTACCATTGCAAGTAGCGATTGTGAAATGTAGTGCCCATAAGAAAGTTACGGATGATGTTGGTTGCGGAAATGCGTTTGCGGATGAAGTCGCGAAAGAAACTGCGAGAAATGTGATGAGCCGAATGTATGTTGCAAGTCCGGCGAGATGGGTTCCAGAGAAGAGTATGTATACGATTGAGAGTGTGAAATCCATTTAAGCCGAAGCTACAGAGAAAGAGTTGAATGAATGGAGAGAAAGTAAGGGTAGACTGAATGGATTGACTGGATTCGAATGGTTGTTGGACTGATTTGTCTGAGCATCAGAGATGGTTGTTGCCTAATGCGTATGTGCTTCCAGTTGTTACAATGGCTCATGGCATGTACATATCAGCGTGAAAGGGATTTGCAAGTTGTTGGCTCCGGTTTGGCAGAATTCGGGAATTCCAAAATGTGCAGAGAACTTGGTTAAGAAATGTATGATGTGCTGGATGTATAATCCTGGTAAGGGAACTCCAACACCAGCTGGTCATTTTGCTCCTCCTACGTATCCGTTCGAGGCTTTGCAGCTAGACTTTATTCACATGGAGAGATGCCACAACTTGAAATATGTTTTTCTAGATGGGTAGAAGCTTATCCCCTTAAGGACAATACTGCCTTGTCCCCAGCGAAAGCCCTAATCAAAGAATTTTTCCCTAGATTCGGAATGCCGAGAATTATCTGGAGTGATAATGGGAGTGAATTTGTGGGTCAAGTCATGAGGAGAGTGTGTGTGGGATTAGGAATCCGGCAGAAATTCCACGCTGCAAATTACCCCCAATCAGCTGGTTTAGTTGAGTGCTATAATGGCACTTTGAAGCTAAAATTAGCCAAAATTCAAGCGAGCACTGGTTTACGGTGGCCAGATGCTTTGCCTTCAGCGCTTTTGTCCACAAGAATGACTGTGCATTCGAGAATGGGTCTGAGTCCATACGAGGTTGTCTTTGGTCGCCCAGCGAATATTTGGGGCGTACCAAGGCCAACTAGGTTCAGCGAAATTGAGTACCCTGTGTTGCTTGATTACTTGCGCAAACTGACGACTAAATTGCGTGTTTTAGACCAACAGGTGCACAATAGCCTACCACAAGATTCTGAGGATCTAGGCCACACAATTGAACCTGGAAGCTGGGTGTTTGTCAAGAATTTTCAGCGGAGCAAGAACGATCAGCCCCGCTGGACAGGACCCTATCAAGTGCTCCTGTCTACACACTCTGCAGTTCGAGTACAGGCAAGAAAAACTGGATCCACGACGTACACTGCAAGCGGGCTCCGTTGCCCTTACCGTATGACCGGTGGGTCCAGGAAGGACTTCAAGACTCTGAAACGGAAACTGTTCCACGATTTTTGCCATTCAGCGATGCCTGTCTGATTGGTACGAACTCTGAGAAGGAAAGTGACGATATCTTGCAAGAAGCTGTGCCTCCTCTGAATCGATTGAACACTACTAAGCCTGATTTGTTGTTTAAGGACCAAACGTTTCCTGGAAAGAGCCGCTATAATTTGCGACCGAGAGTCATGGACAAATAAAGTACAAATAAAGCTTTTATGATTTTTCTGTTTGCAGGTTAACTCTCCACCGAGGATCTACTCATTTTTGTTTTTCAAACCGCCATCCGGGTTCAGCTGTAGGGTCGCGGTTGCCGAAAGTCTTTGGAGTGCAAGCCTGAGACACTAGGTCGAGGGTACTGGTTGGCCTAAGGGAGTTGACCTGGGTTGACAGAGGCACTCCTTAGCATAGAACACCCTACCATCGCGAGCAGCATATTTAGTTAGGATGTATTTCTTCGAGTTGGAGAGACCTGCAAGGACAATGTTTTTTAAAAAGAAGATATGCAAACTCATATCAAAGAAACGTTTTATAATACTGTGTTTGCTTTTGCTATTGAGTTTAATGATATTTATAATTGGCTATGTGACATTCTCTTTTAAAGTGACGTTTAATCCCACTATGCAACCTACACTTCCACCCACCATTTCTTCTCATTCTTTTCATCCTTTGCCTGAACATGAGGTAGTTAGACGATTGGAATTCGCCAATAATTCCTTTATTCAACTTTTGCACCAATACCAGTTAGTAATGAACACAACGAACTGTTGGATTTGTGGTCTAATGCCCCATACGACCGATAAGGGCATTCCGTATTTGGTTTTGCCTTTTAGTTTGAATGGTTCTATTTGGGCTTATAGAACAATGTTCATCTATGCCCATAGTGTTTATCCCCTAAGTTCACCGAAGGACAACCTGAAGAATAGTGCTGTTGCTAGAGGCATAGTCGACATGGTTAACGGGACTAATGCAGTTGAAACTATTCCGACAGATGAGAAGCAACCATATAGTGGTTGGGATATTACTGGATATGGAGTTAGTCTGAGTGTTAACCAGCGAGCGAAAAGTTCTCCACCGATTTGGATAGTGCCCCATTAGGGTCGCTATTGTCTGCAGGGTAATGGCAAGAATCCGAGAGCTCAGCTAGGGAAGAGCGTTTGTACTGACACCTATGTATTTACATCTCAGTCTTCCCCAGCATTCCTAGCTGCTAATGGTACCTACTTTGTTTGTTATGACAAAGCTTATACATGGTTGCCCCCTGATTTTTCGGGCACATGTTTTGTTTCTTTCCTGTTGCCCCCCACTTTTACAGCTGCGGCAGATTACCATAAGACGAGAGTTGCCAGAGGTGTTTTTAGTCAAGAAGACACTGCAGGGCAAGAGTTGGGAGATTTCTTTAAGGGTTTTCTGCCATTCTGGGGACCGATGGCTAACAGCAGGAATATTCGCCAGTTGACGAGAGTGGTTGAGTCCACCATTGTCGAAACTGCTGGTGCCCTTAGTAACTTGACTGCTGAGCTCCAGTCTGATAGACTTATGACACTCCAAAATAGAGTTGCCCTTGATGTCATACTAGCAGATCGAGGTGGAGTATGTAAACTGATTCAATCGAGCTGCTGCGTTTTCATTCCAGACAACGCTCCGTCAGTCTTCCAGGCCATTTCCAAACTACATAAGATCTCCGATTCTGTCATTTGGATAAAGGAGATTGGTCATTGATGGGATGGTTATGGGGATTGATATCCACGTGGGGTTGGAAGATTCTGATGGTCATTGGGATGGTCTTAGCTATCCTTTTCATGTTCTGTCTCTGTGTACAGTGTGCTTCTGCTATTTGTGGCCTCTGTGCTACTTCGTGTGCAAGGAGACCTGTCCAGAGAGAGGTACTAAGTACGAGGATGATGCTACAACAACACATCGATGATCTGATGAATATAGATCCAGATTCAGATTGACATGGGTTTGGGTCTGTTGCCTATGTAAGGGCAAAAGGAGGGTCTGTAGTTCCGTGGTTTGAGGGTCCATGGTTCGGTAGTTCTGAACCCGTTCAATAAAGGTCGTCGGAAATAGACGATTTTGGTGTCAGCGGACCGCAAATCACGAATGCGGTATGTACGAGTGTTTTCGCATTAATCGATCAGTGAGAACACTACGTATTTAGAGATTTCGTTCAAACCTTTGGGTTCCATTTTGTGTGTGGCAGCCATTTTGTGTGGTTGTCCTCACATAGGCCAATGACTACGTCCGAACGAGTTTTTGGGACACGTACACCTTAGCTGACTTCTGAATGACCTGGCCGAACTGACTCCCTGGCTCGTTGAGCCAGTTCCTTGTTAAGCAGCTGGTCAGATAAGATCAAAGAGCAGGACATGCCAGAGTTTACAGTACACTGCACCCACCTTTCTATCTTGCCACTAATCTGTTTCTGCTCCTTCCTTTACGACATAATCACTGATTTGGGTTGAGGGTTTTATGATGGGTTTGTCCGGCCTGACTGAACAGGGTAGGGAATGTGCTTGGTTATTTCTGGTGGGCTGGACAACGGAAAATAGGATTGTCGTTATGTGATATGTTTGAAATGGCACTCTACGATTGGTCAGTTTGTATGAACCCAATGTTAATTTGGAATGTTGCCTGAGGCTTGATTTTTGGCATAAAAGACCATGCTCCGCGCATTGAATTTGTGCAGTCTCTAGCGGACCACCCGTGTTGTGCTTCGTAGACCTCTGTTCCTGGTTGCAGCCAATAAACTTTGGTCTTTGACATCATCAAGAAGTGTCCTGTGTCTCTGTTTGCCAAGACAGGGGAACTATAACGCATCGGGCGTTTTCCCTGACGCAGCTGGGTTCTAAAACCCGGTCCTTCAAAAATGCAGTGCTTTGTGGAAAAAGAATAGACTACACTTTGGAAAAAGCTGTCAAGCTTTTGGGTGGCACCCTGTACACCATTGGTTGTGGTGCCCCCCTGCCTGTGGTCCCAGATCATTGAATACATATGTGAGAGCTGCATAGATCTTCTGCCTGAAACTCAAGGAGAAGAAGGACTGCCCTGCTGGAACCCTGGGCTGCATGACACAGGATTGCAATCTGAAGGACTGCACCTGCTGCACACTTGGAGCTATAGCCCTAAGAACTTTGCCTAGCGTCACAAAGTATTAAGAAGTGGACTCCCTGAAGGCAACAGGTTAACAGAGCTCAGCTGCTTCATCTCCCCCAAGAAGTCTCCAGCCTGGAGTGCGTCCAGTGGACTTTTAAGGATTTGGCCAGGTGCCTTTTGGGAACTGTAGCCCCACATCCGAGGAGCAACTTAGAGACTTTGGAGTTTTGCATTTGTGTTTTGTACACGTCGACCCCTCAAGAGGAACTTCAGGAAGAAGTTCTGGGAGTTTGCAGATGTTTGGAGAAACTTTAAAAAAGCTTTATAAGGTGACCGCCCCAAATAGCGAGTCAAGCCAGCTATCTTGCACGCAACACAGCCTTCATTTCAGGTTCATCCCACTGAAACTGGGGATAAGTGTCTATGGTGAGACAAGAGTTGGGAACTACAGAAGGAGAAAAGGGCTCTCTGTTTATTTTCCACTGCCTGTGGTTCCTGTGAGGGCATAGGTAGCTTTGGAGTTGCTATTAGTATCATAGTATCAAGGGGCAGTTGAAATCCCAGTGAACCCTTAAATGATGCCCATGATGGGGGGGGTGGGGGGGGGGAGCAAGCAAATAAACGTGTGCAATGTGTAAACTCAAAAGTGGCATATGGGTGGTATACAAGTCAGAGAAGGAACCAGATATGTTTGAGTTTTTTGGGTGCCACCAGGTTGCCTTGTTGCACATTGTGTTCTCTTTGAGAGCTTGTGCTACATCGTTCTGAAATCCATCCTCTTTATTGTGTTTAGTGTTGGGACAATGCATATAATCTGCTCTTCTGGGGCAATATGACATTGTATTAGAATTCCCCTGATTAGATTTGGCCTTCAGCACTTGGTAGTAAAGCGCATATGGCTCCATTTTGATTTTTGTCCTTACTTCTGCTTGAACAAATGTGAGAGTAACTGGGTTTAATTTGCAAGTCACCATTTCTGAATTCTCCTAAGCTGTAAATTCCTAGATGCAGCTGCTACATTTATAAGATGCACTTCAGTATAGTAATGAGGAAAGGATTTCCATTATTGGGCACAGACACAGTAGGTATGAAGAACTGCATATGCAAAGTTTCTTTGGGGAATTTCCCCTATTCTTCACATAGAGAATTTTACTTTTAAGGGAACACTTGCCTCCCAGAAAATAAGCTTTTGGAGATTATTGTTGCTAAAGATTTCTAGCACTAACAATAATGATGGTGTGAAGGTATGAAAGCCATATCTTGATGACATAGAATGAGGGGAGGTATTTTGTCTTTTTTAAGTGCTTGTTTCCCTTTCACAAATGTTTGTGTGCACCTGCCCTGAGTGCCATGTAACCGAAATATTTGGTATTCTTAACCTTTGAGCTGTTAATAAAGACATTGAACCTGTGTCTGCTTCACATGTCTTTTTTACACTTTCACTTTAATTCAACAACACAAACGCTATTGGATAGAATGTTTGAAATGGTCTCCGCCTCTAGTAGTCATATAGTCTGAATTCCAGACCCTCAGTTTTACCTTGCCTGTGCCATTACAGACAAAATATGACATGTTTTGTTACCCCATGAGGGACTGCCCATACTGAACTGCAAGCCCAGGTCCCCTCTGTGAGAAAATGCCCCTTTCTGCTTGATCACCCCTGTTTTTTTGTGAATTTTATTGCCGGGGTTTAGACTCTGCATACAGGAACACTGGCTAGCTCCTGCTCCGTGTATATGCGCTGTCTCCTAAAACATGTTGTAATTGGCTAATCCCTAATTGGCCTATTTAACTTTCCTATAAGGTCATAATATATGGTGTCCCAAAATAGAAACCCATTGAATAGAAAGTTAACTGTCACCAAAAGACTACAGCACTTCTGTGTCATCCACTAGTGTGAAAAGGCTTGATTCTAGGCCAACCAATGCTTTACAACTGCAGTCCAACCAATGACCTTTGTTGACAAGATAAAGCCTCCCTTTAAATATTAACAAGTCCTCAATTTGTTGACCTTGTAACCCACAAGGTAGGGTGCATGATATTTAAAAGTAGAATACGTGGAAATTTAAATTTAACATGTCCTTACTGTGACTAGTCCCAAAGAATTTTACTATCTCAGCCTTGGGAGCTGCTTGAACAATAATTTAAGGATTGTTTTTGATATTTATCAATAGCCCAATCCAATGGTAAACTCAGATTTGAAGAGATATTAAGGAAAATACACTCTTAGAAAGTTAAATGTTCTCTACCTGAAGCTCCAGGAGGCTAATTTGCATTAGCCTACAGCTGTCATCCACCTGGTAAATGGCTGATGCAGATGAAGTGTGAAAACTGCTCCCAGAGCTGAGACAATGGCATGGGTGTGTGGAGGTGTTTTTGTTACCCTGGCAGGAAGACCAGTAGGGCTATGGCCAGGAGCTCAATTTACTTCAAAGGGGCTTTCCGCTGTCACAAGTAGATGTCAGAGAACACCAGAACAGCCCCCTTCCTTTATCCTCTGAGTCAGGCAGGCACCAAACTCAGTTGGAGGGAAAGCTGCCAACAGTTCTTGTTTTTTTTTTACCACAGTGGAGAGGCTACTCATTATCTTGGCCATTATCTGAACCACAGGAGAAGCATTTCTCCATCTTGGATTTAGTGAGTGAGGGACACTGTGAGATTGCTTGAAGTAGGGCACACAGAAAGACACAGAAACTGCTGCAAAAGTGCTTTTTTGAGCTGTTTTAGCTCAAATTTTCAAAAATTCCTTCTTCGGTTTCCCCTTTTGGATTTTTTTAAAGGAGTGGGTGTAACTTGCATAATTCTCTCTAGTGTAAGTACTTGTAATTACTGCATAATTACTCGTAATAATGCGAAATTGTGTGAGAAGCATAATACAGCATTTAATGCAATTTTATTAATTGCGAAATGCACCCTCGCATCCACAATGGGCTTGAGGATGCATTTTGTGCTAAGAAAATAGCACAAAATGCTACAGGACACTAACAGCGTTAGCCAACAGCTGCTAGCTTTCTCTTTGATTGTTGTTTCTTTGTTAGCTTTTTCTGCCCTAAATTACTCACATAATTTCAGTAAGTTTGCATCACAAGAGTAATGTATAATAATTTAAATTACTTCGATACTGCTGGCCTATTTTTTTTTCATTTTGGTGCCATTTTGTTCGTTAACTTTTTCTCTATTTTTATAAATTAGAATGGGATTTTTTATTGTGTAGCATTTTTGAATTGTTGAATGTTTTAGTAGTTCTAAATGCTCTACAAATTAAATTGAGCCTCTCTGCTTTGTGATATAGCTATCAGGGATTGAGCTCAGGTTTAAAAATACTGATCTTCTTAACTGGACCTAACAACATAGCGACCTTATTACTTATGGCCAGGACAGGACTAGTTACTGGGCGTTTTGGAATGCCTCTGATCTGGGGGCTGATTTTGTTGATGGGGACCTGCGTGTAATGAACGAAATTTGTTTTGCTTTAATTATTTCGAAGTACACGCATGTCTCCATGAACAAAATCAGTCCCCACCGCAGTGAAATCAGCCCCCAGCTCGGCAGCATTCCAAAAAACCCAGTAGTCAGTCCGGCCCTGCTTATGGCGGACTATCATCCACCTCAATTAATAATTCACTTACTCATTCTCTCTGTACACGAACACACGCAACCACACACCGGTTTTGACCTTATTGGGCCTTATTGTTTAGAAAGAGTTTGAAACCTTCACTTCAACAAATGAATGAGGTGTACAATGAATTTATTTGAGATACCTTCATTGCAGGCTGTAGAAATCGGATTATTTTTAGTTCTGTAAATCAGATAGAATCAAATGCTTTTGAAACTCAAAAATGTATGCAAATCTGTTCATTAATGTTGCTCTTTAAATACTTGCTGATCAGAGTCTGTATTTACAACAAGGGGTGGTGAGGGACAGAGTCTCTGAATTAAGCAGAAAACTCTCACCCAGTCAAGAGATCAGGGCTAGATCCAACACCGTTTTTTAGCTCACTGCACCATCCCAGTTTCAGAACCTGGCTGTATGCAAATTAGTCTGTTCCTGTCCCAGTGCATGATGGGAACAGGGCAAACCAAACTACAAAAGCCAATTCTTACACTGGGAAGGAAACAAGCTCCCGGGGACCGGTTTCTGGCATTACAGCCGTCTTCGGCCCGGTTTGCTTGAATCCTGATGGTGCAATGAGCAAGGGACTCACATCTGAGTATACCCTTCCACGCTTAGGGTGGACAAAAATATTTACAACAAGGGGTGGTGAGGGACAGAGTCTCTGAATTAAGCAGAAAACTCTCACCCAGTCAAGAGATCAGGGCTAGATCCAACACCGTTTTTTAGCTCACTGCACCATCCCAGTTTCAGAACCTGGCTGTATGCAAATTAGTCTGTTCCTGTCCCAGTGCATGATGGGAACAGGGCAAACCAAACTACAAAAGCCAATTCTTACACTGGGAAGGAAACAAGCTCCCGGGGACCGGTTTCTGGCATTACAGCCGTCTTCGGCCCGGTTTGCTTGAATCCTGATGGTGCAATGAGCAAGGGACTCACATCTGAGTATACCCTTCCACGCTTAGGGTGGACAAAAATATTTACAACAAGGGGTGGTGAGGGACAGAGTCTCTGAATTAAGCAGAAAACTCTCACCCAGTCAAGAGATCAGGGCTAGATCCAACACCGTTTTTTAGCTCACTGCACCATCCCAGTTTCAGAACCTGGCTGTATGCAAATTAGTCTGTTCCTGTCCCAGTGCATGATGGGAACAGGGCAAACCAAACTACAAAAGCCAATTCTTACACTGGGAAGGAAACAAGCTCCCGGGGACCGGTTTCTGGCATTACAGCTGTCTTCGGCCCGGTTTGCTTGAATCCTGATGGTGCAATGAGCAAGGGACTCACATCTGAGTATACCCTTCCACGCTTAGGGTGGACAAAAATATTTACAACAAGGGGTGGTGAGGGACAGAGTCTCTGAATTAAGCAGAAAACTCTCACCCAGTCAAGAGATCAGGGCTAGATCCAACACCGTTTTTTAGCTCACTGCACCATCCCAGTTTCAGAACCTGGCTGTATGCAAATTAGTCTGTTCCTGTCCCAGTGCATGATGGGAACAGGGCAAACCAAACTACAAAAGCCAATTCTTACACTGGGAAGGAAACAAGCTCCCGGGGACCGGTTTCTGGCATTACAGCCGTCTTCGGCCCGGTTTGCTTGAATCCTGATGGTGCAATGAGCAAGGGACTCACATCTGAGTATACCCTTCCACGCTTAGGGTGGACAAAAATATTTACAACAAGGGGTGGTGAGGGACAGAGTCTCTGAATTGAGCAGAAAACTCTCACCCAGTCAAGAGATCAGGGCTAGATCCAACACCGTTTTTTAGCTCACTGCACCATCCCAGTTTCAGAACCTGGCTGTATGCAAATTAGTCTGTTCCTGTCCCAGTGCATGATGGGAACAGGGCAAACCAAACTACAAAAGCCAATTCTTACACTGGGAAGGAAACAAGCTCCCGGGGACCGGTTTCTGGCATTACAGCCGTCTTCGGCCCGGTTTGCTTGAATCCTGATGGTGCAATGAGCAAGGGACTCACATCTGAGTATACCCTTCCACGCTTAGGGTGGACAAAAATATTTACAACAAGGGGTGGTGAGGGACAGAGTCTCTGAATTGAGCAGAAAACTCTCACCCAGTCAAGAGATCAGGGCTAGATCCAACACCGTTTTTTAGCTCACTGCACCATCCCAGTTTCAGAACCTGGCTGTATGCAAATTAGTCTGTTCCTGTCCCAGTGCATGATGGGAACAGGGCAAACCAAACTACAAAAGCCAATTCTTACACTGGGAAGGAAACAAGCTCCCGGGGACCGGTTTCTGGCATTACAGCCGTCTTCGGCCCGGTTTGCTTGAATCCTGATGGTGCAATGAGCAAGGGACTCACATCTGAGTATACCCTTCCACGCTTAGGGTGGACAAAAATATTTACAACAAGGGGTGGTGAGGGACAGAGTCTCTGAATTAAGCAGAAAACTCTCACCCAGTCAAGAGATCAGGGCTAGATCCAACACCGTTTTTTAGCTCACTGCACCATCCCAGTTTCAGAACCTGGCTGTATGCAAATTAGTCTGTTCCTGTCCCAGTGCATGATGGGAACAGGGCAAACCAAACTACAAAAGCCAATTCTTACACTGGGAAGGAAACAAGCTCCCGGGGACCGGTTTCTGGCATTACAGCCGTCTTCGGCCCGGTTTGCTTGAATCCTGATGGTGCAATGAGCAAGGGACTCACATCTGAGTATACCCTTCCACGCTTAGGGTGGACAAAAATATTTACAACAAGGGGTGGTGAGGGACAGAGTCTCTGAATTAAGCAGAAAACTCTCACCCAGTCAAGAGATCAGGGCTAGATCCAACACCGTTTTTTAGCTCACTGCACCATCCCAGTTTCAGAACCTGGCTGTATGCAAATTAGTCTGTTCCTGTCCCAGTGCATGATGGGAACAGGGCAAACCAAACTACAAAAGCCAAATCTTACACTGGGAAGGAAACAAGCTCCCGGGGACCGGTTTCTGGCATTACAGCCGTCTTCGGCCCGGTTTGCTTGAATCCTGATGGTGCAATGAGCAAGGGACTCACATCTGAGTATACCCTTCCACGCTTAGGGTGGACAAAAATATTTACAACAAGGGGTGGTGAGGGACAGAGTCTCTGAATTAAGCAGAAAACTCTCACCCAGTCAAAAGATCAGGGCTAGATCCAACACCGTTTTTTAGATCACTGCACCATCCCAGTTTCAGAACCTGGCTGTATGCAAATTAGTCTGTTCCTGTCCCAGTGCATGATGGGAACAGGGCAAACCAAACTACAAAAGCCAATTCTTACACTGGGAAGGAAACAAGCTCCCGGGGACCGGTTTCTGGCATTACAGCCGTCTTCGGCCCGGTTTGCTTGAATCCTGATGGTGCAATGAGCAAGGGACTCACATCTGAGTATACCCTTCCACGCTTAGGGTGGACAAAAATATTTACAACAAGGGGTGGTGAGGGACAGAGTCTCTGAATTAAGCAGAAAACTCTCACCCAGTCAAGAGATCAGGGCTAGATCCAACACCGTTTTTTAGCTCACTGCACCATCCCAGTTTCAGAACCTGGCTGTATGCAAATTAGTCTGTTCCTGTCCCAGTGCATGATGGGAACAGGGCAAACCAAACTACAAAAGCCAATTCTTACACTGGGAAGGAAACAAGCTCCCGGGGACCGGTTTCTGGCATTACAGCCGTCTTCGGCCCGGTTTGCTTGAATCCTGATGGTGCAATGAGCAAGGGACTCACATCTGAGTATACCCTTCCACGCTTAGGGTGGACAAAAATATTTACAACAAGGGGTGGTGAGGGACAGAGTCTCTGAATTAAGCAGAAAACTCTCACCCAGTCAAGAGATCAGGGCTAGATCCAACACCGTTTTTTAGCTCACTGCACCATCCCAGTTTCAGAACCTGGCTGTATGCAAATTAGTCTGTTCCTGTCCCAGTGCATGATGGGAACAGGGCAAACCAAACTACAAAAGCCAATTCTTACACTGGGAAGGAAACAAGCTCCCGGGGACCGGTTTCTGGCATTACAGCCGTCTTCGGCCCGGTTTGCTTGAATCCTGATGGTGCAATGAGCAAGGGACTCACATCTGAGTATACCCTTCCACGCTTAGGGTGGACAAAAATATTTACAACAAGGGGTGGTGAGGGACAGAGTCTCTGAATTAAGCAGAAAACTCTCACCCAGTCAAGAGATCAGGGCTAGATCCAACACCGTTTTTTAGCTCACTGCACCATCCCAGTTTCAGAACCTGGCTGTATGCAAATTAGTCTGTTCCTGTCCCAGTGCATGATGGGAACAGGGCAAACCAAACTACAAAAGCCAATTCTTACACTGGGAAGGAAACAAGCTCCCGGGGACCGGTTTCTGGCATTACAGCCGTCTTCGGCCCGGTTTGCTTGAATCCTGATGGTGCAATGAGCAAGGGACTCACATCTGAGTATACCCTTCCACGCTTAGGGTGGACATAAATATTTACAACAAGGGGTGGTGAGATAAATAACGGTGATGGATCAAGCCCTGATCTTTGGACTGGGTAAGAGTGGTCTGCTCAATTCAGACACTCTGTTCATCACCACCCCCTTTTCTGAATCGATCAGAGTCTGTAAGCTGCGTACATGTCACCTGTGCTTTAGGAGAATAGGATTTCACGCAGTCTTCATATTTTTATCAGTTAGTCACTTTAACCTCTTCGCCGCTAATGACAAGGGTAACTCGTCATGGACTTTCCATTGATTTCAATGGAAATTACAGCACCAGAGTAATTGTACCTTAGCAGCCAAGTGGATAAGGGTCATGTGTACCTACAGTGCATCATCACAATTTCTCACCTAGCAAAGCCACAATTTCAAATTTTGACCATGTGTTGCTCTGAGGATATTTATTTATTAAAGCACTCAATACTGCTGGAAGGATGTCATCCGAATGACAAGATGGTAAAGAGGAGGTGGTAAAAGAGGACATAAAGTAAGTGGTATTGGAGTGATTCACAGCATCCAGAAGTAACCAATTGAGTTCCTCATGTGAAGCGTGGACATTCAGAAATATTCATTGCATGGAAAAGATATTGTCATATCTGAAGGGAGCCGACACATATGAAAGCAGGAAGCCATGTCCCCTTCAGGCCGATGACCAAGAGCCTAGAATGAATTGTCTGGTAAGGCCTGTTAGAACAAGTTGGGCTTCAGCTCTCTTTTGAGTTTAGAGCTGAGGTGTTCCAAGTTACACTTTCTGTTACAGGGGGCAAAGGTCATTCTGTTGTTAGATTATGTTGTCAGGATGCACGAGGGCTTGCAGTTAATGAACATTTTAGTTAACTATTTTGGGCTCTTACACAATTATGCTCTATGAAGGATAGAAAACATCTTGAAAGTTACCCTCTTTTTGATGCCCATCCATTGTGGGCTTCAGAAGGTTGGGGTGATGGGTTCTGACATTTTTAACCCTGCAGATTGGCTTTGATCTAGCGGTTGAAGTATCTTCTTCTGGAGACCTAGGTATATGCTACTGCAGTAGTCAAAACGTGACCATGACTTTCCTGAACACATCAAGGGGAAAGTGAACATTTTCGATTACTGTAATCACCTTAGAATAAATGAGAGTTCATGGTCACCAATGACTTCGAGATTGCTCACTGTCAGCACTTGGACAGGGGGGTTACCCATCAGTTGGGCCACTGAACAGGAAAGGATGGAGTCTTTGAATTGAGTTTACCAAAAAGGAGAATATTCATGGTCGAGAATTTTCGTCGTTTACTTTTTCTCACCCTCTCACACAGAAAGACAACGCATGTAGTGATGTATGTTCTGCTGCCCTATTTTCAACTAATAAAATCACGACTAGTTGATAATCAGCACAGCTCTGCAAAGGCATCTTGAATTCCTCATAAACATCAGGAAGTGGACATACCCAAGCATTAAAGGGCCTTGAGGATAATGAAGAACCACAGGGGACCCTAAAAAAAGTGCCTTGAGTGTTTAGTCTATATCTCCTTAGCCTTATTTGCTGTGTGCAGTTAAGGAGGAATGATTTAATCCAAGCAGGGATAGGTTTAAAGAAGTGAAAAGTGATAACTTTTCAGTTGTGTGTTAGTCAGTCTTTTGGTTTCATGTCATATGACACATATTTCTCTTCTTGAGATCTTTCCACTTGTGTGGGACCAAAGACCTTTGCTATTATTTATATGTTTAAAATCCATGTTTTTGTGATTCTATGAGACCTTTTATGGGGGTTCTTCACCATATTACTAGGTTCAGTTTCCATTCTAGCTCTCTTCTGGGTATTGCTTTTGAATGTATCTGTTGTCATGTGCATCATCCTCTTCAACAGCCTTAGTTTTTTTAATTTTCATTTGCACAGCTAAGCAAATTTCTATTAGTTGGCGGCACTTATTTCTGATATCCTTCGTAGCATATTTTCCCATTCTACTTCCTGTTGACACACTCACCCCTAAATATGGCATCAGACTTTTTTAACTGCAACCGGTTCTACTTCTAGACTTCAATTGCCTTAGAGAATTTGTGTACTGGGGCCTCATTGACGGCAGATGATGATGATGATATAATAAGTCTCAGAAGACCCATCTAATGACCTGAGGCAGTTAGAGCAGTTTCTACCCTCGTCCTAGTTTTGCTGCTGCACCTCCTAAGTCTTTCATAAACATCAGGCATCAAACAATACCAGACCTGAGATATGTTTTACGGGGCTACTTAAGCGGGTGGCACAATCAGTTCCGAGGCCCACTAGCAGCCTTTCATTTAGAGTCCTTGCAGAGAGTCCTAAGGCCCACAGAAACAAGATCAGAAAAAATAGGAGGTGTGAAGGCAAAATGTTTAGGGAAACACCAGCCTATAACTGACAGGTTTAACACTATTTATATCTGGTAGTTCTTTTAGTTTTTTTATTTTAATGACTTATTGTCTCTTCAATAAGTTTATTATAGAAGGTTGCAATAGCGCTCGCTTTTGCATCTCCGTGAGTCCCCATCTTACTCTTTCAGGGCTACTGATCTATAGACCACCAGGACAGGCTACTGGCTTTAAAAATGCTCTCTTAGACACAGTTGGATCACTTGCTATGGGGACTGCCAATTTTAGCATTTTTGGCTATCTAAATCTCCATTTTGATCTTGCTCAGGACCAGACTATCAGCAGCTTTCTTGCTGATCTAGCTGCATTCCAACTCCATCAAATGGTCGCAAGCCCCACACACACAGAGGGTCATCTGCTAGATCCCATATTTACGAACATTGAGACCGCTACAGTGATGACCCCTACCCCGGTGGCCTGGTCCGATCATCTGTTGGTCGAAATGACTCTTCCTATATCAGAACAATTACATAAGAACACTCAACTGTCTGTCTATAAACGACCTTGGCGAAAGCTTAGACTCGAGGACTTTCACTATCTCCTTAGAGAGGTCCCTTTGGGTCCCTTTTACAATGTTGAGGCAGGCTACGAAATGTTCTGCGCCTGGATTACTCGGACGCTTGACTCCCTCATCCCAGCAACCTGGTTTAAAGGCCCCGCACCCAGGAATCTAGCCCCTGGTATAACGATACCCTGACTCTACTGAGAAAAGCATGGAAAAGAAATGAGCGGGACTGGAGGAAAGACAATGACCCGGGAAAAAAGCATTCTACTTGGCTGAATTAAAGGCATATCATAGAGCCATTTGCAAGACGTGGGCAGCCTATTATGACAACGAGATTAGACTTAGTCCTAACCCTGCCAAATTCATATTCAAAGTCCTTAAAGACCTCAGTGCCAAGAAAGTCCCGGTGCCGACAACCACTTCTGAATTCCATTGTGAAGAACTAGCCTCATTCTTCTTGGAGAAAGTACGGGCAATCTATCGGTCTTTTCCTTCTATGACCACTCCTTGCACATATACTCCCTCCAGACCAAGGCCGGCCTCTAGCCTTAAGGTTATTCCAGAGATCTCCTCCGAGGAACTTAGTAAACTGCTCGTGAAAATTAAATCTGGCTCCCCTGCCGACCCGCTTAAGCCGGCGCAGATCAGAGAATCCTCCTCGCTCTGTCTGACGCCTCTGTGCCAGATAATTAACGCCTCTTTCTCTTCCGCCACTGTGCCTGAAAAATGGAAACAGGCCAGGGTCTCCCCCATCCTTAAAAAACCCACCTTGGATTCAACAAAGCCTGAGAATTACAGACCTATTTCTCTCCTCCCCTGGGTGGCGAAGACTGCCGAAGCCCATGCTAACAGCATACTCACCAACTTCTTACCCTCTAATAACATTGTAGATGCTACACAACATGGCTTCCGCGCTGGGCATAGCACAGAGACTGCTCTCCTTGCTATGGCAGAACACCTGCGGACCATTCTTGACTCTGGTCAAACAGCGGCACTGATCCTACTGGATCTCAGTGCCGCCTTTGACACGGTTTTGCATGAGGTTCTGCTCCGCCACCTGGAGGAGGTAGGGATCTCAGATCTGGCCCTTGAATGGTTTAGATCTTTCTTGACTGGAAGATCCTTTCGTGTCTCCACTCCTCCATTTTTATCCCAAGCACATCCAATTGAGCAGGGTGTCCCTCAGGGATCGGCACTGAGCCCCACATTGTTCAATCTTTATGTTCAGACACTAGCTGCTGTCGCCAGACAGTGGGACCTCACTATGGTCTCATATACGAACGACACGCAACTGGTGGTTGCTCTAACGGATGGCTCGAGCCTGAACGTCTCCAAGTTTAAAAGTGGACTTACGGCCGTGGCAGATTGGATGACGTCTAATTACTTGCAATTAAATGCAAACAAAACTGAGGTTTTGATAGTCGGTAAGAACACTGACTTATGGGGTGACCATTGGTGGCCTAATGCCTTAGGTAAGGCCCCCGAACCTAGGAATGAAGTTAAGAACTTGGGGGTGTGGATGGACACCTCTCTTAGCTTCTGCTGCCACACTAAAAAAGTTGCTGCCACATGTTTCGGCATTTTACGAGGTATTAAACCTATCTAAAATTCTTTGACGCATCTACCAGACAGCTGATAATCCAGTCTACTATACTCTCTCACCTAGATTACGTTAGCTCCCTGCTTCTGAGGGCCAATCAAGCTGAGATCACCCGGATGCAGCGTATCCAGAACGCTGCTGCAAGAGCCTTAGTTGTCCTTCCCCGGTTCTGCTCCGTGGCCGATACCATCCGGAGGCTTGACTGGCTCCCTATGGCACAGAGGATTCAGTTTAAGACGCTTTGCCTGTCTTCTAAAATTCTGAAACCGGCTATGCCGGTTTCAGAATTTGCTTGATAACCTGCTGATCCCGTATGTCCCTTCCCGTGCATTACGCTCCACGGGGCAGCATTTGGTCACGGTGCCTCGGATAAAACGCTGCAGAACGGGAGGCCGTTCCTTCCAATATCTGGCAGCAAAATTGCGGAACTCACTACCGGCCCAAATACGAGAACTGGATGACCTGTTGACCTTCAGGAAGGCAGTTAAAACCCACCTCTTTCCCTCAAAAGAATAAATTCTTGCTGGAAGCTGTCTTGCTGGGCTTCACCGTAGTATGCTTTTCTTCTAGCTGCTGTAGGCGCCGGGACGCCCCTTTGCTGGGGCAGTTGAGCGCTATATAAGTAGTTATAACATAACAGTTATAACATAACATAAGACATACATATAATGCATCACAGCAGTATACATTGTTTCATTTAGTGGCAATGGAGGAGATATCCATGCAAAAGACCATATCAAAGGAAATCTGGTCTTGTTGCCACTGTGAAATGTACAGGTGACAATACAATAGGATATCCCAGGAGAATGGGTCAGCATATAATAAGTTGGAATAGCCACCCTTACAATACCGAAGCATTGGGAGTAGATACTATAATCAATTCAGTTGTTAAAGAGGCAATAAAATTACAAGACAACCAACAAAGCAAAGGTACTCAAAACCCAACATAGTGTGTCCCCAAATACAAACAACCACAGTGTAAACATAAAAGTGCAAAGGAGCTAGCAGTCTTACCAGGAAGGAGGGGGAGTAGTTAAGGGGAAGGTCCTCTTTGAAGGTGTCTGATCTATCTGATGTATACATGTCATCTGTGGAGGTCCAGTGGGGTGGAGCCGAGTGATTGGGATGTGGAGGAAGTAGGGTGGGACTCAGTAGCATGCGAGGTCTGAGATGCTTCAGTTGTCGAATATAAGTAATCAAGTAGGTATTGCCATATATACTTTGATCTTGACGTTGGGAGTTGAAGGGAACCAAACAGTTTGCTGTTGGTATCACAATATGTAATGCTGTCTAGTCAGTTTTCGACCATGGGCAGGTACTTTCCACCCTAGTATAACGCAATCCCATGTTTGGCCAATAGCAGGGCCATTGCCATAAACCATCTAATGCTTTGTGAAGATCTTGTATGTAGCCAACAGTGCAAAGAGCGGATTAGGGTCAAGATTAATGCCCACCATCTGAGTTGGGTGGGAGACTACCTCACCCCAGTAATTTTCAATGTGTCTACATACCCATGCCATGTGTATGAAGTTTGCAGCCGTGATATGATACTTGGGGCATTCTGAAGATCGGGTACAGTCATATCTATTTTGATCGCTTGGGGTGACATAAGCTTGTTGCAGAAATTTAAAGTGCATATGTTTGTGACAGTGATAAAGTGAGATCGATCAGGCTTGCGAACAACCCGTGGTCCATATCTTCCATCAGCAGAAGTCCTAAATCTACTTCTCAGTGAGTCCTGAGCTTTGTATCATGAGTAGGTACTAGGGCTACACTGGTGTGCTATAGCATCGAAACTAGTCGGCACCGTCAGCGTCGTTTATCACTAAGATTAATGGAAGGAATTTATCTGGTGCTAATGGGTAGGTCAGTATGTTGGTACGTAGTGCACTATGTATGCGATGCATGATAAAGCGGTCCATGGCAGTAGCTGTCGTGAAATTAGCATCTGTGGAGTGAATGATAGTGTGACCGTCATGGAAGAGGTCCCCAAACATGTGGAGGCCATTTTGTGCCATGATACGTTTGACTGGGATGGGAAGCTAGGGGTTGTCTGGCAGTTGTAAAGTGGGTGAATAAAGCAGTAGGCCATCCAAGGTAAGCTGAAGCTTCCGCAATGCCCAACACCTAGTAAACAGGGTTTGAATGTCTCTATGATTGAGGGGGGTACCCCGAGGCAATATAGAAGCTAGAGGTGTTGGAGAAGCTTGGTCCATCTCGGGCTAGGGAAGCCTGGCATCTGGATGGTACCAATGGTGGGTGCTGCCAAATAATGCAAGCTTAGGTGAGGTACACCAAATATGCGTCTTTCATACAGAAGTGTGAATGTTTCCCAGCTGACACACAGGCATTTGCCAGACCAAATACGTCTTAACAGAGGGCTGCATAATGTGGCAAGGAAAGAGTTGGTGAGCGGGATAGGAATATTGAGAAATAGATAAAGAAATTTAGGGAGAACCACAATTTTTATAATTTCGAACCGTCCGGCCATGGATAGTGGCAGTGGAATTCAGCGGTCAAGTCATCTTGATAGTTTGTCTATAGCAGGGTCATAATGTAATTAAACCACTTGTTCCTTATCTTGGTGTAGAAAAATGCCTTTTTGTTTAACTGGACTATTGCACTACGTCAGTGGGAGTGTTCATTGGATGGGTGTTGTGGTGGTAGTAACAGAAAAAATGTATCTGTAGACCAGTATAGCCTCCAATGTGGATCATCTCTTGAAGAATTGGGAGCAAGTTATCTTCCCGTTATAATGAGATAAGGAGGGGGCTTGGCTTAAATTGTAGTCCGAGATATATATATTTTTTTAAGATGTCAGACCAGAGGGTCCATGGCTATTATAAAAAAATAAATGGGATGGGGGTAGCCCTGCCTTGTGCCACGTGTATATGGAAATGCAGGGGTTGATGAACCAATAACCCTGATCCAAGCTGTAGGGTTGGAATATAAAAGGTGTATCAATGAGGAAAACCAATGGGGAATGCCTAGCTTGCGGAGTGTGACACAGAGAAACGCCCAATTGAGAAATTGAAGGCCTACTCTGCATCCAACAAGACCACCACCAAAGGAACATCAGGGGAGATCCTGTTAAGGACAGAGAAAGCGGCCCAAAGATTAAAAGGGATGGAACGGTGAGGAACGAATCTCGATTGGGTGAGGGTATGTTGAGTTCCATCAGGAGGGCCTGGTGATTGGAAAGCAGTTTGGCCAAAATCTTAGTGACAAAGTTTAGGAGTTATAAAGGTCTATAGGAACCTCAATAATGGGAGCTTTGCCACACTTGAGGAGTAGGCTGGGACAGAGGTAGAATGCTGGATTCTAGGAGCTCCACAAACATGGCTAGTAGTCGGGTGCAAGGAGATGCTTAAAGTGTCTGTAAAATTCCACAGTGAAGCCGTTCAGGACAGTGGTCTTGAAACCATTCAGGGAATCTATGTATTGTACTATTTCATCACTGGAAATGGATTCGCTATGGAATTGACGGTGGGGTCAGATAGCCACACCATAGCTATCTCGTCCAGGTAAGCCATCTGTGCTGTCTCATACCTGGAGAACTGAGTGGCATGTAGGTGTGTATAATTGCCAAACGTCCTCATTGGTAGTGAACCATGATCCACCCGCTATATATAATTTAGTTATGTATGAGGAACCTCTTGTGTGATGGAGAATTTGGATCAGTGTACACCCTGGATGCTCACCACATCTTTATCTATAATCTCTGGTGTATTTCCCTAACAAAGGATTTCACAGTCAGCTAGGTTGCAGTATTCGGTCAGTAACTTGGCTTGAGTAAGTACTCAATGGACATTGCGTCATTGTGCGTCGGCCGAGTCCAGCTCCATCAGTTCTTTCTCAATGCGTTCTAGCCCCTAGTGTAAGTCTTGCAATACTCCAGTGTTTAGAGATGCATTTGCACCTTATGTACACCTTAAACGCTTCCCATAGGGTAGCTTGTAAATGTAAAATAAATGTGCCAGAGTCCTTATTAAGTTGGAAGTATTCCACCACCGCCGTTTGAGGTCACAACAAAATAATGTATCTTGTAATACTAGAGTGGGAAATTGCCATTCTCTTTCTAGGCCTCCTCCAAAAGGGACTTTCATAGTGATATGGATCGAGCATTATCGAAGAATGTACGAGCTAAATGATGGACAGTGACGAGCCAGGGGTATAGAGTTGGGGACATGAGCCAGTACTCCATTGTATTGTATTGCATTGTATTTGCATTTATATAGCACTTACTACCCCTGATGAGGTGTTAAAGAACTTTTTCGGCAAGTAGCACGCTACTCCCAAACCCATAAAGGATTAGTGTTAGATTAGTATAGTGAAATGTGAAAGTAATTTGAGTGGTGGATAGGTTAGTCAGTTATTTGGATTCAGAAGGATAGAGGAGGGATAGAAGAAGGAAAAAGGTTTGCATTTATACTGTGCTTGTTAACCCTGATGGGCTGTTGAAGCGCTTTTTTTGGCGAATAGCACGCTACTCCGGAACCCATAAAGGATTAGTGATGAATTAGTATAGTGAAATATGAAAGTAATTTGAGTGGTGGATATTAGTCAGTTAGCGGAGGGATAGAAGAAGGAAAAAGGTTTGAATTTATATAGCGCGTGTTACCCCTGATTGTGTGCTGAAGCGCTTTTTTGATGAGTAGCACGCTACTCTGTAACTCATAAAGGATTAGTGTTGTGAAATATTAAAGTAATTTGAGTGGTGGATATATTATTCAGTCATTTGGATTGAGAAGGGTAGCGGAGGGATAGAAGAGGAAAAAAGGCTTGTATTTATATGGTGCTTGCTACCCCTGATGAGGTGTTGAATCGCTTTTTCGGCAAGTAGCACGCTACTCTGGAACCCATAACGGATTAGTGGTAAAATATTATAGTCAACATGTTAGTCTGTTGTTTTGATTGAAAAGAATAGTGGAGGGATAGAAGAGTGAAGAATTTAGACTTTTTCTTTTTGGAGGTTATAGCCGTAGGAGGGAATGTGGAGAGGAAGAGTCAGAGGGAAGAGTTTAGAAAGGCTTGTTTTGGGGGATCGATATAGTAAATGAGGTGTCCGATGATGTAAGGAGGTTTAGAGGGGAAAGTAGAGGTTTGTTATTTTCATTATTAAAATAAGCAGCTGCCATTGAGGCAAGAAAGGATAACGTTACTTAACCAGTAAGCATCTGTTCTGTCATGTAGAGCTGTAGATTCACATGTCTCACACACTCCATGAGAGACTATGTATTTTGTGGGAGGAAATAATGTGTGTTGGCCAGTGTTGAATATCCCTTCAGATACCAGGTGTCCTGTAATGCATATGTGTCAAGCCAAATATGCAGTATTATATGTTTACAAGTTGAGGAGGGTGCTGTGGTGTCAAGCCCTGGATCGAGTCGTGAATTAAAGTCACCACCTAGTCCATGCACCCAATCTGAGTATGTAATGTTCGAAAAAACTGGGGAGTCCACGCTTGGGGTGTACATGTTGGCTATTAACCATGAGTGACCAGCTAGTGTCCCTGTGACCAGGACATACCTGCCATGTTCATCCAGGATTGAAGCTGTGGGGTGAAATGACAAACTTTTATGGATCAGAGTGCAGACTCCTCCGGAGTATGTGCTGGATCAGGAGTAGTACTGATGTGGGCCCCATGGAGCTGCAAATGTGTGGGATCCCACGGGTGACAGGTGGGTGAAAGGTAATCCGTGCACCGTGGAGGGTAAAATACTGCAAAATCTGTTTACCTTTCCTCAGGCTGCTTAAGCCTTGGCGGTTCCAGGACATGATGTTAACATCACCAACTGTGATTCCGAGGGCCATGAATGTGTCATGGAAGGGTGTGGAGAAATCTATATAATGGTACAGATATGAGACAAGCCTACAAATAAATTAACAACCCCCTTCCCCATCCACCCACACCAGGCCAGTAGGATCCGAAGTGTAGCTCCCAGTTTGTCAGCCACCACAGGGGTTGGATGCATTGGGATGTTTTCTTAGATGCTGCTCAGTGTCCGGTGTGGTGAAGCTTTTTACCTTCAGACTTTGTTTTTTTTGTGAAAGTCAGATTTCTTTAGTGGGGCATGGGTTCAGGCTGCAGCTGAAGAGAGTTCAACTTTGTAGAATATCAGTATGAATTGGGCCTGCTGAAATGGATTTGCTGCTTGGGAAGAAGAACATGTAGGGATTTGTTGCAAAGTCAGTCTCACTGGCACTGCACCGTGCCGATTTGGCTGGCAAGTTGGTCGTGGTCTCTTAATGGTTCTCCCGGTAAATAAAGTTAGATAAAAGTGTTTTAGCTTAAAGGGAAGGAGGACACTTTGACACCAGCAACGGCAAGGGTTTCAGGACCTCAAGACACACACTTGGGTTCAGGGCTCACTCCAACAGAAAACACCTGTTGGATAAAGAGGAGGCTCAGCTGAAAATGGTCAGCTCGACTTTTCCAGGAAAGTGGGCTTCTTACATCTTTTGTATCCCTGTTGCTTAACAGGTCAGTCATCAGACCTCTGGAATCGACATCTTTGTCCTAGGGGACAAGTGGGAGCAGGTCCAGCCTTTCAGGTCTCCTCACAGGTCTCAATAACATGTGCAGTCCTACTGCTGTCTACTGCCAGCACTCTCAAATTAAACTTGTTACTCTGTACTGAACAAGGACAAATATCATGAGACAAGTGTCTAGAGATGCACAACACTGGCTGCACCAACAAGTGTTAAAACTAAAGGCCTTCCACTAAAGAGAGTGTTACTATGCTCTGCTTTGGCCACAATGCATCTGGTCAAATTGTGTGTTGGTATACCAGGCAGTGCGCTCCCTCCCCCTTTTATTAAACATGTTCTACTTTTAAATACCATCCACCCTGACGTATGAGCATTTAAGGCCTTTTATATGTGTCTTATTTATACTTAAAAGGAGAGTTTAGGCATGTCAAAATGAGTTATTGTGACAGGTTGAATTTGCAGTTTTAAAACTGTTCAGACAGGCTAGTTTCAGGTATCCATGCAGTCCGGTTTTGCACTGTCACTTTATTTATGGCACATGAGTGCTGCAGTCTACTAGTGTTATTTAAAATACAGGACCTGGGTACACTTTGAACCAACCATATACGAGGGACTTATAGGCAAGTTAAATGTGTCAATTTGGAGTATAGCAAATTCAACTTGTTTTAGGGCCAGAGCACATGCACTGGGCCTGGTTTGCATAGTCGCAGTGCACAGAGAAAAAATACAGCAGCATCAATCCAGAAAAATGGGGATGATCGTGCAAAAAGAGGCATTTTCCTACAGTTACAATGAAAACGTATTATTGAATTATTACATTACTGTAACCCGAAAACTTTTTTTAAAATACAAGGATGGCTAAACAATGGATGCTGAATGGAAAGAAAAAAGTAATTGGCAAAGTAAACATTCGTCATCAGCGCTAAAGTGCAGTTTTGTGTGATCACGAAAATCTGTCATTCGAAGTGCAAGACAACTAATGGCTAAAGTGCGCTTGCTCATTGTCCTATGCCGTGTGCCGACCGAGGGCAAACCCAAAGCCTCGCTATGAATTAATTGATGTAATTATTTTGTTTATATATATTTTATTTTCAAAGGAAGCTTGCTAGACAGCTGAAGCTGTCTCTAAGGCCAGACCTAAAAATGTTCTCTAATATAAACTTCTGCTTTCGTTTCAGGCATCACCATGGAGTAATTGCTAATGCTTCTTGTTACCAGTGTATATCATACGAACCTAAAGGTACCTCCTATACATGTTTAAATATTAGCTAACATGATGTAAATTGCAAAGGATGTGCCCTGGCGTCAAACATTCGTCCTTGTGTTTTCTGTCCTCTCCAGAATTCCAATCCCTTTATCACAACCGAATATTAGATTTCATCAAAATGTAATGACAAAAGTAAAAGGCATGATTACTTCATATTAACTTGAACTCCTCCACCTTTTTCAGAAATCATGAGCGGTTCATGTAACAAATGACCGGTGCTACAACAGTAAATTCGCATAGGCCTTGAAGCGTTTGCACAGCAGCTCCTACCACATACATCAAACGCACTAAGCAGCCGCTCTAAGAAGATAAAGGTCACCCTGATCTTTAGCAATCTTTCTTCCATCATTTCTCGAATATACACGGTTTTGGAATAGCATCTGCTTTTGCACTTTAACCTTTATTTGTATTTTTATTTTGGGAGCCAATAAATTCATCTGATATTTTCCCGATATGTCACTGTATTAATGTTCTCGTTTTAAACTCAGATTACATCATGTGCAGAGATTTCTGGATTGAAACACCAACATTAATCTGTGCTGGTGGAGGTGAGGCCTGCACGCTGCAGAAACATGGACCACAGCTGTCTCGCCTCCAGCACAAGAAAGGCACATTATGTTTCAGATGAGGATTATATTTATTTGTCTGTCTATATGTCTTTTTGTTTTTTCTGAGCTGCAAATATTGATCATCAGAGCCTGCAAGCAAGACGTCTGGTATTACATTATACCACAAATGTCATTACAGCTCAAGCTACCAATGTAATTTGTATTTGACACATAGTAACTTCGCCAATTTCTCAGCTGCCTTCCTTTCACTTACACAAGATTTATAGATATTCTTTTTTTCATTAACAAAATAAATCTACATGCTATGTGTTGCTCTGACAGAGAGAAATTAACGTGAACTCCAGATTCTGAACGATTCACTGATATGATGTAGCAACGATGGAAAATAAAACAATTGACACTTTTGTGTATCAAAATCAGGGATATACTTACCCAGAAGGCAGTCCATAAGTGCCAGAAGGGCTGATCTGATAGGTCAATGTGTGGACCCTCTGTTTTACTATTTGCGGGACAGTTTTAAGGCCTGAATGGGGCCTGTTTCTATTGTTGGTTTCCCTGATATTACCAGAAGCAATACCAGTAAGAAGCAAAAATGCATGCAGTCTCTCATATTTTGCAAACCACGTAATCAGCATGTCTTTACACGTTCAAATCCACCCCCCCCCCAGCCCCCCCCCCCCCCGATTTGCAAACTGGGGCAATTTTGTTAGCTATCTGAATCATTATTAGGGGCCAAAGATAAGCAAAATGCTCAGCAAACGTCTACAAGGTAAAGACAAATAATAATGCAAATCTACACAAATTATAAATAAGGTGTACATAATCTTCTTATTCTTTTATTCTTTTCTTTCTGTTATTTTATAATGTTCTTAATTTGCCAACACGTGTTTCGTCGCAAACAATGGTAAATTGTCCCACAACTTTCTCAAGGCAGAGTAAACTAAATAAAGAATGGCCATTGTGACACCATACATAAACCTGGTGTACACAAACTCAATTCAAAATGTTACCTGACTTGATTGGTGTGTAAATGCAAAAGCATGCGCAAAGTGGACCTAAAGTGCAAGTTAGTGACACTGGGCCCGATTCACAGAACTAACTTAAGACAAAATCCTAAACTTACTACTTTTGATATTCACAGAAGTTAGTGTCTTAAATTTGTCTTAAGACAGACTTAAGACAAAATCCTAACTTAAGTCTGTCTTAAGTCTGTTTTAAGACAAACTTAAGACTAAATCCTAACTTCTGTGAATACCAAAAGTAGTAAGTTTAGGATTTTGTCTTAAGTTAGTTTTGTGAATCGGGCCCTCTGTAAACATTCAATGTATGAAAGATTTTAATAAACATGTCGCACACATGTAACCTATACTACCTACATCCAGGTGATGGAGAAAAACCTATACAGATGAAAATACAAAGCTGCAAAAGCCTGAGATTGACCAAATGTGTCACTCCACAAATGGAGTGGAAATAAATATTAAAGAAACCCTTAGCCAGTGCAAGACAAAACCATATATCACTGCAGTGAGGAAACAAAGCTCGAAACATCCTGCACAGCCAAAAATCATTCAGGTACCTCAAATTTCATCGGTAGTACTCTATGTGGAAATAAACAAAAGCGTATACTTGGAAAGAGCCTGCCATGCGCAGTCCTGCTAGTGTCCTATATATTCACGACAATATTTTAGAACATATCCTCACCTACTTTCCATGTGGTGATAATTCCATCCCACATACGTAAGAACGAGATCAAAGTCTAGTGTTCCTGCTTCCATATGTTTGGTGTCGGATCTCAGTTAAATCCAAATATGCACACTTCTGAAAAGAAAGAAAGAAAAAGCTCCGGTGTAACCGGCTTCCTTCCCATACGGACCTCGGTCTGCATAAAGCCACGACCCAAAATCTGTACCACCAAGATGTATCGGAGAAGAACAAAGGTGGTTCACCCCATTGCTGAAGTGTCAAACTACTGCACTATTCACAGTCAAACCGCAATCCTAGAAATCTCACAGCTGAGCGATGTTGTGTGGACGCACATTAATCAGTCAGGTTCTCGAGTCAAGACCCGGAACATCGGTCTGCATTAAGCACAACCCAAAATCTGTACCGCCATGCTGCATCGGAAAAGAACAAAGGTGGTTCACCCCACTAAAATGAGTCTTCCCGCAATGATATACGGGGAGCTATGGTGATATTCAGAGAACTAAATCTGCCCTTCTACATGGCTGCCATCTTGTAATATGCAACCCATATATCTAACTACCTCATGATACATAATATCACGCAGGCTATATAGCGCACTAAATAGGATTAGCATAACCCGGTTATCGTAACCTAAAGAAACCACGCATAATAAATGAAATACCAACACGTCACCAAACCGGCGCCAATCTTTCTAAGTGTCATTTGAAAATAAGAATTTCCTGACATCAAAATAAGCATACAACATCAGTTGGTCCAGTCAGAGCTAAATAATAGGATATTTCTTGTTGAAAACAACCAGGTTATTGCAACCTAGAAAACGACACAAAAAAAATTAAATACCAATACGTCACCTCACCGGAGCCATCTTTCTTAGTGTCATTTGAAAATATGAATCTCTTGCTATCAAAATCGGCATACAAAATCTGTGGCTCCAGTAAGAACTAACTAATAGGATATTTCCTATAAATAATAAACCCCTCATGACATTTTATATGAACCGCCACATAATCTATGGGCTGTATACCGTAAATACATCAAATTCAACCAACTTTCCAACCAAATTTGAACAGTGTTGTACGTACATTGTGTTTCTCTCCCCGCGGTACGTGTTCCAGGCCCCCCTCATTAATGACCATTTCTTTGGGCACCCCCTTGCAACATAGACAGTCTTTTCCCGGAACATGCACCAGTCCATGTTTTTCTTCCATTCATTGAGTGTAGGGGGGTGAGTGACTCTCCACTGTTGAGCTATGTTTCTTTTCGCCAACATCAATCACAGTGTAACCCAGGTCCTGCCCATTCTTCTCAAATCTGTAGGTTCCCACACGTTCAACAGGCATCTCTTCACCTCAAGACGGATATCAAGTCTCAATACTTTGCTGAGCAGTGTCTGGATTTGGCCCCAGTATCTCTGAATGAGGTCGCACTCCCATATTATATGCATGAACGTTCCACTGATGTCAGCATTCACTCCCCTCAGCCCTCCCCATTCGGACCAGACAGGGCCCATTGATATACACTCTGTGGAGGAATTTAAGCTGAACTAGTTGCAACCTGGCTGATATGGCCACTTCCATTGGGGAGGATAAAGCCTCTTGCCATTCCTCATCATCTAGTTCGAGGCCATCCTTCTCCCACTTTGTTCTGAGTTATAGGTTATAGGTTATAAAGTTGCTTGTAACTCGCACTGTTAGTCGAGACTGTCCTGGCGCGAGAGAGGATCCAGATGTCAGCTAAAATAAAGGCAGCTGGTCTACAAGGCTTGCCTAAATAAGTGAGTTTTCAGATGTTTTTTGAAATATGTGAGGTTTGTCGTATGCCTGAGAACGTCGGGAAGGTTGTTCCACAGCTGACCAGCTCTTAAATGTGGGAATGACCAAATGTCTAGGGGTGGCAGATCGCAGTTGACGAGAGGGGTGGTAGAAAGCAAATCTGTCCCTTAGGTAGGACGGACACGGTCCATGTAAGGCTTTAAAAGCCAAAATCAGGATCTTAAAGCGTACTCTTAGAGCGACTGGAAGCCAATCTTACTCTGAGAGCTGCTAGTGTACGCTGAGTCTCCTAGGACTGTCAAAAAGGAGCCTTACTGCCGCGTTCTGGACCACCTGCAATTTGTGAAGCAAAAAGTCAGGGGCGCCGATGTAGAGAGCGTTGGCATAATCCAGACGCGAGAGAATAAGTGCTCTGGCCACTGTTTCTTTTGCCTCTTGGGAAAGAAGAGGGAAAACGTCCGTAGAGTGGTTAGGGTCCCGAAACAAGTTCCTAATCGGGTGATTTGTTCCCGGAAGCATAAGTCAGCTCCGAACCAGATCCCTAAGTTCTTTGCAACCCCACAGTCCCCGGTGGGGCAAGGCAATCCCCTAGGCCAAATGGATTCCTTAAAGGCCACCGGAAAGTGGCCGTACAGAAGTATCTCTGACTTGTCCTCATTACACTTGAGACAGGCCCGGGCAAGCCAGGCAAACACTGAGGACAGGCACTGCCGGACACCGTCTGTACAGAGGTTGTTCTTGTCCCAAGTGAAGAGAAGTTGGGTGTCGTCGGCGTAAGCCATTATTTTCGCACCCAAGCTCTCAGCCAAGCAGACAAGGGGGGGCAAATAAACATTAAAAAGCAGGGGACTCAAAGTCGACCCTTGTGGAACTCCTGTATCTACCCTGCTGTTCGATGAATGGTAGGGGGGTAGCCATACTTGTTGGAACCTGTCTGTGAGAAAAGATTTGACCCAGCTGAGGGCCGCGCCCGTGATGCCAATATCCTCCAGCCTAGAGAGAAGCTGGATGTGGGGAACCATGTCAAACGCGGCAGAGAGGTCCAATAAAATTAGAGCCGCTCTGCCGCCCCCGTCCAGACATTCCCTAATGGCCTCAGTGACTTCCACGAGCGCGGTCTCAGTGCTAAATGAGGTACGGAACCCGGACTGGGCAGGATGTAGAGCCCCCGAAGATTCCACAAACTTCTCCAGCTGTCGAAAAACAGCCTTTTCACAGACCTTGGCTAGAGCCGGGAGCAAGTAGATGGGCCTATAGTTAGAATTAATCAAAGGGTCCGCTGAATGTTTTTTGATCAGTGGGAGGAGTTTTGCTTGTTTCCACTGGGGGGGTACTATGCCTGTTTGTAAAGACTCATTAACCAAGTTGGTTACTATAGGAGCAATAACTTCCGCCACACCACTCAAAACTCTAGCAGGGCAAAGGTCAGCAGGAGACCCGGACTTCAGAGCTTTTAGGATGGCCAAAACGTCCTTCTCTTTAACTTTTCTAAAAGAGCACATCACGTCTTTCGACTCTATGCAGTTGGATGAGATAGGAAGTTGGAGAGAATCAGCTTGGTCTCGGGCCCCCTGAGCAGATAGGGGGTGGCCTGAATCAATAGGTTTATGACTCTCTTTAATTTTTTTATTTTTTCTATGAAGTAAGTGGACAGTTTCCCACACCAGCCCTCAGATATAGGGGCCGACAGAGTTTCTGCCACTGGAGACATAAAACTTTTAACAATAGAGAAAATGTCTCTACTGTTGTTTTTGGCCTTATGAATCCTGTCAGCATAGTGATCTCGCTTAGTCTTCTTAATTGCAGCATAGTAGTCTTTTTGCATTGCTCTGAGTTCCGCCTTAGCTACTTGGCAGTACTCTCACCTCCAGATTCTTTCCCGCTCCTTACAGCCTATTTTTAAGGTTTTAAGATGTTCCGTATACCAAGGAGAGGAAGGGGAGGCCTGGAGGGTATCAGTTACGGTATTAATGAGTTGTTTGTAGGTGAGCAGTCTGTCCTCGATTGGAGTGTAATCTGGGAGTGAAGGGCCTGTGGGTATGTGTGTCTGCAGTGCATGGCGGACCTGGAGGTAACGGAAGTATTCTGTGTTGGCAAGTTCATACTTTTTTTGTAAATAGGCAAAAGGCACCACTGCCCCTTTAACCCACACATCCCCAATGGCCGAGATCCCAATAAGGTCCAATTTGTCAAATCCTTTTGACTTCCAAAGATCACCTAGGATCTCGGAATCCCAGAGAGGCGTAGCTGACGTCAGTTTCCATTCGCACCCCAAACTCCTAGTGGCAGTATGCCAGACCAATACCGAGTGCTTCGTAGACCCAGTCACGGGAAAGCATTTTGGTCTGAAGTAAAGTGCTCTATAGTAGTTCCCGCCTGGGAGAAGCCATCGGTTCATTGCGTAACCCGGGTCATCTATACTTTGGTACGTACCGTGATTAATAGCCATGAGGTGTGCCACCCAATAATATTTCTTGATGTCGGGGAGACTGATTCCACCATCGTACCAGTTAAGGGCAAGTTTGTGGAGTGCTACCCTAGGTTTCCCTCCCCATAATAAACCCCCTGCAGGCCCCCAATTTCTTTAACTTACTGGTAGGTACCGGGTCTGGGAAATTGTGCAGTGTATATAGGAAGCGAGGCAGGGACATCATCTTGAAGAGTGCCGCTCTGCCCAGCAGCAATAGAGGGAGCACCCTCCACCCTGTAGTATCTCACTTCAATCTTTGTAGTGGTGGGAGTAGGTTATGATTGTTGCAGAGCTGGGGGTCGGACGTCACATATATACCCAGATATTTGAAGCCCTCAGTGGTGATTTGGATTGGACAGTCCTTGGGGACAGCGGGGCGGTCCCCATTTAGAACGTATAGAAGGGATTTGCACCAGTTAATGGATTAACCCCAAAATTGCGAATATATCCAACACTGCAATCAACGACTTCGTGGGAGCGGCTAGGCACAATAGAATGTCATCCGCGTATAGCGAGATATGGTCCTCCCATGACGGAGCCCACCTCAATCCACGTATGACCGGGTCCCTCCGGATACATGCCACCAGGGGTTCCAGGGCTGGGGCAAAAAAGAGGGGGGAGAGTGGACACCCCTGTCAGGTAACACGCCCCACCGAGAAAAGCGTAGACCTTTTATTGTTCACTACGACCTGCGCCAAGGGTTTGGAGTAAAGGAGCCTGATCCTCTGGATAAATCACCCCAAATCCCATCTTCGTAAGCACAGCAAAAAGGTAAGGCCATTCTATGGTGTCAAACGCCATTGTGGCGTCTAGTGAGGCTACAATTGCTGGTTCTTGTAACGTGCCCAGCCCCCCCATCACACCATGTATTCTCCGGAGGTTCAGGGCATTGTTACGGTGGTGCATGAAGCCCAACTGGTCTGGGTGTACCAGGTCACCGATCACTTTAACAAGACGGTTGGCAAATAGTTTAGCAAGAATTTTGGGCTCCGCGTTTAGGAGGGAGATGTGTCTATAGGACGTACAGTTCGATCTAGGTTTGCCTTCTTTGTGGATTGTGACTATTGTGGCTATCCACTGATCAAGCGGCAATGCCCCTTTTTCCCTACTCTCAATAAACATAGCCCTCAGAGGAGGAGCCAATTTGTCAGGTGCCAGTTTGTACAGTTCGATTGGGAGGCCGTTGGGGCCCGAAGCCTTGCCAGACTGGAGGCATCGAAACTGCCATTGAAATATCATCATTTGTGAAGTCACTGTCTAAGTGCGCTCGCTCCTCAGGTTGCAGGAGGGGAAGGGCAATGTCTCTGAGCCGGGTTTGGAAGTCTGCTTCCGAGTATTGAGTGTGTTCGCCGTATATGCTGCTATAGTGAGCTGCGAACGTGTTAGCAATGAATTGTGGGTCTGTAAGTGATTGACCATCATTATTGATAATTTCCAGCACCAGTCTGGATGCCATCTTTTTCTTGTCCAGCCACGCCAGGAGTTTCCCGGCTTTATCACCAAGGTCATACACCCTACCCTCAGATTCTCTTGCAAAGGATTTCGCCCTCTCCATGGCTAGCGCCTTGTATTCATCTCTTTTGAGCTGTAAGGCATGGGTCTTTTCCGGTGTCACCCCCTCCTCTAACTCATTTTCTAGTCCGAGGACTGCACTCTCAACTTCCACCAGGCCCTTCATTTTATCTTTGTGTGTACCAGCTATGAGAGAGAGCGCCTGCCCTTGGAACACTGTTTTAAAAACTTCCCACAATGTCTGGGAGGAGTCGACTGTGCTCTTGTTTTCCTGGAAGTATTGGCCCATAGCCAAAGAAGGGCCCTGCGTATTGTAGGGCCTTTGAGATGCCCCGGGTTGATAGGGGCCACTCTACCCTACCCCCGCCCCAGTGCTACATGAGTCCATACTGGGGAGTGGTCGGATATGCCTCTTGCCATATGTCTTATTTCATAGTCGATTCGTGAAAAGCTATTGTGTGCACCCGAGTGAAACGTGTGTTGGACACTGTCGGGGTGGAATGCTCTCCATGCATCAGCTAATCCGAGTGCCTCCAGAAAGTCTGACAACCACCTAGCAGCTATACCTGTGTTCCACGGGGGATATCAATCTAACATTCCTGAGACCACGAGTTAAGATCCTTTCCCCTCAGCAGTATGCCTTCCCGCAGTGGGAGCAGCACTGACCCAAGGTCCTTGAATGTGCGGTACTGCAGACCAGGTGGGACATAGATTGACAAGTAGTGACTGTAGGCCCCTCCCATTGTCCCATGATACCTATGTAATGCCCTAGGTCATCTGCCCTTGTGGATTAGTTCATTAAAGGAAGGGAATTCCGCATTATTATACCCACACCTCGGGAACCATTGGTGAAGCCTGCGTGCGCTACTAATTTGAAGCCCCATCTGTTTAGTGCCTTGCAAGAATTGCCCACCAGATGGGTCTCCTGGAGAGGAACAATGTCTGGTGCATGTTGTAGCACAACACAGCGCTTGATCTTGTCCAGTAACCCGTTTATTTTCCAGCTCAATAGCTTAAGATTGCAGTTCCTGTGCAAGCTTGCGCAAGTGATCGAATGGCATCAGCTCCTCCCACATAAAGATACATTTTCATGCTGACTTATAACAAACAGAACAAACAACATTATCCTAATCCCAACAACCCCCCCTCCCTAACTCCCTGCACTTTGGACCTTAAACAGCCCATTTTTCTAACTTTCAGAGTGCCTGTCGCCCAACTTGGAAACTAAAAGTAGAAATGTGGGTATGAAAGAGTCGATACATCCCCCTCTTTCCCCTCAAAAAACAGATAGTATCTCTTCTGCTCGTCGAGAGAGTGAGTCCCAAGAGTCATGCCTCTCCAATCGCAGTTAAGCCCCTTAAGTCAATGGCATCCCCCATCCGTTGATATCTGAGGCCCTTGCCGATGCTGGAAGCCATAGAGTTGTGCAGGATGGTCAGTTGCGCCTCAGTATTCAACCTTTTTGTGTCCAGAGAAGTGTGCTAGTCATCGGAGCAAAGGTTATGTTCCCTGACCCCCCCGCCAATTCTCTAGCCAGTCTGATGCCAATTCCGGGGTGTCAAAGAACCAGGTTTTACCATCGTTCTCCACCCGTAAGCGTGCAGGGAACAGCATGGCGTATTTCAATCCTCTGTCTTGGAGCGCCTTCTTTACTGCCAGGAAGGATCTGCGATGCTGCCGGACTTCCTAGGTAAAGTCCGAAAAAAAGGAGATCGTGGCATTTTCATACTTGAGTGGTGCGCCCGCCCTGGCATTTTGAAGGATTATATCTCTGTCATGGTAATTCAATACTCGTGCTAGCATCGGTCGCGGGGGAGCTCCAGGTTTTGGCCACCCCCCCTGGACTCTATGCGCCCTTTCTATCACGAAGAATTTGGAAAGTCCTTAATGTTGGAGGTGGGTAAGTGTGAGGTCCTCAACATATAGGTCTGGGGCCTGTCCCTCCGCTCCTCCCAGCACTCCCAAAATGCACACGTTATTGCGACGGGTGCGTCCCTCATAGTCGTCCAGCTTATCCTCAGCAAACTTACCAAAGGACTGCAGCTGTCGTATCTCAGTCTGCAGCTGGGAGGTATCGTCCACCAGGCTTGTTGAAGTGATCTCCAGTTGATTGACTTTTTCGTTAATCTTCTACAGGTCCACCCGTATCAGCGTGACGTCTGTGGATATCACGTCCATTCTTTGTTCCAGAGATGATCTTACTCCAGATATAGTCTTTGATAAGGTGGAATTTTTGATCTCATATCTGATCACTATAGATCTAGATCCCAACTCAAGTCGACTGCACCTTTGTTACCTGTCATAGAGTAAAACCAATCCACTTCTAGGTTAATCAGTTCAAACTTTACGCAACTCTGAAGAACCACTTACCACAAATCAGTTTTAAAGTTTTATTATAAAGCCAAAGATAACTGGAGATACAAACATCTCAATATAAGGTTCAAAAGATATACTGGCATCAATACAAGCATGAATTCTCTAAATGCTCTTAGGCGACAGAAGAATATCACCAAGACTAATTCAAAGATCAACAAGTTTGCAAGAATAGACACAAGTTGTAACTTGAGCGTCATTTACAAAAGGAGAAAAATTCAGGTTAGACTGTCCCTACACTAGACTAAGTGACATCCCTACTTAGCAGAATCTTAACCTAAAAAGGTGTCAGCCGTGGTGACTTCCAAGGAAGTGCACTCACTTTCCCTTAGTCTCTGTTGTAAGTCTGTGCATAACAGTCATGCCCTCTCTGCCTACCCGTCCGCTCTCTAAGGTTCCTCAGGCCATCTGCTCTAACTCCACCCAAGGGTGCTGTCCCTAATACAAAATCACAATTCCAGTTGAAACGCCCCTCAGAGACGCCCCTCACGTACACCTCTCACGTGGTGTCGGTTCTGGCTTTTTCCATGCTGATACTCCTCTGGGCTCCTTGTTAGCGTTGACCTTGTTCTCAGGCTCTTCTCGGCAAGACGGTACCCCCCAGGAAATTCCTAAAGCCTCCTCCAGGCCTGTGCCTGTCTCCCCGAACAGAGCTCTATTCATCACTCTCTTGATTGGAACCCCCTCGCACCTGCAAACAGACACCCATGAAGTGGGCCCCAAATTCCGGCCTCCAACTTATCTCCTAAGTCGTAAAACTTCGAGCTTGGTTCACAATTTATGCTTAACACGACCTGATTCTAACGAGCACATGCAGATCAAAAGAAACGACCTTATCTCTCCAGGCCTACTAGAATTACATGAAACAGGCCTGTGCACTCTATGAACCTTTATTTCTTAGCCTAGAACAGTAATCTAACTTATTACACACTCTGGTTATAGGAAACACTTCTATAAAGACATATATTTGCAGTCTATGATCAATAATGCTTTGAATTATAACAGCAGTAATCCATTTTATGTGAAACTGTAAAGGCACGCTTTCGTTTTCCATGAACAGCCATGAGGCCTACACGTTTCTACGTTTAACAGCATTACATTCTCCTCTGCAACAGTCACATAACATGAAATTAATAACATTCTAACATCTTCTAAACATTTCTACATTAGCTTTTCACTCGGATATATGCATTCTGTATTAGTTAAACACTCGTATGTATATGCACTATATAAATTCGACACTCTAATGTGTTTCTTTAACTAAACTTGTGCAACGTGCTTGTAAATATGGTGCACTTCTACATTTTACTCAAATTGCGCTCTCTCAGTTCCCCCCTTTGATGACCTTTAGTGGTCATCACCATTATACACCATCCCTGAAGGAATGAATTGAATCAAACAGAACTCGTTGCAACGCTCCATCGCTTCATCATTTCTAGAGCCCTCAGACTCCTGTACTGGTTGTCCTGCATCGCAGCTAACCTCTGTGCCTGCTCTCTCATGGATCTTTGCAACCTATTTGACCAATACCATTGATACAGCCTCACCAATCCCCACAATGTGATTACGCAAATCACTATTATGATGATAGGTTTCAATATGTACCAAATGAAACTCTTTCCTAGGTTGGCAAACCAACCTCCAACTTTACCCATTCCATGACCCACTTTTTCCCACACATTCACCTTTGTCAGATCCTCAATTTCCTGGTGAATTTCAGTAATGTTCCGTATATACTTCTCAAGAGGTTTTGAATTGTCTGGAATGTAAGTGCAACATTCCTGGACCTTCAAAGCCTTACAGACTCCGCCCTCTTTGGCTAACAGAACATCTAAAGCAAGTCGGTTCTGGAGAACCATTGCCCTTATCGATTGCATCTCTCCCTCCACCAGCATTAATGATCTAGCAGTACTGGCAGATAATCTATCTACAACTGTTGCCAATCTCCTAATCTTGACATCATTCAGTATTAGCCCTAAAAGAGGGAACATGGCACCAAATATGTCTCCAACTACCTCATCGTTGCTTATATCCCTTCTCCCTTTGGCTTGAGTTCTTGCCTCTATGATTTCTAGATCCTTAGCATGATATATTTTGGGGAAGACAATTGCTAAATAACATGATCCATACCAATTATCCGGTAGTTTCACGTATGCATTTCTTCCACAGACAAAATATACATTCGGAATGACCTGCATTCCTTTCAAGAAATCCTTTGTATAGTATTCTAATTGGAAGGCATGTTCACAACTTACTTCTCCCACGAACACATTCTCATAGTAGGTTTTTCCCCTGTATATACAGAGTTTCCCTCTTTGCACTCGATCTAAAGCTATTGGACCATTACTACCCTTCCTCTTGTGTGACTTTTCCTCCTCGGTCCAATCTGTTTTCCATTGGCCCGAAGCCTTTAGGATCTTCTGCCTTCTGTATCGATCATCTGCCTGCCCTATAAACTTTTTCTCAATTTCTGACACTTTGCAAGTCAAATTATTTCTTCGGGTATATGAAGTATCTAACGTTTTCCAAGGAATGAAAAATTTCCTTAATCGATCCTCACTCTTGTAATAGTCCCATTTATTCATGTGCTTGTAGGCTGGGACCTCTGGTAAAACAGCGTCAAAATTTGAAAAGTAATACTCAAAGCTATCGCGTTCATAAAATATACTAAGCAACAAACTACAAGTAATTCCATACGTCAATGGAAGATGATGATACCTGATACCTTCGTCTACAGAGGCTGGCAATTGCATGCAGACGTAACAGTCTTTTGCATCCATGGCATCAATGTATTCATACAGTAATTTAGCAAATGCGTTTGACTTGAAATTTTCCTGCGATACATCTACGTGCAACCTACGAGCTTCTGCTGCTAGTAAGGCTTTATCCTTCTCTGTATTGTCCCCCTTTTTACCAGCAGTAGTAGGTTTCAGGGTTACTACAACCTTTGCTTCATTTGTTGCCTTTGCTTCATTTTCATGTCCCACTATATATGATACAGTAACTACTAGAACTATAAGAAAAATTACTCCCGCTAAAAGTGTGCCTACTATGCATTTTGCTTTGCCGTTCGGGTTGCCGGCCTCCATGATCTCAAGACAGTGTAGTTCTAATTTTCTGTTACAACACAAAGTCTCTTTCTTTGCTCCTTCAACAATGCCTTCTTTGCTTATTCGGTCTTTTCGAACCACACCTGGAAGCTGACAATCCTTCTTGCGAAATCAGTCCTTTGAATTATAGCAACAGACAACCCTATCCCTTCTCCATCCACTAAATGGAAGAGTCCCTAAATTTCTTCTTCTTCCACTTGGCGCTAGGTTATCTTCTCAATCTTGTTTATTTACAAAGTCTTTTAGGTGTCTACGATCATGCGTGTTCCAGCAGCTCTAATCACGTACTCTAAAAGTTCTAAGCGAAGAATGATCTCCTCGAGTGCTGATACCGTTGAACCAAAAGTTGGAAATTCTATTCTGTTTAAAACCAGTTCTCTTATTCTGCTCAGATATGGAGGATTGGGGACAGTGAGTGTCAGCAACCCTTCGGCCTCAACTCCAGGTACCAACAACGCCACTTCCAACGTTATGATTGGGTCAGTACTGGTCACTGTCACTTCCCTCACCCTCCCGGATCTCCGTGCACAAGACATCTGCTGCAAGGTAGGTCCACTCAGGAGTGGCGTATCTTCTGCAGGGCACGCGCACCCTCCTTGATCTTCTTGGACCCTCCTGTTCTTGATTCTGTGCACCTTCATCCAGATCTGAGTCTTCGGATATAGGAGCAAGGGTTCTTCCTGGAGTCGGTTTCAAGCTCGGCCTCCTTTTCCTTTCAGGCCAACTAGCTTCTCCACGCCTTGTTCTCCTATTTCTTGTCCTCACACTCGATTCTTGGTCACTTGTGGCTTGATCAGTGTCTGAGCCGTATTCACAGCAACTTTCTCCTTCTGTGGCAACGTCAGTTTCACTGTCGTCCTGTCTTTCTTCCACTTGGTCTGAATCACTCCCAGCTTCCTCCGACACCCCCACAGCTTGACTGATCCCCTCTAGTGGTTCGCTGTCCACAGCTGGATTTTCATCTGTGAGAGGAGCTGTTTTTTCTAGGGGTGCTGGAACTCTTCGAGTATGGGAGGCGTGTATCCAGTTTGGCAGCCCTCCGCATTTGACAGCAGTATTCGTTGTCAGGATTATCTGATAGGGGCCTCTCCAGCGCACATCTAGGCAGTTCTTCCGGACATGCTTCTTCACCACTACCCAATCACCAGGGCACAGGTCGTGGCATAGGTCTCTGGAAGATGGAATTTCAGCCGCCTGCACCTGAAGAGACACAGAATGAATGACATCAGAAAGTCCCTTGCAATAATCCAGGATCAGATCATCTGTGATATTCAACAAAGCTGCAGTTGGGACAGATGGAAGTCTCATTGCCCTCCCCATTAGAACCTCGTGTGGGGAGATACCTGTTCTCCTGTCTGGTGTACTACGTATACTCATGAGTACCAATGGCAAGGCATCAGGCCAGCTTAAGGATGTCGATGAACACACTTTGGCCATTCGGGATTTTATCGTCCCGTTAATCTGCTCAACAATTCCTGAAGCCTCTGGTCGATAGCTACAGTGCAATTTCTGATCAATATTTAATGCAGAGCAAAGCATCTTCACAACTTCACTGTTGAAATGTGTCCCTCTATCTGATTCCAATGAGGTCCGCACCCCGAAGCGTGGTATTAACTCTCTAAGCAACAACTTTGCTACTGTGAGTGTGTCACACCTGCGTGTAGGGTATGCTTCGACCCACCTGGAAAATATACACACAACCACCAAAACATACCTAAGACGGTTGCATTTTGGCATTTCAATAAAGTCTAATTGCATTCTGTTGAAAGGCCCACCAGACCTCCCAATGTGACTCAATGTAACTGGTGTCTTTTTCCCTACGTTCAATTGCTGACATGTTACACACCTCTGGCACACTGCTTCTGCGGCTACTCTAAATTTGGGGTTATACCAAGTCTGCCTAAATACCCGCAACATGGCATCTCTTCCTAAATGTACTGGACCGTGTATCTGACGTGCCATTGGACTCACTAATTCATTTGGTAATACTGCCCTTCCATCTGCTGAAATCCACAAATCCATTTCACTTTTTACACAACCTGCAGTTTCCCATGTCTTTTTCTCAAAATCTGATGCGTTCTCTTGCATGCTTTTTAAATCATCCCAAGTATCGACAGTTTCTAGCATCATGTTTAACTCTGTCTTTTCCTGTGTCCCACCCACTTCCACTTCCATGAAAGAGTATCCTTGCTCTGCGCAATCGCGAGCGACCTCATCGGCATACCTGTTTCCTTGGGACACAAAATCTGTATTTTTGGTATGTGCTACGCATTTAACAACGGCAATTGCTGCCGGATCTTGTAATGCTTCTAAAAACAGTCGTACAAACTCCCCATTTCGAATAGGTGAACCTGAGGAGGTCATGTAACCTCTCTGAGACCACAACTGCCCGTAGTCATGAACTACACCGAAACCATATTGGCTATCTGTGTAAATGGTGACTCGAATTTTGCTACCTGCTAAACAGGCGCGTGTCAATGCAATGATTTCAGCTACCTTTGCGGAGTGTACTCCTTCCAGGCAAGCGGCTTCTACAACTCCAGTAATGGTGCAAACAGCATAAGCTGCTCTCAACTGACCAGTATTGTCCCTTACATATGAGCCATCAACAAAGAAAATTTCATCAGGGTCGGTCAACGGCTCATCCACAATATCTGTTCTTGGCTTGGTACATAGTTCAGTCACATCAAGGCAATCGTGATCTTCACATTCCTCGTCTTCTATATCATTAGGGAGTGGCATCAAAGTGGCAGGATTCAAAACAGAGCACCTCTTAAGGGTCACGTTCTCCGCAGCAAGAATAACTTGCTCGTAGCGCGTGAGCCTATTATTGGTCAAGTGCTGTGTCTTGGTCCTGGTCATTAACAGTTCTACAGAATGAGGTACATACACCACTAATTGATGTCCCATTACGATACTTTCACACCTCTCAATGCTGACACCCGTTGCAGCAACGGATTTGAGACATCCGGGCAACGCTGCGGCTACAGGGTCTAAAGTAGCGGAGAAGTATGCAACTGGTCTACGGGCATTTCCATGAATTTGTGCTAGGACTGACAAAGCACAACCTTCTCTTTCGCAACAGTAAAGTAGAAATGGTTTTTCGTAATCTGACATTCCCAAAGCTGGAGCACGATACAAGTCCTCTCTCAGCTGTAGGAATGACATCAAACAATCCTTGTCCCATGGTACCGGATCACTCACCTCCTTGTGCGTCAGTTTTTGTAAGGGTTTTGCTTTCAGGGAAAAGTTAGCTATCCACTGTCGGCAATAACCAACCATTCCTAGGAACATCCTGACCTCTCTTTGTGTCGTGGGCGAATTCATTTTCATGATCGCCTCTATCCTGTCTGGTGACACCTTCCGTTTTCCTTTCTCAATTCGGTGACCCAAGTACTGTACTTCTGTCAGACAGTACTGTAATTTGCTCGGAGACACCTTGTGTCCATTTTCAGCTAAATGGTTCAGCAAGGTGATGGTGTCTATCTTACAAGCTTCCTCTGTTTCTGACGCAACAAGTAGGTCGTCTATGTACTGAACTAGAACCGAGTTCTGTGGCAGTACTAGACTTTCAAGATTTTTCTTCAACAGCTGGTTAAAAATTGATGGGCTTTCCGTATACCCCTGTGGGATACGACACCATGTTAAGACGCGATTTTCCAGCTTAAATGCGAAAAGAAACTGGCTCTCCTCATCGAATGGGATTGAAAAGAAGGCCTGGCAAAGGTCTATCACTGTGAACCACTCAGCTTGGAATGGTATCTGATACAGTATCACTGATGGATTCGGTACCACTGGACAACATGAAACAACTATGTTATTAATCTTTCGGAGATCTTGCACTATTTTGAATTTCCCACTAGGTTTCTGCAAACCCATAATCGGGGAGTTACATGGACTACCCACGATTTCCCTTAGTATTCCCTGCTTAATCATGGAGTCGATCACAGGCTTTATTCCTGCAATCGTCTCCGGGGTCAACTTGTATTAAGGCGTTCTTGGATATTCAACATTTGGTTTTATCATGATTTTCACTGGTTCCACTCCTTTAATCAATCCTATCTCTTCTCCAGTGAAGTCCCAAACTTCAGATGACACAGTATGCCTTAAATCCCACGGGAGCTCTTCTACTGTCAGGGTAGGATACAGTTCTACGCATACTTTTGAATTTGCGACTTTAAAGGTGGCCTCATCGTCGTTAGTCTGTACCTCTACTCCCTGAGGCGTGCAATATATTGTGCAATTTAGTTTGCAGAATAAGTCTCTTCCTAACAGACACACAGGACTAGAATCACATACTACAAACTGATGTTCATCGCTGTATTTTCCTATTCTCACTAGCACTGGTTCTGTCAAAGGGTTAGTCATTCTCCTATTTGCAACTCCTACCACTTGAATGGTCTCCCCCGACATTGGCAGGTCCGGAACCACTGCTGATCTCAAAGTTGATCGGGTAGCCCCAGTATCTACCAAGAATGTCGTAGGACACCCTGCCACCTCAGCCTCTACAAACGGTCCCCTTTGATCCACCTCTAGAACTGCCCTGAGGGTACAGTCCTCCTGTCTACTCACTTGCCGTCCAGTTAGTGGATCAACATAGTAACACTCTTCTCCTCCTACTAAAAGAGGCATTTGTCTATAGATCTTTCCCCCTGTCGCAATCTTTGGTGGTTGAGGGAACTGGGCTCGAGGAGCCAATGTCCCCCCTTCGACCACCTTACCCTTAGGTGCTGTCACCCCTTTTACTGGAGTGGAGAAGTGTGGCTCACTGGTTAGACCAGGCAGACCCGGAAGCAGAGGTCAGACCCGGGACCAGGGTTCGATTCCCGACGCGGCAGGGTGTTGAGCTCAAATGTCCACGGACTCGATAATTCTCGCTTCGGTGCCTGACCTAATCATGGGTTCACACTCTGCAACTCTGGGCATTAAGCTTGCTTAATCTCCACAACGGCCCCCCCGCGGCGGGATGCCTGGCTTTCACCTTGGGGATGCCCTGTAGGGGCTATCTCACAGGGAAAAACCAGGACGGGTTCCCAAGGCAAGCGCGGAGATACCCCTTCGGGGGTCGATTCTCGCGCTATATAAGAAATATAATAATAATGGTCTGAACTTCTTCCTCCTCTACTTCCAGTTCTCCGTTTTCAGGATTATAGGGACACTCGCGTTTCCAATGTCCCACCTGGTGACACTGGTGACACTTTGTCGTCCTTTTCAAGGTAGCAAGGTCTACTCTAGGTCTCGGATTTTCCTCGTTGTCCCTATTCTGATTATTTGATCTCCTTCCCATTGTCCCTGTTCCCTGTTGCTGCTGTCCACCCTTTCCAGCCGACTGCATCTGGACCATCATCAACTTCTCTTTAAGTTTCTTTGCTTTGGAATCTATTTCATCACTGCAGTACCTTGCGTATCTTAAAATTTCATCCAATGGTTTTTTTTGCCAGCAAATTAAATGTTGCTGAATCATCAAACAAATATCAGGTCTCAATCCCAAAACTAATTTCGATACAAATTGTCCTATGTCTTTGAGATCCATTACATCTAGTCCACTGTATTGTTTGAACGTTTTCAGCAATCTCTCATAAAATTCATGGACTGTCTCCTTGGGTTCCTGTCTAGTTCGGTCTATTTTCACCCAATCTATATCCTGCGTTGGCACCTTCTCTTTCAGCCATGTCATCACCCTTTCATATTTTTCCATTACTCTCTCTGACGGTCCATTAGCATGAGCATTTCGTTCTGGCTCTGCTGTGGGCCATTCGACACTAACATTGCATGCTGTCCACAAGTCACCTGGGACCACAATATCAAATAAGGTGTTCAAATCAATCCACAGTACTTTAGAGATTTTCACAAACCTCTCTACCTGTTTGTACCACTCTACGGGATTTTCTCTTAACTTTGGAAATGAATTGGTAAACGCAGCCAAATCTCCCCTACTCCAGGGCACATGTACATAACTCCCATTCGCTATTTCTCGCAAAGGGTATGCCTCCATCCGCATTGGCCCTCCCTCCGGGGACATCACAATCATGCTCCGCCTGACAGTCCCTTTCTTGGACCACCTTTCTTCCCATTTATCCAGATCTCTCCATGTCCTTATTCCTGTAATCAATTCCCTAATGTGTGTTTTTAATCCAATTGTCCTTCTCTCATCCAGGTCCTGATCTGTATAATGCAACCTATGGTTACCCTGTAATGCCTTTGTTCTCGACAAGTCTACCATATACTTGTCTGCCAGTTCAGATAATTTCTCGTGAATTGCTCTCGCCTTCCGAGTAACATCCTTTGCTATAAACAGCACCTCATCTTGCTCGTACATGTCAATCCTTTCTAAAGGCAACGTACCATCTATTATCTCGTCCAGGTCAGATTTTAAACTGGTTACATCGAGCCTCTTTGCCTTCATCACAGCTTTCAGTGTGTCGTCTCTAGAGAGCCCATCTACTTCTCTCCCATCACAGCTCTGAGTCCTACGTCTGGTCTCAGGCGAGTTATGGGGAGTCCTCCCATGTTCCCATCTTTCCAGGTCTCATGCGGTTCCATCCCCTCTTGGTGTGTGGTGAAACACTGCTCTATTCCCCATAGTCCCACATTGCCCATTCTGCTTGGTTTCTCTAGGTGCATGATAAGACACTCCATTATTCCCCATGCTTTCGCAATTCCCCTGCTGTCTAGTATCGCTCAACACATGGTAAGACCCTTATTATACTCACTCTCGACCGACTCTGCTGCTTTTCTCTCGCACCGTCAGCACCTTCTTCGGCAGGCGATTCTTCTGCTGCTCATCTCTCGATCTCTAGGGGCCTCGGGGTAATCTTAACCTAGTCTAGATCACCTTCCTCTAGAAGGCAACCATCCTACTCTGCTACCAACTGATAAGGCGGGATTTTTGATCTCATATCTGATCACTATAGATCTAGATCCCAACTCAGGTCGACTGCACCTTTGTTACCTGTCATAGAGTAAAAAGCAATCCACTACTAGGTTAATCAGTTCAAACTTTACGCAACTCTGAAGAACCACTTACCACAAATCAGTTTTAAAGTTTTATTATAAAGCCAAAGATAACTGGAGATACAAACATCTCAATATAAGGTTCAAAAGATATACTGGCATCAATACAAACATGAATTCTCTAAATGCTCTTAGGCGACAGAAGAATATCACCAAGACTAATTCAAAGATCAGCAAGTTTGCAAGAATAGACACAAGTTGTATCTTGAGTGTCATTTACAAAAGGAGAAAAATTCAGGTTAGACTGTCCCTACACTAGACTAAGTGACATCCCTACTTAGCAGAATCTTAACCTAAAAAGGTGTCAGCCGTGGTGACTTCCAAAGAAGTGCACTCACTTTCCCTAGGTCTCTGTTGTAAGTCTGTGCATCGCAGTCATGCCCTCTCTGCCTACCCGTCCGCTCTCTAAGGTTCCTCAGGCCATCTGCTCTAACTCCACCCAAGGGTGCTGTCCCTAATACAAAATCACAATTCCAGTTGAAACGCCCCTCAGAGACGCCCCTCACGTACACCTCTCACGTGGTGTTGGTTCTGGCTTTTTCCATGCTGATACTCCTCTGGCCTCCTTGTTAGCGTTGACCTTGCTTCTCAGGCTCTTCTCGGCAAGACGGTACCCCGCAGGAAATTCCTGAAGCCTCCTACAGGCCTGTGCCTGTCTCCCCGAACAGAGCTCTATTCATCACTCTCTTGATTGGAACCCCCTCGCACCTGCAAACAGACACCCATGAAGTGGGCCCCAAATTCCGGCCTCCAACTTATCTCCTAAGTCGTAAAACTTCGAGCTTGGTTCACAATTTATGCTTAACACGACCTGATTCTAACGAGCACATGCAGATCAAAAGAAACAACCTTATCTCTCCAGGCCTACTAGAATTACATGAAACAGGCTTGTGCACTCTATGAACCTTTATTTCTTAGCCTAAAACAGTAATCTAACTTATTACACACTCTGGTTATAGGAAACACTTCTATAAAGACATATATTTGCAGTCTATGATCAATAATGCTTTGAATTATAACAGCAGTAATCCATCTTATGTGAAACTGTAAAGGCACGTTTTCGTTTTCCATGAACAGCCATGAGGCCTACACGTTTCTACGTTTAACAGCATTACATTCTCCTCTGTAACAGTCACATAACATGAAATTAATAGCATTCTAACATCTTCTAAACATTTCTACATTAGCTTTTCACTCAGATATATGCATTCTGTATTAGTTAAACACTCGTATGTATATGCACTATATAAATTCGACACTCTAATGTGTTCCTTTAACTAAACTCGTGCAACGTGCTTGTAAATATGGTGCACTTCTACATTTTACTCAAATTGCGCTCTCTCACCTTCATGATGTCTTTGAGCGTGAGCTCCAAAGGGTTGTCCTCAGTTCCACTGCCCACCTTGTCTTTGGTCTGCTGATCTTGGGGTGAGGTCTTCGGACATGTGTAATGATCCATATTATTTTGCTGGACCAATCTGGACCCCTTTGAGCCCGACATTTTGGATGACGCCAGCATCGTCCCAGGTATTAGTACAGGCGGTACCACTTGCGGTCTTTGGGCCACCTTGACAGCCTCCCATCAGATGGGGGGCCTAACACCCACCAGCGCCCTTGTCACCAGTGACTCAGGTAAGATGGGGGTCGCAGTGACCAGCAACAACAATTCGGTGCTACCTGTTCTGCATGGTATGTCACCAGCACCCTGGGTCCTTCAGCGCACGCAGTTCCAATCCCTGGGCTGGAGCAAGCTGCTAGGTGTCTTTCTCCACTGTTGTTTGAGCACCGTCACTCCCCCCGGTATGCCACTTGCCTGCTTGTTCAGTGTTCGGAGCCTGAATTCCGCACCCACCACCACGATAGGTAGGAGTATGTCGACAGTTCAGATCGGTCACAAAGACCATGTACCAGGCCAGGAAGACGGGTCTGGGTGGACTGATATGGGCCGGACATCCCCAGTGGAAGCGTGGGGGCCTCGGGTGTGCCGGATTGAGCCACTAGTGTGATGCGCTTCACTCACTTGCAAGAGTGTGAGCGAGAGCCCTCGCCGTGCATGGAGCTCCAGATGACAGGACCGACCCAACAATCAAGGTGATTTGGTGGTGCCCGGCCGACTCCGCTATGCGTAGTCACTTCGTAAGCCGCTCCAGCTACTTCACTGCCCTGCTGCAGTGCCAGTGGAGGCCACAGTTGTCGGTCACTGGATCTCCAAATTGCGGGGGCATACGGCCGTAAATCAGGCCTTGACAGAGTCAGCGGAGGCTCTGGTTACAGATTTGGAGCATTGAGACCAGTTAGATGTGTCAGATAATCGTTTGTGAAGGGGCTTTAGGACGGAGCTAGTCTAACCAGCATCTGCCATGTATTGCTGATTGGCCACGCTCCCTGTGTACACCTGGTTTATGTATGGTGTCACAAGGTCATTCTTTACTCTGTTTACTCAGCCTTGAGAAAGTCGCTGGACGATTTCCCATTATTTGCGAGGAAACACGTGTTGGCTGATTAAGAACATTATGAAATAACAGAAAGAAAAGAATAAAAGAAAAAGAAGATTACGAACACTGTGTTTATAATTTGTGTAGACTTGCATTATTATTTGTCTTTACCTAGCAGATATGTGCTGAGGATTATGCTTATCTTTTTGTTGGCCACAATTTTGGGGAGGTTTGTGGTTCTCCTCAGCTTACAGCACCGCATTTTGATACTGTACAGAACAGATTTATGTGTGATTGTTCCTAAGTGGCCCCATAAACCTAGCATTATACCACTGATCTATAGAATGTTCTATAATAGGGGACAATTTTACTTGGGTTCCGAGGCCTATTTTCTCTTAAGGTCTGGCTCTGATAATAAGGGAAATTACCTGATTCCACTGTGTTCTCTTCACAGAACCAAAGGCGATGGCAGAATGCAAACTGTGCTTTTCCTCCACCAACAGCCATATTCCATGTCAGCTGCAGTCCTCTGCTGACCTGCGCTGAGAGGGAAACACATGCTGTGCTGATGAACAGCCCTCAAAGAGCCCTGAATAGTAGGCCCTGGGTCTTTCGTCAAAATGTAAACATTTAGAGCAGAGATTTTTAACGTGAAGTAGTTGGATTGTTTTGGAAAGGAGGACATTATGTTCTGTACTACTGAGACCAGGCTTTTCCACTGTTGTCCTGCTCATGTGTGCAATGCAAGAGGTTGTAGGAGGGACAAACATAGCCAACATTTGTACAAAGGTAACTGTGAATAAAGGGGGTACTTTTCACCTCAGGGTTTGGGGTCAGGTCATAGACAACTCGAGGTTTACTCTCATTGTCTATTTCATGTCACTCAGAACCCATTCTTCACACTCATTCATGTATACTTCCAATTATCTCTCTCTTCAGGTAAATATTCATGAATGAGAATAATCAATTATTTTATCTCTTAGCAGGTAATAAAGATGCTGAACAAAATTCTATATAATTTTAAATATTTTTATACCTGATTTAAAGTTTAGGAATTGACCTTTCACCTATTATTGTTGTGAGATTCCTCCCTCTACCAAAACGATGGGTGAAAAACTGTAAATTTAAGGTTCTCACCACAGGCCATAAGAGAAAATCAGAACGATCCATTAGTTCTCTGCCTCTCCCCCGAAAATCCCTTCAACAGGATATATGTGCCTATAGTTAGAGCATAACTAGTACTGCCAAAAAATGCACTTCCTTGTACACTTACTAAAATCTACACTTACATCGAGTATGTTTCACAAAGCATGACAGCACTCTGCTTTCCCTGTCTCTGTATGTCATCTGGCAGGTTTTTCTCCTGCTTTCTCTATTGGCCACTGTTTCCAATGTTGCTTCTCCTTCTCTCTTCTGCCTTTTCTGTCTTTCTCTTACGTGGAAGTCTGATGGTAGAAAATAAGTTGTAGTACCCAAAATTGAGTTCCAGTGCCAACAACGAGCACGAAGTAAGCACTTGTTAATATAAAGCAAACCAACCCTCAGCAATTACACTAAAATACGAATCAAGCCCAACTTCTCTAATAGAAATGTGTAATGCAATGTAAGTCAATAGAAACACTTCTCCCATCAAATTGTCCCAAATGAACCCATGAGTAATAATGTAGGCAAAAGAATAATCAATATGACATTGTATCATATAAACCAAACCCACCCAAGCAAGTGTAGTACAATATGTGCAGAGATTCTTCATGGCACTTCTGAGTTGCATAAGATATGTAGTGTACATAAAAACTGTTCGAAAAGGTGATACATTACACCACAACAACATATAAAAAGTCATGGGGACATGCTGAATACCTGCTTCTGGCCCATAACTGCGACGGGTTGACTGTCGCATTGCCCTAGCCTGCGGTGTCTCCACTGTTACTGAAGGTGTCTTTCTCCCGGCGCATCGCCCTGGTGGGACTCGCTGTCCCAGGGTGCACTGCCCTTCATCAACTGGCCACAGCTGCTGCACGGGGAGGCATCATCATCGCGCTTTAAAGCCCCTCCTTGCCACACGCAGCGCGGGAAGGGTGCGGGCGGCGCCCGGGCGAAGCCCAAACCAAGGGCAGGCCTGTCCTTGCCCTCATCGACAGGAAGAGGCAGGGCAGGGCCACCGCCTTGATTTCATCCACTCAGCAGACGACCCTAAAGACCTGCCCCCCAGACGACGCAACTGAACATCACTTGAAATTACTTCCTACTGCAAGTAGACTGGTTGCCTCTTGGTGCTCTCTTTATTGCCACTAACTATAAATGCTGCATGTTTACGGAGGATTGACAATATTTGTGCGGACTCTAAGGGGAAAAGATTAACGGGTCCTTCCTCCTACAAATATAACAATGTACTTGGGCGCCCTCCCCGAGCATTTTATCAAAAGCCTTGCGTGTTTGCCTGCTGCCCCCTGGTCTGTTTGATCTGTACATAGGGTGGTGCTAACACGGAGTGCCCTTCAACATTATAATATGGGGAAATGCACTTGTACTATTAAAAAGTCCCGGGCCCAAGTTAATCCCTCTCCCAACATCAATAGATAAAATGCTGCAAAGGGCCATAGGTGCTGTTACAACGGAAATTGAACGCACTGAAAGGTGGTTGTCAATTACTCCTGACCTTTTTTCTCCAACAGCAGACCGGCCCACTTCTAATACCTCTCCTGTAGCACTCTTACCTACTGGAAAAGTTTCCCCGCCCCCCTCACTCCAAGCGGATGATCCGACTAGCGTAATTAGGAAGGGAGAAGAGGGTGCAGGCACACGTAAGAATGGGAAACGAAAGCAAATAGTTGAGAGAGTAACTAACAGCAGGAAGGCAAGAAGAGGGAATGACCTAAGGGCAGAAGATCCACTTCATATAAACCCAATTATAGAACCTGCAGTTGCCACTAGTACAGACCCAAAATATCCAGTCTGGGCCCAGACGCTATCGGCAGAACTCCTGACCCAATTTAGAGTCATACTAAAGGAAGAAGTTGCCCCCCTAGTCGACCAACTAAATATCCTGACATATCTAGGGGGTTCGAGGCAACCGCAAGCCAGTGCTAGTGTAACACAACTTCCACCGTGGGAGGGTAGCCTCAATTCCCAGTCTGATTCTAACTCCCGGGTCCCTTTTGACAAACAGGTAACATCCAGGTCTCACGTCCCCAATACTCAGCAGATCACTAATCGAGACACTAGTTGTACCCCCCAGCATCCTGGTGCACAGTGAGAGCAAGTGCGGACACCAAATACAGGGCTAAGGACACCACGCAGAGCGGGCGAGAGTAACGCCCCTAACGCTAATATGCGGAGTATTCACCAATCCACCATTACTGCAGCAGGGCCGAGCACAAGTAGAGAAGAGCTGAGGAGGGAAGAGTGTCCTGTGGGCAGGATGGTAGTAGTTGCCTTGCCAACTATAAATCTCCCACCCGCATCTTCACCCTAAGTAATCATTCTGACAGGGGTCCCACCTCTCAGTAACACCCAGAGGGAGTCACAGTTAGAACTTAGGAATACGAGTTTACTCTGGTTAGCAACACACAGGTTTCCTTATGAAAGGGCTAGGGAAATTTTAATGGTGCGGAGAGTAGATTGGGTGGGACCCAGTAAAAAACTAAACCAAGGGGATTGTGTGGTTATTAATTTTAAAAACCCTCAGACTGTTCACATGCTTCTAAACTACAAAATGTGCCCTACAGCTCCCCACACAGAGGTGAGAGCTCTTCCCCTTGATTATTTTTACTCCCACTGTCTTAACCCTGGTAGGGCAAACCTAATCCATGAAAGGCACTCGATGGAAAACCAGAATCTTGGCCACAGACACCCTCCCACTAGACCTCTGGTTTTTAATTTGCCCGTAAACAATCACTACGGGGCTTTGGAAGAAGTGGATTGACCATCAGGGACAGGGGGTCTGGGCTATTCAAAGAGTGCCCCGACGTCCCCGAGAGGACAAGTGAAGCTAGACCATGGGAGTACAAAGCAGGCCTCCTTATTGGAGACAGGCACAGGAACGGGGCTAGTGTTCCAGCTACCCTGCAGGGGAGCAAGGCCCATGCGGACCCATGCTATCTGCCGGGGTCCATATCCCCCAAACCTTCTGCCCCTTCCAGCAACATCGTACAGGGCGTAAACCCCTCAAGCATAGTCGCACCCTGTACCAATTTCCCGGGAGGAAACTCACGCATAGGTAGTGAGTTGAACATCCCTTCTTGGAATGTGGACGGCATTAAAGTTAAACTCTCTTGCCCTGAATGGGGACTTTTCGTGGATCAGTTTGACATGTGTTTGTTCTAGGAAACATGGGCAAGAGATGAGTGCACAAAGGTGGGATTTGCGACATTCAGTATTCCAGCTGGTGCCAGAGAGAGGGGCAGACCGTCTGGGTGACTATCTGGGTCGCCTCACATGTGGGTTGCTCAGCCAGCCCCCTGATCACCTCCTCCAATGATATTCAATGTGTAATGCTTAGTTTTTTTCACTAAGCTGAAGGTTGCCATTATTAACGTCCATTCCCGGCCCGTAAGCTTGAGCAAGGAATCAAGAACCCTTGACGACCTAAATTCCTTTATTCCTACTGTACCGTCGAACACAAGCTTAATAGTGGGGGGTGATTTTAATTGTCACTTTGAGCCCCTTTCTGGCACTCATGATTTGATTACCAATGAGGAGGACCTTCAGTGGGTTATTCCGGACCACAAATTCAACTGGTTAAGTCCTGGTCCCCCTGGTGCTCCAAATAAATGCCACTTTCCTAAACCACTTGCTGAGAGCATGTAATTGTCGTACAACCTCTGATAGGCCGGGAAAATGAACATTTAATAGAATTGTCCAAACCTCTTTTCTGGACTATATTTTAGTGGAGTCCAGATCATGGCATAGGGTCCTTGACTGTGTTGTCGTACCACGACATGATAGTGACCATAATGCCCTGGCATTGACATTGAAGATGCCGGACTCAAGTATACTCCCTGTTAGTAATGCCCCCCAGGGAAAATAGGTTATTACTTACCAACAGCAGACGCAGAATCAATTGGGGGGTAATTAAACAAACACCTAAGAAGCTGGGTGCTCTTCATGAAGTGGTAATACCAGCTTTGCAAGAACTTAGCAGTATTTCTGCCGAAATGGGGCAACCCAGCTTACATTAATCAGGTTCGCGAACTCCATAAGAGTTTGGCAACTCAACTAGCCGACATATTTTACCCAATAGTACGCCCCAAAAAATAAAAATTGTACCCCAGACGTGGTTCAATGATAATTTCTGCAATGCAAAACGGGCATTGATAGCAGACATCAAAGCAAAAGTCATACAATGAAATATGGCTGGCACACTGGGTGAGGAAAAGAACATGATGAAGGTGATCACAGAGGAATTTTGTTTTACATTGTTGATTAACAAAACAACGCCGTCTGGATATGTGTGAGTATGGTTTGGAGTGATGGAGAGCAGTATTCAGAGGTGCCACCAGAGAGAAAAACTGCTCTGGAAAAAAGTTGCAGAGAAACAGAGAGTTCAATTTAGGACATATAGGGTGTAAATGAAAGTTAAAGCAGGTTGACTCCAACTGTAGTTAAGACAGTGAAAGAATAAACAATAAAAAAACAGAAGTGGGATACCCCGATTTACTTTCCATAAGGTATAAAAGGAACACAAAGCTGTCTCCAAATAACAAGTGCTAGTTAAAAATGCAAATTTATTAATGTTTGATAAAAGTGTTCAGTTGGGTGACATTTAAAGCGACATTTCCAGTACAGCTTTTTCTGGCATGGCTTTCATGTATATTACAATCTATTGCTTTACAGCATCAGTTACAGTGTTTATGCTCATTTTACACAATCGTGGCCTGCTCACTTTTGTTCTACAGAAAACAGCCATGGACGAGAATCTGTTTTACGGCTACTAAGAGAAGCCACAATCTTCATCAGTCATCCTATTTATGGTTTAGAAGTTAGCATTTTTTAAATAATTGTACTGGTTTATTTATTCCTCCCTGGCCCCACTTTCGGTATTGGAATTGCTAATCCTAAAATCTGAAGAGAGCAACATTTACTTTTCACGCCCAATTTACATTTTGTTTTATTTTTGAAAAAGTACCCCTTTCAAACCTTAGCATGCATCTCCGTGACAAATGCCGTGTCTTGTAAAATTGCAAAGATATGCCAAGATTCCGTACATGGCAGCAGCAGGTGCTGGGAACGTTTGCCTTTGCCCTCTTCCTTTGACGTGTTCGTGTAGATTGTGTTCATTACAGGCAATGAATTCCATTCTCGCCTTGTGGATTGACATCCAGCCCTCTGTATTAACATGCAATATTTATCAGGCAGTCAGCGGAGATTTGGGACGGTGGGGGAGGGGAGGGTCCCCGCATCATTCTCAGAGCGTGCGATGGTGCGCCCAAAGATGCCTGAGCATATGGCGCTCGCAAAGGGCATTGGCAGATGTTAAATATGCTAAGCGCCTCACAAGGTTGGAAGTCGCCCAACAGGCTCGGCATTGGCTACAGATGTTCCTTGGGAAATGGTCCAGGCTGACTCCAATGATTATTCACTGTCCTGTTTTAGAACAGCAGAGGTGAGCCCAAGGATCTTACTGGATTCACCCAGCCGCATTTACATATTTTCAAAGCACCAATCAAGGTAATAACCGAAAGCACTTTCTTTAGCCACCTCTGCCCTGCGTACTGTGTCATATCCTAGGCACTGTCTCTTCACGCTATTTGGAAATATAATCACGGCCACAGTCGATGGCTCTTTATTCCACCTGAGAAACCCCGTAATGCTTTGAAACAACTTGGGCAAGATGTAAAAAGCTAGTCGCAAAGTACAACTCGCAAACTGTAGCCAGTATTTTTGTGATCCCTAAAGAATTTTACAAGCTAACCTGTCTACTAATAGATCGGTTTGTAAAATTCCAATTCGCCGTCGGTTGCAATCTGACCTAACTCATGTATATTAATGATGTGGGTCGCAAATTGTGACTCAATACGATTGGAGGCCATCACAAGAATGGTGGCCTGGTAGGGTGAGAAGACCACCATGTCTGTAACAATGTATTAATAAAGTTGGAGTGTTTGTAACCGCTAAAATGCTTAGCACATCTGGCCCTCCGTTATTAAGTCAGAAAACTGCATGCATCCATAAACCCGGGGAGTAAAAATTGCAGGGTTTTAACATGTGACATTTTGTGGCATTGTCCATTTGGTACTATATTAGGCAGTCTAATTGTGTCAAGTTGCTTAAAGGATGTTCGCAAAAATCAGAATTTTTAAACAATTAACAAAAACTGTAACCACATTTTTCAGTCCTTTGCTATAAAAGCTTATAATACTTGATCTACTGTGCACAAATCTTCAAGCGCACGTTTGTGATTTGTTGCGTATCCTGTTCATGCCAGAAACAGATGCCAAAAGAAAACCATCTGTGTCCAGTCATTCTAAGAAGGCCTGGACAGTGAACTCTGATCCATTCACAGAGCATGCAGAGTTCTGAAAAACTCTGCTCTGCTGTTTTTTCCTTGCTCACCAAGATTAAGTTAGCGAGTGCAAGCGAGGACAATCCAACAAGGACCCTTCCAGTTCCAAGGTAAACCCAGGATAGACCTTCCCCACGGAACCATTTCTGGGTAAGCATCCTCCTCAGAAGCCCACCTGTCCCATATTGTTCCAAACTTCAGAGGGAATGCTCTGTTGATTAGTTCCTCTGCCCACCTGCACCACTCAATATTGGCTTTACAGGCATGTACCATCGGCATCCGTGCACAGCCCTAGTAATGCACCATGGTCCTCTTGGCCGCCGCCATATTACAAATCAAAGCATTTATCTGTCATGCGTCACCCCACATCAGATGCAAATTGCAGCACAGATAGATAGAGGAAGAAATTAGAAAAAATAGAGATATTTCTCCTTTTTATGTAGCTGTAGGAACTGGGTTCACCAGGTCCCCTGGGGGTAGCTTGGCCCGAGCAGGAAGGCACCCGAAGCTTAGGTGTTAAGTGACTACACAGCACACACATCCGCTGAGACAATAAATGCACGCAAAGACTGAGACCACACCAATATGCTTGATTCAAATAAATACGTTTTATCTAAGATCAAGATCAGGGCAATCAAAAATCACAGTAGTAATAACTCATTACCTTTCCTTAAAAGTGCATGTTTTTCATTACTTGGCCATAAATACATAAATAAATAAATATTAAATAGTAAATAAATAGTAAATAACTGTAGGCCCTTCAGATAATATTACATTAGAAAGGATCAAAACATTTCATTAGGTAATAGCATTTCACTGCTTAGCAATACACATTTCCTTGTGTGGTTTTATGTAGCATCAAATCAGCGCGCTAATACCACTTGCTAAACCTGATTGAGCAACTCAGCACACGTGACGTGACGCGACGAGCAGAGGAGCAGAGGAGAGCAGGCGAGCAGGCGAGAAGACGAGCGAGCCGCTTCCACCCTCTTCGCCCGCACCGCGCCTGCCGTGAATCGCAGGGTGCAGGGGGGGGTGAGAGGCGTGAAGCAGCAGAGAGAGTGACCGCGAGCGGTATAAACGGGAGCAGTGTGCTGCAGTGAACCGCAGCGAGCCGCCACCTCTGACCACCGCGAGCCGCCACTACCGGGAGCCGCCACCATCAGGAGCTGCATATTGTGTACTGTGTGGTCGGCGCCGCGGCTCGGTCTCGGTCCTGCACTGCCTCCACTTGCTTGCTTCGCCTTCACCACAGACGAGAGCCATGAGAAGGGAGAAGCCCCATGCACACTGAGTGTATATGTAAACCCCACGCAGTGTACATAGCAGCTGTTGGACAGTGAGCCCTCTTCCCACCACCCCTGTTGCTGCTAAGCCTGTTTTGTGGGTTGTCACGGACTGCTTGGCAGGGGTGACACAGAGGGAAAAGTGGGAGCGCGGCTTGAGGATTACAGTGCACAAGCCACCGCTGCTCCCAACACTGTGACTTATCCACCATTGACGTTGACATTGTTTTACAAGGGGCAATTTCCCAGGAACTTTTCTAGGAATTTTGGCAGTGGCAAATCTTGCAACTGCCAGTGTGCTAGCGCTTGAGTCAGTGTATGACTGAAGCACGTGTATCCCGCCAGGGCAGGAGTCAGAAGTCATAGCCAGAGCCCGAGCTGCAGTACCAGCAGCACCAGCACCGCAGCACCTATACCAGCACCGCAGCACCGGCAGCGCCAGAAGCCCCAGCAGCAGAGGCAGTAGAGGCGGCCCCCTGTTGCTCCTGGCAGCTCCTGGTATCCGACCTCATCGAGGGCAGAACAAGGGAATCTGTGCTGTCCCGGTGACCTACTGTTAGCGGGATTAGCTATTTCTGCACCATCTCTGAGCTGTGGACGCAAAGCCTGGAAGCCAGTAACAGAGCTGCGAGCGGGACGTGCAAGGGCCTCAGCATCCATAGTTTGGTCTTTTGGAACTTTCCGGTGTGTGAACCGGAGCGTGAACCGGGGCATCCGGAGAGCCCGGAGCCTGTAGTTTCGGAGGCTAACCGAGTAGCCAGCGTGGAGGCAAGTGGCAGAGGCAAGCGCGGCAGCCATTAGAGGCAGCTGCAAAGTAAGAGCCGAGGGTGCGGACCAAGGGGCTGCTTGACTAGGTCTCCCAGCCCGCGGTCACCCTGTGTGCTCCGCTTGTAGCCGCCCTCCCCCCCTGTAAAAGAGACAGCCCAGTATAGTACGGCTTACGAGGAGAGCTATTAACTCTCCCCAAGCTCACACAACAAGCTCAATAAGCTAAAGGTTCCCACAGGGCAGCCACCTCAATAACCAGGAACACAAGTAAGCGGACCCTTTCTCCCTCCCACACTACACATCACACAGCCCCAGCTCACAGTGTCTAAAGGCACTCAAAGGATGATGCCTAAAAAAATCAAGCTGAGCACGAAGGAGGAGGAGGAGGTGGTGGGGGCAGAGGCGAACCCTGAAAATACGGTATTAAGAAGGACCACTAGGAGCACTAAAGGTGCCAACCTCCAAAAGTTTCAGGACTCAGTCCAGGGCAACTCCCTCCCACAGGGTCTCATCACCCAATTCTTCCAGGCCCCCAGTGGCCCGATAACCATGGTCAGGAGTATACAAGGACCCGAGGGCAGTGGTACACCGTGGTTGCCAATATCGCAGCAAGATCATCCTTGCAGTTACTCTTGCGACCCTGCAGACTCCGGAAAGGCCCAAAGCCTGGAAGAAGTCCGGAGCCAGGAAGCCCTACTTCATTCCACTGCCAGAGCGAAAAGCCCGTTAAGGATCCTAGCAGAAGTTCACAGGAGCATCACGGAGGGTGTACAGGAGGAGACAGGTAGCGCAAAGCAATACACGGGCACCGCACCCTCTCCCCCAACGAGCCCTGGGACACACCTGTGTACGCCTGTGACACCCCGGGCAACAACGGAGATGACCACTCCGGGCAAGGCAGCGCACTTGTGCACGCCTGTGACACCCCGGGCAACAACGGAGACAACCACTCCGGGTAAGGCCGCGCTAACGGCATCGTTCTTGCAAAAACTAGAACACTCAATAGAGCGGACATTAGAAAACACCCCCATATACTCCGCCAGAATTAACCCCAGGCATCCGCAGCAGACGGAGGCATGGAGCCCCTTGAGCCTAACACAACACCAAGACTCAGGCGATGAGGTCATGGTCAAAGAAGTAAACCTGTCCATAATAAGAGAAGTGCAAGACACCATGGCTAGGGCCTTATTATGGCAGTCAACAAAGATGGAGGTTCAAGTTGACCTCCTGCACTCAATTGCCCAGCACTTAGTGCGCCAAGACGACAAACTAGCAAAGTTAGAGGTGCTATTTGAAACCCATGCGGCCAATATCAACTCGGGTGCCGCCATTATAGAAAAATGGGCTAGCCTACCCGAAGTTCTAAAAGATATGCTCTCATTAGCCAAGGGCCTTGGAGAGAGGCCCCCTCTAACACAGTTGGCGCATAAGCCACCAGCTTTGACGAGAGTGCACAAAGTAATGAATGATCCCTGCATCACGGTCATCAGCTCATCAAAAGGTTCGCTGGCAGTGCCATGTAGCAAGCTCACCATGCCAGAACAAGGAAGCGGGGACTTTGAGGTTTTGGAGCCTGAAACCGAAAGCGACGACTCATCCGTCAGCATTCCTCTCTCGGAACAGGCCAACTGCGCATCGGCTGGTGCAAACGGTCCGCTATCACGGAGAGCAAAAAAAAGGCTTAAGAAACAACTAAAGAAACTTAAAACCAAAAGCAGGATCATACCATCAGCCACAATAACTTCTGGCGCCACCCTAACTGAAAGTACATTTAAAACACCCTTTCCTATCTTCACCTCAAACCGTGCACTGAAGTCTGTCAAGCCCAGTGACGCACCACTTGTCCCTAGTGAGACCCCTAGACACTCAATCCCTGCTCCGGAGGGCCCCAGTAATGCGGAGGATCTTCCACGGCCCTCACTAGTGGTTTCCGGAGGTCCTTCCAGCGCCAATGACCCATCTGGCTGGGTCCCCCAACATAAGAAAGAATCAACCCACCCCTCGTATTTGGGAGCGCAGCTGGGACTGCCTTCTCTGGTAGGTCCTCCAACCAAGGTACCAGGTAGCCAGCAACTAGGAGCTATATACAACAACCTCCCTCCCCCGAACGCTATCATTGATGAGTGGCAAGGACTGTCAAGAGAGGCAAGCCCCCCAAACACGAACTCCGACAGACAGTGCCCAGGTGACCATCACGCAATCATTGCACACCCACTTCATCAGAGGCACGTGTCCCCCGGTGAAGGGGCACAATGGCGCTCCTCAGAAAATAACAAACCACTAAAAACTTACGAGCTGTTGTTCACCCCCAGATTTACAGCCATGGACTCCTTCGACATCCTGAACAGGTCCAATATCGTACGACTCTTCGGCCACATTGAACCCCTGGCACACATCACCTCGGGGATGATCGAGTGGGTGAAGTTCAAGAGCCTGGACACAGATACTCACGGTGATTCCACCATAGTCGGACTAGAAAACCAGCAAGCCCAAAAAGCTGTCCTCCAAGAATCATCCCAACTGGCAGAATGGGGTATAGAAGTCACCGCCCCCAGGGTTCCAAAATACCCGCACGTCCTCAGACCACACTATGGTCTACAACATGCCATCTCTGTTCTCAAAGGCACAAATTCCACGTGTTCTGACGGGGGACTGAAAGCCGGGAGGCCAAGATCCCCGTTAAAAATAAAACTCTTGCTAAAAGAAAAACAGCGTATCGTGCAACGACCTCAGCAAGGACCAGCCCTTTCGGAGGACACATGGAGACGGGGCTCCTAACCCCCCCCCACACATACGTAAACATCAGTCGCGTACGCCCACCAAGAGGCCAGGATCGCAACCTTAGCATCATCTCATGGAACATTGCAGGGTTAAATAACATCCGCAGGGTCACAGCCACCCATGACTATCTCGCACTGGGGGACATACTATGTATCCAGGAGACCTGGGCAAGGACCACTTCACCAATCGCTGGCTACCACGAATATTTCAAACCAGCAACCAAAAGGACGATCTTTGGTCGCCCGTCAGGGGGTCTCTCAATCTTTGTAAGCCACGCCTGCAAATTAAAAATAAAAGAACTATCTCTGGAGCCACCGGACCTACAAGCTATCTCAATAGAAGGACTGAGAGCGGACCAAACAACCCGACCGCTTGTATTAATCAACTGTTATCTCAACCCTGCAAAACTTCACTCTCCACACGGCTTGGAATCATTCACCACCGCCCTGGAAGATCTACTAATAAGCCGCTTGCACTATGATGTAATCATAGTCGGTGACTTTAACCTGAGAGGCCTGGATCTGCTACCCATGAAACCACCCAGCAGGAAGTCAGCCCAACTGATTGAACTTTTAGCAAATTACAACTTGCAATCCACCCACGGGATACAAAAAATGCGCTACCCCGCATGGTCTGCCTATCCGACCTTCAGAAATGTCTCCACTATAGATTATATCTTCATCAATGCAGGACTGGCTAACAAACTTTGCAACTTCACTGTGGACGACCGAGACGAAAGCGACCATAGACCCCTTCGTGTCACATTCAACCTGACACGAGAACAGGCGGACTCCTACGCCGTAATTGGTATGACAACAGGCGAAGAACACCATTTAGTCCTTAAAAGAATAAAATGGTCGACCAATCTTAGCCACAGTCTTAATGCATTCATAGCTAACAGGGCGACAGTACCATGGCCACATGAAAGTGAATGTATATTACACCAATGGGAAACATTGACCAATGACTTACTGATGTGCCTGGGCAATACCCACCAATCAAGAAACGGACAAAAAAATCTCATCCCAGGTCACCAAAAAACCCACAGTCTTAAGCTTGCCAAGCATGCACTCAACAAGGCAGTGAGAGCAAAAAAGAAAGGTATCCACCTGCCAGGGGGGCTCCCCATTGCCGTTCTGCGAGCCAAGTACAAAAAGAACATCTGGGATCTGAAAAGAAAACGGATCGAACAGAATTGGCTGACAGTGTTCTCCATAATTAAAGGCAAAGATAACAGCAAGCTCTGGCGCTACATCAACAGCCTGTCATCAGGTGGTGTACATAAGGTTAACAGTGTTGGAGGAAAAGTATGGGAACAATATACAAAGGGGCTGTATACCAGTGAGTCAAATCGAACGTCTCACGGTACAACCGGGTGGCCCAAGGCGGCAGCAGCTACCATCAGCCCTGAAAGTGCCTTGAACGATGTCTCATGTCCGCCCGTACCTGGAAAATTCTCGGAGGCGAAGATAGCAAAATACATCAAAGCCATCAGACCCGACGGTGCCCCAGGCCCTAACGGAATCCCCGCACAGGTTTTTAGGTTTAAAGTATTTTATTAAGGCATAAAAAACACGGGGAGGGGAGCAGGAGGTCAGGCAAACATACAATACAAGAAGCAAAACGTTGCAGCGAGTCAGAAGAAGAAGAGGGAGGCAGGGTGCCCCAGAGGGTAACAAGGCAAAAAACATAAGGCAGTAAGGACTGTAAACAACCCCCCGTAGGCCCCCACTCCCTAGGCAAGGCCAAGCCAGAATAGCACTCTGCGACACAGCAAAAGAGAAGCATACCATACCACCAGCCCCTCGACCCCAGAAAAGGAGAAGAAAGAAAAGCGAGGAGGAAAGGAAAGAAAACAACACCCCAACATCCCCGTCCGAAAAGCAGCATTAGAAGCATATAACCCCACTTCCCACCCCCAGCCCCCGGTCCCCAATCCGCACAATCACTCCGCCGCTGGTGCCGGCGGTGTCAGCCTAAGGAGGCGCAAGTACCGTGGGCACGTTAGCTCGCGAAATTCCGTGGACAGCAGTGCCAAAAAGGGATGCCAGAGCTCCTCAAACTGGTCAACATTCCCAGCCACCGTTAGCGATATCTTCTCCATACCCAGTACCTGCCAGAGCCTATGCAACCAACCAGTGATAGAGGGGGCAGTGGGGGTGCGCCAAAGGACAAGTATGTTCTGAACGGCTGAGCCTAGCGCAATCGCAATCTGCCTGCCCCTGCGGGATTTCAGCGGGTACATCAAGTCATTGGGGAGGCCAAGCAAGACATACGCGGGGAAGCGCGGGAGCTCAATCTCAAAATGCCTATCCACCTCATCTAAGACTTCCTTCCAGTAGGCCGACAGCACTGGGCACTCCCAGAGAATGTGCGTGAGGGTGCCCTCCTGTCCGCAGCCGCGCCAACATCCCTTATCGCCTAGTTTGCGCATCTCGTAGAGCCGCTCCGGGGTGTAGTACCAATAGGTGGACACTTTAGTGAAGGTTTCCGTCAGCCCAGTGTGGTACGCAGAGTGCCTCGCCCGATACGCAATCTTGTCCCATTCCTTGTGGCTCAGGGTCCTGCCCAGTTCCCTGTGCCAGCGCTCCCTCCCTGGGTTATGGTAGTGAAACGGCGGGGGTTGGAGAAATTTGTACAAATCAGTGATGAGTTTGGCATCCGAGGCCCGGGTCACCAACCATCGCTCATAGGGCGTAATTGTACGGGCGGCGACGTCACGCACTGAGGGTTGAAGAGCCCAGTGGCGGACTTGCATGTAACGCAGTCTGTCCCCCTCTGTCAGGCCAAACTCCTGTCGGAGCTGCTGGAAGGGGAGCACGCCCTCCGGCCCGTAGATCTGGAAAAGCGCTCTACATCCCGCACTCACCCAGTGGGAAAAGGCCCCCGGCTCCAGGCCCGGAGTGAAGTCCGGGTTGTCAGCAATGGGAGAGAACGGCGACGGAAAAGTGGTGAGCTCCCGTAGCTCACACACCGCGTCCCACACTCTTAGCGGGACCCGGGTGATAAAGGAGGCGTAGAGATTAGGCGGGCGGTGAATGCGCCGTAGGAACGGGACCTCCTGGAGGGTACGGCCCGCAACTGCCTGGTCTTGAAAGAGCCAGTGTTTGTCCGATTCCCACCGGCTCCACTCCACCAGGTACCGGAGCTGCGCCGCCTGAAAGTACTTCCGGAGGTCCGGGACCCCGAGACCTCCCGCCTCCGGGGCAAGCATGGAGAGGACCCGCTTCATCCGAGGCTTACGGCCTTGCCACACAAAGCGGGAGATGTCTGCCTGCGCCTGCCGTATCCAGCCCACGGGGGGCTGAAGAGGTAGAGCGCGGAAAAGATACAGGATCTGGGGCAGTATCGTCATTTTCACCGCCGCAATACGGCCCAGCCACGAGAGTAGGCCCTTGTTCCATCGGCCGAGTTCCTCCTTTATCTTTTTGCCTAGAGAGGAATAGTTAGCTGCGACCATGGCAGGCAGGGTGGGAGCAAGCAGAATGCCCAAGTAAGGCACCGTGGAGGAGGACCACTGCAAAGGGAAGAGACTTTGAAGGTCCCGTCTGGTGTCGGCAGAGAGCGACACATCCAGTGCAGCCGATTTAGTCATGTTCATTTTAAAGCCCGCAACGCGGGCAAAAGCGTTCAGCTCCTGGACACAGGCAGAGAGCGACCGCCTGGGGTCATCTAGGGTCAACAAGACATCGTCCGCGTATAGGCTGACAGTGTGTGTGTATTGCCCCATCTTCACCCCAATAGCGTCCGGGTTGTCGCGGATCCTCTGCGCAAACGGCTCCATATAAAGGGCGAAGAGGAGCGGCGAGAGAGGGCAACCTTGTCTCGTGCCGCGCTCAATGGTGAAGCTGCTGGAGCTGTGTCCATTGACACGCACTGACGCCGACGGTCTCCTATAGCAGTTAAAGACCATAGTGCGGAACTTCTCGCCGATCCCTAGTTTCCCAAGGACCAGCTCGAGGTATGGCCAATGAACCCTATCAAAGGCCTTCTCCGCGTCGACCGATAGCAGCATCCGCTCCCCCGGGACGCGTGAGGCCTTTTCCAGGACGTGCGTCACTCTCTTCGTGTTGTCGACCGTCTGCCTACCGGGTACAAAACCGGCCTGATCTGCCTCCACCAAACCTGGTAAGTGTAGACCCAGTCTGGCCGCCAAGATTCCGGTGTAAAGCTTGAGGTCCACATTTAGGAGCGAAATGGGCCGGTACGAGCCGCACAAGGTCCGGTCCTTCCCCGGCTTGGGGATAACCGACACAGTCGCCGAGAGGAGGTCCGGTGGGATGGCGCCCGGTTCGGAGAAGGAGTTGAACAAGCGAGCCAGGAGAGGAGCGACAGTGGGACAGAAGGTCTTGTAGAACAAGGCCGTGTAGCCATCCGGGCCCGGGGCTTTGCCATGCTTCAGCCGTGCGATCGCGGAGATGACCTCCTCCACGTGAATGTCCCTCTCTAGGTGGTCCGCCTGGGAGGGGTCCAAGACCGGGAGGGTCACGGATTCCAGATAGGCCTCAGCCTCTCCCGGTGGGGAAGATTCTGAAGCGTACAGTGACTCGTAAAAGGATCGAAAGGTGTCTGCCACCTCCGCGTCACCGGAAACCGGGATCCCATCCACTCCCACCAGCTCCTTCACCACATTGCGTTGCTGCGCAACCCTAAGCCTATGGGCCAGGAGCTTACCGCTCCTGTCTGAGCCGGTGTAAAAGGCATGTTTCAGGCGCAGCGCTGCGTACTCCGCTCGATCTAGATCCAACGCAGAGAGGAGTTTTCGTGCCGCCTTCAGTTGCTTCCAAACCCGAGGTGCCCCCGTCCGGCGGTGGACCTGCTCAAGCTCCCTAACCTGCGCCGTCAGTTCTTCCCTCTTGCGCTGGCGTTCCTTATTTTCAGCCGAGGAAATGGAGATAAACTCTCCCCTGACGACTGTTTTCAAAGCCGCCCACTGTGTAGCCAGGGACGTGTCAGAGTTGTTATTGTGGGTCAGGTAGTCCTGGATGACCTCCTCCACTCGCTTCACCACCGATCTCTTATGGAGAAGCGTGTCCCGAAGCCGCCACATCCCTCTCGAGGGGGGTGGCGTCGGCCACGCAAAAACTCCGGAGACCGGCGCATGATCGGACAGAGACAAGACCCCGATGTCCGCCGCCGTGGCGGCCGAGCGAAGTGGGCCGCTCACCAAGAGATAATCCAACCGCGAATAAGTGCGGTGTGCGTGGGAAAAGTAGGAGTAATCCCTATCGGTGGGATGCATGGTGCGCCAGAGGTCATGCAGGTCCATCTCTGCAATCTGGTCCCGCACCGCTCCAGAAAGCTCCCCTGTCTGCGGAAAACGCTGGGCAGACCTATCTAGAGTGGAGTCGAAGACCATATTCAGGTCTCCCCCCAGGATGACATGGCGATCGGGCGAGGCAGTAACGTCCACCAACACCGAGTCCAGGAAACGATCCTGGTGATCGTTTGGGCTGTAAACCGAACCAACCGTAAAGGTAACACCTCCTAAGCGCATGCGATACACTAAGAGCCTCCCCTTCTGCTCGGCATGTTTATACAGCACCTCCCCCCTAAAGGAGCTGGCTAGAAGGATGGCCACCCCAGCGGTCTTAGTCGCAGCAGAGGAAAAAAGTTGAGTGGGGAACTTGGCAGAGCGCAGCCTATGGCAATCTCTGCAGAGTAAATGGGTCTCCTGCAGGAGGCAAATATCCGCCTGCGACCCCTCCAATAGGGAGAGGATCGCCCTACGCTTTACGGGGTTATTCAGACCCTTGACATTAAGGGTCACTACTTTCAGGGGTGGCATCGCCTCCAGGGAAACAGCGCGCTATGCAGCAGGCGGGGGATCAGCGGAGGGGGCGCGCGGGGCAGGGGCGCAGGGAAGGCCAGAGGCGGCATCGTACTCGTTCGGACAGCTTCGGACGGGACCCCCCCCACCACAAACCAACAATGAAACCCCCCCAAAAACCATTGATGGCAACCGGCCAAAACAAAAAGCAAAAAACAACACCCCATAGTCTCAGTCTAGCCCAAATGGGCGAGTCTGCAGAAAACAGTCAAGTGGACGTCCAGCCACACACCACCCCCCCGCCCCCCCAACCCCCAGCCCAGCATCGTGAAAGCTAAGAGCCTCTCCCCCCGGAGAAAAATTAGGCCGTCAAGGCCACACCAGTAGATTCAGGCAAGTTCCTGGCCGCAGTCCTCAGGGCCTCCGCCATGTCAGCTCTGATGGTGGGCGAGTCCGGGCGACTCACTGGCGCTGACGATGGGCGCCTTCTCGACCTCCGTCGGCCCCGCCGCTCGGGGCGCCTCCATGCGGGTGTAGCCCCGTCCTCCTCCGTAGCAGTAAGACCCAGCACCCCGCAGACATCTTGTAAGGAGCGCAGCTGATGCAGTACCCCATTCCATCGAAAGATAAGACGGAAGGGGTGACCCCAGGAGTAGGCTGTCTCGTGCTCTCGCAGAAAGTCCGTAGCGATGCGGAAAGACCTGCGCTTTTGCAGTGTGATGGCCGACAGGTCCTGATAGAGCGCCACAGGTCTTTCGCGGAAGGTCAATGGTTGCTTCCTACGGGCCTCAGTCATGATGCGCTCCTTTAGAGGGAAATCCGGCAAGAATGCCAGGATATCAGGCGGGGGTGCTGATGACTGGCGCTGGCGGCCCACTCTGTGTGCCCTGTCGATGCGGATGGGGAAATCCGCTCCCTCCTCCAAGATGTCACGGAACAGGTCCTGCAGATAAGCCACTAGGTCCGCACCTTCATCGGCGGATGGAACACCCCGGACCCGGATGTTGTTCCTCCTGGACCTGTTCTCGAGGTCCTCCGAGTGGGCCTGGAGCTCGACACATTGCTCCCGGAGGCGGAGGACGTCCTGTTGGAGATGGGTTATCTCCTCATCGCGGCGTTGAGCCGCCGTCTCCACAGTATCGACCCGTTCGCCCAGGCCCTCGACTTCCCTGCGCACCTCCCGGACCTCTCCAGCCACTTCGGTCTTAAGAGTCTGAAATTCCTCCCTGAGGGAGGTGAATAAGTCCTCCATGAAGGACCGCGTGACCGGCGGTTCGCCCGCAGTTGCGTCCGTTGATGCCCGGGAGGCCCCCGGGGACGGCTGCGTCCTGTCGCGTAGTTGCTGGGACCTGCCGAGCATTTCCGGCAAGGTGCGATCACCCCGTGCCGCGCCACGTCTTCCAGTCATCTTGGGGCCCGGCAAAGCCCAGGATTAGTTGCCGTAGGCGAGCGCCACCGCTCGCGGGCACCAGATGTGAGGCCTTCGCCGAGGACAAGGATAGTGCGTCACAGGCGACAAAATGGCGGTCTGGGCATGGGCAAGACGGCCCTCGGGCCAGCAGGGCAGGCAGCAATGTCCGAAGAATAGGCCTTCCGTCTCATGTCCCAGGGAGGGCAGTAGATGAGCTGGCGCCAGAACGAGTCGAGGCTCCCGTGTGAGAAGGGCGCGGGCAGGGGCCACCGGGCTCAGCCACACAAAGACAAGATGGCGGGAGGGTGGGACCCAAGAAGGCAGCCCGGGCCAGCAAGTCCGTGGGCAACTCTCAAATGATAACGGGTCCGGAAAGTGCGAAACCGGTGCCTCCCCCCATCACCAGTCGATTGCCCGGCTCGGGCGCTGCCCGAACTCCGCCATCCAGCGCCTCCGGGCGCGGAGTTCGCAAAGCGTCGCCCCCCGAGACCCCGGGCAGTGGGGGGATCGCCGGTACAGGGCTAAAGTCCGTCGCCCAGCAATGGTGCTTGCCACCAGGGCACCGCCAGGAAGCCACCTCGCTCCGCGGAGTCCCTCTAGTCCGCTCCTTCGGGATCTCCGGCGTTCCGCTTTTCAGCACTCGGGCCAGCCAAGGCGCGCGGACAGCGCCGCACTACGCTCCGCCTCCAGGCTCCTCTCCTCAGGGCGACCCGGGCTCTAGTCCTCGGAGCGATCTCCGAATAAACTTTTCGGGAACTTCCCCCGGGGCTCCAGAAGTCAAAGTGGCACCAAAATGTGCCCCAGGAACTCCGGCACAGTTCTCTCACCCGCAGTGCAGCCGCGGGGGGAGAGAGGCGCAGGAATCGGGGCTCGAGCTGAGCCGGGCCGGAGGAGCTACGGGAGGAAGCGTCCGCTCACCCCGCCATCTTGGCCACGCCCCCCCCGCACAGGTTTTTAAGAAAGATCCTGCATTCTTCGCTTCCAAACTTACTCCTCTATTTAACCATGCATTCGCAACTGCAACCCTGCCATTCTCCTGGAAAGGCTCAATTCTCTTTCCTATCCACAAAAAAGGTGACCACTCGAATCCGGCTAATTACAGACTGATAGCCCTTCTTGACATTGAAGCCAAGATCTATGCCCGCCTGCTACTTAAGGACCTGGAATCTTGGGTGGATAAGAACGGCATACTCCCGCCCCCACAGACCGGCTTCAGGGCTAACTGTTCCACGCTGGACAACATCATAGCGCTCTCGTACCTCGCTCAGAAGGCCAACATGCGGAATAAGCTGCCCCTGTTCTGTTGCTTTATAGACTACTCAACGGCCTTCGACCGTGTGAACAGACGCCGGCTCTGGGCAAAACTAGAGTCTTGGGGGATCCCTAGAGATCTTCTAAAGGCCATAAAAGCACTTTACGAGGGGACCTGGGTTCAGGTGAAACTAAGCGCCACATCTGTAACCACAAGAATTTCCACTGACTCTGGATTAAAGCAGGGGTGCGTTCTGGCCCCCCTGCTTTTCAACCTGTACACTGCAGACATGGGGCACGCCCTGAAAGATGCCAACCTAGCACCGCCCAGACTGGGGAAGCTGGTTCTGGGCACGCTCCAGTACGCAGATGACACAGTAATTATGGACCACACCAGGGTAGGCCTCCAAAGAGCCTTAAACAGTCTTGCGACGTACAACAAGGAGAACGAGTTACATATTAATGTGAGCAAGACCAAGATAATAATCTTTGGTAAATATCCACACAAAACTAAATTTTCATGGTCTCTGGGGGAACACCGAATCACCACGGCCCCATCCTACAACTATCTGGGCACATGGGTATCAGAGAGGGCCACCGCAGTCAAACATCTGAAGGCGCTTAAACCAAAAATCGACAAAATAATTACATCTCTAAGACGTCTAAGCCACAGCCTGGACAGTCCCTCTGCATATCCGATGCTGACAGTACTCAGGGCCAAATTGATCCCCGCTATCACGTACGGCCATATAGCCTACCCAGGGGCTTTTGGGAAAGTGGTCCAAGCAGCACAGGTGAAAGCATACAAGATGGTGCTACGGGCCCCCAAACAGGCCAGGAACAACAGGGTGAGACTGGAAATAGGCCTGAAACGTCCTGAACTGATACTATTGGGGAAATTGCTAAAATACTACATCAGAGTTCTGAAGTCGCCCGAAAACACCTTAAAGCACGCGCTAAAAACCATCTTTGGTGAAGCAGGCTCGCCATGGAAAGCCCAGGTGGAACTAGCCATCAAACTTCTGAAGATCGAGGGGCGGAGTCTGCACCTACACGAAATTCCATATTCCGCCTGGGCAAAAGCCGTCAAGCGCCAAGTCCAGTCCATTTCCTTTGAGCTAGACCTTTCCTCGCTCCGGCCCAACCCACTAACGTTGGCCCTGGACAAGTCCTACACTCCCGGTAAACCTCAACCATACTTGCAAGACTCACTAACAACCGAAGCAAGACAGAAAATTCTGTTTATGCGCCTCTTGGCCCTCAGGATAACGGACTTCAATCCACGCTGGGCACGCCCGGACGGAGCCACTGCCTGCCGACTTTGCAATTATCGCAGAGAATCCTGGCTACACTTGCTATGCTGCTGTACCAAGCTGGCCAGCGACCGACAGCGTCTGCTACGTCCGGCACTACGCATCTTGGGCCACAGAACTTGCAAAGAGGCCTCGGATTGGTGTTTCTCTGAAACCACAACATGTTTACTAGCTAGGATAGGCAAGTTCATCCATCAAATTAAAATGGCACTCGAAGACCAATTAAAGGATACCATCCCAAAGAGCCCTGTGACCCGTCGTCCCAAAGTTGGCAATCCATAGATAATACAGGGAGCTGCCAAAAAGAAAAGGGTTCCATCGGTCAGAGGTATCCAACCGGTGCCGACCCTGGGCCCAATGTAGTCCACAGTGCAACTGAGGATCTCAAACTTATATACGCCCTCCAGACTCTAGTAAGCGAGGTCTCACGTTGACTCTAAATTTTCAATTCCTTTAATAATGTATAGCACCAGTGAACATAGTCCGCACCGAGAACAATTATCGGTACTAATGGGCCAGACCAGTGTATACCGAGCGGGGGGGGGCTTTTTACTGCATTTTACTGTATTTTATTGAACCAAACTGTATTTTTCTATACTGTAATGATTTTAAGTAATCGCACAGTTCATAAATAAATAAATGTCCTTGTGTCAGAAATCCGCAGGTTATTAAACAATATCTTAACCTTTCATGTGGCTGGGGTAAAACGGTTCATTAATTAGCAGTAAACCTCTCAGTAATCACTTTGAGTAGAGCTCAGCACTTCCTCAGGCCAGGGTCAACATCTCTTTAACCACGGAGAACATTACATCAGTAATAACCAGCGCAGCAGGTAAGGATAAACGCTGCTTTACCCTATGAGGCCCTGATAATCAAGGCATCCAGCACAGTTGAGCATTTCATCTTATTCAAACTAAGCCATGCAAAAGGCTAACGTGACTGGCACTTAACTGTACTCTAGGCAGGGGTTAACTCTTTTCCCATAGGGCCCTCACAGTGTCTCGGGACCCTGGCCCTGGTCCAGCACTCCAGAGGGGACAAATAGGGCCAACGGGGCCCAGTCTTAAGTCTTCCCCAGGGAGGGGCAAGCTCTGGGCCTCCACCGGCCTTCCGCCCTCCTCCCCGGGGGTTTACCTCGCTCTTCGGCCAACTCCGGGCCCTTGCCACGATTCCGGCAGGCCTCGGGAGGGAGGGGGGGCCTATCAAGGGAGACCCACCCGGTTCCGCCGCTCCTCCCAAGGCTGATGGGGGTTCTCGCTCTCTTCGAGCTCTGGCGCTGGTTCCTTCGCCGGTACCGGACTTTTCTGGGTCTGGCTGCACCTGGGGACCAATGGGGGCACGGCGCTGGCAGCCAATCAGAGCGCGGCGGGGGCAGAGTCACTTCCTACGCCCTGTCACGTGAGGATATCAGGATGGCTTCAGGCCTTGTAGGGCCTAGCATGGCCCAGTGCAACAATGCGGCGGCCCTCTCCTGGCTCCCGGGGGCCGCCAAGGAGTGTGATGAGGTCGGCGCTTCAGAAGCGGCCGCGACCAGCGTTTGGGGCTTCGGCGAGGCGGCAAGGGCCGTAGCGGTGAGTGGGGCCGCTAGCGCTCTTCAGGCATAGTGCGGGGGGAATTGTAAGGTTTCGAGGCCCACCACAGTGCGGCACCGGCCACAGGCTGACGATCGTCGCGCCGTGAGGAGCAGAGTGCTCGAAGGGCATTAGCGCTTCAGCTGCATCAGGATACCGGGAGCCAGCGCTTAGCAGAGATAGCGTTTGTGGCCACAGCTCTTCAGGACACATTAATCATTAGCACCTCAGCGCTTCAGGACATCGCGCTTCAGGGCAGCAAGGGGCTCTGGACTCACAGCGCTTCTCAGCAATGGCGCTTCAGGAGTATAGCGCTTTGGGGTAGCCACTGTCTCTAGCATCCCGGCGCTTCACAGTTCAGGCAGTATAGGCAGGGCAGGACAGCAGAGGGGATGAGACAGGACAGTGCAGGGGCCCAGGTTGAAGTAGAGGGGCACAAAGTGGACACAGCCCTGTACCTGGTTGATCCCCAGTAGTCCTGTGGCAGTCAGGTGGGTTTCTTCTTTGGCGCTAGATGGTTCATGCGCCCTTGTGCAGTTGATTCTTGGTTTCCTTAGGAGGCGGGATTTGAGTTCAAGGCTTTCCTCAGCAGGTCACTTCAGATGTTCTCTGGGTTCCCCTCCCGCTGGGCCAGATCAGTGGACTCGTTCAGTATTCCTTACACAGCTTGGTGGGCAGTGCCTAAACCCTGTCACCCCCAGTGGTATAGGTTACTGACTAGGTCCTACTGCCTAAAACTCCTGCGTAGGGTCCCGCAGGTCAGTGATGCCCAAACTGACTTGAAAGTTTCCCACCCTTTTCTTTTATAGTGGCAGTTTGCAGTTGATGACCACTCCCCTATTCTGGAAGGTTCCAGGAGCTCCCTCACTCTAGCTATGGGCAGGCAGGCAGGCTGGCATTGCTACAATGTGTAGGGGTTCCAGCCAGCTCCTGGCTACTAGAGTGCGTCTAACAAGACCACGCTGCGGTAGCAGGGGTCAGTGGCAGCCATGTTGGGGGAAGAGAGCACCTGCACCTTAGCATTGATTTTAATATTACGCAGGGCATCTCAACCTCAGAGGGCCTATACAACTTTATTACGATGGGGGGACATCCTGAATTAGGGGAGCGAAAAGCGAAAAATTTCAGGGAAAAGGGCCAAGTCCAACACAACTCCCCCCCAGCCGAAAGCCAGGGTAGACCAATCATCGCCTTGATGGGCTTCCCTGCTTGGGGCGGAAAAAGGTGGACGCAGGCCCGTAACTGCAATGGCATCAGCCAGCTCTTCTCTAATCAAACCACCCAACTGGTGATCCCTAGTGGGATGTGGACAGGACTGGCCTCTAGACAATCCAGAAGCCTCTGGCCCTTGCTCTCTCACAGAGTGGGGGCCAGTAGCCCCAGGCCCGTAGTACCCTTTGACCACTCTACTTCTCCTCCTTGCAGCTCCAAATTGCCACTGGTCCTTCCAACTGGAGTCCGAACCCTCAGGCTGACCAGCCACCAGGGGTGAGGCTCTCCTTCCCCTACCTCTCCTTCTGGGGTTACCTCATTCCTCCTAAGCGGGACACCCTCAGAACACCACTATCTCCCCAACCTAGAGTCTAAACCCTTAGGTTGAACTGGTGACAGGGGTGAGTCCTCCCTTCCCCTGCACCCCCTCCCAGAGTTCTGCACTCTCCTAACTGGAGTAGTACCCCTGAGAGTCAAACCGGTAGGGACCTTAATTACAGGTACCCCACCCTCCAGGTCAGGCAACTCCTGAACCTGAAACCCCAGTCCAGGATCACCTCTTCTCTGGTGCCCAAGATGACCTGGCACTCTTCACCAGTGCCTCTGCGGCATCAACGCCCTGGCCTGCACTACGACACGCACCAAGCACGTCCGAGTCTTACTTCGTCTCCCCGTGCACATCACGACCAGGTGCTCCTCACCAACGCCTTGACCTGCACCATGACACGCACCCAGCGCGTCCAAGATTCAGCTTACTCCTGCGTGTCCACGATCACAACTTCTGAGGGTCTCAAGCTGCAAAAGCATGTGCACACCGCGTTGCTTGGGACTTCTCTGGAAACTTTTATGGTCATGTAATTCCAAACAGGGAGCCAGCTCACCTCGGGCCCTTGGGGTTACATTACACAGCACAAAGCACAGTCTTCTTCAAGCAGGGGGACCCAGTGCATCCAAGTACAGTGCCAACAGCCTCTCCCTTAGAACAGCAAACTGCAGACCAGCCCCAGATCACGAAGCAAGGATTTGTCTTTCCACAGCAGTCTCTTCAGTTGCTCCTTCTTTAGAAGAGGTTCCTCTTGACCACAGAATGGGTCCAAGCCTTTTCAGTCTCAATCCATTTCTGTTTCATTCCCACATTCAGGGATTCCAGCTCTCATAGTTATACCCCTTACTGTCTTTGAAGTTCATTTGTGCTCTGGGGTCCCTGACCCCTCCCTAAATCAGTTCTGGTCCTCTCACTTTTCATATCCGGACAGACAACCCACATTTCAGCAGAGACACACAGAAATGCCTAGAGCACAAAACTCAGCCACTTTCTAAAAGAGTGGTTTCTGAACACACAGTGACAAAACCACCTTTACAGAAAGATGTGTTATGACACTGTGAGTTCATACATACTAAACTTCACTTCTCCGTTATAAATTTACAAGAAACTAGGCTAACAAACACAACACCCAGCCTCCCACATTCTGTCCTATGGGCAGAATGGCTTTTTAGCAGTGAAAAACGAAATGGAGTGTTTTTTACTGTCAGGAAATAATACACACCTTAGTATATATCCTGCCTTTTACCTACACTGCACCCTGGCCAGGGATTACCTGGGACCTACCACAGGGGTGTCAATTGTGTATGTAAAAGGGAAAGTCAGGCCTGAAAAGTGGTTGCACTTGTCAGGACAACATGCTAACTTAGCAAACTGTGTGCAGGCCCTACACTGCAGGCCTGAGTTCCCTTCTCCGCATGCCTTGCATTACTAGCCCTGGCACACACAGTACACATCAAAAGGGACTTTACTAGTAAGGCAAACATACCAATCATGGCCAACCAATTACCATTACATTTAACAATAGGAACACTAGTACTTTAACACTGATCAGCAGTGGCAAAGTACCCAAAGCATCTGATTTGGCAACTCTATGTCAGGAAAACGGTCTAGGGGGAAAGCAAAAGGTGTAGGGAAGGTTAGCAAAAAAGGCCAAGTCGTACAGGTCCTATAACAAAGAAGAGGGCCCTCAACAACAAGTATAGCCCAACTCAGAAGAGGTATAAAATATAATGCTTTTAGCACATTACCTTAGTTAGGATGGGATATTTTAGCTTAAAATGGGAGAAACAGAAAGGCAAACAGTAATAGCAAAGCATCAGGTCCCAACCAACAATTATATTATTTGCCCTGTGTCACTCCTTTATCTTCATCTTCATTGGAGTGCTCAACATTCAAATGTTCTAATCTATGTTTAGTAACTATATGAGCAATGCTAAACAATGGTTCAGATGGGGTGAGCCCCACAGATGATATATGTGACCTTTCAGACATGCTGTTCTTTTTTATAGACCTGACAGATATACTTGTGAGAAATTTGCAGAGATTTTCCTAAATCTCATCCTAATCTTCTCAATGATTTGTGTGTCTTCACCAATCCACCAAACATACTAAATTTCCTTTGGAGTTTAAAGTAACATTGAATGAAGTTGGGAGCAAAGTAGGGACCTCAAATATAATATGTAAATATGTAAATGAGGTTTCAACTTCATGGTAGAAGTTCATGGAATAGATGCTGATCAAAACATCAGCTTTGGGAAAGGACTTACAAGGATGGAAAATTGATGGAAATGAGAGGAGATTGGGGTTGGGGGTAAAAAGTGTCAGCAGAAGTGCAAGAGAAAATATAGAACTGGTACAACAGTGTGAGTGCAACACTATACTCATAAAACATACATTACTATGCTTTGTCGGTTTATGCCATAGTTGTAGTGAGTTACACGTTCAATCTGGGAACTACACTTTCTCACCCCACCTATGTAGGTACTCTACCCTCCCACCAAAGGGAACCCTTGTGAGCCCTACGGAAGTGCCATGCTATCAATATCTTTGCAGTAGCATCATCCTGTCTGGTGTCATTGGTGCCAGACAGGATGGTAAGGAGAGGAGTAACGCAATGCTATGCCCAAACTTCCCATGGGATCTTTGTAAGCCCGAGAGCTAAATGCAGGGCTATGGTCAGAGTGTAACGTGCCAATTGCTTATGTCCCAGTGAAGATTCGCAAATCTTTGATAACAGTTCAAGCATCAGCTGAACGCTGAGGCCATAACGGTAGGAATCTTGAGAAGGAATCCACTGCAACCATGATATACCTTTAGGCCCCATCAGATTGTAAGGGGCCGCAGTGGTCCAAATAAACACAAGCGAGCGGTTTGTCTGATATTAATAATGGTGTCTGCGCTGGATGCAATGGTGGAGCCTTTCATCTGTTGACAGATGTCGCATTTTAAGACGTAGTCTATAGTCTGCTTTGTTAAATCTGGCCACCAATAGCGTTGTTTAAACAATGAAATGGTCGCTGTAACCCCTTTGTGTACGGAACCCAAACCCTTGAGTGCTGCTAATATTAAGCCTTTCTTACGATCCATATTTGGTATTTCTCTTCCCCGCACTCCAGGAATCTGAGCATACGGAATGTTGTTTGTATCTAACTTGAGTGGGAATTTCTTTGGTACTGCTGAGCTGTTTGTGCGTGAAGAAACAGCAGCAACCATAATATCTCCATCTATTCTCGTATTTTAATGAGTGATTGCAGCTACGGAAGCCATATGTACAGCCCCTTTTGCGGCTTCGTCAGTCAATGAATTCCCTTCAACGTGAACGCCATCATGCTGATGACTCAGTGTGTGTATCAGGTGAGCCCTTGGTAGTTCGTTTTTCAACTCCATTACCTGTTCCCATAGCATTTTGTGCTTAATTGTGCCACCTTTCGCATCTTTGAACCCATTTTGTTCCCAGTGATGTAAATATTAATTATATGACTGCACACAGTAAAAGGAATCACACACAATTAGTGTGGGGAATTTGTGATCCATATTTACCAGTGCCAGTATTAGTGCTTTTAATTCTGCCAGCTGAGCCGTGCAGTCTCCTGGAGACTGCATTTTTGTACAACTTGGATGGATCTTTCCATCCTGCATGTGATTTTAACGAGAGCATATGCGGTGTAGTATTACTGCTTACTCCCTATAATAATAATAATGACATTTGTAAAGCGCCTGGTTAAGCTAGACTAGTGTGTCCCCGTGCTGGGGTACAGACTGCACTCGGCAACTAAAAGGGGGTTAAAACAGTCAAAACAAGAGGGGGCTACACATAGGGGCAAAGATGTGTTTTCAGTCTTTTTCGAAAAGTGATCTCAGAGCCCTCCAACCGGAGGCTCTGAGGGAGCTTGTTCCACTGCTGTGCTGCCACATAGCGGAAAGACAGACCACCCATCCTTGCTCTCTTGATGGTGGGATCACACACCTGCCCCGACCCACTAGATCTAAGTTGTCGGGACGGTGAGTAAGAAATTAGTAGGTCATGCAGATAGGAGGGACCCTTCCTGTGTATGATTCGATGGCTAACACACAGAGCCTTGAACAAATCTCTCTCTCTCTGATAGGCAACCAATGCAAGGAGGCCAGCGCCCTCTTAGCAGAGGCTCTCTTAGGAAGCACTAAAACCAGACAGGCTGCTGCGTTCTGGATACATTGGAGTCTCTGCACGACTTTAGCAGTGGCACCCAGATACAGTATGTTCCCATAGTCCAGGCGCGATGTCACCAGAGCATGCACCATGGTTTTTCTGGCTGCGGTAGGCAATACATCTAGGGTTTTCTGGAGGCCACGCAGGACTCCAAAACAGGCGCCTACCACACGCCTGGTATGGTGCCCAAAAGAGAGCTTGGTGTCCATCCATACCCCAAGATTCTTAGCCTGTTTGCAGGGAGTGGGGGTGGGACCCAAAGTCTGTTGTCACCAAGCCGATGTCCACACTGATGGAGCTTTCCCTATCACAAGCACCTCAGTCTTCTTGCCATTCAGTTTCAAGCAGTTACTTGCCAACCAGGAGGCCAGTTCTTGTAGGCAGGACACAAAGTTGGAGGCTGCTGTGTCCTGTGTCTGTGTGAGGGAGACCACCAGTTGTGTATCATTGGCATAAGACACGACCTGATCCCAAATTTCTCAGTGATCTCTGCTAAAGGAGTAACGTAAAGATTGAACAGGGTCAGACTCAGGGTAGGCCCCTGAGGCACCCCCTGTTTCAGCTTAATATCTTTGGAGTAGTGGGATCCCTGCACCACCAAGATACCCAACAATGAGTAGACATCTCAGAACATAACACCCCCGACCTCTCAGTCGTGGAAGCAATGCACATGCACACCCTTCCTTTCGCAAGCTCACTCGTGTAATTCCACAACCAATACCACTGAGTCTATGTAAGTTCAAACGTTTTATTTTCAATTGACAAGCTCTGTACGTTGTTCTATAATGCAGCACCAACAGCAAAATGCATAACATTAAAACAATAAACATTGTTACACTTAGTTGCATTTACAACAACTACAAGTCCATACAACGACGATAAAAAAATGGGAATCATGATAACTGAACAATGGTGGAAGCACCACCATCCCCTTGGTGGGACCATATTTTATATACAATTATAAATGAAGATCTCAGAGCGAATTCTGGGGACCCCTCACCTTAGAAGAACCTAGTACTGGTTACATCATAAGCTCTGCAAAGCTCTGCAAAGCTCTGGTGTGTTGAAGGGAATCTTCCATCTGTTATGAGAAAAATTGTGCGCGTTAGTATATTGCAAGCATTTCTCAGTTGTGCCAAAAAGTGTTGCATTTTTATGGATAAGCAATATGGATGGACTAACACCAGAACTTCATAAAAAAGTGGCTTGTTTTGATTGACCTTACAAGCAGAGCTTAGACAGTAGCAGTATGAGGTCATGTGGGTTCAAAGGCGTCTTTTACAACAAGCTGCGAGGTAACGTGTGCAAAAAATAAAGACACAAAGGTAAAATGGTTGCATGGCTCGGGCTAACTAAGCAAAGACTAGAATGACCCTAGGGACCATAACTACTAGTGTCTACTCTACTACTACCTGATTTGTACTAGTGATGTATGTTGTATATGTTTGTATTACTATTAACTCATATTTCAATCGTGCTGCTGAAAAATAGGGGGAGGTGTATATGACACCTAAAAAATGTGTAACGTTTTTTCTAGGCGCTCTACCGACCACCAGTGCTGGGTCCCGCAGCGAAGGCGACGTGGCTGGTGACGCCGGAGAAGATGCAGCAGTTGCAGGGGGAGCTGCATGGGTTGAGCCAGCAGCAGTGGCTGGCGGTGGTAAGTTAGATTCCTAATTCTTACTTATTGACATTACACTCACTGCAAGGGTGTACTGTATACTTTATTGTTGAGACTTACTAAGTAAGAAGTTGTTGTGAACGGTTGAAGAGTGAAGATACCCTTTAATTGGCATTAGTAAAGACATTAGCGGCGGGAGTATTGAGTAACCAATGGCTTCTTCTATCTGATTTCAACTCAGCTGTGAAGGTTTTATGGAGAATACTAAAAGTCAGATCAGATGACCTTGATGGATGGGTTGAACGAAAAGGGAAAGAAGGGTGGAATGAAGAAGGACGAGCAAGATTTAATATTTATGACAGAGAAGGATACCTGGGATGCATGTATGCATAGGTGGCTGATAGGAATCAGATGCATGGTTGGTTGAATGCCTGAAAAACTCCCATAAATGTTAAATCCCAAGGAAGTTGGAGGATAGATACATACCACAAATGTTATGTACTGTGCTTGATAGTGCTACCATGCCACTATGTGTATAATTAACTTGTCTTACTGCTTTGTTAAGAGTATATTTTACAATAGTCTTGTTTTTTCTTTTTGATATACAGCTACTCCTTCCACGGGGAAACCTGACAGGAAGGCTGGGTGCCGGCAGCTGGAGGCCATACAGCGTGAATACCGTTAGCAGGTGGTTCTGGAAGAGGAGGAGGCAGCAGCAGCTGCAGCCTCCTCTAATGCCCTGGGCCCCAGCCACTGCCCTCCAGTGGTACGGCGCCACGGTCTGGCAGCTGCCCCCTGCCACCCGTCCTTTAGCATCACTGGTGCCCCCCCACTGTGGCTGCAACTGCCGCGTTTTGAATTGCTGCTTCGCCATCCTTGAGGAGCAAGTACGTGTTCCCCAGAGTCTAACCCGCCGAACATAAAGACCCTGTTCATTGCCCCTTTTTATTTATTCTTTTGGTGGGTGGGAATCGGACATTGGGGTTTCAGACAATTGGACAATTTGGTTGGACTTTTTTCTTTACAGACATTGGTTGTGGTTAGGGAGAGGGGTGGGTCTGGTGTTGTGTTTTTTTTACATAGTTTATTTTTGTTAGGGTATTAAATTAATATTTCTATTTTACATACAATGTTGTTAATGTTTTGTGGGTGGGGTTACTGTTTTACATCACACTTTTTCCTTGCTGGTGCAGGGCCGCCCACAGCCAGTGTTTCATTTAAATAATTGGCTGACTTTGTAAGACACAAACAGATAGATGCGGCACCCCTCACTGAGTGACTTGTCCTACTAGTACTGTCAGTCTCTTCTAGCCTATGCATTCTTTAACTGGACTCAAAGGGGTGTGTGAATTGAATTAATGAAAACATGTCCATTATTAATTATGTGTCCCCCAAAATTCTCTTGCCTTTGCTTGATGTTTAAAGTAGGCACCGCGATGGCTGCATGGCGTTGATGGTTTCCTTTCCTAACATGCCATGGTTGTGGTGGTGGTAGTAGTAGTAGTAGTAGACCCTGGCAGCAGCATTTGCAAAAAAAGAAAATGGGACAGTCAATCGTCTGAGAGAGACTCTTCGAAGAGTAGTAAAATGAAGTACCACAGTACAGAACTTACTGTGAAACAATAATATGCAAAAATAGTTTACAACAAAACATAATGGTGGTGGGGAAAGCCTAGTACACAGAGTTACAAACTATAGTTGTGTCGGGTCACTTGACTAGGCCTACAGTACACTGGACACAAGCGTAACCATTAGTGCTGTGAAGAAGGATGACAACAAATCCAATCATTGCCGGCATTTCATGCTGATGTATAGGTTTCTTTGGTAAAAAAAATATCACCTCACAAATATACTGCTCATGGGTGGGCAAGCAGAAGAAGATCCTCGCCCTGCCTTGAAATTGAAGTACTGTTGCTTTTGCCACATCTGCCCCAGCAAGTGTGTGATAATGTTGTACAGCATTTTAGGACCCTAGTGTAATTTTCCCGCTTCATGTCCTTATATAGGTATAAATCACCATATCCTTATATAGACATAGCTCATGCAGTCCAAATACGGCATGGCTACTTCCACTAGTTCCGAAAATCCACAAGGATTTCTTGAAAACTCAAATTCAGCAATTAGGGACTTTCCCTTGCTTGAAAATTGATTTGTCCAAGAACTCATGGAGTTTTCAAAGAACTGAGACTCTTTGATGACGTTATTATGTCCACTTTTACGTCAAACTCAGCACCTTCAGGGTATAAATATGCCCACACTTGCCATAGCAAACACATGGTGGTTTGGAGCAGTTCGACTATCTACTTGCCCAACGCATCCTGCTACAACAAGTGCCAAAGGAAGCCGACCCTCCAGCAGACGCACTGAGAGAGTCGCTGTCTTTTCTCTTGCAGAGAAATCCAGCTCCAGTGTTTCCAAGCTACCCTTGCGGGTTGTTGGGAAATCGAGTCCTGAGACTGACCTCCTTCATTTTAAACCAAGGTACGGAGCTGATTAGACCCTAAGAGAAATCTTGGATAGATTCTTGGCAAAAGAATACTAAATTATGCTACACCACACTTATTTCTTCCCTCTTACTAGACTTAGGATAGGTACATCGGGGTTGGCGTATTTTAGAAGCACCAGATGAGTACTTTTTAGCCTTTGTTATTTATGTTTGTATTTATTTATGGTCTAGGAACCATACAATGCTTTTACAGTATTATTTTATAATACTCTTCTTACTGTACGCATTATACTTTGCAACCAGTATCACGATTTTAGCAGTTCATTTCTTCTGCTTGAGAAAGAAGACTGTTCAATAAATACTTTTATTGATAACGCCCGTCTCTCTTTTTCTCTGCACCTCTGGTGAAACGAAGCATGCATGAATGACTAAGTAAAATATCTATCTATCTATTGTTTCCATGACTCTAAAGATCAGTTTCATCTTGTGGAAAGAAGGTTGTCATGTTTATGCGGTTGTCAGAAACGAAATCCCTTCTTGTGAATTCGGGAACGTTTCTTGTCACCTCTGAGCTAGCTGGCACTCACAATTAAGTTTAATATGTTCGATAGCGACCTAGTAGACATAAGTCCGACGTCACATCTATAAGATATATTATTCCAATGCGCAGAGCCTATTGGGAATATAGAAACTACACTACATGGCGCCCAGCGTTTGGTAAGGCACTAATGTTAGATACCAGAGTAACTCAGTCGTGCTTTTCACAGAGACCCCTTTTTTCCCATAAAATACTTCAATAGACGTCTGGAGTGGGTTAAAGGATAAAAAATACACCATAACTAAGTAGGACGAAAATCCTATGTATTAGCTTTGGTTTTGTTCAACGTTGAAGGATACAGTGTTCCAACATATCGTTCACCTTATCTTTGTTTCCTTGAAACTTGCTCTGGAAGACTTTCAACAAAATGTCAAATGCAAATGACGAGAACGGTGGACCAAATACCAGACCGGGTTCAGACATTACCGGTCTCCAACAAGATGACCCGGATGCTATAATCATCCCGGAAAACGTAAGGAAAACAATAACTATGAAGCTCATAGAAAATGGCCTATCACCGAGAGGTGGTAGGGTTATATTTGTTATAGAGGCACATGAATATCGGCAGACAGAGGTATTCTATTCATGGATTATCTTTCCACAAGCAAATCCAACAACACATGTGTTCCACTTCTATAAGATAGAGGAACATCCAGCGGAATACGTTTCTTTCGAGGACATTGAAATTCCACTAACTTACCAAGAGCATCAGCTCTGGTTTAAAGGTACCCTACAACATCAAAATCCCATTTCCAGGCTCGGTCCACTAGGTAGACCAGGAGCAACAAGGCCGGTACTAGCCAGCTATACACCACATCCTGCCATAGACCAAATTACAGGTCCAGAACTGTTAGCTGAGCTAAAACAATGAATTAAAATACACAGACAATTGGTTCAATATGTCATGCGGACTCTAGCGGTCCAACCGACTATCAGAATTCCACAACAAACCCTTCATCAAGGGAACACAAACAAAATTACACCACAGAACATACAATCAGTCATTGGTAAATTACCCACAAAAAGGGAACAAATTCCATTCTGGTTAGCTCAAAAAATTATTCAGATTGAGGCAGTATTTCCCGATAGTACACCTCATGAGAAACACAGGATTCTAACAATTTGTTTACCAATGGGGATCGCACCACACCTGGAGGACTGTGACACTTGGGGTACAGTCTTTTCTGCAATCTACACAAAAACTCATGGTGTACCGTCTATGGCGGTAATACCAGAGGTCCTGAAATGGATTCAAAATGAATACGGGGCAGAGCCTGCTTGAAATCTCGGTATGAAGTTACTGAAAGATTTCAAACAGGTCTCAGCTATAATATTAACAAATATTAAAGGTGAAGCAGCATCCGTGGCAATCTGCCAAACACTAAAAGAACTTGATGTAACTGAGCAACCATATGAACTGGCCAGAATAATAGAAACGTCCTATGAAGGAAGAGATAGTTTGGGAGGGAAACCAGTAAAGCCCGAACTAACAGAAAATCCTGATAAAGTTTTTATTAAAAACAATCTCACTACTCCTAAAATGAAGTGGGAAACGACTCGACAGACACTTCCTAAAGAGAAGCGTTCTCAATTAAGAGGAAGGTCTCCTCAAAAGGAGCCCTCTGAAAAGAGGTATAACCTCAGAAACAGGGAAATTTAAGAAAAACCTGATAGATATCAAGATACTGAAACACGTTCCTCTCGTACCTTTCAGACTTCCTCGCAGAAATCCAAAAAAAGAGGGCGATCAAAACACAAGGAAGAATGTGTGAAGGCCAAAGACGACCAACAGGTTCCGAAAAGTAAGAAAACTAAATTCAGCAAAAATAAGGTAGCAAGTCTTAAAATCAGACATGCCGAGGATCTTGAGGACACAACTCAAGAACAGGGAGTGGGCCCAGACAATTCTGGACAGCGCAGCAGAGGTCACCATAGCTCGCAAGATCCTTCACGATCATCTGGAGACAGTGGACCTGAATGAATACATTCAGGTTGAAACTGCAGATACCAGGGTTAGTGTACCACATACGTTATATGAAGTAACACTCCGAATAGAGGGGGACATAACTAGGAAAATAAAAGCCCTCTTTTGGGAAAAACTAGCTAAGGGTTATGACATTCTTCTGGCTGAAAAAGACTGGCCACCTGAATTTGTCAGGGAGTGCCCACATGGCGAAGACATTATTATGCCAGCCTTCTCAAATCATATTCCTGTTCATAAAAAATACCAGAAAATGGGCTGTAGCACAGGCTCCAGCTTTATATAAAAATCATGTGGGATGGAATGAGGCCTCTCCTCACCCTAAAATCCAGTTAAAAAATCAACCAACTGCTCAGTAGCAGTATCCGGTTAAACAAGAATCTAAATAACAGGTCAGGGAGATCCTAGATCAACTTGAATACCAAAGGGTGATTGAAACATGCACCTCGTCCATGAACAATCCTTTGTTTACTGTATCCAAACCAGACAATACATATCGTCTAGTTTTGGACTACAGACATTTAAATTCTTGTTGCCAAACGTTTGTAGTTCAAAATGCACACAGTGCAGCACTGATGAATAACATTGTGGGCAAAAAATATAAAACCACATTAGATATTTCAAACGGTTTCTTCTGTCAAAATATTGCACCTGAAAGCAGGTACTTGACCGCTTTCTCAATTATGGGGGATACAATTTCACTTCTGTCGTCTCCCACAGGGATTCAAGAAGAGTCCAGGGTTATTTTCAGCCAGAGTAGCAGAGGGGCATATTATCAAGGGATTAATCTCCGCTTTTTTGTCTTTAAAAGCCAAGAAAGCGGGGATAAAATTATCTCCCTATCAGCAACAGGGTGCTAACATGCAAATTTGCATGTTAGCACCCTTTTTCTCCACGCTTCCCCTTGCATCTCTAATGAGATGCAAAGGGGGCGTTCCAGAGAAAAATAATAGGAGAAATGTTGTTAAGCGACATTTCTCCTATTATCAAGGATTTCGCTAACCCTGTTAGTGATAAAAAAAAGCAGCGCTAACCGGACTTAGCACTGCTTTTTTTACACCTGGTATTTTCCTGACTTAGCCATGATATCCTATGGAAGGTGGATATCATGGCTAAGTTTGTCAGCCCCTATCATCAAGCTAACGCCAAACTTTGAGAGATTATCGTTGGTTTTCCAGCGATAATCTCTCAATTGGCAGTTAGAGGGAGGATTTTTATCACTTCTGAGATAAACCTTGCTAATAGCAAGTTATCTCTGCGATAATTTCCGGCGATGCTTAGCGTTAAAAAAAATCGTTGCTAAGCATTGTTAGCGATAAATATCTCTTAACGTTGGTAATATGCCCCAGAGTTACTGCAAACGTATGATGATGAGGCATCATCTTATGTTGATGACATCTATCTTACAGATGATGACTTAGACAGGCACTTGACCAGGGTGAAGACCATAATACTTGGATTCGCCTCTGAAGGGTACAAATTCAACTTTAAATAATCAAGAATTGCCCACCTCAACGTCCTATTCTAAGGATATGAACTTTCAAGTGAAGGCAAAAGCCTGGCAGCAAACTTTTTAGAAAAATGTGCGCTGCTCCAACCTCCAAAAATGCTGAAAAACTTACAGTCAGTTCTAGGATTCCTGAATTTTGGAAGAACTTACATTCTAAATTACGCAGAAAGGGTTAAACCTCTCTACGAATTAATCAAACCTGATTTCAAACAAACTAATTGGACTCAAAAACACACAGAGATTTTGCATTCAGTGCAAACAGACATGTTAGCAAAAACACATTTACAGACACGTGTAAATGAACGCAACCTTGTAATCCGAATCATTCCAGTGAGATGCAGATTCACGTACCTAACCTTTATTGAAGGTGAAAAGGTACCAATAGCTTACAAATCACACTTGTACACACAAGCTGAAATGAAATTCACTTCAACAGAAAGAATTCTGACAGCGGTTCAAACTGCAGGAGCAAAAGAGAGAGCCCTTGAGCAGGGAAAACACATAAATGTCCTTACTCCCGTACCTGCCTTAGAGGCAGTGACAAAAGCGAGCATTCCGAATGCAAAAGCTTTACATCCAAGAGGGATACAATGGGTTAATTCTCTTGCTGCAACAGACGTTCAATACCTTTTTGACCCCTACTTGAAGACTCAAGAATTCCTCCAATATGAACAAGAATGTCCTCTGCCCACTGAGATTCTGCATCTAGAACATTAGGGATGTATAATTTATACAGACGGATCAGAACAGCCCGCGATTGGGGGAAAACAAGCTTATAGTGCTGCGTGTGCGATTGTTAAAGGTCGCTGGCACGTTGGTAAATTCAGACCTTTGGTCACAAAAACCCAATCTCTCGCAGACTGTACAGCTCAGCGAGCTGAACTCCAAGCTTTCAAGATGTTGCTTGAAAATACCGATCGCGAATTCCCCACACTCATAGTGTGCGAGTCGTATTACTGCGTCCAGTCTTATAATTAATATTTGCAGAACTGGGTTCAAAACGGTTTCAAAGACGCAAAAGGTGGCACACTCAAGTATAAAATGCTTTTGGAACAAGTAGTTCTTTTACAGAAAGAACTACAGAAGACTCACGTGATCCATACACTGAGTCATCAGCGTGATGGCGTTCACGTTGCAGGGAATTCTTTGGCTGATGAAGCCGCAAAGGCGGCTGTGCAAATGGCTTCCGTAGCTGCAATCACTTGTTCAAAAACAAAAATAGACGTAAAACAATGCTAGCTGTCAATGTCACAAGCAAAGGCAGCAAAGCAGCGTTACCTCTAAACTATTCACTCGAATATACATACATAATTGATGCAAACTCCGTTTACTGTATTCAAACCAGACAATACATATTGTCTAGTCTTGTACTACAGACATTTAAATTCTTGTTGCAAAACCTTTGCAGTTCAAAATGCACACAGTTCCTTTTGCTCGAATCCCTGGATTGGGGGATAGCATAATCTCAAACAGGAATCGGAGAGGTGCTTTGATTCAAGAAGCACATATGGGGAGGAGGAGCCAAGATGGCGATCGACATGGACGTGTAAGCTCCCGGCTCCGTATGCCTCTGAGCCCCGCAAGACGATCCTGAGCACGATTTCTGTGTTACATGGCAGCGGGGCGAAGGTGAATGCGCGCAGATGCCCAATGCGCGATTCCGATGTCTCTACCGGCCTCGCAGACGGACATATTGGTGGAGTTTACCGATGGCCTCAAACGACCCTGAGCCGAGCCCTAGACTGCTAAACAGGGCAGGGCACTGACTCATCGGCGGCGGCCAGCAGGACCTGGGCGGAGTCGGCCCACCGGGAAGCAGCAACTCCAGAGCAGACCTCTCTGAGGGTGCCCCGGCTGTCGCACGGTGCGGCTGGAGTGCATCCTCGGCATGGTGGCTCGGTGGAACTGATATTGACTGCGGAGTTCGAAAGGTGAGCCTATCGGCTTTGTTTTCTATCCTGCCCGGTTATCACTGGCCGCTCCCGTACTTAAGCCTGGGGTTGAGTCGGAAAGGGGATGGCCACTGCCACTGATTGCTTTTCGGGTCCACACTTTGGGGGCCCTCGAGACCCCAGCAGCAGTCTGCCTGAACCGGTCTTGTCCCTGCCCTGCCTTTGTTCTCCCGTCCAGCTGGAAACGTCTGACGGGTGCCTGCATAAGATGGAGTACTACGCCTTGTCCACTGAAGTGCTGCGTGAGGGCGAGTGTGAGGCACCGAGTAGCTCTTCGATGTGGGGACTTCAGCCTGTGCTGTCCCGCAGCGACATCCTTGCCACTCTGAATGACTTTCAGTCTGCTTGGAGAGATGGCCACCGGGCGCTTGGTGGAAGGCTTGACGATATTGCAATCGCACTGGGGCAACTGCGTTCGGATACCCTCCAGATGCGCGAGGAATTGCCCCCACCTATGTTTGAGGAGGATCCTGTGGTTTTGCTTGGATGCAGAGGGGAATGGACGATCCCGGATAGTGTGGGTGTCTGGGGCAGAATGCCTACATGTCTCCATTGTTCTGAAGGACGCCTTTCCCAGCATTTGACGGTGGCCCCGTCCGCTACAGCGCCGCTGATGACTCAGACACTGGTTCAGCTACTGTTGCCTCTTATGACTGCCGCCTCTACCCTCGCCCCTGTATCTTTGCGGTGGTATGCTTTTTCAGACTTGGAACTGGGAGTGATTGTCTACAATGGAGGAGACTCTGTCAGTGGCCGGCGTCATCCATTTTGTGAGGGCGAGTTGTGCCCCGGCCAGGCGTGGACATTTTGTCTTCTTTTGTCTGCTGAGACGGCATCTCCTTTGCGGGCATGGCACGGGGGACTTACAAGGACGGGCCAGGGCTAAGGGTTTTCCACTAGTGTTTGATGTCTGTGTGGCTGGAGGGGAAGTGGATTGGCGAGTTCCTACGACATACTTAATGGCGCACTACGTGATGTTTCGCCCCCATTTTTATTGTACTAAGAGACTGTAGTAGTTGATTGTTTCTTTTGGGGTGGCGATTACACTAATGGCAGGGGGGACCGGGAGCCTGTTGGGTTTGCCCTCCTCTGGTATTATATTAAATCTTTTTTCTTTTCCTTTTTTCCCTTCTCTGAATCTAAATTTCGGGTCTCGGTTTTTCGGGCGACAGGCACACTGCTAGGGGGGGGGTAGGCCGTAGCCTCTGCATGCGTGCAGGGTGGGGGGTTGGGGGGCGGGGCTTTCTGTTTCGTTTTAGTTTCTATGGGCCTTATTTCTCTCCTCTCTTTCTTGGTTCTTCTCACTTTTTCTTTCTTCTCTTGGGTCAGTATGGTGGCTAGGTGTAGCGCTGCTTATTGTTTCTGTTGTTAGTCTTACCACTAACATTGGTTAGGATGTTCCACGTTCATGGGGCGGGTAATAACCAGTATGTACTGTGAATATATGCTATTATCCTGATACGTATCTTTTTATGCCGATTTTTCGATTGTTACCCGTCCTTTTGTTGATAATCTGCTGTGATCATTGCCCGCTATGTGCTTTCGGTGGATTGAATGCGTCTGATCCTTCTTATCTAAAAACTTTTCAAAATTAACCTAATTTATCCTGTACCCAGCGGTCCCTTTTCCCATACGTAATGTTTCGGATACTTGCTGCTTTTCGTCTCTGGGACTGCTGGGCTGTTTTAACCTTGCTTTTTGTGCTACCAATCGATTTCGAGGCCGGCCAGAATGGTTGTGGGCCCGTACCTGTATGCTTAAGTTGCACAATAAAGGTTTCAAAAATTAAAAAAAAAAAAAAAGAAGCACATATGGGAGGTCTGATACATCAAGGGATCTCTAAATCTCTACTAGAATTACTAGAGATGTACTAGTGTCCAGGGATGAGCGCCCACATTTACGAATTTGGAATTAATTACAATGTCTGTTACAGAGATCACATCTTTGAGCGCCACCAGATTCCTGACTACAGTGTAGCCAGCCCAGTACAGACACCATTGTTAGATAGCATTAGACTATCCACATTTGGATGTGGCCTTAGCGCTCGACTGACGCCCGCACTGTTATAAAAGATTTGCGAGTCTTTATCGACACATACGCAACCGGCACGCTACATTCTGACCAGGGTCCTGCTTTCAGCTCTAGGGCTTACAAGGAGGCCATGGCCAGCTTTGGCGTTGCTTTGCGGTACTCAAGTATATTGCATCCTGAGGGAAATTCGGTTGTGGAAAGAAAAAACCGTGACATAAAACAATCTATAACAGCCAGGGTATTAGGTTCGGGTGACGGGTGGGTCAAACATCTAATAAGTGTCCAAAGTAGTCTTAATAACCTGCCAAGAAATTCTCTGGGTGGAATCACACCATATGAAAAACTTTTTGGTACTAGAATGAAGGTCGAAGACCTTGATCGTCATACTTCAGTGGTAGAACAAAAAACATTTGATATCAAAGACTGTTCATCTGTTTTACAGGACTTAAAGGAAACGAGAAGAAGTCTAAGCAACACACCAAACCACCAGTCCCAGCAAGACCTGTCTGGATTCCAAAGATTGGGGATCTGGTCAGAGAGAAAATAGCATAAGAAGGAATTTGGGCCTTCTTACAGAAAACCAGTACCTGTACTAGCAGTCCACGGATCAAGAACAGTGTTACTGTCGCCCCTTGCTGGAAGAAAGGAGAACTGGTCCGTATCAATTGACCTGGTAAAACCACACCATGTGGCTGATAATAAGTAGTAGGCCCAGTGGACTCCAAAGATGTAGCAGACAACCAAATCATGCTACCATCCAAGAGGTTCAAACTGAAAGACTCATCTCCTTTGAAGAATCTGCAGTGAGAAAAGAAGGACTATGCAATAAAGCCATGGAACTTGTGCCTCTTGAAACCCAAACAACACTTTGTCTAGAAACTCCCATCTACAATGATGTAGCATCTGACTATACTAACATGTCAAGGGAACAAGCAGCTCCAGCGATTTCAAATAATCCGGATGCAATACCAACAATTGACAGAACTGCCTCTGGCTATTTCATCAACTTTGATACCTTTTCTGAGGATCCCAGTGAGCCTGAAACAACGCCAACAAACAAAACTTTCAAGCAACAAGTAACAGAACTTTTTCACCAGCTTGCAAATACATATCTGGTTTCACCATGGGTTGAATTTTGGATAGTGTTAGGTGTAATTTTTCTCCTACTACGGCTCATTCTTGTTTTAATTTAGGAAAGCTGATAGATGGAAAATATAGTAAAATGGACACAGCAAGTAAGAACATCAACTTGCTCCTGAAGCCACACAAATAATTTCATTGTGAACAAAGAGACCTGTCATCGGTAAACATCACAGCCGTTCCTCTACCTGGTGGTGTAGCAAGAGATAGAACTGATTCTGAGATTTATGGTCCTGTCGAGCTGCTGAAGATTCCACACCAATTTAAGGTTTCCTTGAGTGATTTTATGTCACCATATACATTTTCTGATGATTGGGACTTTGAAACTGTTAATAACATGATGGCAGACTTAGAAATGTCAGTAAAATTTGCAAAACATGAATACTTAGATGGTTCATCAAGTTATGAAGAAATGTATTGTTTTAATCATTTTGGTCATCATTATTTGCACAAATCTGCAAACCCTAGAAATGTTTTAACATATAATCAAACATTGTCCAACGCCACCAAAGGGTAGCTCAAAACATTTTATGGAAAACTTTCATACTTTTCAGGTTTTAAGGTCACAAATCCAGAAACCTTTTACTTTAAAACTGTTAATAAGACAGGCATGAAAAGTATGTTGACTAATACTAAGCACATTTATTCTACGGCCTTTTATACTCAATTGTTCACATGAGGTTTCGACTTTTGGAAAGACAACATTGAGACAAAAACTGTCTGGAGTATAAAAGACTGGCAGGTACAAGGTTTAGAAGCATTATTCAGAGCTTGCATTATCCCAGATCAAATAATGGTCTTAAGTGAAACTGTTCAACAGACATCTTGGCTTGGCCTGGCTAAGATAGCATATTTAAACAAACTGTCCATACCTAAGCCCGCGCCTGATAGTAATAGAACTACAGATGAGGAGGTAGACATAAATTCTATTTTACAACAAAACAGAACTAATCCTAAATGGAAAAAATGGTTAATCTGGCCTACAGACACGAATAACTGTCAAGATAGATTCCTGAACAAGACAAAAGGATTTAAAATAACTAGGCCAGATCCAAGGTATGTCCAGAGACAACATCCAGGGATAATAACAACTTACAATGTAGGAAAACTGTGCCTTGAGTGGCTACAAAAATCTGCATTTCCAGATATAAAACAACACTTAGCTTTATTTAAAGATGGCATTGATTTGAGAGAATTCTTACTTGGACCTCGTAAACAGTGTCATAAACGTTTCATATAAGCCGGTATTTATGCATCTTACAATGAAGCATGGAAAGTCACGCAAATGGAAAGTGCAGAACGAATACGAGAAATTGATTGTATTAATTTGGAGAAAGCTCTCGCTGTAGTTGACAATGGGTTAACAACTCTGTCGACCAGAATTTATTCTTTGGACAGCATTGTATCCTCTGCCGTAGATATAATGGAACAGGATTTGCTAATGTTATAGCATGGCCAGTCTCAGTTACGTTCTATAATGCTGCTAGGCTGGACGTTACAAAACCTTCGTTCAGGCTATGTGCCTTGGCGTCTAATCAACACCACGTCATTGTTTACTGGATTTAACTTTACAGATAAACAAATCTCTTTGGCACAGAAGGGAGCAGACTATATGGTGCTGAGCATAGAAAAACTAGAAAGATTACCATTAACCGTTTCTGCGAAACCAGCCGTTGAATGGATAATACATGGCACCATCATGATACCAGTGACAATTTTCCAGTTTCATTATTGCTTAACCCTTCCGACGCTCATGACGAGCTCAGCTCATCATGAGCCTGGTTCTCATGTGCTCATGATGAGCTTAGCTCGTCAAGACAGTTAGAACGCTCAGGTGCAGGGCTAATTCCCCTGCTGTGCTGGGCGTTCAAACGAACGGGCGTGGTCATGACACGAGAAACGTGGCTCATGACGAGCTGAGCTCAACATGAGCACCCAGGCGCTGTGCGCATCCCCTCTCCCCCAGCACAGCGGGGGAATCGACCCCGCAGCCAAATGGTTAAAACACATACCAGCAGGCCTGTATGAAAGGTTGGGTAAAGAATATATAAAGTCGACCTGGGATTTACCATACACACACAAATGTTGGAGTGGGGAAAAGGAGGTATTTCTTAGTTGTAAAAATTGTAAATCAACATTAAGCGGTACACCTCTATATCAAGGCATTAATTTACATGTAGCCTGTGATGGTTCTTCAAACAACTTATCATGCCACCTGCAGGGTTCCCCGTCAGCAGAGATAGATCCAATTTTTAGGCAGCTTTCTAATGGGAGCTATATAATGTTGAATGATCACAGCTGTTGTGCAATGATGCCAGGAATAGCCTATCTCGTTAGTGTGTCAGCCAGGGTCACTTGCTGTATGCAAGTATTGTTTCCGAAAACTAAGACAGACGGGGAGTCGCCACTATGGCCTTCACTGAACATCTGTTCCATTCGAATTGATACTTTAAGAAGAATGAAAGCCATTCTTTTACAAAAAACTGCGCCACTGACCTCATCAAGAGAGACATATGATCTGCAAGTTGCAAGGTCCTCTGCGGAGATACATGCCTTATTATCAACAAACTGCATCATACATTTCGCAGAAATGTTAGGTCATATCTTAAACATGTCTGATACCAGTGGTATTGTACATGTATTTAAGATGATTTTGTCGGGTCTGTTACCACCCTTTGAAGGAGTCCTAGGTATTTTTTTCCTAACTGTGTGCACTCTGTGTTTGGCGGCCTGCCTCTCATATTGGGACTCGTAGCCGGGATACTATTTTCATTCCTCCTGCTCCGTTATGGCAAGTCTGGTCACCAGCGATACTCAGATTACCATGGAGAACGCTCTTCTGGCAATGCAGTATCATGAACGCATAACAAAGATTCTTGGCTTAGCTCGTTTGAGAGATCTGAAAACCACGTGGTTCCTGTCATTTAGACCAATCTGGCAAGATTGCATCTTACCTGTTCTACAATACCTGCTTTGTGGAAAGGAATGCGTGTTGGATATCTGTCTAACACTTCCATCAGCACTGCCAACGGATGTTGACGCTTTGCTTGGTCCGGTACTGGCTCATTCATTGTGTTGCCCCCAACGGCTACTAATTCTGATGACGGCATTCATTAAGATCTCACCGGCAATTCCAGCTGAGGGTGAGATACGCGGACCATCAGGCACACAGGTACCATCTACTGCGAACATTGCTAACGCGGCTGACGCTGATGGCGATGCTTCTCATCTGTCTACAATTGATCTACTTAATGAAGTGGTTCAACTTTCATCTACTGTGGTAGACGATTTCTTTGCCAGCCTAACGATTTAATGTTTTCTGCTGTCACCGAGAATAACTTCTGAAGTTAGCACACAGTGTTCTCTCAACTCTGAAATTCACCTTTTCAAAACAAAAACTTCTAACTTTGGAACTCTATTTTTCTATGATTTGATTTGACTTTTTTCCAAAAACAATGAACTTTGGCACAAAACAATCTGCTTAAAGTAGGACTATTCTTAGAGAACAAGAATTCTTTGAACACTTCCTAGAAACAATATTGACCTTATCAAGAAACCAAAACAGTTTATATATTCTGCTATGGGATGGTCTCGACCATTTTTCTGTATTTAGAGCCATTTCATATATGTAATTTTTATAATTCATTCAGTTAGCAATACTAACAACATGCTACATGATTGAAATGAAATCATTGCTTTTCAGATGCGTTCAGTATAAATGCTCACTTAGTGCTGAGACTTAGTAATGTTGAACATAATAAAGTTGAATGGGTGTTGTATAGCATTTTAGGACCCTAGTGTAATTTTCCTGATTCATGTCCTTATATAGGTATACATCACAATATCCTTATATAGGCATAGAAATCATAACCATATTTAGACATAGCTCATGCAGTCCAAATACGGCATGGCTACTTCCACTAGTTCCGAAAATCCACAACAATTTCCTGGAAAACTCGGCTTCAGCAGCTAGGGACTTTCCCTTGCTTGAATATATTGATTTGTCCAAGAACTCATGGAGTTTTCAAATAACTGAGACTCTTTGATGACGGTAATATGGACACCTTTACGTCAAACTCGTCACCTTCAAGGCCCACACTTGCCATAGCAAACACACAGTGGTTTGGAGCAGTTTAACTATCTACTTGCACGACGCATTCTGCTACAGCAACTGCCCAAGGAAGCCGACCCTCCAGCAGACGCACTGAGAGAGACACTGTCTTTTCTATTGTCGAGAAATCCAGCTCCAATGTTTCCAAGATGCCCTTGCGGGTTGTTGGGAAATCGAGTCCTGAGACTGACCTCCTTCATTCTAAACCAAGGTACGGAGCTGATTAGACCCTATGAGAAATCTTGGATAGATTCTTGGCAAAAGAATAATAAACTTATGCTACATCACACTTACTTCTTCCCTCGTACTAGACTTAGGTTCATCGGGTTAGGCATATTTCAGAAGCATCAGTTGAGTACTTTTTAGCCTTTGTTATTTATGTTTGTATTTATTTATGGTCTAGGAACCATACAATGCTTTTACAATATTATTGTGTAATACTCTTCTTACTGTACGCATTATACTTTGCAACCAGTATCACAATTGTAGCATTTCTTTTCTTGTCCTTTAGAGAGAAGACTGTGCAATAAATATTTTTATTGATAACGCCTGTCTCTCTATTTCTCTGTACCTCCGGTTTAACGAAGCATGCACGAATGACTGAGTAAAATATCTATCTATTGTTTCCACGACTCTGAAGATCAGTTTCATCTTGAGGAAACAAAGTTGTCATGTTTATGCGGTTGTCAGAAACTAAATCCCTTCTTGTGAATTCGAGAAAGTTTCTAGTGACCTCTGAGCTAGCTGGGACTCACAATTAAGTTTAATATATTCGATAGCGACCTAGTCCTAAGTCCTACGTCATATCTATATCACATCTGCAGGATATATTATTCCAATGCGCAATGCGCAGAGCCTATTGGGAATATAGGAACTACACTACAATAAATTATTGGTGTACATTCAATTTAGTCACACCTCAATAAGTCACACAGCCCGGGGGAAGAGGGTTAGGGTTTGTTGAATGGATGAGAAGGGGGGTTTGGGGAAAGGTTTGACACTGAAAAACAGCACCCATGGACAAACAACAAACGAAAATCTTTGTAGATTACCATATCCATATCAATATGTTAAGGGAGAAAAAGGAAAGGCATGCATGATGATGATTGATAAGGAGGCCTTGATTACATACAGTTTGTGTACTGTTCAGTTGTTCCGGGCTTACTTTTACAGAGAGCAAAGAAAATTTTTAAATATCTGTAGGGATGAATTATAAACAGAGAGCAAACCTAATTATAATAATAACAACAAGAACACACTGTTTTAAAGATTGTAGACAAAAAAATGAAAAACATTATTTAAAAGATGATGAAAGTTGATACTGTTACTGTGTTATCCTGGTCAAAATGTGGATTTGCATCTCGGCATTCCTTATAGTCCTCTCGTCCATCAATCTTGGGTGTCGCCACTGCCTGCCTGGCAGATGTAGATTTATTGGTAAGGTAAGTGTGCATTATTTTCCCAAGTATAGCATAGGATAAGGCTCGGCCTGTAATTGTAGATGGAAAAATAAAAGGGATGTTGAGAAACCAAGTCGAAAAAAATGCACAAGTTATGGTGTAGTGCAACAAGAACACTTTCCAAGCGGCATGTATGCATCATCTCTACTCTAGTGTGTTTCCAGCATTGACTTACAACAACTACAGGACAGAGCAGGCCCACAGTGACGGCACCCTATGCACATCCTCCATTTAGTGTACATTTTTTTAAAGAGTTAGACAAAGCACATTTCCAGCAACATAGCATTTGACAATTTAAGTGACTAAATCAATGTATCGCAGTCATACCACGGCTACACTCAACTCCACTGCTACACAGGCAATTAGATCTGTTGTTCTTGTTGTTGACTTGTTTACCTTTTATCCCACTCATGAAACGTCCTGACTTATTCCATCAATCATCTCCGATAATTGTACTGAGTGACTGTGAAGATCGGCCTGCAGTAGAAGTACAATTTTGTTATTAAACAACACGAGTTGAAATATTATTGACTTGAGTCACTCTTAGTGTGTAGAGTACATACTAGTACACTTTGACTTCACTTTATCCACAACAAACAACAAAAACACAAACACCAATCACTCAGAGTCGGTGTCCAATGTATGCCATTCATTTTCATTACCTGCTACTTCTCATCTTAAGTCTCTCTCACCATTATCATCATGGGCCTGTTGTCCTACTCAGTGTGCAGTGTGCAGTTTACAGATTGAGTCCCCTTCCTATATTCAAAAGCAATGTATCGGAATGCAGTAGAAGTACACATTTCTTATTAAGAATAGTTGCAAGAAGGGAAAAACTGCCTTGAGTTACTTTTAGTGTGTACATTATTACATATAGTACACAATGAAATAACTTCATGCACAACAAACAACAACAAAATCACTCATTCTGCGACTGCATCCAATGCATGGCATCATTCATTACCTGTTCCATCTCATCTTCAGTTAATGGGCAGTCTCTCCTGGATCAGAAAGGAGGATAGCGATAGTAGTCATCATCATGTTTCACTTCTTTCGGAGGGACCAGGAAAGATTTGATTTGTTCTTCTATTTTGCATCATCCAATCATCATCTGTCTTGAGGGCAATGGATTTAGGGAGATTCAGGAGGATGGAGGAGCAGGATTGAGGAGTGTACTGTGAAATGCAGACAGCTGAAAATTGTGTATTGAAATAAAATAATGGAAAATAAGGGAGGAAGACAGTAAGTGCAATCCTAATTGACAGGGAAATATAGCTTGTCCTCAAACTCTGGGGGTTCAACCAGAAGTAGGTAATCATCATCTAACACACTACTTCTATCACCTGAGCCTCTGTCCTCATCTTCCTGCCTTGACTCATGTATTGTGTAATTCGGTGGTATAAAGTGCTGATTCATTTTGATCATTGTTAACCTCTCCACGTTTTTAGGCGAGAGTCTGGTCTATCTCACTGTCACAATGGAACCAACAGCACTGAAAACAAGTTCAGAAGAGACACTTGCGACAGGGCAAGCCAGATAGCTTATCGCCAGCCTGCTGACCAGTGGCCATTGGGCCCTTTTCCCATACCAATACCGCAATGGGTTTTGATCAATGTACACCTCTGTTGGGTCATCCAGATAGGCCTGGACCATCCGCTCAATGTTCAGGGGTGCTAAACTTTTTTCGGGCTCTTTTATCTTTGCATCAGCACTGGACTTACCAATGCCTAAATGTAAATACCAACCTTGTAACGATTTTACTGGACCTAATGATCCAGTTCTTGCTGTTGTCGATAGTGATGGTGAGTGTTCTGAGCCAAACACACTTCCCTCAGCCTCCGAAGTTGAATTTAACGCTGGATGCCCTGCTGCAGTACTTGTTATGGGTTGATCTTGCAGGCTTTTAATTAGCAGCCGTTCATTTTACAACGTACTCGCTGACTCAGCTAGCCAAGTTTTGTAGCGGGCAACATCCATATCTGATAAAGGAATTAATGTCTTCAGTGCCAATCTTGCCCGCGGATCCAGAATTGTGGTACAAATGTAATGTTCTTGTGACAACATCTTATTTTGCACCCTTGTATTGTCAGCCAAGCGACGGGCTAATCTCTCCACCAACTCATATGCTTCTTTTTTTCCTCTAAACCTTTGTATGCTTCAGACTTGCCTTCAGCTGATGCTCTAGCATTTGCAATAATGGGATAGCTAGGCCCATAGTACAGTCCTCCTTGCTGAGTTCACGTGTGAAGACCTCAAAATGAAGAAGCATCTCAGTCAGGCATTTAACTAGGCACCTTTGGTCCATCTGAAGCGTCATACCTTTCACAGTAGCATCCCCTCTTCGCATGACATATTCATTGATGTACTGCTCAAACAGACTGTCAAGCATGTAATAAGTTGAGATCCAACGTGTTGCCACCTCCTAGATGAGTGCTTTGACTGGCATTCTATAGTCACGTTGAATGATCCTCAGCTGCTTCTGAGCTTTAAAAGAATGGTTGAAATGAATGCATATTCTTCGGCAGGTGGTCAGTAAGTTGCTGACTATGGCTTCTTTTTTCAGAAAGTATTGCACTATAATGTTAATGCAGTGCACCAAACACGGCACCCTGAAATAGGAACCAAGCTCCATGGCCGTAAGTACATTACTGCCATTATCTGTGGAAATAAAACCAATATTAAGCCCTCTTGGGTGCAGCCATTTAAAATCCTTGCTGTGAAACTCTTCCAATATGTTTACAGCAGTATAAGATTTCTCCATGGCGAACAGGGCTACAGTTGCATGATTCCGAGTAGCTTTAAAAATCTCAGCTGTGTCAACAGCACCTACTTCAGATAGCTTCTTTCTAACCCCAACAAAAGAGACCCAGTGTGCAGTGATGCACATGTAATCAGTGGCTTGGAAACTGGTCCACGTCTGTTTTCAGGTGGATATTGTGAACGGCACTCTGCTGCAAAGCTTGTCCAACCAATTCCAGCACATCATGATGTAGTGCCAGAACAGCAATTCTAGCGAAAAAGACTGTCTGGGAACCTTCCATTTAGGGCAGATGGCTGACACAAATTCAAGGAAATCCACCCCTTCCACAAATGAAAAAGGGAGAAGGTCCAGCGCTAACATTTTAGCCAGCTTTGCATTGTACAACCATGCCGTTTGGTGGTTACGTTGGTACTGCCCCTCCAACCTAAGCATGCTCTCAATGGTAGGCTGGATTACTTTCCTTTGTGGGTGCTGTTGTTTTCTTTAACCCACTTAGGCTCAACAGCGCACTTTGTTTCATTGCAGTACTCGGTCGCCTTGGTGTCTCATTCTGACTCTGAGTATGGCTCTTACTGCGGTGCCACTGAGATGTTGCTGAAGATGTGGGTGGTACCACTACACTACTAGGGACAGGGCTAGAAATGCCTCCCTCTTGTTCACCTTCCACCGTGATAATATCGTCCCCTGATTCCTCATGCCCAACATCAATGGGTTGAGTTTTACTTTGTTCTAAGCGAAGTAGGTGAGCCTCCAACACAATAGTTTGGTGTACTTTCAGATGACTTGTTTGGCCTCCGGTACCATAGTTTGTACCAAGCTTACCCTGCCGAACAGCATGTCGACAAATTGAGCATGTAGCAGAGTTCTCCTCTTTACTGCTAACTGAAAATAAGTCCCAAACTGGGGGAGAGAACTTTCTGGCACTGGTCGATGTGCCACTTTCAATACCAGATGAACTGGAGGGTGTGCTTGGAATGTGACTCTGTACAGCTACACTGTGATTTCGACCACTGCCTACTGAGATAGTCGTTGAGCTGGATGTAGGTTCCTGCCAGGCCTTTGCAAATATGGAAGCTGGAGGTCATGATGGTGTAACCTGTGTTGGTGGTATCCGTGCTACATCCCTCGCAGCCATTTTGGATAGGGTAATAATGTTGGTCTCCATCCCCTTTGGGGCGGGAGTGATGTTAGTGATGACTGGCTCGCCATCTTCATCATCATCGTCATTCTCCTCTTGTACATCTACCTCCATAACTCTAAGTCTTTCTGAAACTTCCTTTTTACTAGCCTAGTTTTGTGGTGCGCATCACTCTCAGAATGAGCTGGTGGCTTCCAAGTGGCATCACGATCATCAGACGCTGGGCTTCAAGAAGAAGATGATGGACTAGCCCTTCTTTTCCTTGCTGGGGGTTTGGAAGACAATGGATATTCTGAAACAGTGGTTTGCTCCACTTTGTCTGCAGGAAGCTCGATTTCCTGAAACGCCCCTACTTCAGGAGCAATAACTACTATTGTGGGCAGTTGTTGTGGCTGCTGCTGTTCTTGCGGCTGCTGCTGTTCTTGCGGCTGCTGGTGTTCTTGCGGCTGCTGCTGCACACTTATCTGCTGAGTTTCCACCTGCGTTGATTGTGCACTACTTTGCGATAATGACATTTCAACATCGCTGCTCGTTAATAGACTGGCTACCTCTGCGACACTCATGGGCTTGGGCCTAGGTTGGTGGGGTTGGCACACTGGTGCGGAGGTGTTGCTCTCAGCTTGGTTCTCAGACAATGCTGCTGCAGGCGTAATTTATTTGGTCCCAAAAAGCACATTGGGCAGCACACCAGTCGTGGTTAGTGCCACTTCCTTTTTCTGTTCCTTCTTCTCACCAGGAACTTTCTTGGTACTGGAGTACCTGGTACCTTTCTTTGGGGCCATCTTCTTCAGATGTCAGGCAGGACGCAGGTGCACAAGTTGCAGAGGTGTCTGTGGTCACACGTGGACGTAATGTGGTGCGCAGCAGGACTTCTGTCTGGCAGTACAATGGGTGATGATGATGACACCTCCTCCTCTGTCTTTTTGTGCACTTAAAAGCAAATAAGCCAAGAGAAGAACATCAGTGAAATGTTGCATTTGTTGTTGTGGTTCAATTACTACTAGTACAACCAAACAAATAAAAGATATAGTCTAGTCAATTGCGAGATTTTGTCAACAAGGGCTATGGTATACTACTGTGTACACACTACACTCTCAGGAAGGATAGGAAAGAGAATAAGAACAACAACCAAAATACAAATGTAATGGAAGTGGGGTGGACCCTGTTTGGCATTACATTATTTGACCATCACATCATTCAAGGAGCTGCTTCTGGCAAAGGGGGTGGATGGATGAAGGCAGTAAGCCAATAGGAAAACCATGCAGGCTTATATGGAAAAAGCAGCACACTAATTACTCCAACCACAAAAGGCCACCAGCCACATGGACACTCACAAATCACAAGCAACAAGTAGGAGGCCTGGGAAACACAATGAACGGACAAAAGGCCTATAAAAGCCAGGCAAACGATGCATGCTAACCCACACTGCTTTGCCTTTTTAATGCAATAAAATGTAAAAACAAAACCTACACAGGCCAAAACAAGGTCTGCAGGGTGCATGCACACCAACACACACCAGACACACACAACAAAGGCATTTCTTTAAGACACCCGAAAACTGAAATATCCCCAATATATAACACATTTTCCAACTCAATCCAATGCCATCCATGCCCTAAATGATGTTTAAAGTCAACAGACAACACATAAACACTTGTTTAATGCACTTGTGGCTACCTGCTCTGAGCCTACTGGATGAAAGCAGGCCTGTTGGCAGACAAGGCCACACAAGCTTGCAGGCCTCAGCTTCAAAATAGCCACCAGCCGCATGGCCAGGCCCACCCAACTACAAGAAACAGAAGACAGACAATGCAGACCTATTGCAAAAAGCCCACTGCCTGCCTTCAAAATGGGCGCCAGACTTATGGCCAAGCCCACAAAAAGAAGCATAGGCCACAAAGGAATAGCATGCAGGCCTATATGGTAAAAGCAACACACTAATAACTCCCACCACAAAAGGCAACCAGCCACATGGACACTTACAAATCACAAGCAACAAGCAGGAGGCCTGGGAAACACAATGAACTGACAAAAGGCCTATAAAAGCCAGGCAAAGGATGCATGCTGAACCACACTGCTTTGCCTTTTTAATGCAATAAAATGCAAATACAAAAATACAAAGGCCAAAATAAGGTCTGCAGGGTGCATGCTCACCAACACACCAAACACACACAACAAAGGCATTTCTTTAAGACACCCAAAAACAGAAATACCCCCCAAAAACACATTTTCCAACTCAATCCAATGCCATCCATGCCCTAAATGATGTTTGAATTCAACAGACGCAAATGCATATGATTTGCATATGGCCATGTCTGAACTGGGCTGGTGTGGAGTGCAAAAAAACGATGGATTTAGGCCCTGATCTCTGTACTGGGGTGAATGTATGACATTGTTCTGCATTCTGTCCATCAACTGTGGTTTTTGCATTTGTCACCCAGAGTGGGATGGGTATGGGATGGGTATGCTCAGACGTGAGTCCCGGGTCCCGGGGTTGGTCCTGTTTGGGCGCCATCTTGCTTTGAGCTCTGCTCATCCCGGCGTACGCCATCTTTGAGCGTCCTTGCGCTCGCACTGTTCCTCGGCGCGCCTATTTAAGGCGGACTCTCTTTTCTAGTGGCCTGGACAAGGTACTTGAATTGCCGCGCTCGCGCTGCTGCTAGCGCTTTGTGTTTTAAACTTTCCTGGTTTTCTATTTGTGTTATTTTACTTTACTTTTCCCCTGTTTTTAGAGGGACGAGGCTGGGTATTCCCCCTCCCTCTCACCGCATATAAAACATACCAATTCACCGCCGCTTTGGTGGGTCCGGGTCCCGGGGGTTGTCCTGTTTGGGCGCCATCTTGCTTTGGGCTCTGCTCATCCCGGCGGGCGCCATCTTTTAGCGTCCTTGCGCTCGCACTGTTCCTCGGCGCGCCTATTTAAAGTCGTCCTCTCCCGCGCAGTCGGGGCGCCTTCGCGTAGCCTGAGTCGTGCCAGAGTCCTGTCCGTCTGCGCCCGTCAGCGACGAGGAAGCGCGAGTCGCGTCAGGGCTCTGGTTACTAGGCTCGATTACCAGCATGCAGGCACCACCGACATTTAGCTATACTCGGGCTGAACTGTTGACCATTGGGTATAGGGTCGATGTCTGTCCATGTGATCCTGTGGACCCGTTATCCGGCCCATATGTTTGTGCCTGTATGGGTTGGTCCCTAGACATGCCGGCTAGGATTCGATCTCTGGAAGGGATTGTTCCGACCACGCGCAATAACACCGCGGGCCGTGTGCTTCGGATCTGGAACCTTAACGTGAGGTCATTGGTCAAACATCACCAGTTTATATATGACCTCATTGAAAAGGATTCCCCCGATTTACTCTTCTTTACCAAAACCTGGCTCCAGGACTCGGATACCGCTATCCTTAATCTTACCTTTCCATCGGAATATACGGTGTTCACATTGAATCGCGCCACAAGAGGAGGTGGCATCGCCATGGCGTAAAATCGTGCTTCCCCTCGGAATGGAAAGCCCTCGGTTTGCCAGCCTGTGAGAGTGCCCTTTTTAAAGTGGCCTTCAGTCATCATTTCACGCTTAGCGGTATCCTTATTTACCGCCCTCCAGGCAATGACACGTCTTCAAGGCCGCTCTTGCCGATATGGTAAGTTCTCCAGCGCCCAGCTGTGCGAATTTTAACATCATTGGCGACCTCAACATTCATTTTGATTGCAGGTCGTCCACAGCCATAGACACCTTGCTTGCGGACCTTGAAGCACTGCAACTTGTCCAACTTGTCACACTCCCCACTCATACTGGGGGACACATCCTTGATCCCTTCTTCACCACTCTTGAGAGGGCGAAGGTGTCCAACCCGATCCCGGTTGGTTGGACTGACCATTTGCTGGTGGAAGTTTTCTGTCCCATTGACGATCCGCCATTCAAATCTGTGGATAGGCTGATTCTAAAAAGACACTGGCACAAGCTTAAACTTGAGGAGTTTTACAGGTTACTGGAGAAGAAACCCCTGAGCCCCATTCTGAATGTGGAACGAGGTTACGAACTGTTTTGCAAATGGATTTCGGATGCCCTTGACTCCGTCATACCTATGTGCTGGTCGAAATGCCACTCTAAGGTACCTAGCCCGTGGTACAACGACTCTCTTGCCGAGCTTAAGAAAATCTGCTGGAAAGCTGAGAGGGAATGGAGGAAGTCCTACGATCTCAGCCTGAAATCCTCTTATTTTGCCAAACTTAAGACCTATCATAGGGCAATCTGCAGAACTCGTGCCGCATTCTATGCCCAGGAATTCCAAACCAGTACTAACCCCTCAAAATTAATTTTTAAGGTCCTTAAAGACCTTATGAATAAAAGGGCCACTTCGGCAGAAATCTGAACTGACTCTCATTGTGAAAGTCTGGCATCCTTCTTTCTAGAGAAAGTGCAGGCTATCTACCGAGGATTTGACTGGTCTCTGCTCGATCCAGAGCCAGCTGGTCCTAACTCCCTGGCTTGTGAGACTCTGACCTCCTTGCCTGACCTGTCTATGGAGGCTTTTGACATGCTGAGCCTCAGGATCAAATCAGGCTCCCCTCTGGATCCGCTGAAGCCAGCTCAAATCAGGATCCTTTCCCCCCTGTGTCGTGTCCCGATACTTTCCTTGATCAACCTGTCGCTTTCATCCGGAATGGTCCCCTCCTCGTGGAAGCAGGCGGTAGTCACCCCAGTTTTGAAGAAGGCAAATTTAGACCCGCTCCTGCCTGAGAACTACCGCCCCATATCTCTTCTCCCCTGGACCGCCAAAGTCACTGAGGCTCATGTAAATTCTATTCTGTCTGATCATCTTTCCCGTAACCATATACTGGACCCGAGTCAGAATGGCTTCCGGGCGGGACACAGCACCGAGACCGCTTTGCTCTACATGATCGAGCATCTGCGCTTGGTGCTCGACTCCGGGCGGACCGCGGCGCTCCTTTTACTAGATCTGAGCGCCGCATTCGATACTGTGTCCCACCGTGTCTTAATTCAGCGCCTAGAGGAAGCTGGAGTAGCGGGGACTGCTCTTCAGTGGTTCCGCTCTTTCCTCTCTCATCGGTCCTTTAAGGTGGCTATACCACCCTGCCAGTCCACCTTCCATCCTTTGGATCTGGGGGTTCCACAGGGCTCCTCGTTGAGCCCGACCCTGTTCAACCTCTACGTGAAACCGCTAGCTGCGATCGTCAAACAGTGGGGTTTGACGATGACCTCATATGCAGATGATACGCAGCTGGCGGTGACACTGAGTGGAGACCCTGAAATGGATGCCCCCAGATTCCGAGCTGGACTTTTGGCAGTAGCAAATTGGTTAAGAACCAATTGCTTACAACTGAACGCCAAAAAGACCGAAGTCATGGTTTTGGGGAAACATGCGGAGCTTTGGGGAGATCAGTGGTGGCCTCCAGAATTGGGCGTCACTCCCGTTCCAGCTTCCGAAGTAAAGAACCTAGGGGTATGGCTAGATCCGGCGCTTACCTTCTCGGGCCATACGAAGAAGGTTGCAGCCACCTGCTACTGCATCTTGCGAGGCTTAAGACCAATCCTTAAGTTTTTTGATCCCTCCACCCGGCAGCTCGTGGTCCAGGCCTCGGTTCTATCTCGGCTGGACTACGGCAGCGCGCTGTTGCTGGGGATAAACCAGGCTGAGGCATCTAGGCTACAAAGGGTGCAGAATGCTGTGGCGCGGGCCATTTTTGGCCTTCCCAGGCATTGTTCTGTTTCCAGCACTATTTCCGCCCTTCACTGGCTGCCGGTCAGACAAAGAATTAAGTTTAAGTCGCTTTGTCTGGCCTTTAAAATCATGAAGCTCTCTTCGCCGCCTGCACTCGCTAACTTGCTTATCCCCTATGTCCCTTCGAGGTCCCTGAGATCGGAGGCTCTTCATCTCGCGGCCTGCCCCCACTTTAAACTCAGCAGGATGGGTGGCCGCTCCTACCGAGTGCTTGCCGCTGGTTTGTGGAACTCACTCCCGGTGCACATTCGAGCTCTGGATAATCTGACCGCTTTTAGGCGTGCTATCAAAACCTTCTTGTTCTCTGTACCTGGTTAGCTGTCTTTTTCCTCTTCCTGCGTGTTATGTTTTAGTACCTGTTCAAGCGCCAGGACGCCCCTTTGCTGGGGCAGCTGTGCGCTGTATAAATATTATTAACATAACATAACATAACATGCTCTCCACACCACTGGATTCAAGCAAGCCGGGCTGAAGACAGCTGGAATGCCAGAAACCGATCCTCGGAAGCTTGTTTCCGGTCCAGGAAAGGCATGGCTTGGCAGTTCGGGCTGGACTGTTCCCATGAGGCATAGGGTCAGACTGATTTGCATATGGCCATGTCTGAACTGGGGTGGTGTGGAGTGCAAAAAAACTATGAATTTAGGCCCAGATCTCTGTACTGGGGTGAATGTATGACATTGTTCTGCATTCTGTCCATCAACTGTGGTTTTTGCATTTGTCACCCCGAGTGGGATGGGTATGCTCAAACGTGAGTCCCATGTTCTCCACACCACTGGATTCAAGCAAGCCGGGCTGAAGACGGCTGGAATGCCAGAAACCAGTACTCGGAAGCTTGTTTCCGGTCCAGGGATGACATGGCTTAGCAGTTTGGGCTGGACTGTTCCCATGAGGCACAGGTTCAGACTGACTTGCATATGGCCATGTCTGAACTGGGGTGGTGTGGAGTGCAAAAAAACGATGGATTTAGGTCAAGATCTCTGTACTGGGGTGAATGTATGACATTGTTCTGAATTCTGTCCATCAACTGTGGTTTTTGCATAAATTCAACAGACCACACAGAAACATTTGTTTAATGTACCTGTGGCTACCTGCTCTGAGCCTACTGGATGAAAGCAGGCCTGTTGGCAGACAAGGCCACGCAAGCTTGCAGGCCAAGGCTTCAAAATGGCCACCAGCCGCATAGCCAGGTCCACCCAACTACAAGAAACAGTAGACAGACAATGCAGGCCTATTGCAAAAAGCACACTGCCTGCCTTCAAAATGGGCGCCAGCCTCATGGCCCGGCCCACATCAAGAAGCCTAGGCCTCAAAGGAATAGCATGCAGGCCTATATGGCAAAAGCAGCACACTAATAACTCCCACCACAAAAGGCCACCAGCCACATGGACACTTACAAATCACAAGCAACAAGCAGGAGGCCTGGGAAACATAATGAACTGACAAAAGGCCTATAAAAGCCAGGCAAAGGATGCATGCTAAACCAAACTGCTTTGCCTTTTTAATGCAATAACATGCAAAAACGAAAATACACAGGCCAAAATAAGGTCTGCAGGGTGCATGCTCACCAACACACCAGACACACACAACAAAGGCATTTCTTTAAAACACCCAAAAACAGAAATACCCCCCAAAAACACATTTTCCAACTCAATCCAATGCCATCCATGCCCTAAATGATGCTTGAAATACATTCAACACACACCAAAGGAACAGTTGCTTCATCATGCACCCACCCATGACTTAGCTCTGGGCCTACTGACTACTACTAGTACCCACAATAATTTTTTTTTAAAAATTATAAGTACCAAATTTGTAGTTACAGCAACTGCAATGCCTCCACTCAAACAGACACAACACCAACTTACTTGTAAAATATCAAATTCAAAAGTCCTCAAATCCAATGATAATGATGCAGCAGACACAAAGAGTGATCCTTCCAACTCAAAATTCAAAGGCAGAAAGAACAGGAGATTGACAAAGCACTGGGAGGAGCCTGCTGGAGAGCAACAGGAAGTTGGAGATTCTGTGGCACTTCCTCCCTCTCCCCCATTTTAAAAAAGGACTCCTTGCACAAAAAAAGGACAGTCAAATGTCAATCTGAGGAGTTTTTTTTCATCCAAATCATCATTTAAAGAAGGTTATATGCTGCTAGAGATAATATTCTTCTCCAGATTGAAAATTTTACGTGTTCGAGTTCGCGAGCTTCACCACACTACCGCCGGATGTCGATGGCGCTTCCAAAATGACGTGCTTGCGCTCTCACACTCTCTGTCGCGTTGGATATTGACATATTCGTGACCTCACACTCTCGCTCGTGGTGGAGAATGACGTGTTCAAGATCTCATACTCTTGCGGTGTTTGATGGCGAGACAAATGACGTGATCGCGGTCGCGAATTCTCGTGAGATAGCGTGACTGGCTACCAACATCTTGTAGAGCACGCGAACGTATCGGAAAACTCGTTGGCGATCCCGGTAAAGAGATCGCGTGCACGAGAAAGTATTTTCAAAGCGTGAAAAAATCTCTGCTACGCTGTGGATCGCGGAAATGTTGGCATTTTCGCAAAAATGTCAAAATATAGCATTTTCCGCAAGCGGAACGGAGTTTGAAACCCACCCATAGTACCTATATGGAATATAACAGAACTATACATTGCCGAAAGGTCCCTCCTGTCCTCGTCCCATTCATAACTTGTGGAGATAACCATCTCCAGACAGAACAAAAGAACCAAAGAATGCTGGAACCCTAATCAGAACCCCTCCCACTAGGAGTACATAAACTGTACTTACCCAGCATTCCACCTGTTCTTTTTTTCTATCTGTCGACAGGAATGGGATGAGGTGCTAGTGCTGCTCCTCCTGGACTGTAGTGGTCTTCATTGGTCCCTGTCTGGATGTCTGGCTACTGTGGACTGGGTATGTTCTAGTGTGCTTCCCGACCTTCCGGGCTTGCCAGGTGGCTTGGATGTTGCAAACTGGCTCTTGCTGCACCAGCCGGCCCTTTGCGGCTGGTACACCAGCCTCCTGGTCTGTTCCAGGTTGCAGGGCATGTCTTCCTGGAGGCCAGGCGGGTAGAAGACGCGCTACAGACTATGGATGGATACCCAGGGGCTGTAATGGTGGTGTCCCTGGAGTGCCTAGCGGCCAGTGCGGTTGCTTTCCTGATGCCTACGCATGGAGACTGGTGGTGCGCACCTGGGCTGGCTGGTAGGGGCGTTGTTCTGGCAGAGGATGTGGCCTGGAGTGACTGCCAGCGCCACGGGGGAGTACCGCATAGCAGTTTGCCTGTTTCTTTCCTTGCCTTTACTTTGCAGGTGTTGGGCTATGGGATTTGGGTTTGATTTCCCGGTTGCCCGGCATTCCTCCTTCATTTGCCCTTCTTTGTACAGCCAGGAGCTGTTGCTCTACGGTCAGGTCATGTGGAAGTTGGTGTCACATGCCCCTCCATTGCCTGGATTTAGTACACACAGTGGTAAATCTACTGCAAGGAGATCTCCTGTCTTTGGCCCTTGTGTGGGTGGCGGTCCGGGGGCTGTGCTGAAGTTGCCCCTGGTATATCGGTTTGCCGGTGTGCCAGCTTGTCATTTGCCTGGGCGCTCAGATGGGGCACGCCTGGGCTGGCTGGTAAGGCTGGCTGTGTTGTTGGGTTTCCGCCTGGATGTTTTCTCCCCGCCCCTTGTTTATCTGTGTGCTGCCTCTGGCCCGGGCCTGTGGTTTAAGGGGTTGTCTTCTTGATCTTGGGCTTTTTGTTGTGGTCTTCTGGTTTTTGTTCGTGAGGTCTCAGCCTGATGGGTGGCTGGTACCTCTGTGGTAAGGTTCAGGTCCTTGCAATGGTGGGTTAATCCTGCCATTTGTGGCCTCGACCGCAGTTCCGGCTCAGCCGTGGGGTCTTCGTGGCCGATCGGGCTGCCTGGCGTTGGCCCTGGCTTCCCAACCACTTTTTGTGGGGTATTGCCTCTGTGTCCTTGGTTGTGACAGGTTTCGGTGGCTTTTCTCTCTGCCCTTGGAAATAGGAGTGTTTTTGGTTTGTGGCTGATTGGCCCTTTGCTGCTGTTTCCAGGTCTGTGTGGGCGCCGTGTTGGTGGCTTCCTGTTTTTGCTGCTGGGTCTGTGGTTCAGTCAGCTGGATTCACAGTTGCTCATGAGGTTTTCAGCTGGGTTGGGCTATGGGCCACCCTGCTCGTCTCTCCTGTCCTTGTGTTCTTGAGCTGGTAGTGGTTTCCTGCCGTGCTTTGGCCAGGGACTCTGTGGCAAGTGTTTTCCACTTCTCTGGTGTCTCTGGGGCTATCATGGGGCTTTGTGTTGGCCCTTCTCTGGCTGGTGCTGGGTCTTCCATGGGGTGGTCCTGGTTAGGCTGGTTGTCCCATTGTCCTGTGGCCCTTGCCTAGGCTGTTGGGTCTGGGGCTCCTCTCCAGTGGTTGGAGGGCTTGTCATTCCCCAGTGCTGTTTTTTCCACCCAGGGTCGACCCCCCGGTTGTGCTTGGGGGGATCGTCTTAGGTGTGTGTTGTTTGGGGCAGGGGTCTTCCATGTTGTTCCTTGTTTGCCTTTGCGTTCCCCTGGTCTCAGTGGCTTTGGGGGTTCTTATCCCGCTCTTGCTGGTTGCTGTGTCCTGTTCCGGTTTGGTTCGATTCTGTGTCTGGTGGTGTCCTCAACTTGGGTTTGTTGACCTCTACCTGGTGGGTGAATGTTCTTTGCTGGGTTCTGGCCTCTGGCTCTTTCCCTGTTTTTTTCCTGTTCCAGTGGGGTGTGTGTTTTGTGTGCTCATCGTGACTGCCTCCTTCTCTCGCCGCTGGTGCCTTTGTGGCATGGGGTTGGGTTGGTTGTGTGCCTCGGTCTTGGCCTGTGGTCCTGTTCCTGTGCCCCGGCTCCTTTCCCCATCCTGGGTGCTGGGACGGTTGTCCTGTGTCAGCGCTGGTGCTTGGAACTGGACGTTCTTGCCTTGTGCCTGGTCCTCCTCTGTGGTTTCGGTTACGTTTTTGGCCTCTGTGTTCTCTGGTGGCTGGCTTAGTGTGGTTGGTGGGGGGTTGCTCTTTGGTCATTGCATCCTCCCTTTTTGGTTTGGTCAGTGTGGTCCTGCCCTTGTTTGCTCCTCAGGTGTTGTCCTTGCACTGTGAGCGGGCCCTCTTCTCTTTTGTGGACCTCCCCGGTGGTGTTGGGGTTTGTCCTGTGGTTGTCACCCTTCCGTTTCTGTTGGGGCTGGAGCTTTTGGGTCTGCCCCTCTTCCTCTCAGCTCTTTTCTGAGGCTGGTTATGTGCCTGTTCAGCTTTGTTGGTTGTTTCTTCTTTAGTTTACTTGGCACACTCTCTTTCGGTTCCGCTGTGGTGTCTCTGGGTCATCTTGTTGGCGTTGGCCGTGGAGATCTTCTGTACTGGTGGGCTTTCTTGTAGGCTTTTCATTCCTTGTGGGGTGCTTCTTCGATTCCAGTACTGCTTGTGCCGGTTGTTTTTGGGGGTATGGTTGCTTCGGCCCCGTTTTCCATTCTGGTGTTTGGTCTTTTGGCTAGGCGTCTCTTTGCGTGCCCATTTTCCATCTTGGTTTGTTTGTTCTTGCCTTGTTGTGGCTGGCTCTCTTCCGCTGGGTAGTTTTTGGGGGTTGGAGGCGGTGGGGCCTGGGTGCCCTGCTTGTTCTTTTTCTGTGGTTGGCTACCTTCTTGGGCTGGTGGTGCCATCTGTTTCTTGGGCCAGGGTTTTCAGGCCTCGGTTCTGTCCCAGTTGATCTGTCACTGGCTTTGCTGGGGGGCTGGCTGTTTTGGGACCTTCTTCGGTCTGTAGCCTCCTTGCTGTCCTGTGGGTGGCTGTCTCTGGTGCTTTCCTGGCATGCCTCTACCATCCATTGTTGGTAGGGCCATGTTTCTGGTGAGTGTTGACTGCCCTCTGGGTGGCGGCTCCATTGGCTCGCCACCTTTTTTGTTCCCTTTGGGCGTCTCCTACTTGTTCTGGGATGTGTGTCTTTTTTGTTTTGTAGGGGGCTTTGTGGGCAGTGTGCTCCTGGCTGTGTTTTTCCTGTGGTTATCACGTTTGCTTCCCTTTGGATACTGCTGTCGGTGTTGTGACCTGTGGATCCTTTGGTTTGGGTTTTGAAAGGCCTGTTTCCTGGCTTTGATATTCTCCACAAGTTATGAATGGGACGATCACAGGAGGGACCTGGGGGTAATGCCCTCCTACTTACTGGTAATCTTTATTACCCCTGGCCCCGTTGTCCTCCTCCCATTCATTATGCTCCTCCTTCCCACCCAGACGGCCGGCCTTCCTGTTGCTGGCTTGGTATGTTCAGGCGGAATGCTGACTAAGTACAATTTATGTATTCCTAGTGGAACGGGGTGGGGTTAGGGTCCAAGCATTCCTCTGTACTTATTTTCTGTCAGGAGATGGTTATCTCCACAAGTTATGAATGGAACGAGGACAACTGGACCAGGAATAATGAAGATTACCAGTAAGTAATAGGGCATTCCCAATGCTTGATTGTTATTGTGGTGCATGGCCACTGTCTGTACCCAGATCAAGCAGTTAGAGTGCATCACAGTCCTGCGTCTTATAATAGGACCCTAGTTGTATAGACTTGCTTGACAATCATGAGGTTTATGTACAACAAACATCTATAGGAACATGCAAACCAACCATTCATACTTTTATTTAAGTGTAGAAGCCTAATGGTAGAATAATACGCATTGCACAATACTGCAATGATGGCAATTAGCTAATACACTATTTTCATCTTTTTCTTCTATGTCAGCACAAACGGGAAGAAGGGGGACTTTGGTGCCAAAAATAATAAATCATGAAACGTATCTTATCAAAGCTTTAGAGTGTTGTTATTTTCTGCCTGGTACAACTCGCCCTGGCCACATCATTTCATCTTGTATGGTATTTCTCGAAGGTGTGTGCCTGTAAAGTACAGAAGTTGCAACGGGCGTCACAGTACTCTCATAGTCAGCACAATGTCAAAAACTTTATTCAAACAATACCGATGGTTTCTTGAGTCAGCGCGACCTATAGAACAATAAACTGACTATATTGTGCAGTCTATCTAGAGAATGCATGTATTACAACAGATGTTAAAAGGATATCGCACATGTATTAAGACAACTAGACTGTGTATCTTGTTCACTACAAGCGATTTTGCTAAGACATTTGACTTTGCCCAACTCTAATGCAGTGATTTCACGTGAGTATATCCAAAACAGAAAATAGGGAGAAATTGATTTTATCTAATGTGTCATGCCGATTGCCGAATGAATAAGGGTCGCAAACAACAGGTATTAATGTTACTCAATTAAACGGTACTGAGTTTGCCGACTATGAAAGGATGCCATCTGGCAATGAGTCATCTTAAAATTTCATAGTAACAACAAATTACAATAAAGTGAGCATGGACTCCACGTTAGTACAAACTTAGGGGCTGATTTATATCTTGGTGGCATAAATATTCCGTCGTAAAAGCGACAGAGTATCTATATCTATACTGCTAAAATAATGGTCCGCTCGCCAAATGTATATACGGGCGGATCTTAGGTTTAATCACAGCAGAGACTCCTCTGACTCTGACCGCTCTGACAGCTCTAACAGACCTCTAATTGTGCCCATCTACTATTGATGGGCGGAATTAGAGTTCTGTTTTTACTGCCTGTAAGGGGCAGTGAAAACTGTTAAATGCTCCCATGGCCAGGGGAACATTTTCTTTTTTTATTAATAAAAATAAATAAATCCGGTTTGGGGATTTTATTTTTGAAAATAAAGAAGAAAATAGTTTTGTGCAGCGCTCCGGCATGTTGACGGAGCGCTGCACCAAACTGTAAATAACACTGAGGTACGCCACAGCCACAGTTCCTGCCAAAAGTTTAGCATTTCTAAATTTGGGGGGCTGCAGCTCCGGCAGGGCGACGGAGTAATTTACTTTGACTCCCGAACGGAGAAATGGCCGGCCTTAATGTAAATTAAGCCCCAAGTGCTGGTAAAGGTAGTTTCCTTGTGTTATTATGTGTTAATATTTACAAAATAGGGTTTGGACAAATGGGTACTAATGCATTATACTCAACATTTTGACAACAGCCTCAGAGATTTGTTCCTAAGGGCGCTCTCTTAGTGTATATTATGGGCAGCCGTAAAGTTGTTCTTTGTATGGAGGGAATAATCTATAGCGCAATTTCTTTTTTATGTGAAGATATTTATAAATGTTCTCTAATGCCTCTGGCAAATCAATGGCCTCTACAGACGAGCGTCCCTTAGCTCTCTTCGTATATTTCTTTCTCAGTTACCTGTCTCATGAACAGAAGTCTTGGATCCGATTTCCGTCCCTGCTCCTGTTATGCACCTTTAAAGTTTCCACCTCTCCTTATATCATAACGGGGGGATCGATCCAGGTGCTGGGAGCTTAACTCTGAAAAACACCATGCTCAGAATTAAGGATCCTTATCAATCTGTCTATATTCAATAAAAGAAGAAAACTTGTAGGGTCGGAACAGGAACCAAAAACATTAATTTAAAGCTGTCTACTCTAAACCAGAAACGCACGGCACCGAACTCTGGGGCATATTATCAAGGGGGTTTATCTCCGCTTTTTTGGCTTTAAAAGCCAAGAAAGCAGAGATAAAATTATCTCCCTATTACCTAGCTGTCGCTAACACCAGTTAGCGACAGCTAGTAGGAGATAGCGACCATCTTGGGCCCCACTTTGCATGTCAGTGATATTTATCACTAATGACATGCAAAGTGGGCGTGCCAAGATGTTAGCGACTGGAAACAGTCCCTAACATCGCTATCTCCTATTACCAACTTTTGGAGATATTCGCGCTTAGCGCAAATATCTCCAAAAGCTAACACCTGCCCTGAGCAGTTCATAGCCATGTTATCCAATGGGAGGTGGATAACATGGCTAAGAGCATTAGCTCGGTAATGCATGAATATCGCTGACTTTTCAGCGATATTCATGCATTGCGGCGATTTTTATCGCATTTGCGATAAACCTTGGTAATACCAAGGTTTATTTGAGGTAAAAATCGCCGCAGCTCAGCGGTAAATTGTTCACGCTAACCAAGCAATAGCGATAATTATTGCTTGGTAATATGCCCCTCTTTCTCTCCAAACACTTCCTAACGCCCTCTCCTTCCGTTCTTTCTCTCTCTTCTATATCGAGCTCTCTTTCTTTCCAACCTCTCGCTCCCGTCTCCTTTCTTTTATATCCATCCATACTCTGTCTCGTTCTTCCCCTCCCTCTCTCTCCCTAGTCTCGCTCCTTCACTCACCTCTCTTTCCCTTAGCTCCATGTCTCTTACTCCTTTCCCCTCTTGTCTCAGCTTCTGCTTCCATTTGTATCTACAGCAATAAACCCCAGGAAGCAAGCCAGGGATGGTGAGAAGTCAAAAACTGCCCCAGTGCCCCCACTCCAGCTTCCCCCAGCCGAAAATGCCAAATAAGACAAAAGGCCAGTCCGGCCCTGATAACATTTTAATTCTAGGAAGCTTTCCCAACCTTGACCGGCTCATGGGACTACCCAAGAACCAATTTTAGGTGAAGGGTCCACACGTCTACAAAATGACCATCAAGAATGGCAGAACTAAGAATGCATTAGGGATCCCTGGACCTCCACAGCTGTAGAAGGGGACAGGCTCACTGGAGAACTTCACACCTACCCAAAACAATGCCACGAAGTGTCTCTCCTCACAAACATCTTTTTAACAAATCATTTAAATCCATGACTAACAATTAACTTCATAGTCAACTGTTCTGGTCTCAGTCTTTACAACGTTCTATTCATTGATAAATGTATTAATTATCTTGCGGTTTGTATGGCGGGAAGGAGACACAATAAACTATAAACAATTAAGTGCCAGGAGGCCACTGCACCTTGCCCCGCCTCTTGCCCCTGCCAGCGCTGCCAACGACACTACCAGTGCAGCTACTAAGAATCACACTTCTACAAGTGTGACAATGCAGACTGTTCCTGGCCCCCAAAGTTATAAAAATAGCTTGGGGCAGGTATTCAGTTTTAATATACAGTGAATAAATTACCAGCTGTTGTTGCTGCTCATCTCTAAAATGGATGAAAAGCGTCATCATGTGGCATACTGTCATAAGTGCTGATGTTGGCAATTAGGTGCCCTGTCCAACACCGGAAACCACTGGCTCAAACTAGGCACAGCCCTTATCAGAGTGTTTTACAGGAATTATATTAGACAAGTTGAATGTTTACACAAAAAAGGGTATATGTTGTGAAATGCCCAGAGTGAGTTTCGGTATCCGAGAACTGTGCAAATACTACGAGGAAAAATAAGGTATACTGACATAAAAACGCACAACCAGGATAAATGGTGAGGGATGATAGAAGTAGGGAGAATAGTTTTGGTCTTGCCTACTGGAGGAGCATTAAGAAGAAACAGGTAGGTGAGATGAAGGTCGAAGAGGTATCTTCATTTAGCATGTGGTGGAAACTGATAGACTGTTTACTCCTTAGATGCATTAGATATAGATATTTGTTAGTTCTGCTTAACAATTGTACATATATTTATGGTTATATTATTCTATGATTAACATGTATATATGTAACTGCATAAATAAGTAAATCGTTTATCATAAATATTTATTGACAATTCCTTTACTATTGAATTACAAAAAATATATACAAATAAATGAACGTAAATTACTGCAATACTGTCTGAGTTTATTAAATACAACTTAAATCTACACATATTACCTTCCTTATACATATATACCTTCCATGTACTTATGTGTCATTATATTTATTACTTTATTCTAATTCAGCATCTCCAATGCACTACCCTATAGCTCACCCTATAGCTCACCCTATACCTCTCTCAATATATCCTCTAACTTCACTCTCAACACTTTTTAGGCTACTTCCCTCTTCTATTCCTCCACTGTCCTTTTCAATCCAACTAACATGTCCACCACACAAATTAATTTCAGATTTCCCTATACTAATTCCCCATTAATCCTGTTTGGGTTGCAGAGAAGCATGCTACCCATCGAAAAGCACTTTGACACCTCATCAGGTGTAGCAAACGCTATATAAATACAAACCCTTCCCTCTTCTACCCCTCCACTATCCTTTTTCAATCCAAATAACAAACTCACAAGTCCACTGCTGAAATTAATTTATATCTCTGTATACAAATTCACCACAAATCCTTTTTGGGTTCCGGAGTAACGTGCTACTCGCCGAAAAAATACTTTGACGCCTCGTTAGGGGTAATAAGCACTATATAAATGCAATTACAATTACAATTGTATTATCTATGGATTCTTCTTTGGCTCTGGCGAGTGGTCAACTAGATGTATTAGGATGGAGGCGAATCATGCCTGGAAGTGCTGAGGGCAGAAAAGGCATTTAAGTTCTTTCTTGAAGGATGAGTGAGAGGGATTTGTTCAATTATACATTGGATAGAGTTCCAGAATCTAGGCAGAGCACCCTAGAAGGATTGGTGCACTATGAGGGATTTCTTCAGTGAGCCAAAACCTTCAAGATACTCCCAAACAATATGTTTGCAGGTCAGGCAGTTTGGAGTGCCCCTGTATATTGCTTTGTGGATAGTGGCAGCAAGTTGAATTGACTTATGGCTTTAATTGAAAGTCAGTTGAAGGTGGTCAGTAGAGGTGAGATGGGATCATATTTCTTGGCGCCTGATACCAGTTGACCTGCAGAGCTGAGTGCTTTTTCGTAATCAAGTACTTCGAGTACTAAGGATTGCATTGTCGTCGGTTAAAATTAAGAGTCTGACTTTTCGAAGAAGTCTGATTTGGTGCTGTGGCATTGATGTGCACTTGAAGACTTAGAGGGCATATTTACTAAAGGTTCACCCAACGCAGGGCAGAAAGAAAAGTAGTTGTGCAGCTTTGCATGAATAGGGGAAAGCTGAACAGCAACATATCTACTACGATGTGCCTCTTTTCAGCTCTCTGCGTGCGCTGGTGCACTTGAAGCTGCCTAGCTCCGATTCAGGCACCCTTGCACCATGATGCAGGGAAGCCTGTGTTGCTGGCGGGGGTGTTTTTGTGCAGGAATTTATACATTTCCTTACTTAGGGCATGATTTAGATCTTGGCGGATCTTGTCCTGCTGTGGCTTATTCTGCCATTATAAGCAATGAACCAGTATGTGTCAGAGGACCTGGGTATTGATCGGTAAAGCAAACAGTGGTCCTAGACAGTTCCTATTTCAAAATATCACTTAGTGTGGATGCGTATACACCTCATTCAGAAGAGCCACACATGGGAAAAAACGGCAATAGGCTACTTCAAGATGACAGAATTATATTCCATTTATTTTAGTCATAAATAGAAAAATCTTATTTAAATCAAAAGTCTCAAACGTGTGCTAAACACTTATACATGTATTCGGCGGTTATCATCAGGCAAAGAGAGAGTATGAAAAATTGTGCTCAAGTGAAGAGAAATGGAAGGAAGTGAAAGGAGTTTACAGGGAGAAAATTCAAATAAATTCGAGTTGAAGGGACCCTGTAAAATGTTTAACACAAAAATGTTCTCCCTTTCAAAAGATCCCATATGCATTAGGTACAATATATTTTACACAGTAGTAATATTCATTTGTTGTCAGTGTAGCCACATCTGTGATTTCTGTATTGGGGGATCGCGGTTGGGTGTATGCCTATTGTGGGGGGTTCATCGGCGTTTCAACCCTGGCGCAAATGGGGGGTTAGTAAGATCCTCTGCTACGGGTCTTCATCAGGGTGGTGGAAACGGGGTATCTGCAAATAACCGTCAGGGTGTCAGAATGATGGCAAAGTGTAAAGATTCATTGCCTAATCGATTAGTGTGCCTAAAAATCCATATTGTAATATACAAAGCAAGTGATGCCTAGGGCAAAATTAACATACTGTATTTTAATAGACGAGAGAACTCAATTATCTCCTCCTATAAGAAATGCATCATATGCACAAAATGAGTTTTAACTCATGTTTTTGACACTTTCCACATCCAAAAACACAAAGTTCTTATTTCTCATTTCTATTTCACGTCAATTAGAAACATTCAAACTTGGGGTTATGTAATTTTTAAAACCATTTTGAAATATACAAACAAACAAACATATATATATACATCACTTTTTACACATATATATACACATACAATATACATATATTGATATATTGACGTTTCTTTTTTCCGTTTCAAATATTGTAGGCCAAATTTTTCACAAAAGGATGCTCCATACATGTAAAACGCAGCATTCCTCTAAAGTCAGATCAACCAGAACTGAAACAAGGAGTCTAAACGGTCTATATTCGTTCAACCTCTCTTCATTTCTTACTCCTTATAGATTTTATTTACACAACACAAATTTTTTTTGGGCTGGAGTCTTCATAAAAAAAGTCGACGCGTTTCAGCCCACTGAATACGGGCCTCATCAGGACACGGGCTAATGAAAATCTGTCTAAGAAATCAAGAAATCACATATAACTACATACACCAATCACTATACATGTTCAGAGAACAAAGTTCTATTAGGATATATACATATATACATATATGGGTATTTATTTCACTCGGAGTGGTCAGACAAATTCCTTGAAGATACCAAATATTGAAACTTAAGAGAAGACACCTTTAGTGATTTATTTATGGTTGAACAAACAATAGTGCACAGATTTCTCCCAACTAAAAAGTATACTTTCTAAATAAATGAATAAAGTGAAAGAATCACACACCCTGTGCCGTGCTAAAGGAAAGTAGGAGAAAAACGCCACCTTCAATTCTATAATACTGTCAGGGCTGTGTCTGCCTTAAAAAACAGACACCTCATTATCGTAGTGTACAACCTCCAAACTTATTGTCCAACTGTAAATACCCGCTATCCACTCTGATCTTGTTACTGGAAACTAAAATATCAGAGACATAGATAAACGTTCTTAATATCTCTGTGTCTGACTACGGTCATATAAACTAAAACGTTCTCCATAAGCCAGCTTCCCAAACTCGAACTATGGCTCAAGAAGTGGAGGTTCCTTATACATGAGCTTCAATCAATGAATAATGAATAATGGGCCGCTTCCTCTGCCTAAAATACAATAATTCTTGTAAACGAACTTGTCTATTACATGCCAATTATACAAATTGTTATCTAAGTCCACTGGCGTTCTTACCACTGAGGCGCAGGCCACTCTGCACAACTGTGGAATCACATGGCAAAATATATACGTATTCACGGCGGGATCTAGATAAAAGGGGGAGAGAAATGTAATACTTGAAATAGATTGCGCTTCTCAACTCTACTAATACTACACTCCTTTGTACTTGAAAATCTTACTTGCTTATAGGGCAGTATCACTTCTATTCGCTTCGTTCTATAGCTACGCCGTGTGCCATATTGAAATTGTGGCGTATAGTGCCCGTCACATGGCACGGAAATACACTTTCACCGGTCCGAACACAAAAAACGGACCAATCTACCTAGTGCCATAGTAATAGACATAAACAAAGGACTATTCGCTAAACCGGTCCTGGGTATGTCAAAAGAAAATTCTCAATATATAAATCAATAGTGCTAAACACATATAAAAAACGTGCTGAATAAAGAAAAATTGAAGAAAAGAGTAGAGAGAAAAGCTAACCCATGTCTGCCACTCCTTACATTCAAATATTGAAAAAACACACACAATCTATATATTTTAAAACCCTATTCAATACACTAAATATGCCAAATACAATTATTCCATTACGGACAATGTACGATACAGCAAGAATTCATTATATTAAGGATACATTATAATAAAGCCCAAATTTCGTCTCTGTCATTTAAGCCATAACCAGCAGTCCTGTATTTTTCTATTAGTCTTGCCTCCAACATGTCCAACTTAGTTTTAATTTCTTCATGTTTAGTCTTACCTAGCACACATAAGACTGTCCAAGTAATATAATTTTCTGTATGATGGTGAGTTTCAAAATGATGCACTAGTGGTGCTCCCTGTACTTTGCATTTGACCCTTAATTTATGTTGGAGAATACGTTTCTTCACTGTTTGGGTCGTTTGTCCGTATTAAGCTTTATTACACAGACATTTGATACAGTACACTGTATTTTTTGTATTGCAATTGGAAAAGCTTTTTTGTTGATGTTTATATCCATTTATTTCAACCTCCTTTGTGTCAGTTGTTTGATTACAGGCCACACAATTTGACACCTATAGTGTCCTATTATTGGAGGTAGGTTAAGGAGCCCTCTCAAGTCTTGAGGTGAGGAGTCTTCTTTTCTCATTGCTCTTACAAGGGATTGTCTTATATTTTTGCCTTTTTTAAAAGCAAAGAGGTTTTTTTTTATCCCCAGGTGTTCGATGAGTTTCCAATGTTTTTGGATAAGTTTTAGAACTTTGTTGGCTTTTTGATCGTATGTGAGTACGCAAGTCAGAGGTGTTTCTTTTTCTTTGATTCTTGGCACTAATAGGACTTCTCTAGAGGTAAACCAAGCCCTTTTCAGAGCGATCTTAACTAACCTTTTGGGATAACCTCTGGCTACCAATTTATCTCTCAGAATTTCTGCACTTTTAAAATATTCTTCTTTTCTACTGCAATTTCTCCTCACATGGAGAAATTGCCCGTAAGGTAATTTCTCCTTAAGTGTACGAGGATGACAACTCGAGAAATGTAATAATGTATTACGATCTGTGTTTTTTGTATACAGACTAACTTCAAGATGGCCATTATCTTCTTGGATGTAAACATCCAAAAAGTTCAGTTTTTTTTGGTTACTGGACATCGTGAAGTTCAATTCCAAAGTTCTTGAGTTTAACCAGTTGTAAAATTATTGCAGTAGTGTATCATTTCCATGCCACACCATAAAGATATCATCGAAATAGCGACACCAAAAATGTACCTGGTTCTTATAAGGATTGGTGTTGCTATATACCCACTTTTTTTCAAACTCCGCCATCACCAAATTGGCTATTTCTGGGGAAAAGCTACATCCCATGGCCACACCAGAGATTTATAAATATAGTTGGCCTTTGAAGTTGAAAAAGTAATTTTTTAAACAAATGATAGCTAAAGATATAAGAAACTCCGTGGGTACTTGGTGTGAGCGTTCTCTCAGGTCTAATACACATCTCATCACAGCTATAGCTTTGTGCCTTAAATCCAGAAAGCTCACCAAAACGCGCTTAGTGCGTTGGGAAACCAGGAGGAAACTTCATGTTTCCATAAGGGTTAATAATCGCCTCAATCCGTTGTGTGATTAACACTAAAATACAATGAACATATAACAAATAACAAGTTAAAAGGACCGGGGGCTGTGCGGTTGAACTCAGCATATGCAAGAAGGTATTTAACTCACCCGCCTCCTTAGAGGGCTGATGGGTAGGCGTCTGGGCAATTGATACAGTGAAAATAATTCTGTGGGGATAATGAATAAAAAGTGTGTCACACACTTCTCAAATTACGGGCAACAACAGGCAGTGAACATATGGGGCCACAGTTTCACAGAAGCTGATTAATTACCTTAAATGCGTTAGTCTATTTAGTGCTCCCAGCGCATCGCGTTCTACGGCCTCTCTGTCAGCAAGACAGAGGAGAACAGGCCTATACCGGTCTATACGTTACCGGCAAGCACGTCGAACACCGTACGTGCTCAGTGTGTTGCTGCAAGTAAAAGGAGTGTAAAAAGACTATTGCTGGGTCTGGACGGGAAGGATGTATACACTATTCAGAATTGTATTGCTGATGTGGAATTATTCATAATAGATACATAAAGGTGCAGCGTCCCCCTAACAATTATGTACATGGTATATTAAGTACAGGAAAGGCAACAATCATACAAGGTGAGGCCAGTACGTTGGTTACAATGCAAAGTGGGCAATAATGAATATGCTGATATGTACAGAAAATAACATAATAAGACAATAAAATAATCAGAGTATATACATATAATTGACAGCAAAGTTAAAATACAGTATACAAAGTACAGACATTCAAGGTGCACTTATAATACTGGGTGTACTACTAGATGGAATTGAGTGCACATTGTTTGCCAAAAGTGTGTCATAGCTGCCTAGAGTGATCTAAATGACGACTAATGAAAGACATCTCTGACCTTAGGAAAGAGATAACTGGTGATAAAGCTTTGACTAACGCGAAAGAAGCATTAGAACGTCTTGAGAGAACATTGAAAGACTTTGATACCTACACACAGTCTAGCAAACTTGATAAACTTGCGAAGGATATCAAGTTCTATGACAAAAAGGTAACTTACCCCTACTTAGTGGAGGATTACTACAAACAGGAAACTCAAGGAAGGTACACCAACAGGGGTCGGGGGGCTATAGGAGATACACTACCCTCTTTGACTCCTTCACTGCCAGCAGATCAGACTGCGAAACAGAGAGAGCTAAGACAAGGTCGGCAACTTCCCAATCCCGACTTTCCAAACAATAATACTTATTTAGACAAGGGACAATGGGAGAACCACTGAGGGAGGGGACGTCCCTGGGGACGACCCAGGGGACTGGTACAGTACAGAGGCACGACCCATGCCACATGGAACCAACGCTGGGGCAGGCCGAGGAAACAGGTCCATTTCCGCCAGGACTGTCATGGGGAAATACAGACCAGACGCCAACATTACAGGTGGTGAAATGTAACAGTCCCCTTATCAACCTATCTGAGTATGTACTTAAACCAGAGGAACAAATGATTCTGGAGAAAGGCCTAACCTTCATGCCAACCAACACACCTAAAACCTGTAATCTTAAGGTTGAGCTTCATCAATTCTTCAGGAAAGTCCACCTTAAACATTACTTTAACAAAATATTCTATATACCACCTTTCTCCAACACTGGTCTTCGCCCCCCATCTACTTTTACACCACCAGCCTAGCTTATGTCTCACAGGGTTCTGGCCTATGAGCAAGTAGTTATGAGGGATATTAACCTACTCCTGAAAGAGAGGCATTATGTCGAATATAACATCTCCAAAATGGAACGACAGGCTTTTGAATCATTGAAAAACAACACTGACATAGTGTCACAACTAGGCGTGGAAGGCAACTATTGCATGCTTAGAACAGACCCCACAAAAGACATCGCTACTACCATTAGGAGAGTTACAGAAAGTGGTAGGGACCAAGGATTCCTTACCAAACACGAATTCGCATACCTCAACAATGAACACCCGAAGATGCCTACCATATATACCCTTCCAAAAGCGCACAAACGACTAACTAACCCGCCAGGAAGACCTATCATATCCGGTTGTGGATCTGTTTTAGAACCCCTTTGTAAGTATATTGATGTCTTTTTGAAGCCCATCGCTGAGAACACAACGGCATACTTATGGGACACTATGCAGGCGATAAAACAAGTGGATGAGCGTTGTTTCAACCCCAGTGAAAACTTATTGGTCACAATGGACATAACGTCGCTGTATACTAATATCCCACAACAAGCGGCGTTGGAAACCATTAGAGTAGTACTGGACAAACGACCCAGACCATGGCCGGTCCCTACAGAATTTCTAATTCAGTTACTGGAGATCGCCATGACTAGGAATTTATTTTACTATGAGGGACACTATGTACAGAATAAGGGTGTGGCTATGGGGGCGAGCTTCGCCCCGAATTTAGCCATCATTTTTATGGATAGTTATGAACACGTATATGTCCTGAGTATAAAAAACCTTCATAGAGACAACATATCCCTATGGCGTCGGTATATCCACAATGTTTTAATGATATGGAGAGGCAATCAACAGCAGCTTCTGTATTTTCACACATGAATCAACCTCCAATCCCAGGATATTCAATTCTCCCTAGAATCCAGTGACAGATCTATAAACTTTCTGGATATTTCCATAAAAGCATAAGATGGGATACTTCAAACTACCCTCTATAGGAAACCTAGGCACAAATGTAGGAAGCCTAATACCGGTCGGTAACAGCCGAAATTACCGAATTTTGGCCGCTATCGACCGGAATTAGGCTTTTGTGATGTAGGTGGTCAATTTACAGATTCTGTAAATGCCGAATCGGTATTTGCCGATTCGGTATTTACCGAATCATCATTTACCAATTCGGTAAATGACACGTAGGAAGCACTTTGAAGAGTGCTTCTTTGCTTTAAGGATTCGTTATTTACCACCAACTATTAGTTGGTGGTAAATAACGAATACCTCTGTAAATGCAAATCTGTGCATTTACACCAGTGCCATGTGGCAGACATACCTGCCCTTACAGCATGTATATGTGCCACATGTGCACACAAGCACTGTTCAGGGGTGCAACAGAGTGTCAATGTGCCACCCTGCCACCCTTGACTCTTTCCCCATTTTAACGAATCGCTATTTACCGATTCAGTAATTCACATTCATTCCTATGGGCCTCAAGGCCCATAGGAATGAATGGGAATTACCGAAACGGTAAATACAGATTCGGTAAATGCCGAATCGTACCGATTCGGTAATTTTAACCGAATGTTTTCCTACATTGCATTTACCGATTCTAAAATACCGAATCAGTAAAATTCGGTATTTTAGAATCGGTAAATGTACTTTACCTGCATCTAGCCCCTAGTGAGAGGAACACTCTCCTCTGCTACACCAGCCATCATCCCCGTAACCTTAGGGATAATCTACTATTTGGTTAGTTCCTAAGGTTACGGAGGAACTGTAGTAAAAAAGAGGACTTCTCTGGGGAATGGGATGACCTCATGGAATGCCTCAGGGATAGGGGATACCCCAAAAATCTACAGAAGAAAGCGCAAAAATTTGCCTGGTTTTGCCACCATGAATTCCTCTTGGAACCCAAATCCAACAAACAATCCAACCAAGAAAGATTAGTATGTTCCACTACGTTTTGTACGAAAAGTAGTGAGGTTAAAAAGATTGTCAATCAACATTGGCACTTGGTGTCGGATGAAATTGGCATCCCAGAACCCCCTATGCATGCATTCAAAAAAGTCAGGAATGTGAGGGACTATGTGGTTAAGTCCCTGTTGCCAGCCAAACCTAGGGAGAATCAGCTAACTCTTTGGAACATTCCACCCACTCAAGGCCACTATAGATGTGGGTCATGTAAGGCATGTCCACTAACCAAAGAACTCAAACAATGCAATTACAAGATCTATATATACACTATTAGACAACATACCAACTGTAATTCGGTTGGGGTCATCTATGCTATAGTGTGCCCCTGTGATTTCCTGTACATAGGACAAACGGTACAAAAAGTGAAGTGCCGCATCTTGCAGCATTGCAGCAGGATACGGTGTAAAGCTCAAGGCGCCCCCCTGGTGGAAAATTTCACTAGCTTTGGACATCCGGCAGAAAGTTTGAAATGGTGGGTGGTGGAAAAGGTACACACCAACCCACAAGGGGGTAATTTTGCCAACATTCTGAACACCCGTGAGGGTAAGTGGACTCACATTTTTGACAGTGTGCGGAAAGGTCCTAATGAGTATGAGGAGATTCCTAAACAGATATCCACACTCAATATTGTGTAGACAAATCTATACCTGTATAGACGTTTAACTCATGTTACATCCTGACTGATGTTATGTGGTTGTAACACACTGCCATTTAGATCACTCCAGGCGGCAATGACACACTTTTGGTAAACAATGTGCATTCCATCTAGTAGTGCACCCAGTATTATAAGTGCACCTTGAATGTCTGTACTTTGTATTTTTAACTTTGCTGTCAATTGCATGTATATACTCTGATTATTTTATTGTCTTATTATGTTATTCTCTGTACATGTCAGCATATTCATTGCAGTTTTTGTTATCACGTATTCCTCACTTTGCATTGTAATCATTGCTGTTTTTGTTTTTATGTATTGCCCACTTTGCATTGTAACCAACGTACTGGCCTCACCTTGTATGATCATTGCCTTTCCTGTACTTAATATACCATGTACATAATTGTTAGGGGGACGCGGCACCTTTATGTATCTATTATGAATAATTCCACATCAGCAATGCAATTCTGAGTAGTGTATATATCCTTCCCGGCCAGACCCAGCAATAGTCTTTTTACACTCCTTTCACATGCAGCGCCACACAGAGCACGTACGGTTTTTTGACGTGCTCGCCGGTAACGTATAGACCGGTATAGACCTGCTCTCCTCTGTCTTGCTGACAGAGAGGCCGTAGAACGCGACGCGCTGGGAGCACTAAATAGACTAACTCATTTAAAGTAATTAATCCTCCTCCGTGAAACTGTGGCCCCATATGTTCACTGCTGGTTGTTGCCCGTAACTTGAGAAGTGTGTGACACGCTTTCTACTCATTATCCCCACAGAATTATTTTCACTGTATCAATTGCCCAGTCGCCTACCCGCAGCCCTCTAAGGAGGCGGGTGAGTCAAATACCTTCTTGCATATGCTTGAGTTCAATAGCACAGCCCCCGGTCCTTTTAACTTGTTATTTGTTAAATGTTCATTGTATTTTAGTGTTAATCACACAACAGATGGAGGCGATTATTAACCCTTGTGGAACCATGAAGTTTCCTCCTGGTTTCCCAGCACACTAAGCGCGCTTTGGTGAGCTTTCTAGATTTTAAGGCACAATATGGATTTTTAGGCACACTAATTGATTAGGCAATTGAATCTTTACACTTTGCCATCATTCTGACACCCTGATGGTTATTTGCAGATACCCCCGTTCCCCCCGTCCTGATGAAGACCCGTAGCAGAGGATCTTACTAACCACACAATTGCACCAGAGTTGAAACGTCGAAGAACCCCCCACAATAGGTTTACACCCAACTGCAATCCCCTAATACAGAAATCATAGATGTGGCTACACTGTGACAACAAATGAATATTACTACTGTGTAAAATATATTGTACCTAGTGCATATGGGTAGGCCTGATCTTTTTAAAGGGAGACCATTTTTGTATTAAACATTTTACAGGGTCCTTTAAACTTAAATTTATTTGAATTTTCTTCCTGTGAACTCCTTTCACTTCCTTCCATTTCTATTCACTTGAGCACAATTTTTGACACTTCTTCTTTTCCTGATGATAACCGCCGAATACATGTATAAGTGTTTAGCATATGTTTGAGACTTTTGATTTTAATAAGATTTTTCTATTTATGACTAAAATAAATGGAATATAATTCTTCATCTTGAAGTAGTCTATTGCTGTTTTTTTCCCCATGTGTGCCTCTTCTGAATGACGTGTATACGCATCCATACTTAGTGATATTTTGAAATAGGAACTGTTTAGGACCACTGTTTGCTTTACCATGGCTTATTCTGCGGTCTTCCTGCCTGCCGGCTTGCCTGTCTACATACCCTATTTAGATGTTATGGAGTCCATTGATGTAAGACCGCCACAGTACTGCTGAGACCAGCAAGGAATCTCGACTGCATTGACGGTGGGATACGAAAAAGATGCAGTCTCGAGGAAGACCGCCAGTTTCCACATGGGGCCAAACACAATGTGCCTTCCCGCCTACATGACTGTGGCATTTAATCTTCCACACCTGAGTTAGCAAAATGGAAGGATATAAGGCAGAAACTCACCTTTTCTCACTCACACAGTTCTTGTGTCACAATGGACACGATCTTCCAAGTTCCGCTGTTGCTGCTTGACGATGAACAATCATCACTGTCATGGATGCAATCAAGGATAAGCTAAACTCTTACCTATTACCTGTTACCTATTATCTATTACCTATTGACTTGTCTCTTAAAATATGTGCAGACTTGTGCATTTATAAATCTCTCTTACAAGCAATAGCATATCAATGTGCAATACATATGTCTGTAATGTTGATGTTAAAGAAATTGAAAGAAATACCCTTGTATGATCACATTGTATGTATACATGTGCTTGAAACAACCTTTAAAAAAATGGACACTGCCACAAAAAAAGATATCCAAATAAAAATCTAAAAGTCACCATACATGTGTGTTCAATGACATTCCAAAAACTCATACATTAAAAACAAATGCAGCACACATCATAGGGATATTTATAATGTAATATGATGTAGAAATTATACTACTCAAGGTGTAACCTTTACCTGTAAAATCAATGGCAGTCCCAAATTAGAAGTATTCAGCATATTTGTTGGAACTGGAGGTCTCTAAGTGGCAGAGGTAGGTAGTTACCACTGTCCAAAAAGGGACCCTTGCTTCTAGTCAGGGTAAGGAGGAAACACTCTTTAGATAACCTCTGCTCCCCCCTTGGTAGCTTGGCACAAGCAGTCAGGCTTATCCAAAAACAATGTGTAAAGTATTTATACCAACACTCACAGTAACACAGTGAAAACACCACAAACTGACTCCACAACAGTTTAGAAAAAGAAAGGTATTTAATCTAAACTACACAAGACCAAAACAACAAAAATCTAACATACACAGTTCAAGAATATGGTTGCAAAAGAGTTCTTAAGGTTGCAATAAAATAATCCATAGTTGCGTGAAAAGTTCACAGTTGCGTCACGTTTCGCCAACAGTACATTTTAAAAGCAACAAAGTTGCAAAGCAGAAGCTGGTGCGGTGGAAAACAAGCGATGCGTTGCTCGTGATACCCTGGGGAGGCGATGCGACAACCCCCCTGCAGCAGCGGGCTTGTTGCGACAAATCCAGTCTGTATGGGGAGAAAGGCAGACTTGTATGGATTCCGGTGCGTAGGCTCCATAGGAAGTTTTCTCTCGCAAAGGCACGATGCGATGATCTTTGGAGTTGCGACGATCTCCGGTGCGACGATGCGTTGACCAGCGGTGATCTCTCTCTTGCAGCTCCTCGATGCGATGGCTTCTGCGATGCACTCGCAGCGACGTGATGCGGTCTGCAAGCAAGCGGTGAGGCGATCTCACCCAGCGACGACAAGCTCTGTGACGACACTCGCAGCGATGGTAATCTTCCCGCACCGGTCTGGTGCGTCCCGCAAACGAAGGAGCTTTGGCAGCGGCAACATGCGCTGCGATGATCTCAACCTTCGTAGAAGCGGGAATTTCATCGCACTGTCGGGTATGCGCTCTGCAAGCAAACGATGCGACAAAACTTGCAGAAAGTCATTAAAAGCTTAGTTTCCAGTTTCCCAACAATCTTCCAGAGGCACCACACATGGGCCACGCACTCCAGGAAGGACAGAACTCTCTCAATCGAGTTCAGTAAAGCTGAGGGTTAAGTCCTTTTGTTCCTGGGACTACATAACAGGGAGCCAGCACTTCTCAGGCCCTTGGAGATTCCTTCAAGCAAGAGGACACAGCACCCTTCTCCTTGGCAGCAAAGCAACAGCAGGTCAGTCCAGCAGAGCATCAAAACAACAATGAGTGGGTCTACATTGGCATCTATATATAAATTCTAACGTTTAACTCATATTGTAACTTTACAATTGTCTCCCCATTTCTTTTCTCAGGGTAGTGAGTATCACGTTGAAAGCAACACCAAACAACAGTGCGAGCTACTGTGAAAAAAATGTGCAAAGGCGAGATGACCCCTCACGGGCGAACCACCATCGGGATACCTGATAAGTACTCACCAGATAATCCCTGGTCTCATCATTGGCGGTCATCAAGCCAAAAGCAAATGTGTTCAAAACAAACAGTGAGTGCAGTGAAAAACACGTGAAAAATAATCATAAATGTGTGTTTAAAAAGCATAGGAATACACGATTACTGACTCTTTATTTTTAGCTTTTTGCAACCTATCAAGTTAAAAAGCAAGATTGGCTGCTAGACATGCATACCAATTACCACAAGCCGACATGCTTCATTGCCTCCTCGACTTTCTAGGCAATTTCTTCAGGGCTATAGCTTTATGCCACTGCAACGTTTGTTGAACACATCAAGACTGTCAATAAAAACATAGAACAAACATGCATTGTTTTTCTTGAATGCCCATGATACTGCTTTTCATAAAGTACACCAATGTACAGAAAATTAATATTTACCCTTAATGTACCCTGGTCTCTCCTACCGGTCATAAGGATTTGTATAGATTTACTGCATTAGGCTACACCCCTGTATGTGGGTCGCCTCTTATTTCAGGTCGGAAACTATCTCTGAAATGAAAGAACCGAGTGATAAAAACTCAGAGAAATGGGCACTCGAGCCACAGTTTCTAAAACCTAAAATCGCCATGCGTCCCCCCTCTCTCATTACGGACCAACAACTGGGACTGAGTAATTTGTCTCCACCCGATGTGCCTAGTCGGTGTAACGTCCATATTTATGTTCCTTTCCTGCCGCCCGAAATCTCGTGGCCGCCTGTTCCTACTCTCGTGAGACTTCGCCCTTCATGTAGTTGCGAACCCACTTACAGCGCTACTACCGCCGCCATCTTAAAGTGTATTCTGTTTTCAAAACGGGCCATTAGTCTCTGTCAATTATCACCCCAACATATACATGGATGTAATGATCGTGACAAAAACCTGTTTATTTGGCGGTACTGTGTTTCATGTGCATCATCAGCATTTATGGCCTCTAATAAAAAGTTTTTTTAAAAAAAAAGGTGTTTAATCGTTCCATTTACTCTCTCTAGAAACGTTGCGCTCTCAACTACTTACAGTAACTCTCTGGGCATCAAGGGGCATATTATCAAGGGGGTTTATCTCCGCTTTTTTGGCTTTAAAAGCCAAGAAAGCGGAGATAAAATGATCTCCCTATTACCTAGCTGTAGCTAACACCAGTTAGCGACAGCTAGTAGGAGATATCGACCATCTTGGGCCCCGCTTTGCATGTCAGGGAAATTTATCACTAATGACATGCAAAGTGGGCGTGCCAAGATGTTAGCAACTGGAAACAGTCGCTAACATCGCTATCTCCTATTACCAACTTTTGGAGATATTTGCGCTAAGCGTGAATATCTCTGAAAGCTAACACCTGCCCCTGAGCAGTTCTTAGCCATGTTATCCAATGATAGGTGGATAAATGGCTAAGAGCATTAGCTCGGTAATGCATGAATATCGCTGACTTTTTAGCGATATTCATGCATTTCGGCCGATTTTTATCGCTTAGGAGATAAACCTTGATAATAGCAAGGCTCCTAAGCGATAAAAATCCCTGCAGCTCTGCGATAAAAGTATTGCCGCTAAGCCAACATAGCGATAATTATCGCTAGTTGTTGGTAATATGCCCCCAAGTCCTTTCTGTCGCTAGTAAATGAAAAAGGGGACTCCCTCACACACTGCAGAGTTCATATTCGTGGGAAAAGGAACTATTTTCATTGAAATCGGGGCCATTATATTATTGTTATTTCTCTAACATTCTTATGCACTTGCTGCTCAATGTGCTACTCATAATCACGTTCTCACAGTGATGCAGGTGTTGACTGAACTGGACCAAATAAAACTAGGACATTCTAGTTCATGCAATGTGGCACCCCATGCCACACCTCTCTGCCAGATTAGTGACGGCAGAAAGCAGTACCAGACCTGCGCATTATACGCACATTCCTCTCGCACTCCTATGCTATTTTTGGGAATTGGATCACATACTCACAGAACTGCGCAGTGTAAACTTAAGTATAATTGAACCCAACATCAATTGACAATTGCTTATATAAAGATGTTATTTAAAGCGATTGCAGGGCCCATGACAGTTGTATGTTATTACAGATGCACCCCACCAGTTGTTTATTCTTAAAGATGCACCTTATAGGGTAGTCCTTCGTGCCTCCTTGGCAGCACAAATATATGCAATATCACACGGACAACTCTTCACCAATATCAAGAAAAACACTATGGCAGTTTTATTCAGTTATCTCATAGTCAAAACAGATGGAACCTAATGTACCTTGTTCCACTCCAAGAGTTCGTTCAATCCTGATTTTTCACGTTGCCCTTGGAAAATCCATCTTGCTTCGTTTGATATCAACAATCTTTCCACATTTTGTGGGTCGCCGGTTACTTTTTCCATTACTGTCCATGTGAAACAATGTTTTGTTACATAGCAATGTTGTACTAATTTCGTTGACAATTTGCCCGCTCTTAATGTGCTCAAGTGTTCCTGGATCCTCGTTTTTATTTTTCTTGAGGTGAGTCCTATGTATTGCAAGCTGCATTCGCATTGCAATTTATACACAACATTGGTGGTGTTGCAATTGCTGAATTGGTTCAAGAACCACTCTTTGTCAGATCTTAAAGTAATGCTCAAGGTTTTCTTTGTGAGGGGACATTCCGAAAAGGTTCCGCACGGGAAAGGACCTTTAGGTAGGGAGCTCTCTCTTGATATTTTGGCCGTGGGTGCACGTGTGTGGATCAGTCTGTCCTTCAGATTACTAGACCTTTTAAATGCAAACCTCGTGGGAGGCATTTTAAAATCATTACCCCACAATAGTGACCAATGTTTTCTGATCAATTGCCTGATTTTAGTGGCTAGCGGATCATATGTCATTACTACAGGAACACACTCATCTTTTACCTTTAGGTTTTTCTCCAAAAGCGCACTTCTGTCTAATGATTTTGGCAGGGTATTTCCTTTTGTCAAGTTTGTTGCTCAAATCCCGAGCTTGCTCCATGTAGGTAGCTGTGGTGGAACAATTCCTGCGATATCGCAGGAACTGATCCACCGGCAGGTTATCCCTCAATGCCCTGGGGTGGTACGAATCATATAGAAGGAGTGAATTCCTGTCGGTGGGTTTTTGATGTACTTGGGTATGGAGCTACCCTGCTTCAGCTTCTAAATCTAAATCTAGATATACTGTGGACTTATGGCTGTTGTTCCATGTGAACCGGAGACTTGGATCTTGGTTGTTCAACCAATTTAGGAACTTTAGCAAATCGGGTTCATCCCCAGACCATATGCAAAGCACGTCGTCAATGTATCTCCTCCAGAGGCACAATTTTAAGGAGATCTCGAGTGGGGTCTTTTGCTAAGGGGTGATAATTAGTACGGACATTGAGGAGCCGATGAACTTCAGCTTCATAATCTATGGTGTTGAGCTCGACATCTGCTCCCCCTTTATCCGTACTTTTAATTGTTAAGAGGGGGTTATTTTGGAGGCTTTTCACCGCATCCCTATCGTCTTTTGACATGTTTTTAAATTCACATTTGTGTTGTTTGCCTCCAGATTCGAGATGTCTTGTAATATTCGGGATTTGAAGACTGCCACTTCATGACCCACTGAACCTGTTGGGGGACAGAATAATGAGGGTGTTCTCACATTGGTGTTAAACACACTAGGACTCTCCTGTGTTTTGTTGGCAAAAAACTTTTTGAGTTTTATTTTCCTGACTGTGTTGTGAAACTCCACCCTGCATTTAAATGCATCATGGGTGGGAGTGGAGACAAACCCCAGCCCTTTATTCAGGACTTTTATCTCATTATCTGATAAAGGGTAATCTGAAAGGTTGACTACAATGTCAATCACACTTGCTTTCTCCCTCGACTGCGAGTCACTCTCGGTGAGTATTATTGCCATTGAGGTGTTGGATTGCCTCGTCCCCTCCCTCTTCCTATTTGTCCGCCCCCTCTGTTGTTTTGCTGGCCACGTTCTAAAAAAGACCTAGGAGTACTCCAAGTTCTTCGTTGCTATGCTCCTGCCGGTTGAACCTCACTCTATTGGTTTGGGGTCCTTCTTGTTCGTCTTCACTGGATGTGTTGTCAAAGGTCCAGTTACTAGGGGTCCGTTTCTGTTGTGGTCTGCCTCCTCTCCCCCTCCTTTGACCACCTGAGCTGTGCTGATCTGTCCCCGCTTCATAGTAAGTATCAGTAGTGTAAGGAAAAGCCCACTCGTGTGTGTATTTTTCTAGGTTGCGTGTAAGTCCTTTGATTTTTTGGTTCACCATGTAGTTTTTGTATTCACTAAGGTCCTCTTGAATTTTAATCAGATGTTCTTTGGTATTGGTGAAAGTAGTGTCACGGTTAATATTTTCTTCCAATTCCAAAATTTCTTTAAGTAATTCCTCACCCATCCTTTGCGCAGTGCTGATAATGAGAATGAGCCAGTCTCTTGTACACTTATTCGCAATGTAGCTCCAACCCAGTCTAAATTTACTATCATCCAGAAAAATCCTGGGTTCTATTCTTACCAGAAGACTTGCTGGGGAGGCTCCTACTCTGTAGTATTCGGTCATTAAAGCCCCATGAAGGGCGATTCTAACCTGTTTCTTCTTTAGGTTATTTAACTTCTCCCATTCCTCCCTCACTGAGGTGTTATATAACAGCGGGGTGTCAGGGAATAAAGATGGGCCAGATAGAATGGCAGCTATTTGCTTGTCCGTAAAAGCTAGACAATTCTTATCCATTCTATAGAAAGTCTCTAGTTATTTCTGTGCAGTGTAGTGTCTGGGAAATTACTAAAAAACAACAACCGCATGCGATTAAAAATTGGGAGGAGTGACTGAGAAAAGCTTTCACGGCTGAGCCACCGTCCACACCATATATCCAACAAGGAGCATACAGCCCGATTCATGAAGCTAAATAGCGCTCGCAAAGGGCCAGATTCTGAGAATCTGGCCCTTTGCGAGTGCGATTTTTGCATTTGGGATTCATCATCCCAAATGCAAAAATCGCTATTTGCGATATCGCATATTTGCGAGGAATTGGATTTAAGGAATCTCTATTACAGATTCCTTAAATGCAATTCATGAACCAATTTTAAATTGCGAATTTGCAATATTTGGTCGCTATTTACCACGAAGTCTGAGTTCGTGGTAAATAGCGAAAAAGTAGAAAAAAGCACTTTAGTGCATTTTTCTCTGTTGCATGTTACACACACATGTCATTTGGACATGTGTGTGCGCAAAACCTGTTTGAATTTGCATTTCAGGGGTGCTACAGGGTGTCCCGTGGACACCCCTGGCACCGTTGAAATCGCTATCTTATTTGCGATTAGCTAATTTAGGCCCATAGGAATGAATGGGGAGTTATTCCTTATTTGCGATTAGCAATTTGCTAATCGCAAATAAGGAATGTGTAGGAATCGCAATTTATTTTGCGATTCCTACATGAATCCCGTTTTGCGAGTCTGTAATAGCGATTCCTTATGAATCGCTATTACAGACTCGCTAAACGGGTGTTTGATGAATCTACCTGTAGGTAAGGCCAAGACCACAGTCGCCCTCCACTCACATAATCATCAAAACAACAATGACTGGGTCTACATTGGCATCTATATATAAATTCTAACGTTTAACTCATATTGTAACTTTACAATTGTCTCCCCATTTCTTTTCTCGGGGTAGTGAGTATCAAGTTGAATGCCAAATTTTTAATAAGCCTCCATCCAAATACGACAGTCTATCAAGCAACACCAAACAACAGTGTGTGCTACTGTGAAAAAAATGTGTAAAGGCGAGATGACCCCTCATGGGCGAACCACCATCTGGATACCTGATAGGTACTCACCAGATAAGCCTTGGTCTCATCATCGGCGGTCATCAAGCCAAAAGGAAATGTGTTCAAAACAAACAGTAAGCGCAGTGAAAAACACGTGAAAAAATAATCATAAATGTGTGTTTAAAAAGCATAGGTATACACGATTACTGACTCTTTATTTTTAGCTTCGTGCAACCTATCAAGTTAAAAAGCAAGATTGGCTGCTAGACATGCATACCAATTACCACAAGCCAACATGTTTCATTGCCTCCTCGACTTTCTAGGCAATTTCTTCAGGGCTATATCTTTATGCCACTGCAACGTTTGTTGAACACATCAAGACTGTCAATAAAAACATAGAACAAACATGCATTGTTTTTCTTGAATGCCCATGACACTGCTTTTCATAAAGTACACCAATGTACAGAAAATTTATATATTACCCATATGTACCCTGGTCTCTCCTACCGGTCATAAGGATTTGTACAGAATTACTGCATTAGGCTACACCCCTGTATGTGGGTCGCCTCTTATTTCAGGTCGGAAACTATCTCTGAAATGAAAGAACCGAGTGATAAAAACTCAGAGAAATGGGCACTCGAGCCACAGTTTCTAAAACCTAAAATCGCCATGCGTCCCCCCTCTCTCCTTACCGACCAACAACTGGGACAGCGCATTGTCTCCACCCGATGTGCCTAGTCGGTGTAACTTCCATATTTATGTTCCTTTCCTGCCACCCAAATCTCGTGGCCGCCTGTTCCTACTCTCGTGAGACTTCGCCCTTCATGTAGTTGCAAACCCACTTACAGCGCTACTACCGCCGCCATCTTAGAGTGTATTCTGTTTTCAAATGGGCCATTAGTCTCTGTCAATTATCACCCCAACATATACATGGATGTAATGATTGTGACAAAAACCCGTTTAATTGGCGGTACTGCGTTTCATGTGCAGCATCAGCATTTATGGCCTCTAATAAAAAGTTTTTTTAAAAAAGGTGTTTAATCGTTCCATTTACTCTCTCTAGAAACGTTGCACTCTCAACTACTTAAAGTAACTCTCTGGGCATCATGTCCTTTCTGTCCCTAGTAAATGAAAAAGGGGACTCCCTCACACACTGCAGAGTTCATATTTGTTGGAAAAGGAACTATTTTCATTGAAATCGGGGCCATTATATTATTGTTATTTCTCGAGCGTTCTTATGCACTTGCTGCTCATTGTGCTACTCATAATCATGTTCTCACAGTCCAGCAGAGCAACAGCAGGACAGTCTTCCTTCTTCAGATTCAGCTTTCTCCTTGGCAGAGATTACTTCTAGATTCCAGGATGGTCTAATTTTCTGTTGTCAGGGGTCCTGTACTTATACCCATAAAAGTCTTTCTTCTCTTTGTGCAAGTGGGCCCTGAGCCCGGTCTGAACAGTTCTGGGTGTTCCTTGAGCACTTTGTTTTCCTGGTTTCTCCTTTCCTTTCAGAGTAAGGGGCAGGGTCGTCAGCCGCCCGCAGGAGGTGGAGCCAGCATTGTGGAAGGCAGGCACAGCCCTATTCAGGCCGAGGTGCTATCTCCTCCCACCACTCAAGTTGCAAATGCAGTCTTTCAGCCTAGGGCTGACTCAGCCAGCCTCCTGGGGAATTCCCAGCCCCTGTCACTCTCAAACCAGACAGTCAATTCACAAACAGGCCAAGGCACACAGAAAGGTCAGACAAAAGTACAGTAACTTTCTAAAAGTGCTGTTCTCAAACACAGGATTTAAAAACAACCTTTCCTAAAAGATGTGTTATTAAATTCTGAGTTCAGGGATACTAGACTTTTGTGTCCTAACTTGCTCCTATGGGAAGATATGCTGGTATCCACTGTAGCCAGCATACGCCATGATAGCCTATGGAGCAAGATAGACTTGCAGCGGTGAAAAACGAAAATGGCTGTTCAATCTCAGAGTCAAGCAATCGGTATAAAGCGCAGAGTCATGGCGTCATTATCCGATGTATCGTAATCCTGTAGTCATTGACGTCAGGACCCACAGTACGGAGTTCTTACGTGGTGTGGCCTGCTGTAACTTAATTATCTGTCTCAGAGAAGCGATGTCTTATCTCAAACTACGCCACTGACCTCTAAGGACCGGGTAGAAGTTGTACTATTCTTTACAGGACTACAGACAATTAGCTACACAATATTGGCCACACTACGGCAGACTGATTGTTTCCCAATGATACAATAGTTTTACCAAGGCCGATATACGCTCCGGGCTCAACCACGCCTCTGTATAGTGTTTAAGAAAGTAATTTCCCATGATATGGTTTTTTGGAAAAAGAAGAAATAATAAAAAGGAATTTGGGACTTCAACGTCCAAGGTCGGTATTCTGGGTTTACTCTACGAATATATTCATACACTGTGTTTTTTGCCCTGAGGAAGTTCCTTTTACAGGAACGAAACGCTTTGACTGTTTTTCGAGTTGCTTTTATGAAGAAAAATAAATAACTTTTTTAATCAAAGTGACCGGTTTGTGACTTCATCCCTGGTGCTGCCTCCACTTTCACATCAAATCAGAATAATATTCACAGAACCTATCTGCTATCCTAGTAGGGTCACTCAAAATCTCGCCTCCAGCGGCTCACAGCTCGGTCACAATGCCCAATTCCGTCCTATTGTGCAGCAATGCAGCCAGCACTGACCAAGACCTCTCGCCCTCCTGTACGTTTTGGCTACAGCGTATATCCCCATGTGTTTTACTTCACTATCTGTGGTCTCATGATATTCCTTCAGTGTTCTTTTCATGTCATCCGTGACCCGGTTATCTCCACCGGCCAGACCATCCTGTTCTAGGTCAGCCAGTCATTTCTCAAGAGCTGCCAAATGCCCCCTGATTGAACGAAGGACCCCAAAGTGTTTGGACATGGCTACCCCCCCCTGATAAAGACCTTAAAGGTCTACCATACCATGGAGAACTGCCAAACAGAGCCAATGCTTGTTTCAAAAAAGCTCTCCATGGCCTCAGCCTGTTCAAACTTGAAAACATTGTCTAGCAGGGAATATGGAGGGAACCTCCATGTAAAAAGCGCAGGCTTCCTCCACGGATTCTCGATGTCCAGCAGTATTGGAGAGTGAGCAGAGAAAGAGCAGGGAAGTATTGAGCAAGCAAGCACCGGAGGAAACAGCCATCTAAAAATAAACCAATAGTCAATCCTAGTGTGGAGGTCATGCGGGGTGAGTAATGCGTGAAGCCCCCAACTCCAGGAAAACATACCCCCAAACATCTAGTAGATCCAACTGCATAGCAGCATCACCTATAGCTCTGGCCGCTACTAAATGGCGCCGCAAGGGGCCCCTGGAGCGATCCAGTATCGGCTACAGGACACAATTTAGAACGCCACCCAATAGCTGCAACAGGTCAGTCCTCACCTGCATACGTTCAAGTAAGTCCTGGTAAAACTGCGGGTTATCATAGTTAGATCCCTAGATGTTAAAATACAAATCAATACCTTGCCACCTCGAAATCACATACCTGCCACCAGGGTCAGCTTCACGCATCTCTAATGTGAACCCTGATCTCGGGCTAACCCAGGTGAGTACCCTCCTGGCATGTGTAGTGAACCATGCCGCATTAAAGAGTCCATGCAGCCTCCTATGCATGAGCAAATTGCTGTCTTTGGGCAAATAGGTCTCCTGGAGTAGAGCAACATCAATCTGGTGCCGTGTAATTAAAAATATAGTGGCCTCATTCCAGGAAGCCCGTACTGTGGACCTTCCAATAAATAGGACATTAAATAACCTTGTCAGTATAGGTATTAAAGTTTCTCACAGAGCTTTGTAGACTTCTTGAGGTAGGCCATCAGGATCTGGATCCTTCCCCTTCTTGAGCTGCCTGATTACCTTCTCTATTTTGTCAGTTTCCATTCCCTTATTTGGGAACCTTACATTATCTGGAGGAAGGGGAGTTGCAAAATCCTGTCCTAGCCATTCCTTTATTTCTTCTTCTGTTGGCTCTAGGTCTTCATGAAACACTTTACTGAAGTGGCTGTGCAAAGATTGTTCTATCCCTGTCGTATCTTCGATCAAAGCCCTAGTTTGCTCGCCTATCACCTGGTCTATTTGATTTCTCGTTCGCTCTTTCTTCACCTTCCAGGCCAATAACCTATTGCACCCTTCGTTATACTCAAAATGAGCTAAACGGCTGGCCTCCCACCTACTCCTCACCCTGTCCTCGAGAACTATTGCCAACTCAGACTTAACTTGTGTTATTTCTATCTGTAACCCTGGTCTCACCTCTACCTCTATGTTTGAGTCAACTATTAGCTTTTCTAAAGTGCAAAGCCATTCCTCCAGAGCTGATACTTCTGTGTGGTACTTCCATCTTTTCCCTGCCCCCATAGCTCCTAATCTTCCCCTTAAAAGGCTTTATAAGCATCCCAGGTTATATCTGGAGAAGCCGAGCACCAGTTATATTTAAAAAACTCCTCTGTCTCTTTACTCAGCATTTCAGTAACAACCTCATCTTGGAGGACTGTACAGTCTATCTGGATTGAGCAGCCCGCTCGCCAAACTTCATTTGAAGCATCACAGCAGAGTAGTCGGACAGATGAACTCCCACGTGATCAATGCGATGAGCTGTATCTTTTAAATGGCTATCAATGAGAAAATAGTCAATTCTCGACTGGTGATTGTACTTTTTGTTACAGAAGGTGATGCCTTTCTGTGTACCTGCTGTTTGACGCCAAAGGTCACACAACCCTAGTTGCTTCATCATCTGTTTGATCAATGTTGACATTTTCTGGTTAACCAATGCCCTACTGTGAGATGATCTGTCTAGAGCATGATTTAAGACTGCATTAAAATCTCCAGCTAAGATTATTGGGTCGGAGGAATTTAGTAACTCTGCCATTAATTCTCCCAAGGAGTTAACATTGTCCTGATTTGGTCCGTAGTAACCTGACAAAATAAAGGGGCAAGATGAAATCCTAACCTTAGCTACTAACCATCTCCCAGCTTTGTTGGAGACATAGGACTCTAGCCTTGCTTGTACACCTTTTTTAACTAATATAGCTACCCCTTTTAGTTACTGCTGTTTGGGCTGCACATGCAACTTGGTCAATCCACTTCTTAGACCTAAAAAACCCCATACCCTCCTTCTCCGTTAGGTGTGTTTCTTGGATTATTATAATTTGTGCTGGGCAGTCCTTTAAGTATTTTAAAATTCTTTCTCTTCTCCTTTTACCCTGAGGCCTACTATGTTCCAAGAGTGAATTTTTATAAGACTCTCCTTCCTCTCACCCATCCCTAATACCAACAGAGTGTGAAAATGACCCCTTACTCATCCAAGATGCTTCAGAGGAACTATTTTTTTAATCTTTTATTCCAAAGCCAGGAAAAAACCCTAAAAAATGCGACTCTTAACGGCTGATATCATTATTGAATAGCAACTATAGAATCTACGCTACGATTATGGCCGATAGGTTGAATGGGTTAATGGCATGAATGATACATGACGACCAGATGGGTTTTATACAGGGGAGAACTTTAAAAGATCTAACATATACACTGGTGGCTTCCTTTGATCTGGCCAAGACATACAAGCTCCCTCTGGCCGTGGTGGCCTGAGATGCCGCAAAGGCCTTTGACCGGGTTAATTGGACTTATCTAAAAGCGGTGGCAAAGTTCGCATATCTAGGATCAAATTTTTGTAAGGCTTTGGCGGACATAAACGAATCTCCAGCAGCCAGAGTCTTAGTTAATGGCTCTTTAACCGATCCAGTGTGCATTACCAGAGGCACGAGGCAAGGCTGTCCGCTGTCACCCCTCCTTTTTAAACTCTACATAGAGTCACTAGCCAAGAAGATCCGGGAGGATCTGGCCATTTCACCTTTTAAATATAAGGGTTGGACCAAAAACGAGGTTTATATGCTGACAACATTCTTGCCTATACCACAAATCTGGCATACACCTTAGAGAGGATCACAACCCTGACGACTGATTATGGGAAGATTTCGGGTTATGAGATCATAGGGATAAAACAGAAATCATGACCTGGAACCTAGAGATGGAAGGAGTGGCTAAGAAAGAAGAAATGAGATACTTGGGAGTCATGATAAAACAGGACATAAATAAGATCACCAAGGTAAATTTCGAGAATCCCGTGCCGTGTAAGGTATGCAACAACTTTGTGTAGTTTTTTTAAATCAATAAGAGCCCTGATATACCAGGTCAAAAAACGAACTTTGTTACTGTGTACCTGTGTCATCCCGTGTTCCAATAGCCACATCTTATATAAGCCACGTGTCCCCAGTTCACTCCAAGAAATAATGCTATACTTGAGAATCATATATGTACCGTGTGCACACTACAAAAAACACAACAATAATGCATTCCCTCCCTCCCTCCCACGTTTTGCGAACCCCAACTTGGCATAGTCAATACTACACCCACCCCCCCATAACCAAGTTAGCACTAACAAAGGCTACAATGAAAAGACAACAATTACAGCATGTCACCATACAGTGGGTAAATCCCAGGGCGAATGTTACCAGAAATACACTTAAACACCCACAAGCAAAATGAAAAAAAACATAGCCATCTGTTCAATAATGTATGCATCTGAAAGGGACAGCTAAATGGACCGAATAACAGTCAAGTCCGGTAATTATTCACCACCCAAAAAGCCTCCCTCCAAGATCCATAATAACCAGTCCATCTCATGAGCGTCACGGCCAATAAACAACATACATATTGAATCCTATAGTTCATGAGCACCTCAGTCCTGCTCTTCCAATCCTCTGCCAGATGTATCAGCCAGCTCCTCCGAAGCCTGTTTCCGTGCGTCAGAATTACCGTACTCTTTGAGGGCCTTTTGCAGCAACTTAGGGTCAGTACATATTCGTGACTTGCCGTTCATCATGACACTAAGCCTGGCCAGGTACAAGATTGCATGCTCCAGGCTATGCTCCCCCAGTCGGCGCTTCAAGGGCGCAAACTGCCGTCTCGCCTCCTGCACCTTCACGGTAAAATCCGGAAAAAGCTAAAGCGTAGAGCCCTCAAACGTGAGGTCGCGTAGCTCCCTTGCGCGCCTCAATGCAGCATCCCTGTATCTATAGTTTAACAACTGAGCGATCACAGGGCGAGGAGGGGTGCCAGGAGGGGGTTTAGGGCCCAGGGAGCGATGTGCGCACCCCACAACAAACATGGCAGAGAATGTGTCCCGACCCAAAAGAGTCACCAATAGCTGCTTGACAAACACCTCCATATTACCCAAAGCTGTAGTTTCAAGGAGGCCCATGATGCGTATATTGCAGCACCTTGATCTGGCTTCCAAATCCTCCACATTGTCCTGCAGGGACGTGAGTAGCTTCCCCATCTGCTTCTGACCATTGTACGTTTTCATTTGGGCGTCCTCTACTTCACACACCCTTCTCTTCTCCATGGCCAGTCTTTAAGCGTGTTTATCAATACGTTCAGACATGCGGTCCATCTGATAGGCTAGGGAGTCGATCTTTCCATTGATGGTGGACAAGCTATTCTGCATGGCCAGCAGTATTTGGTGGCTATCATCTTTGAGCTCCTCAGCAGTGTCCTTCTGGCCTTCAGGGGGTGTATCAACACCTCCCTTCCTTAGTCTTGACTTACGCTGCTCAAACTGCGGCTTGAAAAACACTAAAGATACCAATACTGGTACACTCTTCTTACCTTGTAAACCTGAGCATTGAAATAAAACACTGCTACAGGAAAACCTCTTTTCCCTTTTGACTTAATCAAAATGTATTATAGGTTTTACATACATAAATCACCAACCAAATAGAAAATCTTTAAAAATTACCAAGCTCCCTTTACCCACACATTTTCTTATAGTACATGTTTTCACCCATTCAAACTTTTCTTCATGTACCACTCTCCGTTACTCCCATTTATTCAGCTGTGCATTCATTCCAAATCCCTCTCATTCAACACACCCAACCCCAAAACTCAAAATGACAAAGTACAAAGAATTTCTAATACACAACAATGGCCAACCAGAAGAAATTCTCAAAATACAAAACTTTCAATTGTAAACCACCATTTGTAAACTTGATTGACCCCACAAAAAAGGTTGACGCGTTTAACCCCTTTTGTATCCCACAATCCTTCCCACACCACTTTCAATGTCTCCCCCTGTCTATTGCTCCACACTGTTACTCCCCCTGTACTCCTCGTGTGTCCCGAACCTGTGTGGTGACTGCTCCTGCACAAGCCAGCCAGGAGCCTGCATCGGACTCAGAGGATCTAGATAGACATTTTGTTACTAGAGGATGACCAGAAGAACACTTGACCTTTTGGACAGATTTTTCTTTGTGGACAATTATTTACTTTTCCCCTTGTAAATAGACTGGTTTCCCTGACGCTGCCTTGTGGAATTTAATTTGCGATCTGAACATTATCTGCGCCAGCTTGTCACCTATGTACTACGTGCACGGCAGCCATTTTAGATATCATGGTCTCCCTGTCCACGATCGATCGCCAGCACGTCCCTCTGACCCAGCAAGCATCCTCCGCACACCCTGGCTCCCCCTCCCTCCTCCTCCTTATGAGCATGACCCTTCTGCATGACCCTGTCCTTGGGAGTCACGCCAGCGCCTGACCAACACCTCCTCTCCTCCCATGAATGCCCCTCTGTTGATAAACCTCCCTCCTGCGCTGGATTGTCCACGCAGCATGAATACCACTCCATTGATGGCCCCTCACCCCGTGTCCGACTGTCCACACAGGCCCGAGGCCATTGCCTAAGCCGGGAGATATCATTTACTGCCCTTTATTGTATGAGGTCGCTCTCCTTCAAAGAACCCTCTATTGATCCAGGCCTCCCCACCCCCCTGTGATATGATCAGGCGCACACATCCTAAGACTCGACGGAACACTCAGCTGCGTGATGGTCCCCTCCTCTTATCAGCAGGTTGAGGACCTCTATTGTGAAGGTATATGGGGGTGGGATTGACACTAGGATTACGGGGATGTCTTTTTCTTGCCTTACAAAGATCTGATTGTATTAAAGGAAGGTCACATGCCATAAACCAGTGTATAAGAGGCCAGGCCTCCGAGAGGCTGTTAGAGCACCTCGAGACGATACCTTGTTGTCTGATCTGATGTGTTCTGCTCCGTCGGAATAAAACTTCTGTTTCCCGCCCTCTGGTCTCCGGCGCCTGCCTCATTGCTTGGTAAATTTGAATGGTACCAGGGCGGTTAGCGCCGGGCAAATCCTGAGAAAGGTCCTAGCCCTACCTTTTTCCACAATTGGCGTCCCAAAGCGTGGGGCCCATCAGCGACACGTGGATCCAGTGGGAGAGGTCCCGATGACAGAGTGAACGACTGCAACGATCGGGAAGAGCTCGTGTCCGATAGACCCTCGTCTGACAGCCGATCATCCGACCTTCACTAGTTCTGAACAGACCTCTCTCGAGTGATCTACGGTCCTGACTGGGAACCATCAGGAGTGCCGCGAACAACACGAAGGAGAGAGGACGATCGGGCGCTGGATCCAGAGGACAGGAAACCGTCCATGCGGTCCGGGTAAGGTCGTGTAAACACGACGAATTGAGGAAAATTGTTTTTGTTTGGATAATACTAGTATTACGCTTTGTTGAAACCCTCTGGAGATTCACTGTCTGCAAACGGGGAAAAACAAACAGGCTCTCTCTTTGCAAGCAGTGAAGGATAGGTAACGCAGACTTTTGTCCCCATTGTAATCCGTCGTGCCTATCTTCCTCCCCCACTGTTTCCCGAACTATCGTTCGTGGATTATTGTCTGGAGATTCTTTGTCTGCAAACAGGGAAGAACAAGGTCTCTCTTTGCAGGTAGAGAAAGAGTGGGTAACGATAATTTTTCGTGCCCACTTATTCTCCCCACTGGATTGTTTGATTGGCCGATTATTCGGTATTGGTTCTTTTGAGGTATTTACGGCCTCCAAATAACGTAGAATAGAAATATTCTGTCTAGTCTTTGTCCGCCGTGATAAGATAGGTAGTGCAGACTTTTGTCCCCGTTGTAATCCGTCATGCCTGTCTTCTCCCCACTTGTTGGTAGCCTGTTTAGCCCGGACCGCTTATTAGAGATGAACCATCCAGCTCCACTGGAGGGCACCCCTAATAAGGACATGTTCACTAAGTATGGACTAGTCGCTATAGCTTACACTAAACTATGGCATAAATATACGAAAAAGAACCCTGAAAGTCAGTGGCCACTGATAGGTTCCTTTGACGAAAATAAAATAAAAACATTAGAAATAGCGCTCCAGAAGAATAAGACCACGCCCACTATGCTCGACAGTATCGGCATGTGGCGCAAAGAAACGGAACAACGAAAGAAAAGAGAAGAAGCAAAAATAGGGAAAGAATTACGAAAGGCAGCCCACCTAGCCGCGAAACAACTAGAAGAAGAAATAAAAGAAAGAAAAGATACTATGCAAAACCAGGAATCAGGGTCAACAGGCCAATGTCCTGTTAGGACCCCCTCTGCGCTCTACCCTGAATTGCCCTCCAAACAACGGACGAACGATGAGTTGCTACTAGGTCCCCCAATCATCTACATGCCCCCTCCATATGCCCCCTGTCGACAAAGCTTTCACGCTCCGAGTGTGAGCGAAAGCGATCTCAGTGCTAGTGCACCAGCCCTCACGGCCTTTGCACCAGCCACATTACCAACCTCATCAGACGACCCCGAGTCTAGCAAACAATCATCAACCAGACTAAATAGGTTGAGCAAAGATGAGCGGGATGGGATTGACAAAATAGCAAAGACCTTAGTGGAACGAAGGGAGAGCGAAGAGTACACAATGAACATATATAATTCACATGCCGACAGCCACAGACGGCATTTCATTTTGCGATTCAGCTACCACACCCTGAACGCGTATGAAGATAGGTATCAGAGTAAGGGCCCCGCTAAACTAACAACACTGTATAGGAAGATTGATGTTGGAGATGGGACTGAACGCGAGGCGACGGAGCTCTTCATGCAGATGCTTGAGGTCTTCCGCCACCTCACGGAACAGAAACCAGAAGCCAAGGCTACAGTCCCTGAAACGACCTCGGTAGAGGTCGCCAATACTATGATGCCTATCAGAGAAGCAGCTCCTTACTGGATCCCGCCACGGGGCCAGGGAACAAGCGATGATATTAATAACGAAAATGCAAAGGGAAGGGTTGTGTACAATTGGGTTTACCAACCATGGGACCGACAAGATATCCTAACCTTTAAGCAAACCCTGCCCGACTTAAGAAAGAACCCGACAGCATTTTATACCGAATTGGGCACAGCCTTGGGTTCGACAATAATGACTATAGCAGATATTGACTTGTTCTTTGGGCTATGTCTGCCAGCTGACGTGTGGAAGCAAATCCGGAAGGCTGACCACACGGATCTGTTTGGACATACCTGGGACCAACTCGGTAAACTAGATAGACAGCGAGAGCCGGGGAGTAAGCCAGTGAAGGACATACTGGAACTCCCGGATAAAATAGTTCAGAAATTAAAAACACTGGTCCCGGAAAGAAAAGTAGACTGGTCGATCGTCACGGCCTGTCGACAGAAACCCCAGGAAGATGTGTCAGAATACTTCTCCCGATTTGAGACAGTGTTCTCCGACTACAGTGGCCAGGACATGACCACCGCAACCGGACAGCACCTGTTTGTGCAAAATTATGTAAAGGGACTAACACAAGAAGTCTCCCAAAAACTACAGACGAGTGAGAGTAGTTGGGGGGCCTCCAAACCCGCAGCTATCCTTCAGATGGCTCAGTATTACGAGCACCAAAAGAATGAGAATGATAGGGCGTCCGAGAAAAAGAAGAAAGATTTAAAGGAAAGGGTAATGATAGCCCAGATACAGGGTATAGCGCTAGGACGGGAACATCAAAGGGGGAACTACCAATCAAACACCCCCAGAGATCTACCTCCTAAGGATCACACCCCAACATCCCACGCTGGACGGAGAGACGTTAGCAATGACCAATGCGCCTTCTGCAAAGGGCTCGGCCATTGGAAATTCCAGTGTCCGGTTTTGCTAGAAATGAATAGAAATAGGGATTCCAGGGATGTGGCAGGTGGTCCGAGGAATAGAGTACAGGGACGAGGGAACTCCAACGACACTAACAATGACAGATCAGGAAGACTGAATACATTTGACCGTCCCCGACAGAACCAATATCAGCTATCTGAAGGTGAAAATGCCCCCGATTTTGCATAGGACTGCCAGGGGCAAGGGAGGGATCCAGTCGAGCTCTGTGTTGACCAGCAAGGTCCTTATGTCACCGCTAAGGTCTTGGGTACAGAGTCTCCATTCTTGGTAGACACTGGGGCGACACGTAGTGTGTTATCAAAACGACTGATTCCAAGGGCACCCTTGTCTGGCTCACACATAACGTCGATAGGTTTCGATGGGACGCCCTCCACTAACCCCCTGTCCGTACCTATTACCTTTGACCTAGAAAACAACACTGCTGACGCGACATTCCTACTCTCCTCCAACTCCCCTGACGCCATTATGGGCATTGACTTACTGAAGCATTTTCGAGCTACCATTAGGTGTTCCCCAGATGGAATACGAGTCATCCTGTACGACAACCCAGACATGCCCAGATCCCGTCCCCCACGACATATGTGCCCCATAACTGACGCTGACATGTCCTTGCTTGACGCCCTGCCCCCGTACTTGTGGGCCAAAAACGACTCTGATGTGGGGCGAATGATGATTGATCCTATCCACATAACTGTACGACAGGACGCTATGCTCCCGAAACTCCCGCAATATCGGATATCCCCAGAGGGTGAGAAGGCACTGGTAGCGATCATTCAGTCTCTGGTAGATGCAGGAGTGGTTGAAGAGGTGGTTAGCAACGTCTGCAACAGCCCAATCCTACCTATTGTTAAGAAGCAAGGTGAAGGAGATGAGAAAGCGTACCGCTTCATCATCGACTTACGAGAGATTAACAAAGTGGTTGTACCCCAATATCCCGTAGTCTCTGATATCACCACCATTTTGACCCTCATCCCGTCCACCGCCACCATCTTCACTGTTATCGACCTTAAGAATGCGTTTTTCTCTATCCCCATCCATCCAGACAGCCGTTATCTCTTCGGCTTCACTTTAAAATCCCGCTCGTACCGATTTTGTAGAGCTCCCCAGGGGTACACTGAAAGTCCCAGCATTTACAGCCAGGCCCTCAAAAGACAGCTGGATGCCTTCCAGCTACCAGAGGGAGTGGTGTTGATCCAATATGTCGATGATATCCTTTTGGCGGCCGACACCACCCCGCTTGCAACGACAGCCACCATCCAACTCCTACACTTCCTTGCAGAAAATGGCCATAAAGTCTCCAAAAAGAAGTTACAGTTCTGTCAGCCACAAGTGACTTATCTAGGCCATCTTCTGTCCAAAGAAGGGAGGAAACTTACCCCTGACCGAATCCAAACCATCCTAGACACCCCCATCCCAAGAACACAAAAACAAGTCCGCTCTTTGGTTGGCCTAACCTCTTTTTGCAGACAGTGGTTGCCTAATTATAGCCTCATTGTGAAACCATTACTTGCCCTGCTGACCAAAGATGTCCCCTCCCCGCTTCCTTGGACCACTGAGTGTCAAGCCTCCTTTAAGGAATTAAGGGATGCACTCTGCTCAGCACCCGTCCTCGGAACGCCGGATTACTCCAAACCCTTCTCCCTCTTCACCCACGAAAGGGAGGGATGCGCATTGTCTGTCCTGACTCAATCGATTGGCCCTAAGCAGCGCCCTTGTGCCTACTTCTCCGCCACTCTTGATCCTGTAGCCAGAGCTTTACCTGCCTGCCTTCGAGCAGTAGCTGCCGCTGCTGTCTCTATCCGTCAGAGCGAGGGAATCGTACTTTCCAATTCCCTAACTGTATTAGTGCCCCATGCAGTAGACACCCTTTTGAACCAGACAAAGACCCAACACCTGACTAGCGCACGACTGACAGGGTACGAGTTGACTCTGCTTGCACCCCACATTACACTAAAAAGATGCACGACTCTGAATCCTGCCACATTGTTACCCCTGCCCGAAAATGACCCCGACATTCCTCCCATCCACGACTGTGTGACCCTCACGGACGAACAAACTAGGAGTAGGGTTGACCTCCGAGACACCGCTTTTACTGACCCCGATGGAGAGCTATGGGTAGACGGCTCATGCATCAAACTCCCAGATGGCACCACTTCAGCTGCCTATGCAGTAACGACAGCCCAAACAGTAGTTGAAACAGCCTGCATCACACAACGATCTGCCCAGGCTGCAGAGCTGATAGCCCTCACCCGAGCCTGCATCATAGCCGCAGGGACCACCGCGAACGTATATACGGACAGCCAGTATGCCTTCGGGGTGGTCCACCATTTTGGGCTCCTGTGGAGGGAGAGGGGATTCCTGACGTCCCACGGCACCCCAATCCTCCACGGAGATTTAGTCTCCGCTCTGATTGAAGCAGTTCTCCTCCCCAAACGATTAGCGGTGATCAAATGTCAGGCACACAAAAGAGTGACAGACTTGGTCGGACAAGGGAATGCATTAGCCGACATCACTGCACGAACCACAGCTGAGAATAGGACGGTGACACGCATATATGTAACCAGGTCACAAGCAGAAAAATGGAGTGACACAAGGGAAATGATCAGAGACATACAGTCGGCCAGCACCCCTCACGAACTGACTAAGTGGACAAGGGTGGGTTTGAAGGACGAAGAGGGTTGCTGGCGAACGAAGGATGCAAACAAGTGGTTGCTACCCGACTCATACCTGATCCCCGTACTGACAATGGCACATTCCCCCGCACACATAGGATCTGCACCCATGATCGAACTCATTTCCAAAGTCTGGCACAATGACAAAATCCCCGACTCAGCCAGACGCCTAGTTCAGCAGTGCCTTATCTGTCTGCAACACAACCCCGGGAAAGGAACTGTAGTACCCCGGGGAGGGTTTGGGACCCCCGATCACCCTTTTGAGGTCCTTCAGATGGACTACATCCAACTAGAGAGATGCCAAAGCCTGAAGTATGTACTAGTCATTGTGTGTGCCTTCAGCAAATGGGTAGAAGCCTATCCGACCCGTGACAACACTGCCATGACTACTGCCAAAGTACTACTGAAGGAATTCTTCCCTCGCTATGGCCTCTGCCGAATTTTATGGAGCGACAATGGCCCCCACTTCATAGCTGAGGTTATCCAACTAATACTAAAGGGGTTGGGGGTGAAGCAACGGTTTCATGCGGTCTTCCACCCCCAATCCGCCGGTCTAGTGGAACGCCATAATGCCACACTGAAGCTGAAACTGGCAAAAATAGTGGCCACCACTGGATTTAACTGGCCGGATGCCCTCCCACTGGCTTTGTCATCGATGCGCTCCACCCCCACCAAGCACCATTTGACCCCCTACGAGGTCGTGTTTGGGCGACCGATGAACCTCTGGACTGCTCCCAAACCGACCTCCATTCATGACGTCCCAGACGTCCTACTATCTGATTATTTGTGCAAGTTAACCAAAACGTTGTCTGTCATTCATCAACAGGTGCAGCAGGCCATCCCCGATGCTTCCAGGGGCCCCGGCCACGACATCCAACCGGGAGATTTCGTATTGATACGAAATTTCCAGCGAACCAAGAGTCTGGAACCTCGGTGGACGGGCCCCTGGCAAGTGCTGATCACCACCCGAACGGCACTCCGAGTGGAGGGGAAGAAGCACTGGCTGCATGCGCATCATTGCCGGAAGGTCTCTGCAAACCTGGCCACGACAGAAAACGTCAGCACCCAAGAAGAGCTCCTGAGCAAAGACCGACCGATATTGGACTGTTATCCCGATACTGAGGCACTCGAACTTGCAAAATTCTCCGATCCCACTGTGCCGTCCAGAGAAGGGTATTTCCTGCGTCGAAAGGAGGGAGTTTCGGCTAAGTAGGCCACGGACTAAGTTAAATCTCAGAACGGTGACCTAAACACAATCAAAGGTTGCCGGGAGAGAAGCTAAACGAAGTCTGTGGTTCTGCCCGCTACCGAGCTCCTTCGAAGGTGATGGAAGCGCCAGATAAGAAGATGATGGAAGCGCCAGATAAGAAGATGATGGAAGCAACAGGAAATACCCAGTATAGAAATCCAAAGACTGACAACTTGCACAAATCAAAGACAATCGCACTCTTCATTGTCTTCCTCTTCTGCCTCCTCCTCATGACCTCCTTCTGGATTCTGGAGGAAAGCACACCGGCTCATGAGGCATTGCTACCTACTGCACAGCCGACCCCCCTGAAAGAGCATCACCTAATCTCTCTGTCGCCTCAGCTCCGAGAAAGGCGCAGGGAATTCTGGAACAATTCCTTCGTGCAACTGTTGCACCAACACAACCTTGCTGTGAATGCTACGAACTGTTGGATCTGCGGGTTGCTCCCGCATGCCACTGGACACTCTATTCCCTTCATCCCTTCACCCTTCTCAGTTCACGGCTCTTGCCTCGCCTGGCTGATCCTCATGCAAGAGAGCCACAAGGACAACGCCACCTCCAGCCGGACAGTGTCACACTTCTACTCTGGATTCTGGCTGAACAAAGCCGAAAAGACTCCTACTGCCCTGTGTCCTGCGCTCGCAGGCGCCACCTTCATCAAAGACATTCCAGCCAAGGAACGAGTCGAAGTACAGGTGCTCCACAATCCAGCCAGAACCACCTTCTCTCATCTGCAAAAACAAACTACCGCCACTCTGACTGTGGCCCTGTCTGTTATTAATGTCACCGGCCTTGTGTGCCTAGAAGGCCAGGGAACGCAACTGGTGGGTCACAGCGCCTGCCGAATCACCAGAACATTGGACTCAGCTGACCCCCCTTCCTTTGTTGCTTCTCCAAACATGTACTTTGTGTGTGGCACCAAAGCTTACACCTGGCTCCCGAGAGGCTGGAAAGGTATCTGTTACATTGCCTTCGTTCTTCCACCCACATATGTAGCCCCTGCCAACCATCACCGGCAGAGGCGCGCAGACGACCTTGGACAAGCCGACTCCACCGGAGCACAGTTCCTGGATGCAGCAAAGGGTCTTGTTCCTCTGTGGGGCCCAATGGCAAACAGCCGCGCTATCCGACACCTGACCCAGGCAGTAGAAACAACGATCAACATCACTGCTGGTATCCTCGCCAACAACACTGCGGAACTTCAGGCGGTCCGCCTCGTGACCCTTCAAAATAGACTTGTCCTAGACGTGGTCCTAGCCGACCGAGGAGGAGCATGCCGCATCATCGGATCCAGCTGCTGCACATACGTGCCTGACAACTCGCCTTCAGTTTACAAAGCCATTGAACACCTCCACAGACTTTCCTCAGAGGTTCACCAAGAACAAGAAGGATGGTCGCTTGGGAGCTGGTTTTGGGACACCTTGAAGAACTGGGGTTGGAAGTTGTTTTCCTTCGTGCTGATACCTGTTGTAATATTATGTGGGTGTTGCTTAGGTATCCAATGTCTGCCACCTTTGTGCGGCCTTGTTTCTAACTGTATGTGCCCAAAGACTTTGGACTTCCGAAATGAACACATGAGTCCCCTCTATGAAGTAGAAATACATGGCCTTATGGGGATAAATCCAAACTGACAAGTTGGCGAGACATGTTAAAAGGGAGGACTGTGGAATTTAATTTGCGATCTGAACATTATCTGCGCCAGCTTGTCACCTATGTACTACGTGCACGGCAGCCATTTTAGATATCATGGTCTCCCTGTCCACGATCGATCGCCAGCACGTCCCTCTGACCCAGCAAGCATCCTCCGCACACCCTGGCTCCCCCTCCCTCCTCCTCCTTATGAGCATGACCCTTCTGCATGACCCTGTCCTTGGGAGTCACGCCAGCGCCTGACCAACACCTCCTCTCCTCCCATGAATGCCCCTCTGTTGATAAACCTCCCTCCTGCGCTGGATTGTCCACGCAGCATGAATACCACTCCATTGATGGCCCCTCACCCCGTGTCCGACTGTCCACACAGGCCCGAGGCCATTGCCTAAGCCGGGAGATATCATTTACTGCCCTTTATTGTATGAGGTCGCTCTCCTTCAAAGAACCCTCTATTGATCCAGGCCTCCCCACCCCCCTGTGATATGATCAGGCGCACACATCCTAAGACTCGACGGAACACTCAGCTGCGTGATGGTCCCCTCCTCTTATCAGCAGGTTGAGGACCTCTATTGTGAAGGTATATGGGGGTGGGATTGACACTAGGATTACGGGGATGTCTTTTTCTTGCCTTACAAAGATCTGATTGTATTAAAGGAAGGTCACATGCCATAAACCAGTGTATAAGAGGCCAGGCCTCCGAGAGGCTGTTAGAGCACCTCGAGACGATACCTTGTTGTCTGATCTGATGTGTTCTGCTCCGTCGGAATAAAACTTCTGTTTCCTGCCCTCTGGTCTCCGGCGCCTGCCTCATTGCTTGGTAAATTTGAATGGTACCAGGGCGGTTAGCGCCGGGCAAATCCTGAGAAAGGTCCTAGCCCTACCTTTTTCCACAGCCTGACGTGTTATATTTAAGTTGTCCCATTCCAATCCAAGTTCCCTTCACCTTCTGCAGTAAGAACATCATTTATTTTCCTTTCTCCCTTCCAAACGGACTGTTGTTCTGCTAATCCCACACTTTTTTTTACATGAAATCTTATTTTGAATCATACTTTCATTATCTTGCTTAACTTCATTGCGAATATCTTGTACAAAAATTAGACATGTATTTTGGAAGTCATCTGCTCTGCACATGAGGGCTTGCTGTAATGACGGGCTTACACTTGTACTTGTGTCAGACACACACATACATCCTCACATCTCTAAGCCACCAAAATTGGTGAACATTATCCTATCATGACATGATACGCAACAGAGTTTTGACTTGTGAAGAGAATTTCTTCTTATTTACACTTTTTCCACACTGGTCCAAAAGTTCCTGGGATGGGATCAATGGGGATCGTACTTGCTGCTTAGCATTTTCGGAGGTGAGGATCGCTGTGAGGGATCATGTCTGGGTGTAACCGAGGTGCAGGTTGGTGTGGTGCATCTGCCTGTGCAGGTTTAAGTTCATGTGCAGGGGTGGACGGTGTTTGTACAGTTGGTGTTTGTGTGTGGACATGGGGTTGTTGTGCAGGTGGTGGTAGTGCCTCTTCAGGGGATGGTAGTGGTTGTGCAGGTGAGGGGAGTGCCTGTTCAGGGAGTGGTGTTGGATGTGCAGGTGGGTGGAGTGCCTGGATAGGGGGCGGTGGTGGGTGTGTACTCTTGCTGTGGTCCTGTGCAGTTTGTGGTACAGGTGTATGGGTGTGATGTGCTGCAGGTAGATGTGAGGGCTCCCCTCCCTGCGTTGACCGTGAAGGGAGACTTTGAATCACTTTCATCATGCCCTTCATCATCTTCATGGCCAAGGAACGGCATCTTAAACTCTCTTCCCTTTGGACAGATATGATGTCTCTGATATTCTTGCACATGTCTTGCCACGATCTATCCATCCTATCCAAGACATGGGTCTGTCTGTCCACCATCTGAGGGAATTGGCGAAGGGCCTCAGACATGTCTGACAGGGTGTCCCCTATGGCACGAATGTCATGCCTCACATCTGCCTGCTGTTGGAAGAAGTCCTGCTCCCACTGGGCACCATGGCCAGATGCAGTCCTCTCAGCAGGGGTCAGCTATGGATGAGACTGCCAGATCCAACAGCAGGGGGAGGGTGGCATGTTGAAGCCTGTGAACAGGAGAATGGTGCCCAGGGGATACCTGCACCACAACAGGGTTGGTACTTCCCTCGGATGGTGAAGAGAATGCTTGTGAAACACTATATAGGGAGGAGTGTGTAGGGGAACCACCACATGTTATGTTATCTTGGATTTGTAGAGCCCGCTGCTACTCCAAAGAGTATCCCTGCGGTATGAAAAGACCACCATAACCGCTGACAGACAATACACCCCAACCACCAAACCGGAAGAACCTAATGCTGAAAAAGCCACGTCTTCAGATTCTGCCTAAAGGTCAGAAGGTTCGGGATCTGTCGCAACAGGGGAAGGCTGTTACAGAGTCACGATGCTACTATTTGAAAAGAACTTCCCCCTACCCATGAGAGCATGACCCTCAGAGTCAAGATCAAGCACTGGGTAGAAGACCTTAAAGAACGCTGAGGCATATAAGGCTGACTTCTCTCCCTAAGATATGGAGCTCCAATCTTTTGCAAAGCTTTGAAGACCAAGACTAAGGTTTTGAAGTGAATTCTCTTTCACACTGGTAGCCAGTGAAGTGCGGATAAGAGATATGTGTCCTGGGTCTAGTTAAGATGATGGCCCTGGCTGAAATATTCTGAATAGTCTGCAAACGACCTAGTAGGTACTCTGGAAGTCCCAGATACAGAGAATTGACATAATCCAGTCTCAATATCACAAGGGCCTGGACAACTGTTTTACGATGGGAGACTGGTAGTAGAGGAAGAAAGTTTTTCAAAATGTTCAGTGTCCCAAAACAGGTTCCTGCCACTGATTGGACTTGCGCCTTCATAGAGAGTGAAGAATCCAATTTGACCCCCAGATTTTTCACAATAGAGACCTCAGACGACTGCGGGACATGTCTTGTGGCCACTAAGAGTGCCAGGCTTCATGTGGACGAGGGCCAAAGAAAATAATTTCTGATTTATGAGAGTTACATTTTAGTTGATTACAACTAAACCACGCGAAGACTTCAGCAAGGCAGTTCTTTATTTTGGTCCCATTGAAGTCAAACCCCTTCTCGCATGTGAACAACAGTTGAGTGTCGTCCGCGCATGCCACTATTTTAGCGCCATGCTTCTCGGCGAGAAGGGCAAGAGGGGCCATGTACAAGCTAAACAATGTGGGACTCAAAATCGATTCCTGCGAAACACCCACATTCAAGGGCGGGATTTGTGCTGAAATAGGCGGTGCCCAGACTGTTTGATAGCGGTTACTGAGAAAGGATGTCCGCCATTTTAACACCGTGCCTCCGAACCCGCCCCCCTCAAGTCTTTGCAAAAGTTGCTTGTGGGGGACGGTATCGAAGGCCGCGGAGAGGTCTAGCTGCACCAAAACCGCGTTTCCACCTCAATTCAACGTGGCTTTAATCGTCTCAGCAACTTCTAACAACACTGTTTCAGTACTAAAATTGGCTCTAAAGCCAGATTGACAGGGTGTAAGAGAGCGTTGTCTTCTGCAAAGTATGTGATAACTTAATTCACGTATTTCTCCAAAACCTTGGAGAAAAAGGGCAGGAGAGAGATAGGCCTGTAATAACTGGTAACCTCGGGGTCTCCCATAGGTTTATTCAAAGATCAAGGATTTGGGCATTTTTGCAATTTGGGGCATAAAGCCCTCCCACAATATGGTGTTTAAAATCGAGTTAACAGCCTGTTAACATCTGTCCCAGATGTGAGGGCTGTGAGGGCTGTGAGGGCTGTGAGGGCTGTGAGAGAGTGATGTCTGTGTTGGGGTGTGTGTGAGCTGTGGCTGGTAAGCTCGATACTAGGGACAGGCAATCTTATGTTTTGGAGGAGGCTGAGGCACTTTGCTGGGTGGAGGGTGTGATGCAAAATGTAGGTGATATGGGAATATTTCTGTACATGGCATGAGAGGATGAAAAGATAGTCACCATCATCGTCCAATCCTTCATCCTCCTCAGGTACATCCTCCTCCTCCACTTGCGCAGTACTTGCAGCCAACATTACTGCCTGGAGGAGCAGTGGATTTTCCCCTTATATTGCCTGTCTCCCAACACTGGGGCAACACAAGGGTTGGCTCTACTGTAATTTGCATCAACAGATGACGCACATGTGACCTGGTTTGGGTACCCCTACAAGTGATAGCTCCCACCATAGCACTGAGGGGTGAAACGGAGATATACATTGCACAAGCAAACTTACCAGCTCCAGCCACACCTTTGTGTCTTTTGTAATCCCCTTGATGTCAATTGCTGAACTATGCTCCTCATAGGTTTTGTTGATGAAGCAGTGCCCGATCCAGCAGCTGTAAAGGGAAGTGACACCATTTTCAATCATCTGCATTACTAATTTACAAACAGGCACATGCGACACCTATGATATGTATGTAACTTTGTAAACACCAACTGAAGGTTCTTTGGAGAAGGGGATTTTGATCTTAGTCATGGTTTTGATAGGGAAACACTTCACGCCACATTTACCTGATGGACATGAGCAAGAGGGTTTCACTGCTGCAGCCAGGATGTCTTGCATTTCCCAGGATGGTGTCATCCTGTCAGCAGCTTTGATGATACATATATCCATATTTCAGTACACCGGATGGTAGCTATGTTAGGGTTTGTGCACAGCAAAGAGCATGTCCCCTCTCTTTGCACTAGTGGTCTCTATAATAGCTCTCTTTAAACATACTACTGAAAGCCTTTCTTGTTATCTCAGCCCCTCCCTAAGACTTCTGTGTATGTTGCTCAATGTATTCACAAGTTTGGACATGGCTGTCTTGTTTGCACATTGGACCTTGCTTTTACCAAGGCTTATTTAGAAAACATTGGACCTTGCTTTTACCAAGGCTTATTTAGAACACTCCTCCCTAGGCCATGTGTTACTTTAACTCATTAGCATAATAACTAAAGCTCTGCACACCTGCTTGTGAGAACCACACCCAGTTCTTCGAACCACACCCAGCTCTTCGAACCACACCCAGCCCTGTCTATAAAAGGCAGCCCCTGAGCCTCACCCAGTGCTTGTGCTCGTCTACCTCCCACTTACCTGAGAACAGATCCTTCAGCGCTGGCACTCCTGCTCTCTCCAGACCATCGTTGACTTCAACGGGCGCGGCTTCTGGCTCTTCCTTCTTCTGGTTTCCGGCTACTTCTTGCCTCAGCCCCTCTTCTGTCCACTGTAATCGACCTACAAAAGAGAAAGAGGTCAAGGTTAGACTGATCAGTATCCCTTTTCAGCAACAAGTAAGTGCAAAACCTTTTATTACCTGAAAGAACTTTATCGGCGATTTCTGGATTCATGTAAAGACAATTTGGAACAAGATATCTTCCACGAACTTTGTGGTTCAAACCCTTTGTTACAAGAATACTTTGTGGAACTTTGTGAAATAAACATTGTTTTAAATTGAACTTTTTTAAGAATCGAACAGAGGAAACCATTGACAGCAAGGCAAACAGTAAATCAAGGACTTGCACAAATTACCTGCTGTATTTTGGTGTAAAAGTACAGTATTTGTTTTATAAAAAGTCTAGAAATGTGTGAAAAGTGAGTTTGCTATTAAGAATTTAGGCTTTAATTATATTAAGGTGAATGTTAGACGTTGGTAATTCTGATAATGCTATTCGTTTGATTTTACAGAAGTTTTACAGTAATAGAAAGCACATCCCAGAACAGTAACACATTCCAAACCTGGAAGCTTGAGACCATGATCCAAGAGGTACTTTTTGAAGAGAATTTCTAATAAGATTAAGGTTTAGTCAGGAACACATTTAGGGATAGGTTGCACTTATCTGTTCTTTGTTTATGTTTCATTAGGCACCAGTTTCTACAAAAGTCAGAGAGGGCCGCAGATTTTAGCAGCTCTTCTACAGTGGAAACGCAAGAACAGTGTTGTCTCTCTTTTTTTATTGTATCCACTTCCCCCCTTCCCTTGAGCTTCTGATTCTTAGTGCACTGTTTTAAAACTAGTGTGCTGGAATAAGCATTTTCAGGGTGGGGTCGGACTGTCTTTAACCTCCATCAGAACTGAACAGAAACTCAGGTGAGCTGGGCTTTGTCAAGCTACGAGTTAACATGTATATGTCAGCCTCAATGACCATTGATAGGAGATTCCTGGACAATGTGCAGCATGTTTACGTCATGGATTTTACATGTGGGCCTCTTCTCACATGCAGCAAATGCCTGCTGTTACCTCCACACAGCACTGGCATCAATGAGATGACACACCAACAGACAAATGTGCATGAGAAGATTACTGATATTAGAAGGAAGGGGAGAAATAATCAGGACGCCACCACATTACATTGGTTACACCTTCACCGTTAAGACTAACATGTCTCATGAGTATGATGTTGTCTGTTGACAAGTTGAAAGGAGTGTACATCCACAGGCTAACCAGTTTCACATTTGCACATCAGTACAAACATTGCATTGCAGAGTTCATATGTGAGATGTGCAATAGTCAGGTACATTTTGTGTGTAATTTGTGCTTCCCTACCCATGAATGCAAAAGAAACAATTGATGGGCAGAATGCTGGACAATGCAAGCATTCACCCCCAGTCACAAGGATCTGGGTTTAATCCATCCTTCTTTTGCTCACCTCATCACCCCAGTTTGGACCCAGCCATACGCAAATCACTCCTGACCGTGTTCCTTATGGGAACAGTCCAGCCTGAACTGCCAAGCCAGGTCCTCCCTGGACCGGAAACAAGCATCCTGGGACCGGTTTCAGGGCATCACCCTTCATCAGCCAAGCTAGCTTGAATCCAGTGGTGTGTTGAGCACGGGACCCACCTCAAGGAATACCCTTCCCACTTAGGGTGACATATTCAAAAGAAACAATTGATGGACGGAATGCTGGACAATGCAAGCATTCACCCCCAGTCACAAGGATCTGGGTTTAATCCATCATTCTTTTGGTCAACACACCCCCCCTGTTTGGACCCAGCCATATGCAAATCAGTCTTGACCCTGTTCCTTATGGGAACAGTCCAGCCCGAACTGCCAAGCCAGGTCTTCCCTGGACCGGAAACAAGCATCCTGGGACCGGTGTCAGGGCATCACCCTTCATCAGCCAGGCTAGCTTGAATCCAGTGGTGTGGTGAGCACAGGACCTACTTCTGGGCATACCCTTCCCACTTAGGACGACATATGCAAAAGTAACAATTGGTGGATGGAATGCTGGACATTGCAAGCATTCCCCCCCAGTCACAAGGATCTGGGTCTAACCCATCATTCTTCTGCTCACATACCACCCCAGTTTGGACCCAGCCATATGCAAATCAGTCTTGACCCTATTCCTCATGGGAACAGTCCAGCCCGAACTGCCAAGCCAGGTCCTCCCTGGACCGGAAACAAGCATCCGGGGACCGGTTTCCGGGCATCACCCTTCATCAGCCAGGCTAGCTTGAATCCAGTGGTGTGGTGAGCACGGGGCCAATGTCTGGGCATACCCTTCCCACTTAGGGAGACATTTGCAAAAGAAACAATTGATGGACGGAATGCTGGACAATGCAAGCATTCACCCCCAGTCACAAGGATCTGGGTTTAATCCATCATTCTTTTGCTCACCACACCACCCCAGTTTGGAGCCAGCCATATTCAAATCAGTCTTGACCCTGTTCCTTATGGGAACAGTTCAGCCCGAACTGCCAAGCCAGGTCCTCCTGGACCAGAAACAAGCATCCTGGAACCCATTTCAGGGCATCACCCTTCATCAGCCAGGCTGGCTTGTATCCAGTGGAATAGTGAGCACGGGACCCACGTCTGGGCATTCCCTACCCAAGAAGTAACAAAGCTCATTTTGGAGTGAGACATCACATATTTGTAATGTCCATCCTGTGAGTGTCCTCTTTTTCCATAATCCATTTCCTACATCATGGAAGAACTAAGCTGATAACGGATGATGTCTTCTACTGCAGACATCCTAACCTCATATAGTATACACTCACTTTTGTAGGTGGATACAGTAGAAGAGGAGGCAAGCAGAATGCAACATTTGACTCAGATCCCACATTGTGGGTAAGTTGCGAAGATTTGATGGTTGTCGTCTACACTGGATTTGTGTTATGCCTTTCAGCCAAGAGATTTTATAATGTAACTTCCTGAAGATTCACTGTAGCATCCCATACAACCATCACAAAGTACGCAACTGGCCTCAGTGCGACCCTCACCCCCACCAATTTCAATAAGATTTGTCCATTGGAATTTTGCTAGGGAGTTTTCATATCATTGAATTACAATCCAGTTGTGTCTAGTACACTATGACACTAAATACTATTTGTATGTCCATTCATCACTCACTTGTCATACATTTTGTGTCATCCTTTCACTTGCCAACATGATGTGATCTGATATGTGGTTAAATGCCTTATCTAGGCAGATTGTGAAGCAGGACAGCAGTAATGTAAAACACATACAACATACATAGGAGATTAAAGGCACATTTCATGGGCATGAGAATTCAGGTATATTATTCTTGGGTTTACTTACCATGGACCCCACATCTGCCCAGTGTGTGGTCAGTGACCAGACGTCACAGTCAACCTTGTCGCAGAAGTCACGGTGGGTCTTGGAATCTGGGAGGACATCATTGGAGATACAATGGTAAGAGGGTTTGCAACGTTACATTTCTGCTGCCACATGTGAGGCAGTCAATTTCAGGCACAAAGGATGAGCATAAGCAGTGTGGGTCCTACCGTTGCATAAGTGTGTAGCACTAATTATCATGAGTGATCACACATTCAACTTGAGCATGGTGGGGGATGGTAGGCACTTGAAATGATCATCAGATTCAAATGTGGGTATTCCGGCCCGTTAGCGGAGATTCCAGCCCGGAGGTGGAAATTTCCCTCCTGGTGTGGATATTCCGGCTCGAGTGCAGGCATAAAGTTAGTAGTCGTAAGTGATTTCTGTGAATACCATAAATCATAAGTTCCTTCTGGAATACCAAAAGTAGTAAGTTTAGGATTAGTTCTGTGAGTCGGGCCGATTGTTATTTTTCTCATTGCAAAGTGCTTAGAAATTCTCAACACAATTGTCTTATGTAAGGAACAAAATTATATGACACTTCATATTACTAACTACACTTCACTTTATTGAATCCTGGGATGTTTGGTATTAAACATCTCAGAATAATAAACCATACCATGATTCCAGTGTCAGATTTATTATTCCATGAACTCAGGGGTCGCTTCTAGAGGAGACCCCTGAACATAGCCAATCACTGGTGGGTTCCTGACTGGTGAACACCAGACTGCCACCACAAGACAAGTTTCTGGACCCCTTGGGTGAGAGCCTTTGCTCCCTGGGCCCAGAAACAAAGCCTTTCTAGGGCGGAGGTGTTCACACCAGCCCCCAGGCCAGGAAGAGCCATCTGTGGCAGGAGAGCTTCAAACAAAGCACAACCCCCAGTCTCTTTTCCAATCAGGAGCAGCCCATCTTCCTGTCTCCCCCTTTTTCAGTGGGAAGACAGGCAGGGAATATTAGAAAAGCCCAGGTGTGTTAACCTCTGCAACTCCACCTCTCAGGTGGGGAGGCAAGGTGAAGCACACTCTTCAGTGCCCGCCATCTTGCAGATGACAGGCACCCTCCAATCAGGGTTAGGGATGGTACCCATTCCACCACGTGGGGTGGGCACACCAAGGGTGTACTCACCCTAAGTTCAGTAGCCCATTGGCTACTGACCTCGATAAATATAGTATTTAGGGGGCAGCCATGAACCCAGAAGGCAAATACCTGCAACCTACAAAGAAGAAGTATGAAGAAGTCGCACAGCACAGGAGACTGCAGAGAAGACCTGACTTTTCCCCAGCCCTACCTGCCCGTCTGCAGTTTCTAGAGATCCTGCACTAAAATGTTACTTATTCTGCAGCCAGCAACCTCAAGAACCCCTGGGAGAACTGAATGCTTTCAACAAACACTGGATCTCCTTTGAACAGCAGTTCTGTTCAAAAGAAACTCCAAAGACTTTGAGCCTGCTGAGGATGAAGGAACTCTACACCTGGAACCACCACTGCACCCATCACCTATGGCCCGAATCCAAGTGCCCCTAGTCTCAGCAAGGGCCACAAGGGCTCCAGAGTCCTAGTCCACCGTGGTTTAACCCCTCCAGGACTCCCTGGTATCACCTGCAACCTCTGTATGGAAACCCCCAAATGACGAGAGGTATGGTAAGGTGAAAACTGGCCTCAAAAAGCACCCCTGCATCTGGTTGCCCTGTACCCTGGAGAATGGGACGTTAGGTGCATCTTAATCTCCGAGCACTCCTACTTACCTGCCCAGCTGTGGTTCCTCCCAGAAGACTTCATCGGCCAAAATCCAAACTGCCAACCACCATAGGATTGCTTTGGGCTCCCGACACCTCGTTAGCACCCTACACACGGCCGTTCCTGTGCAGCTGGTGGTGTGGACTTGGTGTTGACCTGGTACACCCTTCACCCTGACTTTAACCCTAGGAGCTTGGCTCTCAAGAGTCAAGACCGAGTGACCTATCTGTGAGCAGCCCCCAACATAGGTGCCCTGTAGCCCCATTGGCTAACAGTGGCAACCTGCACTCTGCAGCTGGCCACCCTGGTGCCGCAGGTGATGCACTTCAAGTGCCAACCTGAATGTTGTGGAACCTTTGTTCTAAACACGAAAACTCCCTTCTCAAAACTGTTTACCTACCTACAAACCTACCATTTCGTTTTGCTCTATAGGACAGTATGGTGGGTTTTCTCTGAAAAATCTTCTTAGTGTTGAAATGTCTTGTCCAGCAAAAAAAATTAATGTTGTGTCTGTAAAAAATTTACCCTGCTGACTAATGTCCTGTGTTGCTTAGATTGTGTTAGGAGTATGTTTCATGATAAACTAGAGCAGTAATCTCGAATTGATCCAAACGTAATCTAACAGTAATTTCAAGTGCTATTGGAACAGTTTGTCAATGGTATATTCAACTGCAAAAGTAATCTAAATATTTCTACCTAACCAGAGTACACTGTATTTTGAACAGTAACATTGCATGAGAAGTATCAATTACCTTCTACTAAGTATATCTTGGTTCTAGAAATAAAATAACAATATAACAACTTTTTATACAAATAATTGGTCTGGATTCAGTCTTTGAGTGTGTGACATAATTTCCTGCCTGAATGTGCACAATAAATGCTTAACACTACCCTCCTGATAAGGCTGCCTGCTCAACCACTATACCACAAAAGAGAGAAAGGTATTATCTACTTTAGCCTCTGCTATACCTCTGGGGATCCACTGGACTCTAAGCACACTATACCTTTCTTTGGTATAGTATATACAGAGCCGACTTCCTACAGTGGCGTTTTGTGTTGCAGACTGGTCACAAGCACTTGGTGGTAATCATTCTTGGAGGAACCAACTTCAAGAATAACACAGTTAGATAGGCCAGGTTTTCAACAAGACATTTACAGTTTTACTTTGATGTGAACACATTCCTGGGAGACAAAACAGCAGGACAGACTATGTATCTTGTTTTCCCACTAAGGGCATGAGCATAATGAACTTGGAACCAATGCAGATGATGATGATGCTGAAAATTGTATAAGCCTCTGTAGTGGAGGTGAGGAAAGTGTATTCTTTTTTAGAGTTGGAGTGGAAGGCTACCACTAGCAAAGATGTTGTTTTAAGTTTAGTGTCCAAATATATCAAGGAGGGTTGGACTAAGGAAAAAACCCTTGATCTTGGTATCCAGCAGTTCAGGAAGGTATCTGACGAATTGTCTCTGGAGAATGGGACAATTATGAGACTTGATAAATGTGTCCCTCCAAGAGACTCGGGATGCCAATAATAAAATGTGCCCATGCAGGCAATTAGGGAGCCATGTTCAACAAACATAGAGTGCAGTTAACATTATGTTGTTGCAAATGGATAGGGAGGTCGATATGGTTATTAAAGACTGTAATGTGTGCTCTACAAGTGACAAAACTTTGAAGACAACTAAACCCCCTTTAACACCCATTGAACGTCCCTCAGGGCCATGGTTAAAATGTGAAATTGACTTAGTGGGGCCACTCAATTCCCTTCCTTGGCACTCACGTTGTGCTCTAGTACTCATTAATTATTACTGCAAGGGGCCAGAGGTTAGATTTGTTGGGGAACTTACAGCCTGATTCATCATTCTCCCGTTTTGCGAGGCCCTAATAGCGATTCATAGAGAATCGCTATTAAGGACTCGCAAAACGGGATTCATGTAGAAATTGCATGAAGATATGCGATTCCTACATATTCCTTATTTGCGATTAGCAAATTGCTAATCGCAAATAAGGAATAACTCGCCATTCATTCCTATGGGCCAAAAGGCCCATAGGAATGAATGGGGAGTATTCCTTATTTGCGATTAGCAATTAGCTAATCGCAAATAAGATAGCGATTTGAAGGGTGCCAGGGGTGTCCAAAGGACACACTGTAGCACCCCTCAAATGAAATTTTACACAGGTGTTGCACACACACATGTCCAAAGGACATGTGTGTGTGTAACATGGAACTCAGAAAAATGCATTTAAATGCATTTTTCTGAGTTTTCGCAATTTACCACGAGGTCTGACCTCGCGGTAAATTGCGGCTAGAAATTGCAAATTCGCAAAACTAAATTGGATGATGAATTGCATTTAAGGAATCTCAAATAGAGATTCCTTAAATGTAATTTCTCGCAAAATTGCGAGATCGCAATTAGCGATTTTTACATTTGGGATGCTGAATCCCAAATGCAAAAATCGCTCTCGCAAAGGGCCAGATTCTCAGAATCTGGCCCTTTGCGAGCACTATTTTCTTTGATGAATCGGGTGGCTGATTTCAAATCAGTGCTGACTTTTCTGAGAGATATATTTATAAGAGAATGTTTCCCAGAACGTGTGTTTTCTAGCATCAGGATCCAATAGTATCATCTCACTTGCAAGAATTTCTAAAGATAAGCAGTATCAGACATCTCAAGAGTTTACTCTACTTACCTCTAAACCTACCGTAGGTTAAGCAGTTTAATCATGTTGTGGCGGAGTGTGTGTACTGGGATTTTTCCAACCGATCGGTTGTGAACAGAGAGGTCCAAACTGGGTTGAGGTTCTACAGGACCATGCCTCAATCATCGACAAATGTCTCCCCTTTCGAGTTGCTATGGGGTCTAAAACCGGCAACCAATTCCGATTTGCTTGGATCTCAAGATGATTGAAACAAAGTGTGACTGTTTCGGACATAGATGCATTTGTGCAAAATTATATTACTAGTACCCAACACAAGCAAAAAACACTCGTATGATATGAAAAATGCTGTATGTGTTAGACCTGTTGCTTTGGGGGACTAAGTACATATAAAGAAATGCACATTTATCAAGAAAGGGTACACTAAGATTTTGGAACCAGTTATGGTTGACAAAATATGTGGCAGTGCCATTCCTGTTGATAGCTGCCATTGGTGGAATAATGCCAAAGTTGTCAAAGTTTCACCAAAGCAGGATAAGTCTCAAGATTTCATTGGTGGGAAAAATGATGTGTATCCATGTATCCACAGAATAATTCTGAACAAGGTACTGGTTTACAAACATATAATAACTCAGAACCGAAGATTTCTCCTCCTGTGCAGAGGTGTGTATTGGAGCATAAGCTTTCATTGAGGTATAGGTAAATTCAGGTTTTCTGCTATAACAGTCTGGTAGATTTCTCACAGAAAATGTCTTGAATATTTTGTCCTGTTATGGTTTTGGTGTGTTTTCCCTTATGCCTATCTTCTTTAGTTTTTATGTATACACTTATTTCGGGTCAGACGTGTGTTGAGTAAACGAGTATCTCCATGTTTGGAGCATCTATTCGTATGTTTATATATTTTAGAATTTTATTTTTGGATTGATAAGTTAATTAAATGTTTTGTTATAAAAGGGAAAGACCCATGTAGTAATCTGGTTTGCTACACACCACCTTGTGACACTTACTGTAGAAGACTAGTGTGGAGCTAGCATATGGAATGTTAGTGTTTTGAAAAGGGACTGTCACTTGGGCGAGCTGATGTGTGTAGTGCCTGCATGTGAGCGGCTCGGGGTGGTTTCTGTCTCTGCAACTTATGAATAACCAACTCCATGAGCCAAGCCTGGTTCCTGAGCATCATTGCTACATATTTCAATTTGGAAACTACACTAATAAAATGTAATGAGGTTGACTCCAATGTCATCCTAAGGGAGAGGTAGGCCTTGCAGTACTGAAAAATGAATGTAACAGTATTGGCCGAGATTTAGCCAAACGTAGAGGTACACGGACCAACTTCCTTGTGTTTGCATTTGAATGGATGATTGACTATTCAGCAGAGCAATAGCATTTTTTAAGTTTAGAGTTAGGGGCACTGTATGGATGATTGCTATCTATGCAGGGGTTGTTTTAAAAAACACGTAATTCACATGTTAGACAGTGTGTTGGGAATTAATCACTGGAATTTACTCAATTTTAAAATCGCCGCTTTCTCTCCCCGGTCCACCGCAGCTTGTGCTGATAGTGTGGAAGGAGGCTACGAGCACGCCACACGGGAAGTGAACCTTACACACTTCCGGGGGCACATCATTGGAGGCCATCTTTGGGCGAGGTGACAGTCTAGTCTTTTGGGCTAGGACCGTATTTCCATCCCTCCCACTAGACCATATCAAGATGATAGAGACGGGGACGCGCAGTGGACGCGTGCAGCGGGCGCTCCGATGGCGCGCTGAAGGGGCGCCAAAGGGAAGCCCGTCTGCGCCACGGCTGTGCCCAGGGTCAAAGACCCTGCACCTCCAGCTCCTATTATACAGTACCCAAGGGAGTGTATAATGTCACTGAATACTGGCCCGAATATATGCACCCAGTCATTGAACATGGTGAACTGGGTAGGACCTTTGAGCTGTAAGCAATGCAAGGAAACTCTTGGCCCATGCGTACAAACGGAAGAAAACAGCCAGCCTAAAGTCCTGCGAGGTGGGCTCATCAATGTGAGATCAATGAGCAAACATGCGTTGCATATCTTTGACCTCATAACAGAGAAGGATCTAGATTGCCTTTTCATAACGGAGACATGGCTGACCTCGGGGAGTAACCCGGATGTTACAAACACTCTTCCCCTTGAATACATTATCTCTAGGGAGGACAGATTAAATGAGAGGGGAGGTGGCATCGCTATTATCTATCGAGACACCCTCCAGTGCCAAGCCTTTGATCTTCCAGACCTCAAAGGAGCAGAGAGCCTGTGCTTCTTGATTAAGGTCCATGACTCATTTACTTTCATAGGGGCCCTAATGTATCGACCTCCAGGGAAGCTTAAGGTCTTTCTGGAGAGTATTGGGGAAGTGATTAGCAACCTAGCCATTAAGTCAGCTAATTTCACACTTTTAGGGGATCTAAATATACACTTGGACTCCTCTATAGATCCTGCGGCAACAAGTTTTAAAGACATAATGAATGTTCTGGGACTAACCCAACTCACAACGGACACCACACACAAGGCAGGGCACATTCTTGACTGTATCTGTTCCAATTTGGGGACTCTTAGTGTGGAAATGCCCCAAATACAAACATGGACAGATCTTAATTGTATCCCTTTCGAACTCATAGTCAGGGCCGGCAGAGCCATAAAGAATGTAGGAATGCCGACAAGGCTACCCCAAGGGAAACCCTGTTGGAAAAACATTATAGAGCAGCCAGAGTTCTTAAACTCAGCGGCATAGAAGATACCTGCTCTAACAGGGGATCCAACCGGGGATAGCCAGCTCTTTGGGAATGGATAAACACACTCAGCCTAGAAACAAGCCACAAGGCTCCTATGACAGGCCCTAGAAAGTCTACACAGAGCAAGAGGACATCCGCTCCATGGTTCTCATCAACCCTAAAAAAAGAGCAAGGGAAAATGAGGGCTCTAGAGTGAAGATGGCGTTGAAAGTATGAGGAATACGACCGAAATAGATATAAATCGGCGCGTCAACAATACCACAGCATGATAAAAACTCCTAAAACAGAACACTATTCCGAGGCCATAAACAATAGTAAACATAAACAAAAAGAAATCTTTAAGATAGTCAGTACATATATGAACCCTAAAACTATGCAGAAAGAAATCCCCCCCTCCCAAAGTATAGGCAACACCATAGCTGACTAGTTTGATGAAAAGATTCATACACTTACCAAAGACTTCCCCCCGCCGGCTCAAGGTGAGAAAGGGGGCACAAGGATAGACACAGCCATGGCCAGTATGACGTCTTTTTCCCCGATCAGCCTAGAGGAAACCCGGACAGCAATATTGGCGATCAAATCAGGTTCCCCTTTTGATCCCTGCCCGCCCCTTGTCCTTCATGCCATGGTGGATATTGTTAACCCCACCATAAATAGCATAATAAACTCCTCACTCCTCCTAGCATCAGTTCCCAATGGATGGAAACTAGTAGCGGTAAAACCTCTACAGAAAAAACAGCTACCAGACCCAACGACCCTATCAAATCTAGGACCTATTTTACTGCTCCCGGCTCTCTGTAAATTAACAGAGAAAGCTGTATCTAAAAAGTTCCCTGCTTTTCTGGAGTCAAATAACATCTGGCATCCAAACCAGGTGGGTTTCAGGGCCCAACACTCTACGGAGTCAGCCTGATTGCATTGATATCATCCTTCAAAATTAACATGTGGATGATACGCAACTCATCCTGGTATTGGACGAAACAAACACCTTAAATGCAACTCATAGAAAACTGAAATTCTGCCATACGGAAATAACAATATCTTCAGCCCCACATTATGGTGGCCGGAAGATGCCTCCGCTCCCCCCAATACCATTAAGGTAGTCCGAAATCTAGGGATAAAAGTCGATGCCACCCTAGCATTTAAACAGCAAGCAGTGGCAGTGGCAGGAACCTGTTTTAGTATCATAAAGGGTCTGAGAAACTTTTTCGACCTGATACCTCTCTCAGCACGGAAAATGGTGGCAGTAGCGCTTATTACATCGCGACTTGACTACTGCAATAGCCTCTATGCAGGGACAAACAGGTCCGTTTGTCATAAGCTGCAAATGGGTCAACACGCAGCAGCGAGATTGGTGTTGAGATGGCATAGGAGGACATCAGCAACAGCAGCAATGGACGTTCTCCATTGGCTGCCTATACATAAGAGGGTGCTGTTCATAATCCTTCTTATCACGTTCAGGGCCTATCACGGAAGAGGACCCAGTTACATCCAGGACATGTTTGAGCGTTACAAACCTTCACGGAATCTGAGATCTGCAAAAGCTAACCTCCTCACCATCCCCACTTTTAGATTAAAGACAAAGGGAGGAAAGGCTTTTGGCTGTCCTGGGGTCAAAAGCCTGGAACAAACTACCCCTCCTCTTCGGCAAATCCCTTCCGAAGCAGTCTTCAGAAAATCCTTAAAAACCTGGATATATAGCCTCCCTGATGCACTATGCAAAAACCTAGTTTGAAGTAAAAACGTGCTTGAATCTGACAGATAGCTGACCCAGTTCTATTTCCTTTCTATGCCCAGCCTTTTCTCGAAGCGCCAAGATGCTCCCTGGAGTGATAGGTGCGCTATATAAAAAACCCCTTACATTAAATTACATTTCACTACATGTACAGGACATGTAAAACTTTAAAGCACATGTCCTACTTTTACAGTACACTGCACCCTTCCCTCTGGCTTATTGGAGGCCTATCCTAGGGGTGACTTATGTGTATTAAAAAAGGAAGCTTTAGACCTGTCAAAGGGTTTATTGTGGCAGGTTGAAATGGCAGGTTAAACTGCACACAGGCTTTAATGGCAGGACTGAAATATGTTTAAAGGGCCACTTAAATCGGTGGCACAATCAGTGCTGCAGACCCATTAGTAGCATTTAATTTACAGGCCCTTGGTACACGCTGTACCACTTTACTAGGGACTTATGAGTAAATTAAATATGCCTAATGGGTATAAGCCAATGTTACCATGACTATGGCGGAGAGCACAAGCACTTCAGCAGTGGTTAACAGTGGGAAAGTGCAGAGTCATAAGGCCAGCAAAACACAAAATGGAAGAGTGAAGGCAAAAGGTCTGGGGATGACCCTGCAGAGAGGGACAGGCCCAACAATACCACTAAGGTAGGACATAATAAATGTGTGACATTTAAAACATATTTTACATGTCATTGCAGTGAAAACTCCTAAAGTTGTTTTTCAGTGTGGTAAGGGCTATCCCCCCATTGACTAACACTGGGTTACCTTATCACATTCATTAAGTGCTAACTTTGGATTGGGAGAAGAATGGGATATGCTGTTCAGACTCAAATGAATTGTAATTTATCATTCTCTTTAATGGTAAAGGTGGATTTTAAGTTACAATTCTGAAAATGTCCCTTTTAGAAAGTATGTTACCAAGAAAGCGTTTGGTCTACAATCAGTATGGCTATGCCATAAATACTAAAAATCAAGAAAAAATGCCAATACTGATTACCATTCAATCACCCATTCACATCATGATCACATAACCCAATTACTATGATCAGTTGAATTTATTAAAAACAATATATATATTTGAGAAAAGTTTGTTTTTTTAAATGTTTTTGAAAACTTAATTAATTTTAAGATTTCATTACTTTTTGACATACACAGGAATCACCAAATTTCCAAAATGAAAAAATATAACAAACGACAAAAAATACATAACATATATATGATACATGTACAACACATAACAAAAATAATTTCAGGTTCAGGTTCTGTACAGTTTAATTACTTCATTGTGAGCAACAGTGGTAACACATATATTGGACACTTATTTGGCCGAGAGAGAGACTGTCAACGCATTTCAAACCATGACACGTTTCTTTAAAGTGTTCTCCTCAGAACACAGAACGCTAAAGGAGCTGCAAATTTAAGAAAAAATTTAAAACTATGGCTAACAAACAGTACTAAACAACACTTTTACACTTTCATCTCACCCATTCAATGAACAATCCAATTTCTTACCTCCATCTCCTATGTTCACTCAATGAACCTTGCTTTAAAAAAACCTGTGAAAAATGTAAGATCGAAAAGTAATGAAATCTTACAAAATTAATCAAGTTTTCAAAACATTTAAAAAAAAAAAAAACTTTTCAAATAATGAAAATTTATTTTTTGAAAAAATTCAACTGATTATAGTAATTGGGTTATGTTATCATGATATGAATTGGTGATTGAATGGTAATCAGTATTGGCATTGTTTTCTTGATGTTTACTCTTAGAAAGTTAGCATTTTCTTCTCCAATCCATTTGTACCTTCTGCCAGTATCTTAGGTCACATGACTGTGAATGGCTCTGCTGTTGGGACTTGTGTATTCCTCTGAGACAATGACACAAAGGGGACAAGATGTGGGCAGTATGGGCCTTCCTGCCAGGATGGATTGGGGCAAAGGTGTAACCTTCCCCTCTTACATTTCAAAGAATGTACCTCCTGCTCACACAAAGAAACCAGACACTGGAGGTTTGTTACCCCAGACAGCTTAGAACCTTGAAAGAGGAAGGGAAGAACTTTCCAGAACCAAAGGTGGGGTCAGGCAAGATGTCCACCTACTCACAAAGAATGGTACTAGGCATACATATGTGATCCCCAAACCACTCTAGTATACTCCAAAACCTATAGAAGATTCAGAAGTATTACCCTGCTGCCAGAAGGACTGCCCTGTTGTCCTGCTGCAGGATTGATTGCCTTGTAACCCAGCTGTCTGAAGAAGTAGGACTGGTACTGTTCCTAGAACCCTTGAAATTAATCCAGGGGCTAGTTGGATAGCTTTTTGTGTGAGCCACAGAGACATAACAAACTCCTGAGTCCCTGACCCCTGCTGCTGTCCTATGCTGAAGTGAATTTCAACTCCCTAAGTGACTTGGTGCTGGAGTGGCCTCCTCCTGCCAGAATCCTAAAGCTGGGACTTAGGAACATTTTCAAGGAAAAATGCCTGGAAAGCCAACAGAAGACCAGGACATACTTACTATCTAATCTGCACAACGAGCATTGCTGGTTTGCCTGACTTCTTGGTAACTCCAGCTATGTTCTTTTCTGCAGCAGCAAATCCACTTCAGCAGACCTCCCAGCACCAGTATCCAATCCTGTGGAGCCCTCTTCAGCTAAAGCCTGCCGTTTCACCCCACTGGGTGAATCCGAATTCGAATTAGTATCCCATTGACAATGACGGCGTCCCCGGGGGGCGTGGCTAGCAGCCAAGCATGCCGGTCGCCTTCTAAACGAGCTCTGTACCTGGGCCACAGAATCCTGGCATTTATCCACCAAACACTGCTGGAAGGGGGCTAAGAGTACAGGGGAGCTCAGCTGAAGGGGGCACGACGACTCGCTGCAACATCTACCTCACAACTTACTGCCAAGAGTCGAACCAACTTTGACGCATCCACTGGTCGAGACAGTAGGCGATCGCGCCGGACTCCTGCATGGCAATATATCACCTCCCAGCAGATGCAACAGAACAAATCACAGGCGCTTATTGCTGCGGTCACTTTTACAAATGCCTCCAGACAGGAAGCCAAGTCCTCATCGGAAGATGAAGCGACACACGACTCGGACTCTGAAGGCAGTGTGGGCCTGTTTCCTTCTGCCACCCCGCAGCTAATTAATGATCTATATGGCTGAGTGTACCCGTGCAAGTATTACTTTTACCTGCAATGTGTTTTTTGTAACATGACGATCACAGTACCGAAATGCTCTTTACCAGCGGCAAAATGCTAATTAGGCCCAGGATCCCGTAGAAGCTCTTTTGTATTGTTGCAACAAAGGATACATCGTATGCGGAGCGCTAGCAATGTCCCCCCACATGGCAAAGGCGCTTTGCATGCCCATTGAGTTTGTATTGGTTCAGTTAAGTTACATGGTCTAGTATAGTTTGGTGACCAGACCAAACTTAAACTCCTCATCATCCTCCTCATGTTGTAGACCTCCGGTGAACAACGCTCACCTCTCCTAAGCGCCAATAGCTGTTTGTTGGTGAACACCTGGGTCAAAAACAGGTGCTGGATGCGCTCCGGGCGCAGACTTGCACCGATGGGCTTGCCTTTGGCGCGTCAGCAGCGCGACTGCACGCAGCATGCTTTATGTAGCCCTGGGAAAACAAACTAGGCCACTGACCCTGAAAACATGGCTGCCCCGCTCTTACAGACGGGACGGTACAAAAGGGGGTGGTAATGGACGGAGCATCTGAACGAATCAAACACTCACACCCAGTCAAAAGATCTGGGTTTAATCCATCACAGTTCTTTAGCCCACTCTGCCACCCCAGTTCAGACATGGCTATATGCAAATCAGTCTGACCCTGTGCCTCATGGGAACAGTCTAGCCCGAACTGCCAAGCCATGCCTTCCCTGGACCGGAAACAAGCTTCAGAGGACCGGTTTCTGGCATTCCAGCTGTCTTCAGCCCGGCTTGCTTGAATCCAGTGGCAAAGTGAGCAAGGGACTCGCGTCTGAGCATACCCTGCCACACTTATGGTGGCCAAAAGCGGTACAAAAGGGGTGGTAATGGACGGAGCATCTGAACCAATCAAACACTCACACCCAGTCAAATGATCTGGGTTTAAGCCATCACCGTTCTTTAGCCCACTCTGCCACCCCAGTTCAGACATGGCTATATGCAAATCAGTCTGACCCTGTGCCTCATGGGAACAGTCCAGCCCGAACTGCCAAGCCATGCCTTCCCTGGACCGGAAACAAGCTTCCGAGGACCGGTTTCTGGCATTCCAGCCATCTTCAGCCCGGCTTCCTTGAATCCAGTGGCAAAGTGAGCAAGGGACTCACGTCTGAGCATACCCTGCCACACTTATGGCAGCCAAAAGAGGTACAAAAGGGGGCGGTAATGGACGGAGCATCTGAATCAATCAAACACTCACACCCAGTCAAAAGATCTGGGTTTAATCCATCACCGTTCTTTAGCCCACTCTCAGCCCAATACAGCTGGTATTTATTTGTCCCTTTTCACCATAGCGCTGGTATTTTGGATATTCCGTCACCCTAATAGGGCGGAACACAGCGGATTAAACAGGATCTGACCTCAATGCCTGAAACATACCCGTTTCCAGGTACAGAACATATTTATTGCTTCAGTCATTTTTTCACCTATCACACCGTGAATATTATTGAGCACGACGCGATAGAGGCCAATTTCAGCCTAATGATCCTGGTACTTGTAATTTGTTTCTTTCACCATAGCGCCTTAATTGTGAAGATTCTGACACACCCGATAGGGCGGAACTTAGCTGATACAACGGAATTTGATTCCACTGGATACTCCACCTTTACTCACCTATATATTTGAGCCAGAAATAAGCAGTGGTAAGGAAACTTCCCACGGAATCTCTTTTCCGTTTTGATGATTGTAATTTCTGGGCATCCACTGAGATGTACTCGAACATTCCTCTCTTCTTCATGCCCTCCTGATGAGTTTTTCTTCTCGTTTTTTCAGTATCTCTCTAATCTACCCACATAGAACATTACCATTAGTTCCAGACTACCCTCAACCCATTTCCTGGTGTTGAGTCTAAAGGTAATTACTTGTTTGTTTAGAGAGAGCATGTTTCTTATTAAGTCACTTCAGATACTAGCGTTCGTTTTTAACAATCAATCAGACCCACACAACCCCGTTTGAACTTGTCACCCATTACTATCACAAACTCCACTGTATTTCGCTTTCACCATGATATTTTGACACTTTGTCACCCTCAGAATGCAGGACCACCGTGAGTTCACTTACCCCTCCCACTTTTTAAACGTTAACTTCACTATATACCTCACTGTCATAGCACCACCACTCAAGGTCAACCACTCACTTCCTTGAAGTGGTACACTTTCAGTATCTCGAGCGTCATCACCCTTCACATCCACTATGTGCGAATGTACACGCACATTACCACTGCATGTGTGATGCACTTCTGCAGTATATTGCAGTGATATGACGCACTACTGAATATGTATACGCCATTTTTGTACCATCAGCCCTGAAGAGTCGTGTTGACTCAACGGCACACGACGAAACACGTGTCGGCATATTGTGACATTTCTCAAGTCTGGATGCAATAAATCATCTCCTTGCTGGGACAAGAAACACACTGAAGAATCTGCTTCTGTTCATTTGATCATACCTGTTATTGTACTGAATTTTGTGACACCTTAATGTAGTTGCGAGAGCACAGCTGTATAGCTATATGCAAATCAGTCTGACCCTGTGCCTCATGGGAACATTCCAGTCCGAACTGCCAAGCCATGCCTTCCCTGGACCGGAAACAAGCTTCCGAGGACCGGTTTCTGGCATTCCAGCCGTCTTCAGCCCGGCTTGCTTGAATCCAGTGGCAAAGAGAGCAAGCGACTCACGTCTGAGCATACCCTGCCACTCTTATGGCGGTCAAAAGCAGTACAAAAGGGGGTGGTAATGGACGGAGCATCTGAACCAATCAAACACTCACACCCAGTCAAAAGATCTGGGTTTAATCCATCACCGTTCTTTAGCCCACTCTGCCACCCCAGTTCAGACATGGCTATATGCAAATCAGTCTGACCCTGTGCCTCATGGGAACAGTCCAGCCCAAACTGCCAAGCCATGCCTTCCCTGGACCGGAAACAAGCTTCCGAGGACCGGTTTCTGGCATTCCAGCCAGGACGGCAGGTCTATCAAAACGGTGCAGTTAAAATGCGGGGTTTTCACTGAAACAGCAAACTAATTTAAAATATTGTCAGAACAATTTAAAAATGATAGTAAAGTAAAATATGCCATGCCACACTTTAATGCCTAAACATTTGGAGGCTAACCACCTCATAGTTGTGGCATGATATAAGAGTTGGCTTTGAAAATAAACCGGCCACATTGGAGTGCAGCGCAACACTCATCTAAGACTATTATGCCCACCAATTTCAAATATCACCAGCTGCCACTGTCATGGGCACCCTTAGAAATGACTGCAATGAAAAAAGATTTACTAGAAAGGGAAGTAATACTGGAGGTGATACTGGTCAGGATTGAAGGAGACGGAGTGGACAGAAAAAATGGAGGAAGATAAAGAAATGGAAGGACTCATCAAACAGATACAGGATGGTTGGCCCAAAATGCGCCAGAATATTCCTAATGATCTTGTCAAGCATTGGGAAATTAGGTGGGAGTCAGTCATCATCCATTATGTAGTATGTGGAGGAGACAAGATCATCCCACCTAAAGACATGAGGCAAAGGAAGGATCGTTAGTCTGGACCACGGGGGTCTCTGAGGTCGGAGTTTCACAATAAGTAAAGTACATTCTGAGTATTGGTGGCGAGGCATGGATGCTACGGTGAAAGAAGAGGTGAAGAATTGTATGAATTGCAGCAACAGTGATAAGACAATCCGGTCAAGGAAGCCACCATTGTTTTCTGTGTCTGTGCCCAACAATCTTTGCGTCAAGGTGGCGTTGGACATTATTGGTCCACTCAATCTAAAAATCTAAAAATGCTGCATGAAAACTTTATCATTTTTCTTTTTTATTAACATTCTTGTCGGGTGGTAGCCAAAGGTGTACACCACGTGAACACATCTAACATAATCACCTTCCTGAGATACGTCATTTATAGTGAAAGTACACCAGAGGTAATAATTATAGACAATGGAGTACAATTTACTACTGACCAAATGAAGACTTACTTTAAAGAGTGGTCAGCCAAACATCTCAAGACTGCTCTTTATTGCTTGTGCACAAATGGGCTAGTAGAAAGAATGAACAAGATGGTAAAAGAATGATTGAGACGGGCTGAAATGTGGTGTGTGCCTTCTAATCAAGGGGTCGATTACGATGGCGGACGGAAGGACGATCGCCGGCCTGGAGTAGGCGGAAAATGCTTTTTACAGTCTGCAAGCCGCGGATAGTCCGTCCGCTATATTAAGATGGGAAGCACTGCTGAATTTCCATACGCCGCGGAAGAACGTGATCCGCCGCGTAAATACACCCGACCCCGCGGCGGACATAACCAATCCAGAGACACCGCCGTACGGAATGACGTCTCGACTGTCCTGAAAATCACGATGGTGGAAACCACACAGCAAATCGCTGTGGAAAAACCACCAGCCCAAACACGGTGGAACCACCACAGCTGAGAGGCAAAACATTGCAGAGAGACCCACCACAGCCAGACCACCGTCATGGACCCAGCTCTACATGCATTCCTGCTACTCTTCGTGCTCCACCACCAGCAAGTCATGGACCGTTGCTGATGCAGGTACGCAAACACACAACACACACACCACGCATGTGTCGAAGCCCCTGCCCACAATAGCACCCCAGGTCTGGACAGGAACACACATACATGCACCCCCAGCAAAACCACCTGGGCACAACTCACCACACGCACCCAGAACACATACGCACCGTGAACAAACAGCCACACCACGGACAACGCAATGTAGCGGAGCAGACGACGGAAACCATGCCCACAATCAAATAGGCAGGCAGGCAGGCAGGCAGGCAGGCAGGCAGGCAGGCAGGCAGGCAAGAATGGCTAGGCCACACAGCTCACAGGCCCACATACACACACCAACACACAAGGCATCCCACACATAAGGAGACATGTTGGCCCACCCTCAGGCCAACCCCACACCTACCCCAATATCAGACAGGGGCCCATACACCACACACCACAAAAAAACCCTGCTGCACACACATCAACAACCAACACACATACGATGAGCCCTGCTATGTTGACTGACAAAGTCGAGACGGAACGACCTACTGGATAGCCTCTAATCATGAGTGTGACACATGCACCATATGAAAAACACCCACATAACCTGCAGTGCATGGGAAGCCACTGTTATCCCAAAATAAGCCTCCAAGTGCCTCGCCCACCCTTACACATTCCACAGCCATATTGTAATGACTGTCACCCCTGCCAAACAAAAGGAAACAGTGCTGGGCAATGGGTATGTGAAAGTGGCCGACACAGCATGTACGACAGCAGCAATAGATCAACAATGCAAGGAGACAACCAGGAATGACACAGATAAACCACTACACAGGATTAACTTGCTTCATTGCACAGCACAGAGGTTGACTTTGTGAGTAGCGAGGAGCATGCATACTGGATAGAACAGAGCAGGTACATCTGAGGCAGCACATGAGAGGGGCAAAGTGCTTCAACAGTCCATTGTACAGAACAGAGCAGGTCCATCTGAGGCAGCACATGAGAGGGCACAATGCAGCATCAATACAGCAACAGGGCAGTGTTCACAACAGAGCAGGTCCATCTGAGGCAGCACATGAGAGGGCACAATGCAGCATCAGAACAGCAACAGGGCAGTGTTCACAACAGAGCAGGTACATCTGAGGCAGCACATGAGAGAGCACAATGCAACATCAGAACAGCAACAGGGCAGTGTTCACAACAGAGCAGGTACATCTGAGGCAGCACATGAGAGGGCACAATGTAGCATCAGAACAGCAACAGGGCAGTGTTCACAACAGAGCAGGCCAATCTGAGGCAGCACATGAGAGGGGCAAAGTGCATCAACAGTCCATGGTACAGAACAGAGCAGGTACATCTGAGGCAGCACATGAGAGGGGCAAAGTGCAACAACAGTCCATGGTACAGAACAGAGCAGGTCCATCTGAGGCAGCACATGAGAGGGCACAATCCAGCATCAGACCAGCAACAGGGCAGTGTTAACAACAGAACAGGTCCATCTGAGGCAGCACTTGAGAGGGCACAATGCAGCATCAGAACAGCAACAGGGCAGTGTTCACAACAGAGCAGGTTCATCTGAGGCAGCACATGAGAGGGCACAATGCAGCATCAGAACAGCAACAGGGCAGTGTTCACAACAGAGCAGGTCCATCTGAGGCAGCACATGAGAGTGGCAAAGTGCATCAACAGTCCATGGTACAAAACAGAGCAGGTACATCCGAGGCAGCACATGAGAGGGGCAACGTGCATCAACAGTCCATGGTACAGAACAGAGCAGGTACATCTGAGGCTGCACATGAGAGGGCACAATGCAGCATCAGAACAGCAACAGGCCAGTGTTCACAATAGAGCAGGTCCATCTGAGGCAGCACATGAGAGGGGCAAAGTGCATCAATAGTCCATGGTACAGAACAGAGCAGGTCCAACTGAGGCAGCTCATGAGAGGGCACAATGCAGCATCAGAACAGCAACAGGGCAGTGTTCACAACAGAGCAGGTCCATCTGAGGCAGCACATGAGAGGGGCAAAGTGCATCAACAGTTCATGGTACAGAACAGAACAGGTACATCTGAGGCAGCACATGAGAGGGGCAACGTGCATCAACAGTCCATGGTACAGAACAGAGCAGGTACATCTGAGGCTGCACATGAGAGGGCACAATGCAGCATCAGAACAGCAACAGGCCAGTGTTCACAATAGAGCAGGTCCATCTGAGGCAGCACATGAGAGGGGCAAAGTGCATCAACAGTCCATGGTACAGAAAAGAGCAGGTCCATCTGAGACAGAACATGAGAGGGCACAATAAAGCATCAGAACAGCAACAGGGCAGTGTTCACCACAGAGCAGGTCCATCTGAGGCAGCACATGAGAGGGGCAAAGTGCATCAACAGTCATTGGTACAAACAGAGCAGGTCCATCTGAGGCAGCACATGAGAGGGGCAAAGTGCATCAACAGTCCATGGTACAGAACAGAGCAGGTCCAACTGAGGCAGCTCATGAGAGGGCACAATGCAGCATCAGAACAGCAACAGGGCAGTGTTCACAACAGAGCAGGTCCATCTGAGGCAGCACATGAGAGGGGAAAAGTGCATCAACAGTCCATGATACAGAACAGAGCAGGTACATCTGAGGCAGCACATGAGAGGGGCAAAGTGCATCAGCAGTCCATGGTACAGAACAGAGCAGGTCCATCTGAGGCAGCACATGAGAGGGCACAATGCAGCATCAGAACAGCAACAGGTCAGTGTTCACAACAGAGCAGGTGCATCTGAGGCAGCACATGAGAGGGCAGAATGCAGCATCAGAACAGCAACAGGGCAGTTTTCACAACAGAGCAGGTACATCTGAGGCAGCACAAGGACGTGTGTCATGCGGACAGTCCCATGGACAATAATATTGCAAGGGTGGTTAAATGGACAGTCCAGACATCAAGTACAATGAGATTTGAGTGATGGGAACTGCACCTCACAGCACAGAATCAGGTGGACTGTGGGACCTCGTAGCTTCGGACACAGTGGCAGGACCTGATACAGGAGTATGAGAAACAGCCATAGCTCCAGTGACTGACACATGACCAATAGACCCAGACACATGGGCAGGACCTGATACAGGAGTGTGAGAAACAGCCACAGCTCTAGTGACTGACACATGACCGATAGACCCAGACACACTGGCCACTGCTGGGTCCAGGCGGTGGGTGCCACTATGTATTTTGATGTTACCGTGGCATGAATGGCCATGGGCGGTCACCCACCGCCCGGACCCGGTGATGGGTAACCGCTCATAGCCATCCATGCCATGGTAACATCAATATACATAGCAGAACTCACCGCCCGGACCCGGCGGTGAGTGCCGCTATGTGACTGAATAGGGGAATACCAACTGCCATTTCCACTTGCACATTCAAATGTATCTGTTTGCCTGCCCCGCCCCCGCAGAATGCGTGCTCCACCATTGCGATGCCAGCGAGTGATGATGTTCAAATGATGCACCATCATGGTAGGGCGCACATGCAGTTAGCGGTGTGTGACAGTGATGGACCTTGCCCATGCAGCCAATGGTACGCACATTTGGAGTAGCAAGGATAATTTTCTGTGATCGCGGACGGCCTGCCCTGACGCGGTGTGTAGACACACTGCATGTCTCCACACACATCTAATGATAATAGGTGTACATGTGTGTCAGGGCATGTCCGGAATGCCTCAAAACTCATCATGTTCTGTCAATGGCCCGTGTCCATATGTCAACAATGTCTATTTGTTGCATGTGTGAGCATACTATTGACATTGCCAGTGGTTGTCAAAGGACAGTGATGTCAGCTCAAGTTGCGTCAGATGTGCATGGCAATGTGGTGACATCTTGGTTTTGAGGTCACACGTTTCAAAGTGTACACATCTACACAGTCCATTAAAGCTGTGTACCCACAGTATGATCCAGTCGTGAGTGTGTGTTTTGTGTGTGCACGAAGCAATGATGGGGATACATGCATTCTGTGTATGCGTCTGTGTGTCGTCTGTTGTATGTCAATGCCGGTCATGTGAGCATGCACAGCATTGTTGGTGGTGTCATGGGTGCATGAAGACAAGGATGGTGTGTTCCAGGTTCGTGTTGTGAGTGCACATCCATGTGTGTCTGTGGGGATGCTTGTCCACACATGGGCCCTCCGTCATGTGATGTTGGCTGTTCTTGCAACATGTGTGCACATACCGTTGTACATATTTGCACACTGGATGTTGTTTGTGGCTGAACATTGTGTCTGTAGTTGGCTGTAGTGCCTTATATTTCTGTCACGTCACACATATCAGTTTCTGCAACATGGATTATTTGTGGTGTGTTGGTCAAGATGTGATAGTGTGCTTCAGCTGTGCCGTGTTGTCCAATTGACATATGCTCCCATCTACTTCCACACAGAAGGGCTCCTAATGTGCATCGACCATACACTGTGCTGGAGGACATGGTTGGAGAGGAGGTGATCCGCAAATTCCGGCTTGACCGACCGACATTGCAGGACTTTGTAGCACAATTGGCACCGCACCTGCAGCCACGCAGGCCATATCCTGGAGCTATTATACCCACAGCAAAGGTGATGGCAGCACTTCACTTCTTCGCTACGGCCACATTCCAGTACACAGTTGGTCATGCTGGGGGGATGTCCCAATCCATGTTTAGCATGGTACTGCTGGATGTGCTGGACGCCATGATGCGTTACAAAGATGATTACATCCATTTCCCACGTCCGCGAGAGTTGACAGCAGAGAAAGGGGACTTCTATGCCCTGGCCCAGATTCCACACGTAGTGGGTGCCATTGATGGCACACATATTGGTCTAGTTCCACCCCAGGCACGTGAACCCATCTATCGCAATCGGAAGCACTACCATTCAATCAATGTGCAAGTGGTGTGCCTGGCTGACAACATCATCTCCCATGTTTGTGCCAGATTTCCGGGATCCGCACATGACTCCCACATCCTGCGGAGCAGCATTGTTCCCGAACTGATGGCTAAGTGAGTGTGCTGTGATGACTACAGTGTGTATGTGTGCCATGCTATTCCCACCAGTACTGATACTGATACTGATGTTTGTGTCTGTCATCCCCCTACCTAGGTGACTCTGCGTACCCAAACCGCCCGTGGCTGCTGAGCCCTCTACGGAATACAACTACCCCAGGTGAAATGTGCTATAATGAGGCCCATAGTAAGACACGTCGGGTGGTGGAACGTACATTTGGACTGCTGAAGTCTAGGTTTCGCTGCCTGGATAAAACCAGAGGGGCTCTGCTATACTCACCCGGCAAAGTATGCAAAATCGTGGTTGCCTGCTGCATGCTCCACAACCTGGCCTTGCGCAAGAATATTGAAGTGATCCTCGACCCTGCAGACCAACAGGTTGCTCCGCCTCCCATCCCACCCATGTCCAGTGATGAGGATAGTGGGGAGGAAGAAGGTGTGGACCAGAGGCGTCAGCTCATTGACCGCTGCTTTCCTTTAATGTGAGTAACTACGTCTTGTGCTGCTGTTCAATGCGTGATGTATGTTTGCTGGTGATGGGTGGATGTGGTGTGTGAATGCTGCCTGTTCTGGTATGTTGTGTTTGCAAATGGGTGTGGGACATGGTGTACATGCAGTGTGGTTTGTGGGATGTTGCAGTACGGTGTGGTGTGATGGGTGTGATTCAGTTTCCTGACCTGTGCTTGTTGTTCTCTCATTATCCTTAGGTCACTCCCACAGAGCCATGATTCCGAACAACATTGATCCCTGCACCTGGTAATGACAACAACTAAGACAAACCTATGTTTAAAACATGGAGGTCACACAGCCTTGAGTGTTTCCGTGGTGTTTATTTACAGGGGTTAGATTTGTCGTAGTACATATTTACAAAATGGTGGTGGAGGGGAAGAGTGAGTCGAAGGTCATGGCAGATGATCCCACTGTGTAGACACCACATTGTGTGGTGTAAACCTAGTCCAACAGACGTGTGCCAATGCTTGGCATTGTGGCAATGTGGGGCAAGATAGTTCCAGTGCCAGGCTCAATGAAGGGTGAAGTCAGTGCCGGCTCCTCTTCTGGCGGTTGACTAGTACATTTCCACTGCTCTGTCCTGGATTCTGGATCCAGCCTCGGACGGCCCCTCCGTCTTCGAGCCGGAGTGTACCCATCTGTGGGGGCAGCTTGTTCAGGGGACACCTCCCTTTCAGTGGCCTCAGGTGATGGCGGTGGTGGTGGTGTCCTGTTCCGCTGGCCACTTGGGGGAGGGGGAGGTGGTGTGTTGCGGGATAACCACTCCCTCCAAACAGATGTTTGCTGCCCCATGAGGTCCACCATTTTTCCCATACGGTTGTCCATGGACCTCAACAGCTGGCGGGTCTCAAGTGAATCTTGGCGCGCCCGATCCTCCTGTGCCTGCGACCGCTCGTACGACGCAAGCACTCTTGAAATGAGATCCAGGGTCTCGGTCCCAGGATTGGGTGGGTCTTGTCTCCCACCTGGCCTTTCACCTGTCCTCCTGTCCAGAACCTGTGGCGTCACCTGTGTCCTCACCGGTCCAATCTCCCTGCTAGCCTGTGATGTTGATGGTCCGCCATCGTCCAATTATTATTATTATTATTATTATTATTATAAACCATTTTATAGCGCGCTCTGCTACTGGGGAGTATCCTGGCGCGGGAGAAAGAAAAGCAAACAACAGACCCTCAAAGAAAAAAAAGGACTCTTAAATAGCGCTGTTAAACAGATGTGTCTTCAGATGTTTTTTGAATGCGGCTACAGTGGGTGTGGAGCGCAGGTGAAAAGGAAGAGTATTCCAGGCGCGAGCTACGACCACCGCAATCGACTGACCACCAAGTCTGGCACGTTTAAAACGGGGGAGGGATAGTTGAAACAGAGTGGAGGATCTCAGAGTACGTGTGGGGACGTAACTAATGAATCTTTTTCTCAAGTACTGGGGGCCTTGGTCATGGATAGCACGAAACGCCAAAACCAATGACTTAAACCGGATGCGCTGTGCAACCGGGAGCCAGTGGAGTGTGCGCATCTCCGCGCGAACGCTCTTCCATCTAGGAATGTTGAATAAAAGACGGACTGTCGCGTTCTGGATGATTTGCAAGCGTTTTACCAGGTAAGAGGGGATTCCGCTGAACAATGCATTGGCATAGTCCAACCTGGACAGTATAAGCGCTCGCGCAACAGACTCCTTTGCCTCTCTAGGAAGCAGGGGAAAGAATTTGCGAAGCATTTTTAAGGTCGCAAAACAGGTGCCAGTAAGTTTTTTAATATGATGTTCGAATCTTAAATCCTCTCCGAACCAGATGCCCAGATTCTTGGCAGGTCTCCCCATCTCTTTCGGGCCTGGGATGTCAGAAGGCCATAGGGTGCTCATGAACGAGGGGGGAAAGGAGCCATAAAAAAGAACCTCGGATTTGTCCTCGTTGCACTTCAACTGGGCCTTCGTCAACCAGCGAAATACAGAGGACAAACATAGATGAACTATAGAGGTATCAAGGTTATCATCTGGCCAGGTAAACAGCAATTGGGTATCATCTGCGTACCCTATAATCTTAGCCCCGAACTGTTCAGCTAGATAAACCAAAGGTGTAATGTAGGCATTGAACAGTAAGGGGCTGAGGGTGGAACCTTGCGGGACACCTGTAAGCAGAGGTTCAGGCTCAGAGGCATAGGGAGGCAGCCAGACCTGCTGGGTCCTGTCAGACAAGAAGGAGGACAGCCAGTCTAACACAACCCCTCCAATACCTATATCCGCCAGCCGGCCAAGAAGAAGCTCATGGGGGACGGTATCGAACGCGGCAGAGAGGTCCAAAAGAATTAGGACCGCCCTGCCGCCTCCGTCTAAACAGTCCCGGATGGCCTCGCTCATCTCCAAGAGGGCTGTCTCGGTGCTGTAAGCAGCCCTGAAGCCCGATTGGGCCGGGTGGAGGGCATTGGAAGTTTCAACAAATCTCTCTAGTTGTCGAAATGCCACCTTCTCACAGATCTTTGTGAGTGCCGGTAAAAGGGAAATTGGTCGATAATTCCCGGGGGCCGTCCAGTCTAGACCTGGTTTCTTTAGGAGAGGCAGAAGCTTAGCCTGTTTCCAAGCAGTAGGAACCACGCCCGTCCTCAGGGAGAGGTTCACAATCTGCGTGATCTCAGTGCAGACTAATTCCGCCACCTCCGAGAGCACCCGGGCAGGACACGGGTCGGCGGGTGAGCCAGATTTCAGGGACTGGATTAAAGGGAGAGTAGTGTCCTCCACAATTTGCTCGAAGATCGTGAACTGCTGTTCCGAACTAGGGCAAAGGGAAGGGCACGGGCCCTCTATTGCGTAGTCGGTGGGGAGGGCTGCTGCAAGGTCTTGCTGAATCCTCTTTATTTTATTAGTAAAAAAGGAGGACAGTTCCTCACACCATTGCATCGAGGATGGATGAGAAACGGCCTCAGCGACGGGTGCCACGAAGCTTTTCACAATGGCAAAGATCTCTTTGCTACTGTTGTCTGCCTTGGCGATACGCCCAGCATAATATTTCCCCTTCGCACCCTTGATGGCTGTGTGGTATTCTTTTTGCGCCAGCCGTAGAGTGGATTTAGCCTCAGGGCTATAATCACGTCTCCACGCTCGTTCAAGCTTTTTACACCCCAGTTTTAATTCCCTCAATTCTGGGGAAAACCAAGGTTGGGAGGGGGTACGTCTAGATCTGGTAAGCGTGGTCTGCCTAATGGAGGCGGTTACCGCCTGCTGTAACCACTCATTAAATTCACAGACCGCATCGCCCAGGGGCAATTTCGATTTAGGGCGAGTATTACCCAGAGCCTGTCTGAATGCAGGTAGGTTGATCTTTTGGGAGTGAAAAATAAAAGGTGGGGAACAAGGCTCCACAATCTCCCAATTAAATCTGACCAGATCATGGTCGGACCAGGTCGTTTTTTCAACAGCCACAGACTGAATAGGGAAGTTAGAACATACCAGGTCAAGCAGATGGCCCCCCATATGCGTCGGGGCAGTCACCCATTGCTTGAGTTGAGCAAGCTCCAGAATTTCACCAAGCCTGTGGGCATCGGACGAATCAGGGACATCCATATGAATATTCAGGTCCCCGACCAGTAGGAACCTAGGAAAACCAAGGGCCCGTGGGACCAGATATTCTTCTAGGGCGTCCAAGAAGCGAGTAGCCAGACCCGGAGGTCTGTATATGAGAGAGCCTCCTAAAGTAAAGTGGGGAGAAGTTGTGATGGAAAAGTGGAGAACCTCACCCCCTATATCCGCAGCCGGCGGCTCAGAAGCGAAGCTCCACTCTTCCTTGAACACAACCGCTAGTCCGCCTCCTCTGCCCAGGGGTCGGTCCACTCTGGCGATCTTAAATGGGTCAGGGAGGGTGGCACAGGCAGGACTGGTGGTGGTGGTAGCTGCACAGGTCCCAATGGCAGAAGTTGCTGTGGTTCCACTGTCCAAGATGGTGGGGGCAGGGATGTCCTGCGAGCCTGAAGGCCCTGGGAGTATAGGGGGACCGGCATCGCCCTCCGCATCTGAGGTGTCCAGGGAATCATGCTGTGAGGGGGACGACTGGTGCTGGCGGTTGCTGGGTTCTCCTGCCAGTTCTCGGTCACCTGAGAGACAAGAATTTAAGAATCAATGCTGTGGACATGACAGGTCTGTTGTTGTTACATTTCAATTTTCTAGGGATTCAGGACATGGTTGTTGATGTCATCACATTGGTGTGGTACACAGTACTGGGCATTATGGTGGTGTGGAGGTGGGGAGACAATACTTGGATATGTGTTGTGCTGTTCTGCTATTGGATGGTACCCCTTGACTCTGTGTAGTTTTGCAGTCTTTTTAACATTGTTGCTGTGGCTCAACAATGTGGACTAGGGCATGTTCACCAGGGATGTGGACAACCTACCTTGCTATTGTACCTGGTCTAGTCATTGTCAAAAGAGGCGTATCTTTGTCTTTCATGTGGATGGTCTACCTTGTGTTAGGGACAAGCTTTGGACATTGCATCCATGTGCCTGGTGTCAGGAAACACATTGTACTTGCTGTTCTGGGTATGTCAAGTCTCACATCATGCACAGACTGCCTACTACATGGATTATGTGGACTGCCACCTTGTCCAAGTTTCCCCTTGCAAGTTCTTTGATGTGTGCAGATGTGACGCTTCTCTTCCATGTGTCCAATGCTGTCAGGTTTATCTCCACTGAATCCAGTTGTTGCATACAATGGTCCACCTCCAAATGTCACTAACACCTTGATTATGTGTTTGAGCCATTAGGCGAGGAAAAATAGGAGGAGGGAAAAAAGGAAGGGAAAGGAAGGGGTCAGCAGGGAAAGGGAAACCTGAAACAACAAATAATACTTTCATAAGCAACAATAAGCATTTAGGACTACACTCATGTATTCTCGCTAAATGAACCTTGTATACCTGCTAAACGTAATATAACAAGTCTCTCTGATGTCAGCCTCTCTTCCCCTTCTTCTTGCGACCGAAAATTGCCTATTAGAAACATAAACAACCATGTTACAACATCCATTAGGTATACTGGTCAAATGTTGGTATGTGTTCCTACCGCCTCCCCTAGGACATACCGCAGAATAGAAAAGAAGATGAGAAACTGGAGTATCAATCCTAAAAAAAACACAAAGAAAATCACTGGTCTCTCTGATGAAGAAAAGATGGATACAGCAGTGTGTAGGAGGCAAGAACCAAAACACTCCCCTCCAAATGATTCTGCTAGACCTGAGCAGATAGCACTGCTGTAAGAATAAACAGTAACGTGCAGTTGCGACCACTAACACGCTCTGCTTCCTTTCCACAAAAAGAAACACATAAAGTCAAAATGGAAAAACGGCAACGCGTAGTTGCGACTACCACAACTCTCCGCTTTTCCTTCCTCCTTCTTTATCCAATAATGTTAATAAGCACGGCAGCGCGTAGTACCACCACTGCGCTCCGCGACATATATCCATGAGCCAAAATCACAACATCCAAAGGGCATGTAGAGAAATGGCGAGTCAAAGTCTTTCAGAAGAACAGAACTAGTTCCTCTTAGCAATCGTCCATAAAAAACATCAAAGAAAAGACGGAGACTCAGAGCAACCTGATAGCGAGCCCCTTACAGTCACAGCATTAATCAAACGAATCCTTTCGGCAGCGCGGCGTAAGGCAGCGCGCGCCGAACAAACGAACACCAAGAATCCTACCTTGGATTCTGAAATCTTGGACCTGAGTATCCATCCCGCTCAGCAGCCAAAGAACTCGGCGTGAAGAGAACCTTCTCTCACACCCGACAGCGTCAAGAAACAAATCCAGATTAACACGCAACAGGAAGCGTGCCCTGACCCCTAAAGTACTTCCTGTGAACTACGGGAGGGAATCATGGGAAGTGTAGTTTCCATCGTAATGCAGGCGCAGTACGACTAAATCCTGACAAAGGGTCTGTTATTTGTGGGTCCTTCTGTGGACATATGGTACTTCGATGGATGCAGTATGCAGGCACTGCGTACTCACCTGTCCCATGTTCAATTTCGCATTTTAACCATGGAGTTACTACAAAGCCATGTGGTGTGTTGCTCCTCGCTGCAATCATGAGGGTGGAGGGTGCACATTGGAATTTGGAGTAAAGACTTCCCCCTCACACCCACCCCTCCCTGTGAAGATGGCTACCTACCTGTAAGTTTGAAGAGGGAGATGCACTGGTCAGCACATGGTGGGGGGACTCCATCTTGCTCTGGGGTGGGACAAGGGGGCCTGTTGGGAGTTGTAGTGCTGGCCTCTCACCCACCCCCACCCTCCCTGCAGACATGGGGGCCTGTTGGGAGTTGTAGTGCTGGCCTCTCACCCACACCCACCCTCCCTGTAGACATGGCGGCCTGTTGGGAGTTGTGGTGTTAGCTGCTTGACCAAATGCAAGCCTGGGAACGTAGGCGGCTACATTTGTGGTTGATCATGGTGGGTGCATTGGAGCCCTGGGGTTCAGATTTGGGTGACTGTGTGGTCCACATGCATGGATTGGAGCCTTGGAGATGTGTCTTAGCAGTTGCGCAGGGCAGGACATAACAGTGTGATGGTAGTTATTGGTTTGTACTTACCAGCCTCCACTCCCTCATCTATTCCTTCCAGGCTGTCAGGGTGCAGTGTGGCTAGCACCTTCTCCTCCCATTGGGTGTATGGTATTGGATCCATGGGAGGACCACCGCCAGTGTGGTGTTCCCGCAGGTGGTTCTTGGCCCTGATGCCTTTCACCCTTGCCTTGAGGTCGTGCCCCCGCCTCTGGATATCGTGTTTGGTGCGTGGCACGGTCCCTGAAGCATTCATGGTCACTATCCTGTCCCACATTGTGGTTTTATTTGCCAAGGTGGTCTGCTGGACTAGGGTACTGAACAGATGTGGTTCTACACGGATGATTTCATCCACCATGACCTTCAACTCACTCTCTCTGAACTTGGGGTTTTTCTTGGGGACCATGGTGTGTGATGTGCAAGGTGTTGGGGGTGTGCAGGTGTGCAGGTGTGTGGTATGTAGGGATGGTGTTGTGGGGGTTGGTGTGGTGGGTGTGCTGGTGTGCAGGTTGTATGTGTGTTTGTGTGTGTCTGTTGTGTGTGATGTGTGCCGCTTTCTTGCAGCTGTGCTGTGATGCAAAGGATTGTGGTAATGGGAGGGATTCCTTTGATACTCTTTGTGGTGGTGTTGTCCCAATGGTTTTTTGCAGTCAGGTGTTCTGTGGGTGTGGAGACTTGGATGCTCTTGTTTGTGCTGGGGGTGTGTCATTGGGGCGTGTAGTTGTTGGGAGTGGGTGTTCCAGGTAGGTGTGTGTCCTGTTTTTTTTGATTTACTATTTACTTCCGTCCGCCATTTTTGTTTTGGTTTGACGGCAGGGGTGATGTTCGTTTGGTCCTTCAGCAGCCAAGTTCTGTTTGTTGATGCTTTTTTCCGTGGCGGTCGTGGACGGTGGTGAGTTCCGTTGGGATGGCGGGGTTATCCTAATCGTGGGGGGGTTCCCTCCGCAGGCCTGGTGGAGGTTGGGCATGTTTCCGCGGGCGTTGCGTCCGCGGCGGATGGTATTTCGGCGGTACCGTCAGCGTGCGGTGGTCTTTGGTGTGATCCGTCCGCCGTGGTCTATGTGTGCTGGCGGAAAAATCATAATCGCACCAGTGGTTTATCAGCGGTGCGGTCAGGAGTATATTTGCCGCAACCATGGCGGTCGGACCCATTTCCGTCTGCCATCGTAATCGACCTCTAAGTCTTGCAAGAAACTCTTTGGATGTATTGTAACACACCCAATAGTGTAACTGAGGTATCAACCTTTGTATCCCTTAACCCCTTCACTGCAGCTCCCGTGCTCGTGACTGAACCGCTCCGTTACAGCACGCGGGTGAGCTGTGCTTCTGACGGAACGGTTCCATCATGGCCCCGCCCGTGCTTCAGAACGTTAGCGCAGGTGCGGTATTCGCGCCGCGCAGGCACGGCGAGAGGGCTGTGACGGAACCGTTCCGTCACCAGCACAGCCCACCCGAGGCTCGTGACGGAATGGTTCCATCACGAGCATGGGAGGGGTTAAAACGAGGGACCCCCACATTAAAATCACAGCCTTATGGGATAACACATCAAGATCTGCTGTAGTGAACAGGTCTGACATTGCAAAGAGGATATGATCCCTCTACCCCGAGTTCAAAGCTAGATACAACAGAATGAAGGCTGTGAAGGTGCCATTGTTTTGTAAAGAAGATTGGGTTCGGGTGGAATTACAAAAGGAAAGGAGAATTAATGGAATATGGTTCTCATCACCTATGGATATTGACCGGCTATGCTGGAACGTTGTGACATATTCCAAACAGTGTGGTTGATGGTGAATAATTTGGGCACGCTGTGAGACAATGCGTAACCCCTGGGTGGCATAAGGATTATTTGATGTGATAAATAGTACATGCTGCTGCTTATGGATTTCTTATATATTGTATTATTGCTTATCTCAGTTCGTTATTGGTTATGTTGTTTTTCAACCTATAGTTTATCTTAGGCCTTTACATAATTTAGTACATTCCCTTTGTACCTCAAAGAAGGTTCTTTTGGTATCCATGTTGTTTCATACGGTTATGTTTGACCTTAATTCACGTTTTTCTCCCTTCCAATGTTACTTCATTGTTAAGCCAGGAGGTGTGTTGTAACCTTTTTTCTTCTTATACACAGGCATATACATTTCCTAGCGTCTTCCCATTTTCCCCCTTCCTTCCTGTAAATGGTTTTACCCTCTGCCTTAACTGTTGATAACGAGCCTTCTACTCTGATTGGATTTTGTGATGATAAATAGAGCTGCTTCTGAGTAACTCATGTGGAGACTTTTACTTACAGCGTTTTTCTTGTATTTCACCCTGGCAAGAATTGTGTTTGCTGCTTGAGTAGAGTTTAACCCCCTCAATAAGAAAACCCAGTTTCTAATAATTGTCTTTTACAAGCCAAGTTATGGAATACATATGCATGGATGGAACAGGTATTAAGACTAGGGGTGGGCAAAATATTCCGTTCTGTGGTGGAATTGGAGGAATGTTTTCCGGTCTGCGCTCCAGGGGCCTTATTTATGAAGGCCTTACGTCAGTTTTGCGCCGCCGGTGCGTCACTTTTTGTGACGCACCAGCGGCTTAAAAAATGCGCCTTGTTGCGCCATATTTAAAAAGTGACGCATCTAGGTAGATGCGTCACTTTTTAAACCCCTGCGCCACATTATACCTGCGTCAGGTATAATGTATGCAGAGGGGGCATTCCCCCGCAAAAAGCCTCGTAATAGTGACTCAGTGAAATCTATGAGATTTCACTGCGTCACTTTTAGGATGCTGTTGCGTCAAAGTCTTACGCCTGCCTCACAGTAGGCGTAAGACTGACGCAAACCCTTTCACATGGGGCTTTCCCCATGTGAAAGGACGCATTGCTGGAGTTGCGTCACTTTTGTGACACACTCCAGCAATGCGTCACTTTTGCACTTACAGATACGTCAGAAATACTGACGTATCTGTAAGTCCTTGCGACATGATGCGTCATACATTAAATATGACGCATCATTGGTGTCGCAAGGAGTGCGCAGTGAAAAGTGACGCATCGCTGCTTTCACGCAGCGATGCGTCACTTTTCATAAATGAGGCCCCAGAATGGTAAGTAGGTGAACACAAGATTTGGCGTCACGTTGGTGTGATTTCCGGTCCTAGGAGGACATCCAGTGAGATTTTTCTAATGAGGGGGTCATGAGCGTTCGCAGTCAGAAGGCTGTCATTCAGGAACACGCTTTGGGCACTAAATCACAGTGTGAACCTGCAGATTGTTTACATAATTCCACGGAATTTCAGGGACTCAAATTCTGCAAGTTCGGCCCACCCCTAATTTAGACCCTCATTACACAACAGACACTAAATTCCTTGCCTATTGAATCTTATTGGAAAATGAACAATTGAGCAAGTTAGATCATTTCCTTCATAGCATATCTATCTTACCCTCTATCTACAGGGTGTGTCAATAATATTGCCAACCTTTCAGAGCGAACAAAGGATTATATGACACGTCACTGCTAGGAGGGGACAAGGGTACATCAAAGATGGTCAAGCAATTACTTCCATCTGCTCCAAGTTGTGTTTTGGTCTGTCAGCCATTGCACACATACCTTCAGTAACAGATCTCATTCTCAGGACGTTTTAAATTTTCAACTGATTCAAAAATCACCAGGCACACCATTTGAAGGTCTATATGTAACTGTACTCTTACACTTACAGTCCTGGTTGACATAGATGCTGAAAGTAAGGATGTGGGAGGTTGCTACAGCAGCCTCCAGATAACTGTGCTAAAGCTGTTGATGCTTAGTGAAGCTATGTTTAAATATTTTCTTAATTTTATCCCATTTGCTCTGTGTTTGAAGAAAGAGGCCAAGTGTCAGGCAAAGTCTTTTGACAAAATGCTCTGTATTACTTTAACATGAAGATTGGAGTTTACTTTTCGGTCTCTGACTACAAATTGAGAAGATTTTGTAAAGAAAATTATGTGAAAATCTTCCTGGAGTACAGGGAGCGTGAAAGGAAAGACGGTAGGATGTTATTCCTTTTAACATAACAAAATTTTCATGGCTGTAAAGGGACTGTTCAAATATTTCAAAATATATCAGCAGATAATAAAGCACAAACATAGCACTTTTTTGTCATTCTGAAGTTTGATGTAAAGGCACATTTTAATAGATTGAAAATAAATCAAGACACTTAGGGGCCAATTACGAGTTTTGGTAATTGGTTGTGCTCAAGCACCACTGGGATTCGCTACCGCCTGCCTGCCAGATGAAGGGTCTCATTTACGAGAAGTGGTGCATCACTGCGTGAAAGCAGTGATGCGCCACTCCTCAGTGCGCCCTCCTTGCGACACCAATGATGCGTCATATTTACAGTATGACGCATCATGTCACAAGGAATGACAGATACGTCAGAATAACTGACGTATCTGTTGGCGCAAAAAGTGGTGCATTGCTGGAGTTGTGTCAGAAGCCTGACGCAACTCCAGCAATGTTCCTTTCACATGGGCCAAACCCCATGTGAAAGGGCCTGAGTCAGCCTTACGCCTGCCATGAGGCAGGCGTTAGGTTTTGACGCATTGGCGCCCTAGAAGTGGTGCTGCGAAATCTCATAGATTTTGCTGTGCCACTCCTACGACCCTTTCTTGTGGGGGAATGCCCACTCTGCATACATTATACCAGGCGCAGGTATAATGTAGCACAGGGGTTTACGAAGTAACACATCTACCTAGGCGCGTCACTTCGTAAATATGGCGCAACATGCCAAATTTTTTACACCACTGGTGCATCACAAAAAGCGCGCACCGGTAGCGCAAAAGTGATGCAGGGCTCATAAATAAGCCAGTAAGACTTTAAAGTGGTCTGGCAGGTGGGCGATCCCCCGGCGGTGCCTCTTTCAAAGGCTGCAGTGCCTTTCAAAAAGACACCACTATAGGACCGGGCTGCACAGCAAGGTTCCTGCACGGCATGGACTCAAAAGTCCATGCAGTACAGACACTGGTGTGCATGCACACAGGGGGGCACATGTTATGCCCACCTGTGTGCATTGACAAGAGGTGGAGGCACCTTTGTTTTCACTCCACCACAGTGTACATGGAGGAGGAACCTCCATGACACCGCCGATGGAGAGGAAACTCGTAATATGCTTGGCGGGACCGAGGCAGCCCTCCAAGCATAATGCAGCCTCTGATCACCAGTCTTGGACCTTTAGTGAAGTTCAAAATATAATTATACACTGAAACCCAAATTCCTCATAGTGTTGCTTGTACTCTATCACTTAAGCTTAATGTATGTGTAAATGTGTTGGCCATTTCAATGAAAATGTGCTGTCTGTAAATGACTACCACCATATATGTCTGATGGTGTGCTCCAAAAGTCACCCCTGGTTGTACACCACATCTATATCACTCTCCTGATGAATGGGCATGACTCACTTGCTATATTTGTGCAGAGTAAGGTTGGGCAAAGTTGGTAGAGTATCATTATGCTCCGTGTCACTCTGCTCCGTAACTCCATTCTGTCTCCTCCCAATTAATAAAACAGAAACCTCACATACTTTTGGTAAAACAACAAGTAACTCTGTCTTTACATGCTAAAATGCAAATAGTCTTCTCACAAAAGTGAAAATGAAATATATAGCAAGCAGTGAGAGAGGTGATGATTTTAGGGTCCTGCCTAACCTAGGAAGAGAAGCAAGCAGATGCCTTGTACACAAAGAGCATATCATGCTGAACGATGCAGTGGTGGTCCGATCCTCCTAGGACCACCCCAAGCACAGTTATGGGCAAACGTACAATCCCAACCAAAGGCCCTGGAAAGCATTATGGGGCGAGATTATAGAGTGCAGTGAGTTGGCAGGTATGTTGGTGTGACACTTGAATGTTTCACAGTCCCTATGAGTTCAGTGATGTAACAGTGATGACAAGCAGTCCCAATCTGATAATTGTTGCAGCACCACTGATGGTTGAGTAGTTTTGGAGTGAATTGGGAGCATGAGCAAACACTTAGCACTCCAATAATCATCACACTTAATACAACAGTAACAGATAGGAAAGTCTGCTACTGGACCCTGTAGAATACCAGGATACACAGCGGCTAGCAGGAAGGAATCTGTTCCTAGCACAGCTGCACTTGTGTTCCTGGCCAGGTCCCAGGTAATAAGAAATCTATAACTAAACTTAGGTGAGGCATGCATTTATCAGAGCATACTGGAGTAAAGCTCAGCATGAAGGGAAAGTTTTAAACCAAGCAACGAAAAGTCTTATCATGCACACAGGTGCTCTCATTTGCTTCTCCAATTTGGTTTAAGCTTTTTTTTAAATCATGACATGAATTATGCAACGTCCAGATTCATTCATCATACAATCTTTACCAAATATCCTATTAAGGGACCTTACTGGAGCCTTTTCTCTTTCTCGTTGCCATAAAATACTCACTAGAATTAATTTCACTTGCAGAAAAGAACACCAGCGTAACATTTCACTTAATGCTTGATCTGCAGTTACGCAGTGGCCTGGTGTCTGTGACCTCATTATGCGTATGAGCTCTGAGGGCCTGCTTATTACGGAATCCTGGATGGGGAAATATTCCAATTATATTTGTGCACTGTTTTACATACTATCGTGTGATTATTCTATATGATAGAAAGAAAGAAAATGGCAGAGGATGTTTTAACATTTTAGAGCTGCTAATCAATGTCAAACATTTTAGCAGTAAATCTACCTATTAACTGCTAGCTCCTGATATAAATGGTCTATTATGATCTGACATGGACACAAATAGCATATTATCAACTTTGTCGATTCCCCAGTTATCCACACTTCCTGGCGATTTTTCTAGTTAGTAAGTGTTTGATTGCAGATTTTAACATTCATATTGATGATTCCAATCCAGGGTTCTGGGGGGCATAACTTTAACTTTGGACAAAATTGCACCATCATCCTGTTGCAGCATAAAGCGTGGTAAAAATATTTATTATATGCTTACTCTCTTTTGCTACTCTAACTGTACTGGGCCCTTTACAATTAGATTTTATACAGCACTACTATTCACCATAGAGGCAATGATCCTCTCAGGATTCTTTCTCCACCAATAGGAGAGGTGGAATTTAAGGTAACCAAACACCACGTTAGCTGTCCAATGAGAACCATTTATTGACAGCCAACTCACAAACTAGGGATCAAATTTAGGTATACCACTTATAAAACCATGCTCTAGAAGTAAAGGATAGCAACAGGAAGACCCAACCTTCTAAAAAAATCGAGTTAGGATTATGCAGACCAAAAGCACTGCAACAGCAAACGCACAACAAAAGAAGTAACACCTGATGTTCTGTCAGAGCTTGATGATTCTCCCTACAACACATACAACACATTCAGTCATTAGGAAACAGCACAGTTTAAATGGAGGAACAAACATGACACAACAATAGACTCCAACAGATGATTGATTAATTTGGTTATTGTATTAAAGATTCAAAGCTCATTGCCATTAGGAATTTCTTAAGAAGTTCAGTTAAAATATCACAGCATGTATAACTGTGGCAAATATTTATAAAGGCTTTCTCTGATGGTTGTAATCAGAGTCAACTACAAAGTTACAGAGTCCTATCACCGTTAAGACAGGAGGATAGTTTGTTGTTTACCAGCTCAAATCCTACGAAGATGGGGAAAGGGTAAAAATTTAAAGTCCATTAAGGGCAAGTCTGTTAGCATAAACAGAGAAATAAAAAAAATGAAAAATAGAAATAGTTCGGCAAAGAAGGTTCAGTATATTAGCTTAGCTACCAATTGCAGCATCAGCCAGGCAATCTAAAGGTAAGAGAAAAGTTAATAAAAAATCGGTCAGCATAGAATCCTCTTGCACAGAAATAGGAAAGCATAGCATCTTGTTGAGAAGCAAAGATCCATGGCATCTGCGTTGCCCCTGCTTTGGGGTTTCATCTTTTATAAACTTTTTATGATTACCCCTGTGAGGTGGCATCACACCACCATTAAAAGATTATCACATGTCCTTATTTGCATATTGTCACCTAGGATACCTGTTACAGTAAGAAGTTTTCCCCATGATAGTCATGAGAAAAGAAAGATTTGAAAGTCTGCACAGGCCCAACATTGACGAAGAGAAATACAAAGCAGCTATTTAAGGTATTAGCTGCAATCTTGTTCCCACAGTAATATTCAGGAAGAACATTGAAGAAACAATTAGGAATGCTGGAAACATATATGTACAGCACAGATAAGGCAACATTTCACTAGCTGTGAAGAAGCCCATTGTATTAGGCTCTGAGAAAAGTCAGCATTACAAAAAGTATTTGGAAAAGCCTTTAAATTGCCAATATACATTGATATGAAATAAACGTTAAATCAATTGCAATAATGAAATTAAAGCAATTCAAATAAGAAGTATGTGGAGTATTATTACATACAAATATTTAGGGGCAGATTTACAAGCCCCCTGCTCCACCAGTACGTCACTTTTTGTGACGTACTTGTAGCACAGTGGGCTCCTCCATATTTACAAGGACAGGAAAAGCCACCCTGCATGACTTTTCCTCTCCTTTTAAATATGGCCCCTTCACACGCAACACTTTGCATTGAAGGGGCGTTCCGTGGGTGTTGCTGTGGGTGTTCCCAATGAATGCTATGCTACCCTAGAGTTAGAGGAGCGAGGCGCAACGAGGAGAAATGTTTTAATTTCTCCTCATTTTTTCCTCTTTCATTGCGTGCTGCATTCTACAGCATGCATTGGAAGAGGATAATGCCGGTGCTGATTGTTTTTGTGCAGGAAGGTGCCCCTTCCTGCACAACAACAATCGCCCTACGAGGCAGGCATTCTTGCACCATGGTGCAAGGGGCCACTGTCAGAACTATCACAAGCACAAAAGCACATATATTGTTATATATAACCATGTGTGGAGTTCCTTTTGTGGTGTGCCTAGTGTGTTGCTGCTGAGTGTGGGTGTTTACACATTGCCTCCGGGATAAGCCTGACTGCTCATGCCAAGCTACCAAGGGGGTGAGCAGGGGTTATCTTTGGTGTATAACTCCATTGCCCTTGTAGTGTAGTTCCTATATTCCCAATAGGCCCTGCGCATTGGAATAACATATACCATAGTTTAGACGTAGGACTGAGGTCGACTAGGTCAGTCAATCGTGCATGCTTCGTTCCACCAGAGGTGCTGAGAAAATAGAGAGACAGGCGTTTTCAATAAAAGGTATTTATTGAACAGTCTTCTTTCTCAAGCATAAGAAATGTACTGCTACAATCATATTACTGGTTATAAAGTACAGGGCATATAATACTAAAGTATTATAAAGTAGTACTGTAAAAGCATGATATGGTTTCTAAGCCATAAGTTGCCTAAAACGTATAAAATACATACAGTAATAAAATAATGACTAAAAGTACTCAACTGGTGCTTCTAAAATACGCCTACCCCGGTGTACCTAACCTAAGTCTAGTACAAGGGAAGAAGTAGGTAAGGAGTAGCTTAAGTTTAGTATTTCTCTGCCAAGGATCTATCCAAGAATTCTCTAAGGGTCTAATGTAAATGTAAAATGTAAATTGATACTTGTATAATGCACTACTCACCCACAAGGGTCTCAAGGCGCTTGTACGAATACCGCTGTGGAACCCATCCTGGTTTTCACTGTGACCCCCAAGGTGGAGGCCAGGCATCCTTAGTATTGTGGGGGCCGTTGTGGAGATTAAGCAAGCTATTGCCCAGTGTTGCAGAGTGGGACTCCATGATTGGAATAGGCACTGAGGCGAGAATTATCAGGTCCGTGGAATTTTTTAGCCCAAGACCCGCTGAGGTGGGGAATTGAACCCTGGTCCCGGGCTAGACCTCTGCATCAGGGTCTGCCACTCTAACCATTGAGCCACACTTCTCCATCAATCAGCTCCATACCTTGGTTTTAGAATGAAGAAGGTCTTGTATCTCTATCTCAGGACTCGTTTTCCCAGCAACCCGCAAGGGTATCCTGGAAACACTGGAGCTGGATTTCTCAGCAGGAGAAAGACAGCATCTCTCATTGCGTCAGCTGGAGGGTCGGCTTCCTTTGGCACTTGCTGCTGCAGGGGGTCAGGCAAGTAGTTAGTCGATCTGCTCCAAACCACTGTGTGTTTGTCTGGGCAAATGTAGGCATATTTATCCTTTGAAGGTGCTGAGTTTGACTTATGATTGGACTTAATAAAGTCACTAAAAGACTCAGTTCTTTGAAAACTTCATGATTTCCTAGGTAAATTAGTATTCAGGCGAGGGAAAGTCCCTAGCTGCTGAAGGCGAGTTTTTCTAAGAAATCGTTGTTGATTCTTGGAACTTAGTGGAAGTAGCCATGCCGTATTTGGGCTGTATAGGCTCAGTCCAAATATGGTAATGATTTCTATGCCTATTTAAGGATCAGGTAATTTATACCTTTATAAGGGCATGAATTGGGAAAATTACACTAGGGTTCTAGATACATTTACAACACCCACTCCTGGATATTGAGTTCAATAAACTAAATGTATAAGCACTGAACATATCTAAGGCATGTGTTTACAATCCCACCCCAAAATACATGAAATGCACTTGAAATGGTTGTACACGAACAAATTAGCATTTCTACAGTACGCATTTAAGGAAATGATGTTATTCAAAGCATAAAACATGATATCTGAAATGCAAACTGAATGAATCATGTAATTGTATTTATGAAAATGGCTCTTAAATACAGAAGAAAGGTCGAGACCATTTCATAACATAAAATAGCATATCAATAGTTTATAGTATTGAGGACAAGGCCCTAAAATTATTTTTTTTTGTTTCTCTAGGAAGTGTTCAAAAAAGAATTTCTTGTTCTCTAAGAATAGTTCTACTTTAAGCAGATTACTTTGTGCCAAAAAAAACCTCAATGTTTTGGAGAGAGAGAAAAAAAAATGCAATCGTTTGAGAAAAATAGAGTTCCAAAGTTAGAAGTCTTTGTTTTGAAAACGGGAAGGCCGAATTTCAGAGTTCAGGGAACGCTGTGTGCATGAATCAAGAGTTATTCTCGGTGTCAGGAGAAAACAGCAGATCGTCTAGGCTGGCAAAGAAATCGTCTACCACAGTAGGTGAAAGTGGAACTATTTAATCAAGTAGATCAAATGCGCACAGATGAGAAGTATTGCCATCAGCGCCAGGTGCCGCGTTAGCAATGTTCATATCAGATGGTACCTGTGTGCCTGTTGATCCTCGTATCTCACCCTCAGTTAGACTTACTGGTGAGACCTCAATGAATGCCATCATCAGGATTGGTAGCCGTTAGGGACAACACAATGCATGAGTCGTTACCAGACCTAGCAAGGTGTCGACATCCGATGACAGTACTGATGGAAGTGTAAGACAAATGTCCAACACGCATTACTCTCCGCAAAGGAGGCATCGTAGAACGGGTAAGATGCAATCTTGCCAGATTGGTCTGAATGATAGAAACCAAGTTGTGTTAAGATCTCTTAAACGAGCCAATCCAAGAATCTGTGTAATTCTCTCACAATACCTCATGGCAAGGAGGCATTGTTCCATGGTTTTCCTGGTATCGCTGGTGACCGGCCTTGCCATATAGGAGCAGAAGGAATAAAAATAGAATTCCTGCTACGAGTCCAAAAATGAGAGGCAGACCGCCGAACACAGAGTGCAAGAAATTTGGAAAAATGCAGAGGACTGCTTCAAATGGTGTTAACAGTCCCGAAAAAATCATCTTAAATACACTGGGCAGTTTGTTGATACTAATGCATGTATCTCTGCAGAAGTTCTTGTAACTTGCAGATCATACGTTTCTTTAAACGAGGTCAGTGGCACAGTTTTTTGCAAAAGAATGACTTTCATTCTGCTTAATTTAATTTAATTTAAAAAGTATTTGTTGAGCGCAACGTTCACCATGCGGTTTCTTGGCGCTATGGAGGCAAACTTTAGCAGTGACACAAACAAGACTAGAGATGACAGGGAGGGGAAGGAATTACATTGGGAAAGCTTGGGTAAAAAGAAAAGTCTTGAGCTCTTTTCGGAAGGCAGGGTAGTGAGTAGCCGAACGTAAATGGTCAGGAAGGGAGTTCCAAAAGGAGGGTGCCAAAACAGAAAAATTGGATCCACCCCATTTCTTACGTCTGTATCTGGGGACTTGTAGGAGTGATTGGGTAGATGACCGCAACTCGCGAACAGGGGTGTATTCTTTGAGTAAAGAAGAAATGAAGGCCGGAGCAGTCCCTTGGCGTGCCTGGAAGACCATGCAGCCAGTCTTAAATAAGGTTCGCTCCTTTACAGGCAGCCAGTGCAGTGCTTTCAGCAGGGGGGTGGAATGATGGAAACGAGAAAGTCCGTGGATCAATCTGGCCGCCTGGTTTTGGACCAGCTGGAGCTTCTGGAGACTGTAAGCCGGGATGCCGTTGTAGAGGGCATTGGCGTAGTCCAGCCGGGAAACAACCAGGGCGGACATGATTAACCTGAGGGCAGAAGGAGAAAAGAAACGGGAGACAGAGCGGATGGTGCGGAGAACAAGAAAGCAAGAAGATACAACAGAACTGATTTGTGAGTGGAGGTTGAGATGGTTATTGAGTTTGATACCCAGGGTTTTAACTGAGGAAGAGGGTGTGGGAGGGGGTCCCAAAGAGGAGGGCCAGAAGAGGGAGTTCCAGGGACTGGATGAACCACCTGTAAGGACCAACTCTGTTTTATCAGGATTCAACTTCAGATGATTGTGGTTCATCCAGTCCCTGATAAAAATCATAATAGACTGAAAGTTAGAGATAGAATGAGGAGAAGAGGAAAGGTTGAAGATAAGCTGGAGGTCATCTGCGTAGTTAAACACAGTGACCTCCAGCTGTTGAAGGGCAAAAATCAAAGGATAGATATAGAGATTGAATAGGAGGGGAGAAAGAGAAGAGCCCTGAGGGACACCACAAGTGAATTGGAGTTGAGTGGCCGAGAAATCCCCCAGCCGAACCGCCTGGGTACGGTCCCTCAGGAAGGACGCTAACCACACCAGGGCTGGGCCCTCGACCCCCGCCGCTCCGACACGGGACAGTAGGATGGTATGGTCAACCGTGTCGAAGGCGGCGGAGAGGTCGAGGAGCACCAAGGCCTGGTTGTTGTCATGGTCCATGCCCTCCCTGAGATGGTTCAGGACCGACACCACGACGGACTCGGTGGAGTGCCTAGGCCGAAAGCCCGCCTGGCTGGACGCAAGGCCACCATTTGCTTCCACATGGGCACTGAGGACTGATGTAACGTGTCGCTCTAGTACCTTGCCCAGATAGGGCAGGAGGGAAATGGGGCGGTAGTTGGCTGGGATAGAAGGGTCCAGCCCAGGCTTCTTAAGAATAGGGACTACGGTGGCAGATTTCAAGGCTGGAATTACTACACCCTGAGCCAGCGAGCTGTTAAGAAGGGATAAAGGTGGTTTGGGGCAGACCGAGTAGATTTGTTGGAGGATATAGGCAGGGCAGGTATCCGCCGGGGAACCAGATTTTATTTTGGGGAGTGTTGCAAGGAATGCCTCCTCAGTGAGCGGAGGGAAGGAGGAAAGAAAGCAATGAACAGTCGGAGGAGTAGGCTCCACAAAAGCGTGGGAAGGAGGTGGGATGTTAGCTCTGATATTGACAATTTTTTCCAAAAAATAGATGTTCAATGAATCGCAGAGGGACTGGGAAGGGGGAGGTTTGGGGGAAGCTCTGTCTGAATACGCCAGGTCCTGGACAATGGAGAAGATCTTCCTGGACTTGTTCTCTGCTGCCAATATTTTCGCTGAGAAATGAGCTGTTTTGGCGCTCAATATAGCTTTTTTATAGTCATTCAGCAAAAGTAAATAGGACTTTTTTAATAAGGGGCAGTAGTCCATTCTCCAGTGCCTTTCTGCACGCCGAAGAGTCAGCTTCTTTGCCTTTAGATCGTCACCAAACCAGCGATTGGATTCCTTAGGTCTTTGAGTGGATATCCGTCGTAGTGGGGCTACCTTATCACAGCCTCCCGCAAGCCAGGTGTCAATGGCGGCGGCTTGGGAGGTGGAAGATAGGCCCTCAAGGTTAGGTGCGGAGGTTAGCAGCGAAGATGACAGGGCGGTAAAGTCCACCCTATTCCAATTGCGTGCCCAGATATTTTTGGCAGGTGGAGTCTTAGTTGCCAACCTAGGGTGGAGAGAAAAGGATACCATGGCGTGGTCTGACCAAGGACATGGGGACACGGTCATGGAAGAGACCGATACATTAAGGGACCAGACCTGGTCAAGTACATGACCGTGAGTGTGGGTGGGAGTGTGTAAGTGAGAGGCAAAGTTAAGGGAAGTGAGTGAGTCGGAAAATTGTTTGGAAGCTAAGCTTTCCTGAGGGTCTGAGGGCCAGTAATTAAAATCCCCCAGTACCAGAATAGAGGCATGATTTATAGCTAAGGTGGCTAACAGGTCCTGAAAAGCCGGCAGGAATGACTGGGTAGGTTGGGGTGGGCGGTACATCAGTAGGCAAGTGAGCGGGGGAGAGAAAGCCAGAGAACGAGCTACCAGGTGCTCGGTGGAGTTGATAGTGAGGGAAGGAAGGAGTTGAAAATTATACTCGGCTCTAGAAATAAGGGCTACTCCACCTCCTAACTTACCCCCTGATCGATCGGCACGAAGGGCCACATAAGAGGTAGGGAGAGCAGCCAACAGAGAGGGCAATGAGGTTTCACAGAACCATGTTTCTGTTAGGAAAAACATATCAGGCCGGTGGGTTAAAGTATCAATTTGTATAAAAGAGATATTCAGTGAAGGCCATAACTCCGTCTCCCTGTCTGTCTTGCTCTTTGGATACAATACTTGCATACAACAAGTAACCTGGATGACACACTAATGAGATAAGTTTTTCCTGGCAACATGCCACAACAGCTGTGGTCATTGAACATAACGTAGCTGCCATTGGATAGCTCCCTGAAAATTGGTTCTATCACTGTGGAGGGTTTACCGTGCAGGTGGCAAGAGAGGGTAATTGCAGATCCTTCACAGGCTCCGTGTAAATTAATACCTTGGCACAAAAGTGTACCTCTTAGAGAGTTCTTACAATTTTTATCACTAAGGAATACCTCTTTTCCCCCACTCCAACATTTGTGTGTGTATGGTAAAGTCCAGGTTGACTTCATGTATTCTTTACCCAACCTTTCATACAGGCCTGCTGGTATATGCTGTAGACAATACTGGAATTGGAAATTCGTCACTGATATCGTAATGGTGCCATGTATTATCCATTCAATGACAGGCTTCTCAGAAACTGTTAATGGTAATCTTTCCAGTTTTTCAAAGCTCAGCACCGTATAGTCTGCTCCTCTTTGTGCCAAAGAGATTTGTTTATCTGTAAGGTTAAATACAGCGAACAATGACGTCGTGTTGATTAGACGCCATGGCACGTAGCCTGAACGAAGATTTTGTAATGTCCAGCCTAACTTCATTATAGAACGTAATTGAGAATGGCCATGTTGTAACATTAGCAAGTCCTGCTCTATTATGTCAATTGCAGAGGATACAATGCGGTCCAAAGAATATATTCTGGAGGACAGAGTCATTAACCCATTGTCCACTACAGAGAGAGCTTTCTCTAAATTAATATGATCAATTTCTCGTATTCTGTCTGCAGTTTCCATTTGCGTTATTTTCCAAGCTTCGTTGTACGCAGCGTATATACCGGCGTATATGAAATGTTTTTGACGTGGTTTGAGGGGCCCCATTAAGAAATCTTGCAAATCATTGCCTTCTTTAAGTAAAGATAAGTGTTGTTTTATTTCTGGAAGTGTAGATGTCTGTAGCCACTCAAGGCATAGGTTTCCTACACTGTATGTTGTTACTATCCCTGGATGTTGTCTCTGGGAATATCTTTCATCTGGCCTTTTCATTTTGAACCCCTGTGTTTTGTTCAGGAATCTATCTTGACAGTTATTAGTGTCTGTGGGCCAGATTAACCATTTTTTCCAATCATGATTAGTTCTGTTGTGTTCTAAAAATAATGGTACGTCTACCTCCTTTTCTGTAGTATCATTACTCTCAGATGTGGGTTTAGGTATAGATGGTTTATTTAAATCTTTTATCTCAGCCAGGCCCAGACAAGAAGTTTGTTGAACAGTGTCATTTAAAAACATTATTTGTTCTGGTATAATGCTGACTCTGAACAGGGCATCTAAACCTTACACCTGCCAGTCTTTCGTGCCCCAGAAGGTTTTTGTCTCAATGTTGTCTTTCGAAAAGTCAAAACCTAGTGTAGACAGCTGAGCATAAAAGTTTGCAGAATAAATTTGTTTAGTATTGGTCAATATTGTTTTTATTCCTGCCTTATTTACATTTTTGGCATAAAACGTTTCTGGATTTGTCACATTAAAACCTGAGAAGTATGGAAACTTTTCATAAAATGTTTTCGAGCTGCCCTTTGGCGGCGTTGGACAATGTTCCCATTGATTATATGTAAAAACATTCCTAGGGCTTGCAGATTTATGCAAATAATGGTGACCATAATGATTAAAACAATACATTTGTTCATAATCTGATGACCCTTCTAAATAGTCATGTTCTGTAAATGTTGCAGACATTTCTAAATCTGACATCATATTATTAATAGTCTCAAAGTCCCAATCATCAGAAAATGTGCTGGGTGATACAAAGTCACTCAAAGAAACCTTGAACTGGTGTGAATCTTCAGATCTCCACTGGACCATAGATGTCATAATCAGTTCTGTCCCACGCTATACCACCCGGTATGGGAATGGCTGTAATGTTCACTGATGAGAGGTCTCTTCGTTCACCATGAGATGATTTATGAGGTTTCAGGACCAAGCTGATTTTCTGATTTGCTGTATCCATTGTACTGTATTTTCCATCTATCATTTTTCCCAATCTTAAAACCAGAACGAGCCAGAGCAGGAGGAAAAGTACACCTAACACAATCCAAAATTCAATCCATGGTGAAACCAGATATGTTTTTCCCAGTTGATGAAAGTGTTCTGGTTTTTTTTCTTTGAAAGTTTTATTTGCTGGCTTTTCTTCAGGTTCACTGGGATCCTCAGAGAAGGTATAAAAGTTGATAAAATAGCCAGAGACAGTTCTGTCAATTCTTGCAATTGCATCAGGATTGTTATTAATCTTTGGAACTGCTTCTTCCTTGGTGATATTCGTATAGTCAGAGGCTACATCATTGAAGACAGGTGTTTCTTGACGAACTGTTATTTGGGTCTCAAGAGGCACTAGTTCCATGGCTTTATTGCATAGTCCTTCTTTTCTTACTGCAGATTTATCAAAGGTGATAAGTCTTTCAGTTTGAACCTCTTGGATAGTAGCGAGATTTGGTCTTCTGCTTCATCTTGGGAGTCCACTGGCCCTACTACTTATTATTGGCCACATGTTGTGGTTTAACCAGGTTGATGGACACAACTCTGTTCTCCCTTTTACCAGCAAGGGGCGGTAGTACTACTGATCTTTTTCCTTGGATTGCCAAAACAGGTACTGCTTTTCTGTAAGAAGGCCCGAATTCCTTCTTTACCACGATCTTTTCCCTGACTAGAACCCCAATCTTTGGAATCCAGACAGGCCTTGCTGGGACAGGTGGTCATTGGAGTCTGTGTTGTGTTACTCAGACTTCTTCCTGTTTCATTCAAGTCCTGTAAAACAGCCAAACGATCTTTGACATCAACGGGTTTTTGTTCCACCAATGAAGTTTGACAGTCGAGGTCTTCGATTATCATTCTAGTACCAAGCAGTAATTCATGTGGAGTGATTCCACCCAGAGAATTTCTTGGCAGATTGTTAAGACTACGTTGGACACTTATTAGATGTTTGACCCACCCATCACCCGAATCTAATACCTTAGCTATAATGGATTGCTTTATGTCCTGTTTTTTCTTTCCACTACCGCATTACCCTCAGGATGGAAGGGACTAGAATACCACAATGCAACGCCCAAGCTAGCCATGGCCTCTTTATAAGCTCGAGAGCTAAACGCAGGACTCTGGTCAGAATGTAGAGTGCCGATTGCGTATGTGCCGATAAAGACTTGCAAATCCTTTATAACAGTTCTGGCATCAGCCGTGCGCTGGGCCACATCCAAATAAATCTTGTGCAGGAATCCACTGCGACCATGATATATTTATAGTTGCCGTCCCTTGTTAAGGGACCACAGTTGTCCAGGTAAACACACGCTTGAGGTTTATCTGAAATCAGAACGGGCATCTGTGCAGGACGTTTTACTGTAGAAACTTTCATTTTTTTGCAGATTTCACATTCTAGAAAATAGTTTCTAGTTTGTTTCCTCATGCATGGCCACCAATACCTCTGTTTTAATATTGATACTGTAGCGGAAACCCCTGCATGTGCAGAGGCCAGTCCTTCATGTGCTGCTAAGATTAGTCCTAACCTATGTTCTATGTTTGGAATTGCCCTCTCCCCCATTCCAGGAATTTGAGCAAAAGGAACCTTATTTGCATCAGTTATATATGAGTACTTTACTGGAAAGCCTTTCGGGAGTGTCTTACCACTGTCTTTGACTGAAGCAGTGACAGCTTGCATTATTTCGCTGTCTATTTTTGTTTTTGACCAAGTGATTGCTACTATGGAAGCCGTTTGCACAGCTGCCTTCGCGGCTTTATCAGCTAATGAATTCCCTGCAACGTAAACACCTTCACGCTGATGACTCAGTGTATGAATCACGTGAGTCTTTTGTAGTTCTTTCTGTAAAAGAACTATTTGTTCCCAAAGCATTTTATGCTTGATTGTGCCACCTTTTGCGTCATTGAAACCGTTTTGAACCCAGCTCTGCAGATCCTCATTGTAAGATTGTACGCAGTAATATGAATCGCACACTATTAGTGTGGGGAATTCGCGATCTGTATTTTCAAGCTCCATCTTGAAAGCCTGTAGTTCAGCTCGCTGAGCTGTACAGTCTCCAAGTGATTGAGTTTCAGTGACCATAGGTCTAAATTTACCTTCGTGCCAGCGACCTTTAACAATTGCGCACGCAGCACTATAGGCTTATTTACCCCCAATTGCGGGCTGTGCTGATCCGTCTGTATAGATAATACATCCCTAATGTTCTAGAGGTAGAATCTCTGTCGGCAGAGGACATTCGAGTTCGTATAGTAAAAATTCTTACATTTTCAAGTAGGGGGTCAAAAACGTATTCAACGTCTGGTGCAGCAAGAGAGTTAACCCATTGTATCATTCTCGGATGTAAAGCTTTTGCATTTGGAATGCTTGCTTTCGTCACTGCCTCTAAGGCAGGTACAGGTGTGACGATCATTATTCGTTTTCCCTGTGCGAGAGCTCTCTCTTTTGCTACTGCAGTTTGAACCGCTGTCAGAATTTTTTCTGTAGAAGTTAATTTTATTTCAGCTTGTGTGTACAAGTGTGATTTGCATTCTATTGGTACCTTTTCACCTTCATTAAAGGTTAGGCATGTGAATCCGCATCTTCCTGGGATGATTCGGATCACAAGGTCACACACATTGTCGCGTGTTTCTAACAGTGTTTTTGCTAACATATCTGTTTGCACTGAACGCAAAATTTCTGTGTGATTTTGATTTTAATATCAGGTTTCATTAATTCGTAGAGAGGTTTACCCTTTCTGCGTAATTCAGAACATAGGTTTTTCCGAAATTCAGGAAACCTACAATTGACTGTAAGTTTTTCAGCGCCTTTGCAGGTTGGAGCAGCGCACATTTCTCTAGAAAGTTAGCTGCCAGGCTTTTGCCTTCACTTGATAACTCGTAGCCTAGAAATAGGATGTAGAGCTGGGCAATTCGTGATTTCTTAAAATTGAATTTTTACCCTTCAGATGCGAACCCAAGTATTATGGTGTTCACTCTTTTCAAGTGCACGTCCAAATCATCGTCTGTAAGATAGATGTCATCGACATATCATAATGCCTCATCATCGTACGTTTGTAGTAACTCTGTTACTCTGGCTGAAAATAACCCAGGACTATTCTTGAATCCCTGGGGGAGACGGCAAAATTGTCGGTGTGTCCCCATAATTGAGAAAGCGGTCAAATGCCTACTTTCAGGTGCAATATTTTGACAGAAAAACCCATTTGAAATATCTAATGTGGTTTTATATTTTTTCCGCACAATGTTATTTATCAATGCTGCACTGTGTGCATTTTTTACTGCAAATGTTTTGCAACAGGAGTTTAAATGTCTGTAATCCAATACTAGATGATATGAATTGCCTGGTTTAGAGACAGGAAACAAAGGATTGTTCATTGACGAGGTGCATGTTTCAATCCCCCCTTGGTATTCAAGTTGATTTAAAATCTTCCTGACTTGTTTTTTAGCTTCTTGCTTAACTGGATACTGCCTTCGTGCAGTAGGTTGATTTTTTAACTGTAGTTTATGGTGAGGAGAGTCCTCATCCCATCCTACATGATTTTTATATAATGCTGGAGCCAGAGCTACTGCCCATTTTCTGGCATATGTGTATTTTTTATGAATTGGCATGTGATTTGAGAAGGCTGGCATAATTATCTCTTCGCCATGTGGGCACTCCTTGACAAATTCAGGTGGCCAGTCTTGTTTAGCCAGAAGAATGTCATAGCCCTTAGAGATCTTCTCCCATAAGAGTGCTCTTATTTTTCTAGTTATGTCCCCCTCCATCCGGAGTGTTATTTCATATGACCTGTGGGGTACACTAACCCTGGTGTCTGCAGTTTCAACTTGAGTGGATTCATTCAAGTCCACTGTCTCCAGATGATCCTTCAAGATCTTGTGAACTATGGTGACTTCTGCGGCACTGTCTAGCATTGTCTGATCTTTACGCTTGCTACCTTCTTTTTTCTGAATTGAGTTTTCTTATTTTTTGGAACGTGCTTTTCTTATTTGGACTTCACGCATTCCTCTTTCTGTTCTGATCGTCCTCTTCTCTCGGATTTCTGTGAGGAAGTCTGAAAGGTACAAGAGGAACATGTATCAGTATCTTGATATCTATCAGGTTTTCTTAAAGTATCCCTATTTCTAAGGTTATACCTTTTTTCAGAGGGCTCCCGTTGGGGAGATCTTCCTCTGGACTGAGAACGTTTCTCTTTAGGAAGTGTCTGTTTAGTATTTTCCTACTTCTTTTTTGGAGTAGTGAGATTATTTTTAATAAACACCTTTTCAGGATTTTCTGGTAATTTGGATTTTACTGGTTTCCCACCCAAACTATCTCTTCCTAATTCTTCATAAGATTTTTCAATAATTCTAGCAAGCTCATATCGTCGGTCTGTTATATCTGTTGCTTTTAACTTTTGGCGGATTGCCACGGATGCTGCTTCACCTCTAATGTTAGCTAATAATATAGCTGAGACCTGTTTGAAATGTTTCAGTAATTTCATGCCTAAACTTAAGGCCGGTTCTGGACCATATTCATTTTGAATCAGCCTCAGAACATCTGGTATTACCGCCATAGATGGTACACCATGTGTTTTTGTGTAGATTGAAGCAAAGACTGTACCCCAAGTATCACAGTCCTCCACATGTGCTGCTATCCCCATTGGTAAACAGATTGTCGGAATTCTGTGTTTCACATGAGGTGTACTATCAGGGAATACTGCCTCTATTTGAGTAATTTTCTGAGCTAACCAGAACGGAATTTGTTCCCTCTTTGCAGGCATTTTACCAATGACTGAGTGTATAGTCTGTGGTGTGATTTTGTTTGTATTCCCCTGGTGAGGGGTGTGCTGTGGAATTCTTATAGCTGGTTGGACTGTTAAAGTCCTCATGACATATTGAACCAATTGACGGTGTATTTTAATTAACTGTTTCAGCTGAGCTAACAGTTCTGGACCTGTCATTCCGTTAATGTCAGGATGTGGTGTGTAGCTAGCCAGTACCAGCCATGTTTCCTGGTCTACCTAGTGAATCGAGCCTGGTAATGTGATTTTGATGTTTTAGGGTGCCTTTAAACCAGAGCTGATGCTCTTGGTAATGGAATTTCAACGCCCTCGAAAGGAGCGTATTCCGCTGGAGTTTCCTCTACTTTGTAGTAGTGGAACTCGTGTGTTACCGGATTCTCTGTAGGAAACAGAATCTATGAATAGAATACCTCTGTTTGCCAATATTCATGCGCCTCTATAACAAAGATTACTTTACTCCATTTTCTATACGTTTTATAGTTATGGTTTTCCTTATATTCGCCGGGATGATTATTGCATCCGGGTCATTTTGTTGGAGATTTGTGTCATCTAAGACTGCTTGAGCTGCAGCTCTAGTTAATTTGTCGTCACTCTCTGTCATTTTATTGACTGAAAGTTTGCAGAGCAAGTTTCAAGGAAACAAAGATTAGGTGCACAATATTTTGGAACACTGTATCCTTCAACGTTGAACAAACCAAAAACGAACACATAGGATTTTCGTCCTACTCAGTTTTGGCGGATATTAACCTTTTACCCACTCCAGACGTCTATTGGAGTATTTTACTGGAAAAAAGGGGTCTGTGTGAAAAGCACGACTGAGTTACTCTAGTATCTAGCATTAAATTATCGCTTTACCAAACGTTGGGCGCCATGTAGTGTAGTTCCTATATTCCCAATAGGCTCTGCGCATTGGAATAAGATATACTATAGTTTAGACGTAGGACTGAGGTCGACTAGGACTCTATCGTATATATTAAACTTAATTGTGAGTGCCAGCTAGCTCAGAGGTCACTAGAAACTTTCTCGAATAAACAAGAAGGGATTAGTTTCTGACAACCGCATACACATGACAACTTTGTTTCCCAAGAATAAGAAATCAATCTCTAGAGTCGCGGAAACAATAGATAACTATTTTACTCAGTCAATCGTGCATGATTCGTTTCATCAGAGGTGCTGAGAAAACAGAGAGACGAGTGTTTTCAATAAAAGGTATTTATTGAACAGTCTTCTTTCTCATGCATAAGAAATGTACTGCTACAATCATATTACTGGTTATAAAGTACAGGACATATAATACGAAAAGTATTTACAGTAGTACTGTAAAAGCACGATATAGTTTCTAAGCCATAAGTTGCCTAAAATGTATAAAATACATACAGTAATAAAATAATGACTAAAAGTACTCAGCTGGTGCATCTAAAATACTCCTACCCCGGTGTACCTAACCTAAGTCTAGTACAAGGGAAGAAGTAGGTGAGGAGTAGCTTAAGTTTAGTATTTCTCTGCCAAGGATCTATCCAAGAATTCTCTATGGGTCTAATCAGCTCCGTACCTTAGTTTTAGAATGAAGGAGGTCTTGTATCTCTCTCTCAGGACCCGTTTTCCCAGCAACCCGCAAGGGTAGCCTGGAAACACTAGAGCTGGATTTCTCGGCAGGAGAAAAGACAGCGTCTCTCAGTGCGTCAGCTGGAGGGTCGGCTTCCTTCTGCACTTGCTGCTGCATGGCGTCGGGCAAGTAGTTAGTCGATCTGCTCCAAACCACCGTGTGTTTATCTGGGCAAATGTAGGCACATTTCTACTTTGAAGGTGCCGAGTTTGACGTATGATTGGACTTAATAACGCCACTCAAAGACTCAGTTCTTTGAAAACTCCATGATTTCCTAGATTAGTATTCAGGCAGGTTTTTCTAAGAAATCGTTGTTGATTCTTGGAACTTAGTGGAAGTAGCCATGCCGTATTTGGGCTGTATAGGCTCAGTTCAAATATGGTAATGATTTCTATGCCTATATAAGGATTGGGTAATTTATACCTATATAAGGGCATGAATCAGGAAAATTACATTAGGGTTCTATATTCATTTACAACAGGAAACGTCGTTTACAACGCGGTCTTTACTCCCTGCCCTTTAAGATTCGTTCGGAGCTTAACATTCTGCATTTTAGGAAACTCCTGAAGACGCATTTGTTTCCTGTGTAGTGACTGAGTCTGAGCTTTCCCTTCTTCGTTCTGTTCAGCGCCGGGATGCCCCTGGGTAACTGAGCGCGCTACAAATTTCATATAATAATAATTACATCGCGGTTTTTAGAACGCAAGTCTTTACAACGACTTGCACTGGATGACGCTCTAGGACAAGGAATAGTATAATTTACTATCCAACACCTTCCCTACCGTATGTAGACTGGAGTTGGAATGGTAAATTATACTACTCCTAAGTCCAGCCCCCTCTAACGCAAGTCGTTGTAATGACTTGCGTTGTAAAAACCGCGATGTAATGGCATGCGATGTATTAGCATGTGTTGTAATGTCATACAACCTTTACAACACCCTGACTGGAGTGGTGGTTTATGTCTGGCTTTGGCGCAAGCCTCAGCAAACCAGAGATCCCATTTCTAACGTTGGTTGTCAGCTGTGATTTTCTGACTTTAGATCATCTGGTTCATGTGGAAACATCTATAGGGCATGGGAGGATCTACTCTTCAACTATTGGAGAACTTGGCTGACAAAATGTCTGCACCTGATACCGATGAATAGGAGCAAGCTGCACCATCTGAAGCTCCTAATCTACCCAAGGAGTTGATTTATGGCAATTCTTTGAAATTTCACTTGGTGGGAAAAGGTGCCTGCCATTAGGAGTGTAGTAGTGACACAAAGAAGCAATTTAGTATGGGCACAACCGGAATGTTACACCACTTAAAAGTGATGCATTCCCGATGTCTAGCTCCTGCAGAGATGCAGTGGAGTGCAGAGCTAGATGCCCTATTTGATGCCGCTACATCTGTTCAGGCAGGGGAGCTAACACCATCAAGGTTGCAGCAAGCCAGGCCAAAGACAACCCTGCCTTTACAATTGAGGCCCTAATTTTCGGCCCTGCCATCATTTTTTCATCTGAGTTGAGTGCACCAGCTTGTGGTAAGTAGGCAAAGAACCACAATGCCCTCCTGTGCATCAGTGCTTTTGTTTTATGAATTTTTGTCCCCGTTCAATTTTTTCTCAGTGTACAAAAACACCCAAAAAAAGAAAACAGAAGGTTACTAAAAACAATAATATAGCTCTGTTTACAGCTGCATATTCTGGGTGAAAGAAAGACAACAAATTATATTGTTTGTGTTGTGTGGGACTGTATGTTGCCATTTTCTATTAGTCTATACTATCAAATGAATTTATTCTAATAAAATGTAACTAGTGAATCTTTTGTATTTCTCATTTGTAATTTTAGATTAAATGCTATTAGAACTTTGTAATGTTTGGTTCTGAATTGATAATAATAAAGTGTTTCTTGGCTTATAATGGATGGTATAAGCCTTGTGCTCCAACATTCGAATGTTTGTCTTTCTGTATGTCCTTTTTGACATTCTATCCTCAGTGGGTGGAATGTTCTAATAGCCTTAGTTGCCTCTCGCTATACCTGTTATTAATGGCCCTCTCCTTCATTATACACCGTTTGTTATGGCTCAGACCTATAATTCAAGTTCTGGGGTTTTTCCCAATTGCTATAGCCCTCAGTAGCGGGCTATAAATCTATTAGTAGATAGATCAGTCTCTTCCCATACCCTACCAGACACATCCACCATCCAAGAGAAAGGTCTCAGATAGGCCAGTCCCTCGCAATAACCTATTATGCACAGCCGTTTTCTTAAAGTGAGGAATGTGTTAAAATGCCAGTATCTCCTTCCACCCAAATATGCACACCCATTCTCTAAGACAGAGATCTCAGCAGAGAGGCTTGGTCACATTCTACTATTTTCACCCATAATTCTGGAAATACAGCATAATTTTAACTATTGATTTTTTCAGTGAATTTAATTTTTCAATTTAAGGTAAGATCTTATCACCATACTATAGGTTATAACTAGGCAACTATAAAATAACTATAAAGTCACTCTGACCTTATTTTTTCAGTAAACATTTGATCACATACTGTCAGCTCCCTTGTTGAGCATAGCTTTTGTCCTTGCACAGAGGGTTTGGAAGCAGGGCATGGTCTCAGGGCCGAAAGTCAACCCTGCACTGCGTTGACTGCGCACAGCCATCAGCCGTGCACACTGGCAGGGTTAATGCAAGGGCTGACATCTGTTTATGTCCTGCATCCAACCCTACCATAATCCGTGCACAGTGTGGGTTGGTCACCATAGAGAGTTATAGGGCCTTGCTGGAGGCCAACAAAAGGCTGTACCCAGAGAGGGACTGAGAAGCCACACTGGATTGGGTGCATCTCAGCTCCTTCCTGAAAAGTTCGTTAAGCAGGGACCAAGAAAAAGGGGAGACACAAAACATTAATGATTTTCCATGTTGACTCTGATAGGAATCTTGTGTTGCAGGTGCAGAAAAATGGCTGAATGGAATAACCCCAAATTTGGCAGACAGTTAGAACTTTACTCAGACATACCCAATATTTGGTGGGATGGGAAAGCCCTCCACATGGTAAATGACGTGCACTCATGCTGTACTGATGTCCAGATCCCTAATACTGATTTTTGTTGTCATTGGCAAGCAAGGATCATGCGTGTGCACAATGAAATATTACTGTCTTTCGGATTGCAGTCTTTTTGCACTGGGTGGGGCGCCCAAAGCTCTGTTCCCATAGTGGTGGAAGGCTACTGCCTTAAATAGGAATTAAGCATCAGGAGCAAGGTGGTGGCACCATACCAGGTATTGATCAGCAGGAGTTATCAGGTCCTTATTAGGTCGAGCATTCGAGACCTATTGTAATTTCTTTTGTTGGGTTAAAGCCATCCCCCAGTTTTTGATGTGTTTGTTTCAGTGTCTTTCAAAAATCCTTGCTTGCTAGTTGTTAGTCCTGCCTCTTTGTCCCTTCTTTCTCTTTTCCGTTCCGCCCATGCAACAGGGACCAAGTACTGTATAATCACACTACAGTTCTTTGTCTTTCTCTGGGGACTATTTTTTTTCTTGGTTTCCTGCTCTGTTCTGTTTGCCTGTGTATAGGTTCGGCACCATAGCTGATTACATTTAAATATAGTTTTCCTCCCTCCCACCTCCTCCTAATTACACAGCTGTACTGGGGGTACGTGTTTCGCCATGCTTCCTTCTTCATTGGTTAAATATTTTAGTCTTTTAGCAATTTTCGATGTTGGCTCTTTTTAGTAGGATGTTAGTTGTTCTGGGCTTTGTTTAAAGAAGGATTGGGCTTGTTTTTTCTGGATTGCAGCCTCAGGCAGCGCGAGAACCCCTACTGTTCAAATCTGCCCGGAGACACTGCTGGTTTTCAAACACTGAAACCGAGCACTTCCCACATAGCATGGCACTCAAGTTACTGTTGCGTGACAGCTACTTTGCTTTGGGCCACAGTTATAAGGTTTGTTTATTTTTTTAATTGTGTACAGCATCTGCTTTCTGCCTATTGAGTTTAATTTGAAATAAAAGTTTTATTTTGTGACTTCACAAACAGTATGTAATTGTTCACGTTAATAATGGATCTAGTTTACATACAGTAATAAAATAATGACTAAAAGTACTCAGCTGGTGCATCTAAAATACTCCTACCCCGGTGTACCTAACCTAAGTCTAGTACAAGGGAAGAAGTAGGTGAGGAGTAGCTTAAGTTTAGTATTTCTCTGCCAAGGATCTATCCAAGAATTCTCTACGGGTCTAATCAGCTCCGTACCTTAGTTTTAGAATGAAGGAGGTCTTGTATCTCTCTCTCAGGACCCGTTTTCCCAGCAACCCGCAAGGGTAGCCTGGAAACACTGGAGCTGGATTTCTCGGCAGGAGAAAAGACAGCGTCTCTCAGTGCGTCAGCTGGAGGGTCGGCTTCCTTCTGCACTTGCTGCTGCATGGCGTCGGGCAAGTAGTTAGTCGATCTGCTCCAAACCACCGTGTGTTTATCTGGGCAAATGTAGGCACATTTCTACTTTGAAGGTGCCGAGTTTGACGTATGATTGGACTTAATAACGCCACTCAAAGACTCAGTTCTTTGAAAACTCCATGATTTCCTAGATTAGTATTCAGGCAGGTTTTTCTAAGAAATCGTTGTTGATTCTTGGAACTTAGTGGAAGTAGCCATGCCGTATTTGGGCTGTATAGGCTCAGTTCAAATATGGTAATGATTTCTATGCCTATATAAGGATTGGGTAATTTATACCTATATAAGGGCATGAATCAGGAAAATTACATTAGGGTTCTATATTCATTTACAACAGGAAACGTCGTTTACAACGCAGTCTTTACTCCCTGCCCTTTAAGATTCGTTCGGAGCTTAACATTCTGCATTTTAGGAAACTCCTGAAGACGCATTTGTTTCCTGTGTAGTGACTGAGTCTGAGCTTTCCCTTCTTCGTTCTGTTCAGCGCCGGGATGCCCCTGGGTAACTGAGCGCGCTACAAATTTCATATAATAATAATTACATCGCGGTTTTTAGAACGCAAGTCTTTACAACGACTTGCACTGGATGACGCTCTAGGACAAGGAATAGTATAATTTACTATCCAACACCTTCCCTACCGTATGTAGACTGGAGTTGGAATGGTAAATTATACTACTCCTAAGTCCAGCCCCCTCTAACGCAAGTCGTTGTAATGACTTGCGTTGTAAAAACCGCGATGTAATGGCATGCGATGTATTAGCATGTGTTGTAATGTCATACAACCTTTACAACACCCTGACTGGAGTGGTGGTTTATGTCTGGCTTTGGCGCAAGCCTCAGCAAACCAGAGATCCCATTTCTAACGTTGGTTGTCAGCTGTGATTTTCTGACTTTAGATCATCTGGTTCATGTGGAAACATCTATAGGGCATGGGAGGATCTACTCTTCAACTATTGGAGAACTTGGCTGACAAAATGTCTGCACCTGATACCGATGAATAGGAGCAAGCTGCACCATCTGAAGCTCCTAATCTACCCAAGGAGTTGATTTATGGCAATTCTTTGAAATTTCACTTGGTGGGAAAAGGTGCCTGCCATTAGGAGTGTAGTAGTGACACAAAGAAGCAATTTAGTATGGGCACAACCGGAATGTTACACCACTTAAAAGTGATGCATTCCCGATGTCTAGCTCCTGCAGAGATGCAGTGGAGTGCAGAGCTAGATGCCCTATTTGATGCCGCTACATCTGTTCAGGCAGGGGAGCTAACACCATCAAGGTTGCAGCAAGCCAGGCCAAAGACAACCCTGCCTTTACAATTGAGGCCCTAATTTTCGGCCCTGCCATCATTTTTTCATCTGAGTTGAGTGCACCAGCTTGTGGTAAGTAGGCAAAGAACCACAATGCCCTCCTGTGCATCAGTGCTTTTGTTTTATGAATTTTTGTCCCCGTTCAATTTTTTCTCAGTGTACAAAAACACCCAAAAAAAGAAAACAGAGGTTACTAAAAACAATAATATAGCTCTGTTTACAGCTGCATATTCTGGGTGAAAGAAAGACAACAAATTATATTGTTTGTGTTGTGTGGGACTGTATGTTGCCATTTTCTATTAGTCTATACTATCAAATGAATCTATTCTAATAAAATGTAACTAGTGAATCTTTTGTATTTCTCATTTGTAATTTTAGATTAAATGCTATTAGAACTTTGTAATGTTTGGTTCTGAATTGATAATAATAAAGTGTTTCTTGGCTTATAATGGATGGTATAAGCCTTGTGCTCCAACATTCGAATGTTTGTCTTTCTGTATGTCCTTTTTGACATTCTATCCTCAGTGGGTGGAATGTTCTAATAGCCTTAGTTGCCTCTCGCTATACCTGTTATTAATGGCCCTCTCCTTCATTATACACCGTTTGTTATGGCTCAGACCTATAATTCAAGTTCTGGGGTTTTTCCCAATTGCTATAGCCCTCAGTAGCGGGCTATACATCTATTAGTAGATAGATCAGTCTCTTCCCATACCCTACCAGACACATCCACCATCCAAGAGAAAGGTCTCAGATAGGCCAGTCCCTCGCAATAACCTATTATGCACAGCCGTTTTCTTAAAGTGAGGAATGTGTTAAAATGCCAGTATCTCCTTCCACCCAAATATGCACACCCATTCTCTAAGACAGAGATCTCAGCAGAGAGGCTTGGTCACATTCTACTATTTTCACCCATAATTCTGGAAATACAGCATAATTTTAACTATTGATTTTTTCAGTGAATTTAATTTTTCAATTTAAGGTAAGATCTTATCACCATACTATAGGTTATAACTAGGCAACTATAAAATAACTATAAAGTCACTCTGACCTTATTTTTTCAGTAAACATTTGATCACATACTGTCAGCTCCCTTGTTGAGCATAGCTTTTGTCCTTGCACAGAGGGTTTGGAAGCAGGGCATGGTCTCAGGGCCGAAAGTCAACCCTGCACTGCGCACAGCCATCAGCCGTGCACACTGGCAGGGTTAATGCAAGGGCTGACATCTGTTTATGTCCTGCATCCAACCCTACCATAATCCGTGCACAGTGTGGGTTGGTCACCATAGAGTGTTATAGGGCCTTGCTGGAGGCCAACAAAAGGCTGTACCCAGAGAGGGACTGAGAAGCCACACTGGATTGGGTGCATCTCAGCTCCTTCCTGAAAAGTTCGTTAAGCAGGGACCAAGAAAAGGGGGAGACACAAAACATTAATGATTTTCCATGTTGACTCTGATAGGAATCTTGTGTTGCAGGTGCAGAAAAATGGCTGAATGGAATAACCCCAAATTTGGCAGACAGTTAGAACTTTACTCAGACATACCCAATATTTGGTGGGATGGGAAAGCCCTCCACATGGTAAATGACGTGCACTCATGCTGTACTGATGTCCAGATCCCTAATACTGATTTTTGTTGTCATTGGCAAGCAAGGATCATGCGTGTGCACAATGAAATATTACTGTCTTTCGGATTGCAGTCTTTTTGCACTGGGTGGGGCGCCCAAAGCTCTGTTCCCATAGTGGTGGAAGGCTACTGCCTTAAATAGGAATTAAGCATCAGGAGCAAGGTGGTGGCACCATACCAGGTATTGATCAGCAGGAGTTATCAGGTCCTTATTAGGTCGAGCATTCGAGACCTATTGTAATTTCTTTTGTTGGGTTAAAGCCATCCCCCAGTTTTTGATGTGTTTGTTTCAGTGTCTTTCAAAAATCCTTGCTTGCTAGTTGTTAGTCCTGCCTCTTTGTCCCTTCTTTCTCTTTTCCGTTCCGCCCATGCAACAGGGACCAAGTACTGTATAATCACACTACAGTTCTTTGTCTTTCTCTGGGGACTATTTTTTTTCTTGGTTTCCTGCTCTGTTCTGTTTGCCTGTGTATAGGTTCGGCACCATAGCTGATTACATTTAAATATAGTTTTCCTCCCTCCCACCTCCTCCTAATTACACAGCTGTACTGGGGGTACGTGTTTCGCCATGCTTCCTTCTTCATTGGTTAAATATTTTAGTCTTTTAGCAATTTTCGATGTTGGCTCTTTTTAGTAGGATGTTAGTTGTTCTGGGCTTTGTTTAAAGAAGGATTGGGCTTGTTTTTTCTGGATTGCAGCCTCAGGCAGCGCGAGAACCCCTACTGTTCAAATCTGCCCGGAGACACTGCTGGTTTTCAAACACTGAAACCGAGCACTTCCCACATAGCATGGCACTCAAGTTACTGTTGCGTGACAGCTACTTTGCTTTGGGCCACAGTTATAAGGTTTGTTTATTTTTTTAATTGTGTACAGCATCTGCTTTCTGCCTATTGAGTTTAATTTGAAATAAAAGTTTTATTTTGTGACTTCACAAACAGTATGTAATTGTTCACGTTAATAATGGATCTAGTTTACTGTCTTAATTTCTGTTTCCATACAATATGTAAGGGCAGCCTTTTCCAAAGCTCCACTTTGAAAGTGTTTGATTATTGTTTTAATTCTTTAAAGGATTGGGCTTGTTTTAAAAGTTTCCTCACCTGGAGTAGCAATTCAGATGTTTTTGGATTATAAATCTAGACCAGTCAGGCATTTAGTTTGCTCTGCGTTGGTGGAAAAAATGTAAGATTGTTTTCTCATGAATGTAGTTGTAATCCGTGGGAAATTTAAACATGCCAATATTTTGGGACGCTTAACTCTGGTCATTGCTAATATTATTTTTGTAGTGTTGCAGGCTTTTGTTAAAAATACTTAGCTTTTTTTGTTTTCCCTTTGGTAATTTGCTTTAATATTTTTTGATTATTATTAGTGAAACTCCTGTACAGCCATTGGCTTCCTGTTTCCGTAGCATTATTTCAAATGGGTGCTGCCTTCCAAAAGTAATTTTGTTGTTTGTTTTGGGGGCAGAGTAAAAATGCTCTCTTGGGAACCTGTTTAATGTCAATGATGTCTCTCCTAACTTCATGCACATAGAGCTAAAACAAGCATTTGCAATGCAATAGGTCTCACCTTTACACAAGTTTAAGCTATTGGCATTGTAAATGTCAATGCCTTTTATTTATGTCTTAAAAACCAAAACAGAAATAAAAGGCATTGTCATTTGCAATGCCAATAGCTCAAACTCACATAAATGCGAGACCTATTGCATTTCAAATGCTTGTTATCCTGTGCCACTGGTATAATTTAATTATAACCCTGTATTACAAAACAGATCAATGCCCATGCATTTCTGGACTGCATTAAAGTTTCCAAGATTTTTGCAGCACTCTGAGATCCAATGCTCACTGCCAGAAGTTCTATATAATCAATCTAAAATCCCCTAATGGCATAGCGCCGAATTATCTAACTTTCTTTGTTAGTGTATAATTCACCTTCTTCATGCCTTCCCAGTATTGTAACAGAAGTACATTCCGTGCAGACATGTTACCTAGCAGCCTAAATGTAAGATCATGTTCCTCCCTACTGAGGCAATCTACCATGTACTGAAAGTTGTATCCATAGCGGTACCATCCCACATTATGTGCGATTATTCTACAAAGGTTTAGATGAGAATATGTTGGAGGCACTGAAGCAAATTTAATGTATTAGTGTGGGCCATACAGAAATAATTGTGAGATGCTTGAGATCATAAACCTCTGGCCTCGCTAGCTTCCTTGTCAAGGAGATAAACAAATCCCCACTAACATTGTGCATATGGACATTAGTTTCTCTACTTTCTTTTTTTTCATTTCAAGAAGATTTTATTGAGCGAAATAATGATCCAAATAATATCCAAATCAAAATACAAAGATGCGATACATTCCAATATGAGCAGAAATGTGAAAACATGGGCAATACTTGATCAATGACAAGCTCAATGTAAGTAAAATTGGAGAACAGGCAACTAAAATGAGGGTAATGAATTGAGCCAAAAGAGGAATACATTGTTCAGAACGTAGAACGTATCAGTCCGTAAGGTGAGGACAGGGGCAGGGGGAGGTAAGAGGAACAACAGGAAGAAGGAAGGAGAGCAAGGAAAAAAGCAGCAGAAAGAAGGAACGGGAAGAGAGGACAGGAAAGAGGAAGAAAGAAAGAAGGAAGGAATCCCACAGGAACAACCCAATGTAATGCACCTTACCAAACAAGAAAATTAGGTAGACATAACAGCAGGAAATGGAGGGACTACACCATTCGCAGAGAGTTCCATATATTCATCCAGAGTTGCCCAAACCCCACTAGAGATGGAAGGTGACAGGTGTGCTAGATCTACTGAAGTGTGAGCACTGCGTAAGAAGGAAACCCATGCCCACCAAGTGTGATAGGAGACAGACGAGAAAGACTTCCACTCCATAAGAATAACTTTGATCGCTACAGATAAAAGAAGGTCTAACAGTTGTAATTGTAATGGCTCAAGGGGAAGAGGCGTAGGAGCCGCCCAGGGGCCTAAAATAACTAAAGGGAAAGAGAGCTGGAGCTCAATTTCAAAGATAAGAGACAAATGTCGCTGAATAAGGTCCCAGAAAGATTTAAGTAAGGAACAGTTATAGAACATATGAGGAAAATCACCTGTCTCAACGCCACAACTCCAACAAAGGTCATCCTCTTTAAGGTGGAGAGAATGAAGACGCACCGGAGTCCAGTGGAGTAGATTGATCGAGAAAAACTTGGACTGTATTAAGGAAGGAGCAATTTTGTTGCGTAACGCAAATTTGCCAATGGATTGCCAAGCTTCGGAGGAGATATGGTCCGTAATATTGTGATCAAAATGACGCGACCATTTTTGCTGTGCGACCGTCTGATCTGGAAGCGAAGAAGAGGATAGAAACCTATAAATGCGGGAAGCAACATGCCCCGCTTTGAGCCAGATAGAAAACAAAGAGATGATGGACGAGGAGGGGTGAAGACGAGTTTTCGAGATCGCAACTTTGATTTTAAGAAAAGTATAGAAGTCTAGATTTGTTAGAGAGTGTTTGAGCGCTAAGTTAGAGAAAGGTAAGGGTTCACCAGACTCATTATACAGATGGTGAACAAGAGAAACACCCTTCATTGCCCAATACGTCATGAGTGCGGGGGTGATATTGATTTTAATCTTGGAATTACGCCAAATGGAAGACCATCTAGTCTTGTGTAGAGGAAATGCCATTTTCTTATCCACTTTCTTAATTGCGATAATTGTATCAATGATGATAGATCGGGAGAATAGAATATGTAGAGTGGAAGTAGTACACAAAGAGGCAAGTGGTAAGGGAGCAGCTAAATCCTGTTCTATGAGTAACCATTGAGGAATATGCCGGGTTGGGGGAGAAAACCAGAGGGCACCTTGAGAAGCCAAAAAAGCAGTCTGGTATTTTTCCCAATCCGGGAAGTTACAACCACCCATATCACAGGGTCTACGTAAATATTTATATGCCAACCGAGCACGTTTTCCGCTCCATAAAAATTTGGAGGTGATACCATCGATTTCCCGAAAAAAAGAGTCAGATAATTTAATCGGAATCATGGAAGAGACAAAATTGATGATCGGCGTGATCATCATTTTAAGGGTTTGTAAGCGCCCCCACCACGAAATATGTTTTGGAGACCAAGTATCCAGAAGACGACAAACTTTAGCCAAAGTTTGAGACTCATTATACGTAACCGTGGTATGTAGTGTCGAACAAAAATAAATGCCTAGATATTTAAGATGGGTAGCTTGCCATTTAAAGCCAGCCGAGCCCATATGCGCAGGAAAGCAATAGGCATTTAAAGGGAACATTTCTGTCTTGTCTTTATTTAGGGTATATCCTGAAACTTTAGAAAATAAAGAAATGGTGTCAGAGATCGCAGGAATGGCTAATGCGATATCGTCCGAGAAAATAAGAACATCGTCTGCGTAAGCTGCAGTTTTTAGACAATGAGGGCCAAAAGAGAACCCTTTGATATCGGGGTGTAAGTCAATCAGCCGAAGGAGAGGATCGATAGATAACAAAAACAATAGCGGGGATAAAGGACAACCTTGTCTCGTTCCTTGGCAGAGATTAAAAAAAGAGGATGTGGAACCATTAACTCTAATATTAGCTTTAGGTTGGGAATACAAAGACATTACCATGTTAATAAAGGAGTCCCCGAGATTATGTGCATGTAAAACAGCTCGAAGAAAAGGCCAAGAAACCTTATCGAAGGCCTTCTCCGCATCGAGGGCCAAGGCCGCGGCAGGTAGTTGGGATCGCTTGGCCGCCCCAATAATATGGCAGAAAGTGCGAATATTATCTCTTGCCAACCTACCCTTAACAAAACCAGTTTGGGAAGGATGGACTAAATGGGGAATAAAGGATTCTAGACGTTTCGCCAGGATTTTAGCAAAAATCTTCGCTTCCATATTGAGAAGCGAAATAGGGCGGAAATTCTTAGGGTCCGAATGGTCTTTCCCTTCTTTTGGGATCACCACTATGGTGGCTTCAGCAGCCGTACCAGAGACAGATCCATTACGAACAAAAGCGTCAAAGACAGCCTGCAACTTAGGAACAAGCAACGGGAGAAAGGTTTTATAGAATAAGATCGGGTAACCATCAGGGCCTGGAGCTTTCCCCGAACGGGTGGCCTTGATAGCAGAGACTATTTCCTCAGGAGAGATAGGTTCATTAAGAGTGGAGCGATCTTCCTCTGATACAGATTGAATCGGAATTGATTTTAAAAAATCTTGGCATTTGTCAAAAGAGGCTTGGTTGGAGGGGGTATACAATTTGTTATAAAAATCACGAAAAACTTCAAGAATTTCCTCAGTTTGGAATTTTTTAGAGCCATTATGGTCCTTAATAGAAGAGATCTGAGAGGATCTAGAGGAGGAATCTTGGAATTTCAATGTAGCCGCCAAAAGTTTGCCAGCCCGATTCTTTAAGAGTAATTTTTTGGACTTTTGTGCTTGGAAACCAATATGAGCTCTTTTAGTGACAATTGTATTATATTTGTATTTTAGAAGCTTAATTTGTTGTAGGAAAGTCGGATCTTTAGTATGTCTAAAGGAAGCCTCCAAAGACTTGATTTCAGAAGATAAATCAGTAAGTTCTTTTTTAATCGCCAAATTGCGTTTGGACATGCATGCAATAACTTGACCACGGAAAGTACATTTAAAGGAGTCCCAAAGAGTTATTGGAGAATCTACAGATTCCTCGTTTTCATGGAAAAAAGTGTTGATATCCTTGGAAAATTCTTCCACTTGGGTAGAGTCATATAACACCTCCGTATTAAGTCTCCAGGAACGACCACGTGGTTTCGGAGCAAAGGACGAAAGCGTAAAAGTAACCGCAGCATGGTCGGAGATGACGATGGGATGTATAAGTGGGGAGGAAGAGGTTGCGACAAGAGAAGAGTGAACTAGGAGATAGTCAATGCGAGAAAATGAGGAATGAGGGGAGGAAAAGAAAGAAAAGTCACTACCAGTGGGATTGTGGAGACGCCAAATATCATGCAAATTAGCAATGGAGCACATGTTAAGCATCTGTTTGTGTGCTTTAGGCGGACGAAACTGAAAAGCGGAATTCCTGTCCAATAAAGGGTCCATAGGTAAGTTAAAGTCTCCACCCACAATAAGATTACCCGCATGTGGGGTATCATGCAGTTTTTTAGAAATGGATTTCCAAAATGCAGGGTTATCAATATTTGGAGCATAGATATTCATAATAAACAGATCATGCTGACCATCTGATAATTTAGATAGGAGCCATCGACCATCAGAGTCATGTTCAGAAGATATAATCGATAAACCCGAATTCCTCGAAACCAACGTAACCACACCATTGCGTTTACCAGAAGCATCCGAACAAGACACATCCGCCACCCATTCTTTCTTCAAAAATAGCGCTTCTCTACTAGTGATCTTAGATTCTTGAAATAGGACTAAGTCCGCTGAGAGAGATTTACAATAATCCAAGATTTTAGATCGCTTGACCGGATGATTTAAGCCCTTAACATTAAGGGATAAAACATTTAAACCTGGCATCTACCTGAAGGGGATACACTCGCAGACAACAATGATAACAGAGAAGAGACGAGGTACAGGAATACGGTAGACCAACCACACATCAAAATAGATGTTACGGGAGCAACCATGTGGGAAAGCCATGAAAAAAGAAAAGCCAGAAAGAGAGAAGAAAGATTAGAAAGGAGAGAGAGACGAGGCAGAGGGGGAGGTCTAAAAGAGACCCATAACATGCAAGGGAGAACGTGGAAAAGGCGAGTCGAAGACCCGTTATAGGAGCAAAAGTTGGTAGAGAAGAATAGCCCATTATGAAGAAAACGACTGATAGTGAACAACAAAGCAATAGAAAATCCATACACAAAGAAATACAATTTATAACGAGATATTACATTGCAATTAGAAGAAAAATACCACTCAGATTAGATTAACATTACCCCATCAAGCGCAAAAGCATGGCAAAAAAAAAAACAATATCATAACATGTAGGAAAAGCTGCATTATGTATGAAACATCGTAAATAGCATATATCATTTTGTGAATAGAAGAACAAAGAAGTGCTGCAATCGCATATGAATCAAACCAAAACACCTAATTCTAACTATACTATAACATGGAGTGACATAAGAGGAACAATAGAAGGTGTGTGAGAACAGAATGGAGACACGAGGAAGAAACCGAGAAGGAAGATGAAAACGAGCATAAAGAAAAAGGAGAAGTCTACTCCACGACACTAGAATGCTACATAGTATAATGCAAATATAATAACAATGCTATCGAAAGGAGTAATAATACTTGATTAAAAAGTTAATAAATCTGGAACTGAGAGCTCTAAAAAGTGCAGGTAACTAGTAAGTATAAACAGCATCAATATAAGTGAAACACACCATAATAAAAATAGAGAGGAGCAAGAGAAAAAAGTTGAAAGGATCTACAAGAGGTTTCTCGAAAAATAATGAAGAGAAAAAAGAAGAAGAGGACGGATATTAGAAAGAAAAGAGAGCTATCAGAGTAGTATGGAAAGAAAAACAGAGACAGGACATACGATAGCAGAGGAGAAGATCAACAAGAAAACCTGGCTGGAGAAAAAAGAGAAGATAACAATGCAGAAAAAGACATCACCAGAAGTAAAGAGAACAATAAATCAGGTCCCTGAGGCCCCAGGAGTCTGCGTCGTTGCACGTTGAATCTCCATCTCTATCTCCTCCTGGTTGTCCAAAAACGTTGACAAGTCTGCCGGTTCATCGAAGATTCTGGAACGCCCTTTATAAGTAATGCGAAACTTGGATGGACCAGAAAAGGAAAAAGAGATGCCCAAGTCTGTGAGACGTTTTCGAAGATTCAAGAAACCTTTCCGTCTTATGACCGTGTCTCTGGCAAAGTCTTGGGAAATGGATATGCGATGACCCTCCCAGTTGAGTTGTTTAATCTTGCGCATATGTGACAAAATCAGTTCAGTGTGTTGATGTCGTAAGGGCTTAAAAATGATTGCTCTTGGCTGGGTGGCTGCCTTAGAACGGAACGTTGGAACACGGTGTGCTCTTTCAATCTCAAAGTCTCTGTGAAAAGATAGTTGAAGTGTATCAGGAATCCAATGAGATAAGAATTCAATCATGGAGGAGGATGATTTCTCTGATTCCTCCGGTAGGCCAAAAATACGCAGATTAGATCTCCTATTACGGTCCTCCTGCTCCGTAAGGTCTCTGCGCATTGCCGCCATAGACCGCTCCATCTGAGAAAGCGACCTGGATTGCTTTTGCATACCATCCTCTGCGGAACTTATCCGTGTTTCTGTTGCTGATACACGTAGAGATAGGGCTTTAAAATCATTCCTGATGGCAGATACTTCCACTTGTAATAAGTCAGTGTTAGTTTTAGTTGATTGCGCAATATCGTGAACCTCATTCAGGCGCGCCAAAATGGTGTCCAATGTGGAAGTATTGTCCGCCTGAGGTGATTCAGGAGTCGGAGAGACTGACTTAAGTCGCTTTAAAGAAGTGCCTGGGTCTTTAGAGTCTTTGCCGTTCAAGGAGCGACTCATAATGACAGTGTTGTAGCAGGAGACTAGCAAAAATGTCACAGGGATAGAGTATAGCACCAAAGTTGCGCAAAATATCCAGAAATAGTGACAAAAGAGGCAATTCACGCTCCAAACACGCTATGCTAATCTAGCGGTTGAAAAACGAGCAAAAATAAGCAGGAAGACACCTCAAGATATCGACATGAACACCTCAATGAATCATGTGGAGAGGAAAAAACTGCGAGCACTTACAAACCCAGCCAAGCAGCAAAAAGTAACATTAGAAAGAAAGCAGAAATGTTACCATTGTAGTCCTCGTGTGAAGAAATCCATAGATATACGCGAAATGCTGTTAGATTGTATCCGCGGCGGCGCCTCAGAGAACAGATGACAGGAACGTCATACGCGGGAAAATGGCGGCCGCTCCTCAGGAATGCGAGCGCCTGCGAGGATGAAAGCAGAACACATCATTCCGGTAGTTGCAGTCGCGGAAAAACAGCGTCGTGGAGATCAGCGCATATTCCGCCGTAGGTATGTGGATTTTCCGCAGAAAAGGGCACGAAGAAACGGAGAAAAACGCTCAACGGGAACAACTCACCCCGGAGCTCAAGCGCAACACGCCATATCACAGCGGCGCGCAAGCCACGCCTAGTTTCTCTACTTTCAAACTAAACATTTGTGCTCAATCAAAATGTACATGTGTTCTAAATACGCACTGTGGACAAAACCAACACACCCCAAAATGAGTCCCTTTTGTTAATACTCATATGAGGTGCTCATTCACCTTGTACCCAGAGCCCAAGTGCACCAGTGCAATGCTTTGCAGAGACAATCCTAATGCACAATTATTAAGAGCACTCAATTTGATGAAATCATTTGACAAGAGAAGTCGAACAAGCCACTTCCAGTATTCTTTCTTTATTCTTGATTAATGATACACCAGACAGCCAACGCATTCCGTTCCTTCTGTCTGTGGAACCTCTTCAGGGCGAGAGCGGTACTGATTCATCCCATTCCTTTGACCTGCTGATACAGTCATTTCTTGTCCACGTTTGTTTTATTTGCCGTCACATCATCATGAAGGCGCACATGCCCCACGCGCAGCGTGAAGTCGGTCGCAAGAAAATGGAGCGTCGCTCTTCCCAATTGTGAATTAATAATGTACATGTATCTCTATACATATTTAAATAACAGTGCAAAGACTATTGTTTTTGAAAAGTCATCTGATGGCCCTGATGCCGTGCCATCATTGTGTATACATTGCTGCACGTCAGGTTCATTTGCTACAGCCCTGTTAAGATAGAAGCTTCTGGCATCGGCATATAGGTGAATGCCTGCCACAACTATGTCGCTGTCCAAGGATGCTAACTTCAGGTCCTTTTCTGCAAGGCAATTTTTTATCACATTCATTCTGCCGATAATTCGGAACTCCCATACCCCTCCAGCACCATCATCGTTTAGTTCTATCCTAAAGAAGCAAACGCCTGTTCACTGTTCAGTCTCAGCAATGCAACATTGCCCAGATCACTGTATGGCGCATGTAACACTTAGTAAAGGCTACACAAATTGTAATTTATGTTTCTTTAGGAACAAAATCAGCTTGATCCTCCAACACTAACTTCAGAATCATCTTTGCCAATTGTCCCACCGACATCTTACTCTGAAATTTAGTCTGCTTTACAAGTTTCAAAACAATACTCTGGTGGTCCATGTCCGCTATCTTCATAGCCTCCTGTTAATCAGATATGGGACAAAAATATCACTAAATGGAGCATAGGCATACCCTTCCTTATTGCTCAGTTGTAGGAGCCTCCAGTTAATGTTTGTAAAGGTTCATCACCGGGCATATGGACAATTCCTTTAGATTCTTTGATATCTTAGTGTGTTGGGTGCAGAATATTAGAAACACTGAATTAATAACCCATGCAGCCAGCTCATCCAGATTCCTAACAGCTGGAATGTGAATTGAAATATCATCATGTGGTACTGAAAGCAGAGCATGTCCTGGCTCAAAAGCCGCAGGAACTCTCAGTGCTAAATGTTGAAGAACCTGCAGTCTGAAGTCCTTTAATAATTGATTATTTAAGTTATGACAAGTAGAGCAGAACGTGTTTATTGTGGACAAAGGCAGAGCAATCTTGAGGTAGGGAAATATAAAAGGCCTGGCAATAATTTGGATGGGTATTTAGTCAGATGGATGGAGATTGGTTCTGTGCTAACCATGGTTTTAACATTAATGTGGCTAGCATGCCTTTTTCTGTAATTAATTCTTATACAAGGCCCCATTAAGACATATAACTAACATTATTCTGTAGGGTTACTAATCCTCCCTTGAAACAAAGTGTAGGTAATTGAGCATTTACTTTAGTACTCCATACCTCTTATCTGAAATATATAGAGATGGTGCCTACTCAGAACACGTGTACACCCAGATCGTTTCTTCATCAGTGCATAAAATAAGTCACTTAACTGGAGCTACCATGGGTAACAGAAATAATGCCTATTCAATGCCCTGCGCTCTCCATCATTGGTGCACTCCTGTGGCTGTGTGTAAGAGGGGAAGGGATATAGCCAAACCACTGCAGGGTCTATATCTGTTAGGCTGCTGAGAGTTGCAGTTATGGGTATCCAGTGGTCAAGGCTTTCTGTGGTATTATGTTCAGTAAATGTTTGTGTTTGCATTGCCCTACTAGTCATCACCATGGTGGTTTATTCAAAACACTTGAGATTTCAGTTAATACCTCTTGCGTTTGCCACTCTTGAACCCTTTATCCAGGAGCCCCAATAAACAGTCTGATCGTGTGGCCACTTGATCGTACAATGGGCCGGTGTAGAGGAAGGAAAAAGGACCTGCAGTAGACAGAGGGGTCCACTTATGATGTCCAGCAAGTGATATGTTATGGAAAGGAACAGTTGCTTGTAAGATAATTACTGCCATTTTTGTTTGAAATAGAAAAAAGGTTCTTAACCTGGGGTCAGCAATGCCTAATCAGGAGGTCTGCAACTGTAATTAGCGGCTTAGTAAAGAATATAAATAAATAAAAACCTAAAATGCAAAGTTGAACATTTGAAAATGCTCTGTAAATGTAAAGGAATTTTGAAACTGAAGGCTGAAAAACGAAATTGATCTCCTTAGCGTCATTTGGGGGAGCAGGCGGGCTCAGGTATATGCAGACAAAAAGAGAGCGTGCACTAGGAGCTAAAAATACCATCTTTTTTTCCAAGTAAAATTACATTTTGAAAAGCTCCAGCCTTCAAATTAAAATTACAATTTCGAGCTTTGTATAAGTTTTTGGTTGGAAATTGAATAGAATATGTTTATCATTTTGAGGCTCATATTGTAGAAACTGCTAGGGTCCCAGTAATGATTCAGTGGGGAGCCAGTGAAGTCCACATTTTAATAAGTACTTAAATAGAATGTGAGCGAGACTGAATTGAGTTAGAACCCTACTCTGCCCATGATAAGCAAGCTGAATGACGAATTAGGGCACATTGGTAGAACGTGGCCTGTCGTGAGCATGGAGTGGTCTTGTTGTGTGTTGCCTGGAACCGCAAGGGATGACGCAAGAAACCATCACTTATTAATAAGACCAGGAAAGAAGTGAAAAGGGAGTTTAGTAGTAAGCTGGGCATGGGGTTATTTGGTCTCCCTGGGCGGGTTACTGAGTGTCCTGGTTTTTTTTGCAGGAGTGCATTCGTCTTTTTGGGAATTTAAAAATATTTTTAGCTACATTTTAGGAGGCGTTTTAGGGGCCCTTGGATGATGATTTAATTGTGAGGTACAAAAAATAATGAAAACTGAAAATCTTTAAAGAACTGCAGTTTTTAAAATGTTCCTAGTGCCAGAAACATTGCAGCAGAGTGGCTTAGAGTGGGGAATTGTATACGTTGAAGGGAAGGGGACTGGTGGAGATGTGGTTCCATTGCCCTTGGGCATGCCAGATGGCAGAGAGGTCGGTTGGAAACTTCCATGCTGTGTGAGCTCAACAAAAATAGAGGGTGGTCATGAGGCCTGAGTTGTCCCCCTGAGGGGGCAGTGGGGCTAAACAGGGGCATTGAAGTGTATGAAGTTGGTGAGAGACTATCATGATGGTAAGTGGGGGTAAGTTCTTGAGTGGTGCTACATTTCTATTTATGTATCAGACCACTGACTAAGCTAATGTAAGTACAGCAGTGTGTTTGATGTTGTTTTTATGCCTATTTAACATCCCCGTGTTCGTTAAGGGGCGTGCAGCCGCCACAATGTTTTTCTTGTCTTATCCTTTGCTCCTGCTGTTTCTGAACTTCTTTGGATGCTACAAGTGTACTGTAAAATACCATTTCTTCTCACTCTTTAAGTTCTAGGGACTTTCCACTGGACTCGTGTACCTCTGTTTTTCTGCAGACAGACAACATTGTCCTTTTCAAACTTAAAATGTATTTCACAGCAATCAGAGTGGGAGTCTTTTAAGCCTTCATCAAGTAGTTTCACAAAGAATAACACTGGCATTTAGCTGACCCTTGACCCACTGTAGACACTTTTTTCCATTCCGTACATTCAGCTAAGGCTGGAGGTAATTACATTTCTTTCGTTTCCCCTCCGGCAGCATTGATCTATACCGGATATTTAGACCCCAGAGAATCAAAGCTCTTTATTCTTGCCTACACTTCGTGGTCCTTAGATTTATTTCTTACGTGTGTTGAATAAATAATGACGGGATATGTTGCTCTTTATAGCATGGCCGGCTTGATAAATATTATGCAATAGAGGGTCATTTACGGTGTTGAACAGCAAAAGAAAATCAAGCCCCACAGCTGTTTCATGAATTAAAACGCATGTATTGATTGCCTTCCAAGATATGTAACAGCCTCCTGCATACCCAGACTCTGAACATTCTGCAGGTTGTGAGCGCATTCTAAACACAGTTGGGTGGTTTTTAGTTTGCAGATCTTTCACATACGTAGCAGTGGCCGCGTGGAAATGAGAAGGCACTTGCTTTGCACAAGAGTGCGCGGGTCATCAGGTTAATATGCTTCCTTGAACAGGCATGCCATGCTCTTTTCATTGAATTCTATACTTTAGGGATTGGGTATCAAATGAATTTCGCTTAATACCACACTCCAGTTCCAGCCTCACCCACATCAAGGTGGTACATCCTAATGAAGTAAAATGTATAATGTATACTTTTGTTTCTGTTTTCTTTATATGCGACCTTTTACCACAGTATTGTGGTTCTGTAACAAAGTTCATGGGGCTATCATTCAATTTATGTGTGCTTATTAGGTCTCAGCTAGACAGCGCATGCGCTGTCTCTTCGAGACATGTTGTTAACAATCATTGGGCCATAGCCCGCCCACAGGCTTACCATTTGTTCTCTTCTACATCGCTCTGCTATCCTTCATTCCCATTTGCCCATTGCATGTACGTGTCATGCCTGTTTCTGTGTTGGGCCCTCCCATAGATCATGAACGAAGTACTTGTGGCCATCCACTGCCCCCGTTTCGGGAGCTGTTTTATTTTGTTGTCTTAGAGCACTCTATATAAGAGCTCATGCTATCACAGTGATATGTAGTACAGTCCCATTTGTATGGTTGTTTATTGTTTCATGTGCTGCTTGTAGCTAAGCTACATCTTGGTGACAACTTTAAGGATACATTCAACAAATAAGAATGTTCTCTCAACCAATAACATGAAAACGTAAAACGTACTACTGGAGAAAAGATAAAGCAGTCACTGATGCAGGTAAATCAGCACAACTTGCAAAACTGATAACGCTCTGACCCATCATCTGAAGTGTGTGCTGTTACACCTTCTACAGCGCGGTTCCTGCTTGGACTACCAGAGTAATAAATGTACTTTATTGAACTGTCAGTTGCACATCCTTATAATATCTACTGCATTCCACTGTACTGGACTGATTTTACAGGCTTTTATACGTAACTATTGCAATCTCATTAAATAAGATGAAAGGACTTTCTCAATTCATAGCCATATAGCATAGGAAGGAAGAATGTTTACACATGTGCTGCCACTCAAAGCCTATCTTGTTGACTGGCAAGGCATAACCAAGTGTTTAAGGTGAAAGAAGGAGACATAGGAAGACCAAAGAGACCACTTGTCTGCTACATTTCAGTGCAATGCTCTTTGTCCACTGTTGATATTTTAAAGCATGCCATTTTTCTGTAGTTATAGCACCTCCACGTCTCATGTCAACCAATACTATAGCTGAATAGATTCTTAAAGACGTCTGTGAAGTGAGAAGCAATGCTAATGTCTAAAGTGGCCTTGGATTGTAGCATTTGTGACACTATAGCCAATGTAGTGCGCACTAAAATTCCGAAGTGCTCATTAGCTGTGTGTAGCAATTGAAAGAGACACCGGTATCTTCAAGTAATCAGGTTCTTTATTAAACCCCCAGTACAGGAGACAACAGAGGTACATCAGCAAGTATACAGGATCTTCATATAACTGACTCCCACGAACCCCATACACAAGTAAACAATTCCAGAACACAGTAAGCATTCCACACATTGTACCTAGCTCTTTAAGCAACATTCTACACTGTGCAGTCACCATGTGCCTCTCTTTGAGTAGTTTTAGGTCTCGGCTCTGTCTTTTCCAGACATGTTGTTAACAATCAGTGAGCTACAGCCCGCTCACAGGCTTATCATTTGTTCGCCTCTACGTCGCTCTTACTAGACAGTGCATGTAATAATGGTAAAACACATATATATTTACAATTCCAAAAGCTCAAGCATTGCTGAGACCGACTGGCTTTGCCATTGCTTGTTTTTATTGAGTTGAGATGTTGACCTTGATAGGAGGAAGGTCCACAGGTGTGGGACAACACATTCTAAACCTAATCTTCTCTTACTGAACGAGCATTCTGCTTGTTTGATCGAAGACATTGTAGAAAGAGTTATTGGAACAGATTTGCACAGAAGCATCATGTTACTGAGATGATATGCCTATGTCATGCTTTACGGCTACCATCTTCTGTATGTGCCCTGAGACTGAAACTTCACAAGCCAAAGTCAAACCCTTGGCCATCCGAGGCGGTATTATGCATGGTGCCCCAGGACCGCAACGGCTGAGTGCATCCAGTTCTGTAAATACTGGGAGTGCTGGTTCACACATTGTACCAACACTATCAATCAATCAGGGATTTGTAGAGCCACTACTCACTCATGAGGGTCTCAAGGCGCTGGCAGAGGGGGGTTTCCCTCATTTGCATTGGTTTGTGGCCCCATACAAATGAGAGATTCACTTTGACTCTTCATTCGTACCCTATTATGAATGTGGTCACAGAGGCAAAGAGGCCCTTACGATGTGCACTGAGAGTGCACCACAAACAGGTGGTACACTATCAGTGTAACCCCTGAAGACACTCTTCTGGAGGGGTCCCATGGACCCCCGCCCCAGATATTCCCCTGCAGCCTGGTACAGTCACTCACTGCACCCACCTGCAGGGGAATTCCAGTCCCCTCTTTACATTGCAGGCGGCTGCCTCATGCACTGTGAAACAGGGAGGGGCTTGTAAGCAGCCACTCCATCTTACACTGAATGCCATGCCCACAAGGGAAGCATGTGTTTTGGACTGCCCTGGGGCAGTGCATTAATAGTATTGGGTCATAATTTCCCTTTTTGTGCCTGGTGAAGTTCTACTTGAACTTGAAAGTGGTGGGGTGTAAACATTGGCATCCATTGGGGTCATCCCTGATTTGCCACAGGAGAAAGGGGAACTTTCCTTCACTAGAGATTTTCGAAAGATGAAGCCAAGAGGGACAGTTTCTAAACAATTTTCACACAAACTTGCCAAACATGTCTACTCTGTCCATGATAAAAAAAGATTAAAAGCAAATTAGGAGACGTTTCTTGCATGAGTGCATTGGCAATGTCTGTAAATTTCAATATACTTAGCTACAGTTCTTGGGACATTTGATGAGGGGGTGCTTCAATACTGTGTAAAAACGAAAGCTGATCTTCCTCAGGAGCATTGGTTGTTTACTTAATCGAACACAAGTTTGAAAAACTGGAGGCAAAATGGTACATTTGTAAGTGCAATTTCTCTCTGAAATATCTAAGAAGCTGACTGGGGAGCCCGGGGACCTCCGGTGCACCTGAAGATGGTAAAGGACAAACTGCAGAGAGGGGACCAACAGACGAAGATTGATCAATATACAACTGCAGGAGTGGTGGAAGACTGGTGGAGGAGGTCTGGATGACCTGCAGGGCCATGTGGGCATGCAGATCCTAGCTGCAATCGAGGCGTCCAGCACCAATGTATCGGCCAAAATAAACTCAATAACTACAGAGGTCAATCTATTGCTCGCACACAGGACACAGTGGGGACAGCGCCTGGACTCTTTTTTATAAAAAAGGATCCAGCAGACTCTCTTGGGGATAGCCCTTTTGAGTGTCTTCGGATGGAGTGTGCACATCCTCCGTTGGCGCTGCCTCCACAAGGGAGCCACGGAGGACTATCATTGCCAAACTCATCAATCTCAGAGACAGCAACACAATTCTGCTGACTGTCCATCAACAGGGAGACCCCTCCTTTGCAAACCGTGTCATACAGATCTTCCCAGACTATACTCAACATGTACAGCAAATGCAAAAAATGTTTGAGAAGTCAAGCAAAACCTGCAAGTTTTTGGCCTGCAATATATGCTCCTGTACCCCACCAAACTCAAGGTCCTCCATGAAGGGCAGTCACACTTCTTCCTAACCACGGAAGAAGTCTGCGAGTGGTTGGGTATCTGTGGAGGTGACAGGGGCCCGGTGCAAGGTGCAAGAGAGTCTTCTATTTAGCCGCTCATTAGCCCTTTGATGAAGGGGTACATTGGGGAGATGACGCAGGTGACCTATGAAGTATAACAGCAACATTGTTTTGTGCTTTGCTGTAATACACAGAGGAGTTCTGTGCCCCACAGAACAGACTGCAACCTTGGCTTCCAGGCAGTTGACTTGAGTTGAACAATTATTTTGTCCCCTTAGAGGCTGTGGCGGTACTCCTACTATTTGCCATGGGGCCCTCACTAAGATGCATCCGGAGGACTTTGAATCATAGGGTAGAAGACTTAGCAGCACAAACTACAGGGTGGCAGAGGCTCTAGTTGACACCCTCTTCTCTTCTCTCCTCTCCTCTCCTCTCCTCTCCTCTTCTCTCCTCTTCTCTTCTCTTCTCTTCTCTTCTCTTCTCTTCTCTTCTCTTCTCTTCTCTTCTCTTCTCTTCTCTTCTCTTCTCTTCTCTTCTCTTCTCTTCTCTTCTTTTCTCTTCTCTCTTCTTCTTCCCCCCCTTTCTTCCTCTGTCTTTTGTTTCTTTGTTAAATGTATTTTGTTCAGCTCTTCGCAGAGTGGTAAGGCTCTAACTATTAACACTCAGGTTGGCGTACATTTTCAGTATTTATACAAATTGGTGGGAGGGCCACAGACCTCTCTTGCCTTAATGTCATGTGTTTGTCCCGTTGACATGGTTTTTTGTGCTCATCTAGGCAATGGGAATAGGGGTGGATAGGGCACTAACGTGGGTGTTAGTTTTCGATTGTTTGTTTGCCTATGTTCAATTACATAAGGTGAGATTCAGGTGAAGGCTTATTCTCCTCGGCGCACAGGGGGGAGGTGGCACAATCATGATCATACTACCACCTGAGAATGCAGGCTAGCTCGCTGGGGGACACACTCTACTCAGTCATGTCCTTGAATTTTAATGGGTTGGGAAGCAGGGTGAAGTGGTGCCTTCTGCATTCGTAGCCTCAAACCTGATGTGGTCTTCCTTCAAGAGACACACTTATTGGGCACCAAGTGTTGGTTTTTGGGTAAGGGAGCGTATACAACATTAGCACACGCTGGGTTTACCACTGGGTCACAGGGTTCGTTATATATATTTTTTAAAACACCCCCATTTCAGGTTACCCGGACGTGGGCGTACCAATGAAGGGCATACATCAGAGTACAGGGATTATGGGCCGGATGCAGACGACCCTGATTGATGTTTATGCACCCACTCATCTTCAGGCACCCATGCTGGAGGAGGTGGCAGGATTGATCAGTGTTTCCGTTGTTCCCCCACGGGTACCCCCCTGGCGCTGTTTGTGGCCTTTCTGGGTCTTTCTGACCTGTGTCGACAGCGGAATCCTAAAGCCAGGGACTACTCCCTCTTCTCCAGGACACACAAGGTCTTCTCCAGAATAGGCTACACCTTTGCCCCTGCGGGTGAGATAGCCGAAGTGGACAAAGTGGAATATCAGACATGCGGACATTCAGACTCCTCGACTCTCTGACCCGGAAGTTGCCTATGAACTACAGATCGACTCTGAACTCTACTTCAAAGAGAACAAAGGGTTAGTGAAATCAGCACTTGTCTTGTGGAAGACTGTTTTACGTGTTAGGGCACAGAATATTTTGGCACGTAAGAAGCGTAGAGCATCAGAGGAGATAGAGGGCCTGAAACAACAAGAGGGACGTTGAAGGTGCCCTGGGGGGTCTGACAGATTGCTGGGCCATTTGTGATTTAGAGGTGATATGTAGGGAATACTGGGACCTGGCTCAGGGAGAAATACAAAAGCAATTGCTGGCCACGCCACACTGTCTAGATGATGCGGCCGATAAACTGGGTAAGCTGCTTGTAATGCTGAGCTGGCGAGAGGCTGAGACATGTTGGGTTAAGAGTGTAGTTGACGAGACTGGAACTCTCTATTCGTTAGATAGCAACATTGTTGAGGCCTTTGGGAGGTTCTAAACCTTGTTTTACAGTACCAGACTGATGGTTTACACAGTTGCCATAACGGCATACTTAGATGCGGTGGACTTGCCAATGGTTTCAGCTAAGGACTGCCAACTCCTAGAGAAGGACAACTCCTAGAGAAGGACATCACGCTCAAAGAAGTTCAAGCAGTGATTGGGAAATTGAAACCCGGGAAGACCCCAGGGCCCAACGGCCTACCAGATGAATTCTTTAAATGTTACTGCAGCCTACTGAGTCCCCACCTGCTGGAACTCTTCTGGGGACTACGGTACAAGGACGTGTTCCTGTTATACCTGCAATGTGCTATAATTGCTGTAATTCATAGGAAGGGCAAACCAGAGACGTGTTGTTGCTCCTATTGTCCCATTTCCCAGCAAAATATCGAGACCAAGGTGCTAGCCACAATTCTAGCCTCAAGGCTATTAACTAAGCCTGGGCAATGCACTAAGCTACGCTCATGTAGTTTGCGAAGTTTGCGCTACTTCGCACTAGGCGATTTGCACGTAGCACAGTGCAAACACGGGTAGCGTAGCATAGCGTAGTGCAGTGGTCATTTTTTGCTTGCTCGCGGTCCTCACCGTCAAGTTGGCAACCGCGAGTGTGGAAAATAAACTTCCCGGCGAGCTTCTTAACGCGGGGAGGTCACGTTTCTCAGTGCGAGTGGTCGCGTAATGTTCTCGACTGCTCGTGATGAGAAACTACCAGTCCCGGTTGAGAAAGCTGCCGCTCGAGAAAAAATCTCCTCGAGCGGCAGTAAAAGACAGCTCGCACTGTGCAAGATGCCGTTTTCAATGATTGCACAGTGCGGAAAAGATTCTGGCACTGTGCAATCATCGCGAACAGCGCACTATGCAGTTCACGTAGTGCTACGCGTAGCTCACGTAGTGCGAAGTTCAATTTGCGTAGTTACGCGTAGCGCTACTTCGCGAACTACGCGCAGGGTTACTCCTAACGGTGATCATCCCTCTTATACATAGGGACCTGTCTGGCCTCTTTCCACGTGGGTCCACCAGACTCAATCTTCGTCTTCTTCATAATTGTATATCAGAAGCCACTAATAAGACTTTGCCCCATGTTTTCCTAGCATTAGATGCTGAGAAGGCTTTTGATGCAGTTCACTGCCCTACCTTCCTCAGTGGCCAGCAGAGGTTCAATTTCAGCCCCATGTACCAGCGATGGGTTAGATTGCTCTACCAGGCACCTACTGAGGCATTAAGGGTGAATGGGGTACTTTCCTCGACCTTTCCGATCAGTCTGGGCACCCGTCAAGGTTGTCCTTTGTACCCATTCTTGTTGTCCTTAATATTGAGCACTTGGTGGCCAAGGTTCACTCCTGTCCTGACACTTGCGGTTTCCGCGTTTCCAAGGCTGATGGCGAAGAAGAGAAAATCTCAATCTTTGCAGATGACATATTGCTATATGTCACTGAACCACCTACTACAACCCCAGCTATCCTAAATCAATTTGACTCCTATGGCACACATTCTGGGTATAATATCAACTGGAGCAAATTAGTGCTCTGTCACCCTTTTGGGCCCCTGGACCTGGCCATTCGTCTCCGGACGCTCCAGGTGGAAACTGCTGTATTTCAATATATGGGCATATTTGTGACCCCCATAAGGAGTCATGCCTGTCTAGAGACCTGGGCTGAATGGTGTCCAAGTTTCAGGAAAGGTGGTGTGTGCTGCCCCTCACTCTGACGTTCACTAATTGTTATTGTTAATTGGGATTTATAAAGTGCATAGTCACCGGCAGGTCTGTTAGCGCTGAGAGTACTAAATACCCCACCATTGGCTGACTGTTAGTACACCAGGTTAAAGTGTGTTTTGTTCCCAGGCCCCTATGAATAGGAGGGTCTTAAGTATTTTCCTAAATAGGAGAAGGGCAGTTTCCGCGGTAGGCTTTCTGGTAGCTTGTTCCATAACTGAGGGATCAGGACAGAGAAGGCTTGCCCGCCTTTAGTAGTTGTGTTGAACCGAGGACAGGCCAGCAGACCTGCCTCAGACGACCAGAGGGTACATCCTGGCACATAACTCAGATTGAAGGAGACCTAAGGACCTTGCTGTGGAATAGCGGTCTTCCTAGGATAGCGCTTAAGATCCTCCAATGCAACCCATATAATGGTGGGATTGCTCTCCTGGATGTAAGAGTCTACTATTGGGCGTTCCATCTGGTAGCCATCAACGATTGGTCTTTTGCACCTCAAGACCATTCGTCTTATAGGCTGGAATAAGCATAGGTTACCGTTCGGCCCGACTCCCACTAGCTATACAGCCGAAAAGGCACTCGGCGGTTGCTGCCAGTGATGCAGGTGGTGGTGGAAGCCTGTAAGAAGGCTAATAGGTATATTATCTGGACTGGAAAGGTTACGCAAGTAACTCCACTCTGGGAGGGCACATGTCTGAGTGAATTGAAGAAATGTAAGGTGTTTAATCCCGGGGACCTGCTGGGAATCTCTTAGTTGGGTGACTGCCTAGAAGATGGTGGCCTGATGCCCATCTTCTCCCTTCAAAGAGAATGTCGTATGAGTCTCAATCGGTAATTCCAATATGCCCAGCTGGGCCATACTTGGCAGGCGGATGGCCTGGAAAAATGAAATCTGCCTGAATATGCCCCTCTGAGGGAAGGCTGCTCACAGAGGAGCTACCGTTAAAAGCAATCTCCTTCATATATAAAACTATCAACAATAATGTGTCTGAAACGTTGAGAGAAATAGGAGCCCACTGTGGCGAAGACCTAGGAGGAGAAGTTGAGGATAGTGATAGGGAGGCTGCTCTGATGAACCTATGGGAGGTTCCCCAGTGCTATTCCCTGAGCTCTACCATGTTCAATGTCTACATAGGCTCCCTGGCAGCCATCGTCAGAAGCCACGGAATCAACATCCTCTCCTACGCCGGTTACACCCTGCGGATCCTCTCCCTCACCAATGAACCCTTAACTGACAGAACCAGCTTCCACAGCAGAATGAAAGCAGCCACGACATGGATGAAGGGCAGCTGCCTCATGCTCCACTCGGACAAGACCAAAGTCCTCATCCTGGGACCCACCGCGCCATCCTGGGATGACTCAGGGTGGCCAGCTGCTCTGGGTGCTCCCACCACCTTGATGGACCATGCACATAACCGTGGCATCATACTGGACTCTTCACTGACGATGGACCATATCAATGCCGTTTTCTCAGCCTGATTCCACATGCTCCGCCTGCTTAGAAAAACTTTTAGATGGATCCCCAAGGAGTCCAGAATGATGGTCACCCATGCACTCATCACCAGCAGACTTGGCTACGGCAACTCACTCTAGGCCAGCGCCACCCAGAAACAGCTCAATAAACTATAGTATGTCCAAAATGCAGCCCCCAGACTGGCCCTCGACATCCCCCACCGCAGCCACATCACACAACACCTCTGACAACTCCACTGGCTTCCAGTCAACACAAGAGTCACTTTCAAGCTCCTCACTCACGCATACAAAGCCCTACACAAAGAAGGACCAGCATACTTGAACCACCGTGTCACATTCCACATACCCACCAGACACAACCAATCTGCCCATCTCACCCTCACATCCATCTCCAGGATCCACAAGTCCATAACCGGAGCAAGATCGTTCTCCTACCTCTCCTCCAAGATATTGACCTCCCTATCCTTGCACCTCCGGCCATCAGCGTCACTGACCCAATCCAGGAAGGACCTCGCTCTTCAAATGATCAGCCACCCAATTTGACCAGCAGCCTCTCCCACGCCCAGATCCTTGAGAACCTCACAGGTGAGTAGCCGTCCTTTACAAGCCCCTGATCCATTGATTGATTGAACAACCACAGTCTTTGTCAGGGTGAACTACAAACGTCACTAAATTGACTTGTGCTTAAACCTTTGGTAGCTTCGCACAAAAGCAGTCAAGCTTATTTTAGAGGCAGTATGTAAAGTATGTATGCAACACTAAACCAGTATAAAGTAAAAACACAACGCAAGAAAAATCTCCAATCAACTTAGAACAATTGATAACATTTTATAAATAAGATGATGCCAGAACAATAAAAATCTAATCAGTAGGACCAATTTTTTAGGTTTTAAGAGAAAAATAGCGCTGAAAGCACAAAGCACTTCGTTATTTGGTCACACTAGACTGGGGAAAGTCTCAAGTTCTGGCTGACCGCAATGGAAAATGGGTCGTATACGGGGACTAGGTTAGTCCCACTGGCAATTTACCTTATAAGTCCAACGTGAAGAGTTCTATTTGAAATGGAGGAGACTGCGAAGAGGTGGCTGAGCATAATGGACGTTTGTCAGTGTAGCGGGAAGAGCAGGTCTGGGGTCGTAGTCAATCACCACTGTAGTACGAAGAGATGATCAGGTGTCACAGACAGTCATTGCTTTGACTTTGAATTATCGGTCTCCGCAAGCTGTTGTTGCTGTAGCACGAAGTGTAGCTCTCGCATTGCTGGTTGTTGCTAGCGGTCACTGTTGGTGCAGAGTACAGGTCGCACAAGAACTTTGCATTTGTGGTCATTGCAGCCATTCAAGTCTTGTTGCTAGCTGGCCCGTTCATGGTTGTGAGGAGCCCAAACTGCAGTATTTTACCTTTTCTTTAGGAGTAGTACACTCTATTGTTATCTTAGGGTCAATGACTGGGGGAGGCACCTCTTGGGGATCAGGCACTCACTCCAGCATAAGCCACCAGGGATCAGCCAGGTCCTGTTACAGGCCTAGTTGCAGCAGGTCAGGTGGGCAGTTGCAGAAAGGACTCTGAAGCTTTTTGTAACCCTGAAGCTCACACAGGAGGCCTGTCACCAGACTCTTGGAGTTGCTCTGGTTAGCTTAGGATGAAATCTATAAGGTCCAGCCTTCTTTCACAGACAGCAAGGCAGTCCTTCAAGAAGCAGGGCAGTCTCATGGTAGCAGGGCAGTCCATCTTCTGTAACTTCCACAGGTCTAGGAGAATTCTGAAGAGTAGCTCTGGAGGTCCAATATGTATAGCTGATGCCAGCCTTTGTGTGGGGGACTTCCTATCCTACCTTTGCAACTGGGTATGGAAAATATTCCCGTTACCCTGGTCAAGGCTCCAAACTGTGTGGGATGATGAAAGGCAGGGAAGAACTGGTGCCAGGTTTCTTTGTGTGTGTGTGTGTGTAGGTAAAGCTATTTGAAGTGTCAGTGCTGTCCTGTCAGTGTCACCCTGTCAGTGTGCTCCATCCTGTCCTCAACTAAGGGTCAGTATCCCTTTGCGTCACAGTCTGGAAGTAATGCACAAACCCCAAAAACATAGCTATTCATAGTCATGTGACCTATTACACAGCAAACGGCACAGTTGGTCAGAACAAGAAAATGCCAACTTTCTAAAAGTGACATTTTCAATTTTTTTTTGTGCATTCCAACTTCTCCATTAAAAAGGATTCCAAATTGCAATTTGTTTGAGTGTAAACAGCAAATCTCAGTTTACTCCCAATTTAAGGTTACCACTTATTAAATGTAACTAGCTAACCAATTGTTAGTCAAGGGTAGGGTTTTTTACAGCCAGGACATGTAAACACATATGTCCTACTTTGTAAAACAATGCGGCCTTACCTATTAGCCTTTGGGCCTACTTTAGGAGTGACCTTCAAGTATTGAAAAGGAGGTACAGGCCGTAGAAAAAGTGTACTTAACCAGTTCGAAATGACAGCTTAACCTATATCACAGGCTGCAGTGGCAGACATGAGGCATGTTTTAAAAGGCTGCTTTAGTGGGTGGCACGAGTACTACTGCCCACTACTGGCATTTAATGTATAGCCCAGGGTACATGTAGTGCCATTTACTAGAGACTTTTATGTAAATTAAATGTCCCCATAAATAAAAGAAAGAACTAAATTCATGTTGGTTCCCTTTGTTAGATTGTAATTATATTTGTTGCTAAACAAACCAATAACAGAGCTTTTTGAGAAATAATAAATGGGACAACTAGATCACCCCAAATCATAAATAACGCATGTGTGACTGAGTCGGCTTGGGCAGTTTACCTAAGCAAAACATTTCAAGAAGCCACAGGCTTTGCTAATATTAATACTCACATCGACCCGGAATCCAAGCCATCGGAGGCCATCAGAAAATTGAGTACAATCCTCGATCAGTAGTAACAACAAGAGAGAGAGGGAAAAAGGGACACCCTCAGTCCCCCAGGCATTTGTAGGTAAACAACAAGAGAGTGTCAAAAATCACACAAGATTAGCACAGGTTCAGAGATGAAGATATTCATATAAGATTCGCATTGGAAGTCTTGCAGATGATTTTGAGAAGCCCTCACTCACCACCCTGGGTGGTGACATGCTTCATCATCGGGCCCCCCAGGAGAAGCCAAATGCTTCCCTGGTGTGCTACAACGCCAGGTTACTGCAGAGCAGGTTTTTGTGACAGTGATGTGAAAAAGGATATGTGAAGTTAAAATTGTCAGTAGCTGTACCAGAAAAAAAATTTATTCAACGGTCAGTCTTGACAAGGTTAAAATATGTGTCGGGAAATGTGCCAATTAATGTATTGGTTATTTCCACTCAAGGTGGGGTCGACATGTTTCAGCCCTTATGTGTATAAAGTGGACTTTCTTCAGGACCATGTATTTTGTGTACCTCGGCGGTGTGGGCGCGCTAAGGTCCACCCTAACAGAGGACGTGAAAGTTAAAATACAAATGTGTAAAAATAGTGCGAAAAAAGTGTACAAACCATCAAGTAATGGGGATTACCTCTGTTTGAGAGTAACCTGTATAGTCTGAAATAAACAAAGACATACAAACAAGGAAGACAAACATATAGTAAGAGGAATCTCAACATTGTAGTTGTCTGGAAGAATCACTCTCTGGACGTGCTATGGCTAGTCAAATAGACGTGACCGTTTGTGCCATATATGCTATTTTAAGATCATGGAATGATACTTTTAGCATGCGAAATGGCAAGAAAACTAGTCCGATCAATTATCATACTGTGGTAGTAACATTGGTGAGTTTTACGATCAATTGGCCATACAGTGGAGGCCTGTGGGAATGTGTATACCTTATAGGTATTGGTTACCTGGTAGCCACTATTTACAAAGTAACAAGATATTCTCACTTGTATAGTGTAGGATTCACGCCCCATAGGTCTCGGGAGGTGGGTGGGGCGACAATGGCACACCCTACACAAGGATAGAGATGCAGAGAAAATAATGAGTAGGAAGGTAAGGAGAACCCGGTACTTAACTCAGTTGTAGAGGCTAGAGGTTTGTTCTTACGCCCGCAACGCCCTGCACCGGCTCGGCACCTAGAGTCTCCTGCTACCGGACCTCGTGGATGGTCTCACGTAGGCAGAGAAACGCTGAAGAAAGGTGCCGGCCGGTGCGTGGGCGTGATCGGGGAGCCAGCAGCCAATCCCGTGCTATAACCAGGTCAAGGCTTGGATAATGTACCAATCGCGCTAGCGTGGGCCAGAATAGGTCTGGAACACAAGCGCGTTGTCAAGAGGAGTTAGCAACCGATGCCGTGCCGAAGCCAGGTAGAGGCTTGGGTTGTCAGCCAATCGCGTTAGCGTTAACCAGAAAGAGGTCTGGAACGCGAGCGCGCTGTAGTGGGGAGACTCTTCGCCAAATACATTCGTTATGGCGAAATTGGAAATCGGGACAAGTGATGAACAGTCCTCTTGAAGTAATATACTTCGCGAAAAACTAAGAGATTAGAGAAATTAACATTTTTAAAATACATTATTAGGTAGAGAAATTAATTCATATTAGAGTGGGGAGCCAAGTGTCTTAACAAAAGACAGTACAGAACAACAGTCGGACTGTATTAGTTTTTGGTATGATATCATGGCAAATACAGGTATCCTCAGGGGAGTTGAATAGATCGACAGCTGGTGATCAAGTGTACATGGGTTACAGATGCTAGACACTAACGTCTTAATACAGAGGACCATGGAATCTGGTCATTAAGACCTGTTAAATGGGTTCCTAATCTATAAACCCACCGTTGTTCCTTTTCAAAGAGAACACTAGCAGTGTTCTTGGTGGTGGTGACTTTCTCAATGACAGTCCAATGTAGATCGTTGGGTGTGTGACTTTCTTGTAGGAAATGTTCACTCGTTTTGGTAGCTGTTTTGCGACACCTAATGTTGCTACGATGTTCGCAAATACGTGTTTTAACCTTGCGGGTGGTCATGCCCACGTATCTTTTTAAGCAAGGACATGTGATGAGGTAAATCACGTTATCAGAATTACAATTGCTGTGTGTTCTTTGTTCCCATGTTTTTCCCGGTTCCAATTAAAGTTGTTTGGAGGGTGTTGTCAAATGACACACGCTGCAGTTTGCACATTGATAGTGTCCGGTTACTGGGGGTAGACCCCAGGCATCTGTGATCGATCTTTCAGTGGGTGTATTGGATACTCTGTAGTCCGGTTTTGTGTGCACTAGGGAGTCTTTAGGACTTCTGCCTTTCTTAAAAGAAAACAGTGGTTTCTCCCATGACCTTTTGTTACTGTTAATGATGTTCCAGTGTTTATTCACTGATTTTTTCATAGCATCCGATAGACTGCTGTAAGTAGTAACACATGTGAGGGGTATGCTGGTTGGTTCTCTTGTGATTTCTTCCAGTAATGCTTCACGTGGTTGACTTCCAGCTCTTTTGCTGCCTTTGTTGAGAATGTTGGTAGGGTATCCTCTTGATTTCAATTTTGCAGTAAGTTCGCTTGCTTGTGTTTTATAGTCACTGGTATCACTGCAATTACGCCGAATCCTCAGGTATTGGTCATACGGAAGGTTTTCCCTGAGAGGCCGAGGATGGAAGCTGGAGAACTCTAACAAATTGTTTTTTGCTGTGGGTTTGTAATGTGTCCGGGTTTTGAGATTGGTTCCTCTCACCATAATGACTAGATCAAGGAATACTACGTCTTGTTTATCGAAGCAGTTTGTGAATTTGAGATATGGATCCAGAGAATTTATCCAGATGAAGAATTGCTCAATGGACTGGACATCACTCCTCCAAATCAGGAAGATATCATCTATGTACCTCCTCCATAATCCCATGGAGGAGGAGAAAGGATTGTTGTCGGGCAAGATGTATTTGGACTCAAAGTCGTGGACATAGAGTCCGGCTACGCTCGGGGCAAATGTACTGCCCATCGAAGTACCTGTACGTTGAAGGTACAGTTGACCTTTGAACTCAAAGTTATTTTCTTTGAGAGCCAGAGTTGAACAGTTTAGTATGAAATGTTTGGGTGTTGTGTATTCCCAAGTGATGGAATCAAGAGCTTTACCCAGGACAGTGAGAGTGTCATCCTGGGGATGCTTGTATATAAACTCTCGATATCAAGAGTCACAAGAATGACGGAGTTTTCTTCAAATGTAATGGGTTCCAGTAAATGTAACATGTTTTTTGTGTCTTTCAGATACTTGGGCGTGTTCTGTATTAAGGGTTTGAGATAATGGCCACAGAACGTTGATAAAGGCTCAAGAAGTGAACCGATTCCTGACACAATAGGTCTGCCGGGGGGAGGGCTCACATTTTTGTGAGTTTTGGGCAGGGTGTAAAAATATGGTGTTGTGATACCACCTGCCGTTAAGTAGTCAGCTTCATGTTTAGAGATCCACTCATTGTCTTCTGCTTCTTTCACTAAGTCATGTATGCGTGACTTTAGTTCTGGTGTGGGATCTGTATTAAGGGGAGTATAGTTGATCCTGTTGTTCAGTAGACTTGTGCACATGTGCTCATAGTCAGTTGTATTTTGGATCACTATGCCACCTCCCTTGTCCGCTGGTTTGATTGTTATGTCTTTGTCCTGTTTTAGTTTTTCCAGGGCCTGATATTCCTGGGCTGAGAAGTTCTTAAAAGGGTTAGGCATTGAGATGGTTTCCATGTCATTATACACTGCCTGTTCGAAGGCCGTTATTTCAGGTGGTGTCAAATGTGGGGGAGGGACGAATGTTGACTTTAGTCTGAAGTTCGTATCAAAGGGGGATGGATCTGTTATCAAGTTTTCTTTAGACTCGAAGAAAGCTTTTAGCTTGAGTTTTCTAAAGAACTCGGCCAGCTCGCAGTGGAGTCTAAATTTATCCGGTCTGGCTGTCGGGACAAACCCTAGGCCTTTTTCCAGGACCTTTATTTCTATTGAGCTGAGAAATTTATCAGAAAGATTGGTGACTAGACTCATAGTGCACTCGTGCTCGGTGTTGATGTTTTGCTGCGGGTGTGGTCGCCCACACGGTCTTCCGATTCCCAAGTTACTTGATTGTTGCCTCTTCTCCTTCCTCTCCTTCTCCCGCCTCTCTCTAAAAAAGGCATCTGATGTTGATTCTGGGGAAAATGGGTCTGCATATAGGGATTCCAACCCATCATTGTGAATGGTGGTGGTTGTTGAAAGAAAGGTGGAGGCGGACCATTCCCAGGTGGACCTTAGAGTGGCCACCTTGGTTCTTGGTTATAATAATTGGATCTGCCTCTCCCTCCTCGTCGGCCTTTCTGTTTTTGCCCTTGGTAGTTAGAGCTGTTGCTGCCGGTTGAGGAATTGCTATCAGAATCTTCTGATTTGTTGGAATCTCTCCTGGGTGGAGTATAGTCAGGATCCGAGTATGGGTAGACTTTCTTAAACTCAAATCTTTTTAGGTCTTTTTGGAATTTTGTGACCTTGGATTGCATCAGTGAGTCTTTGTATTCGTTAATTTCTTTGTTGATTTCATCCAGACGTTTTTTGTACCCAGTTATTGTTGTTTTGAAGTGTGACTCTGTTTTTTGGTTTCTATCTGGAGGGCCTCTGAGAGACGTAATGCGGTTTTTATTATCAGGACCAGCCAGTCCCGAGTGCAGTGCCAGGCTATCATCGCCCATTCTTTTCGGAAAGTTGCATCATTAAGGAATATTTGTGGGGCATTAGTAACGAGGAGACCCCTTGGTGCAGTATTTGTTGTCAGGTATTGTTTTAAGAGAGTCCCATGTAATATTGTTCTGATACGGTCAAGTTTTTGTTCTGTGAGTGACTCCCACTCAGAGGTGTGTGAAATAGCTTGTGATATTGCTGGTTCAGCAAAGAGATTGGGATCAGCAAGTAAGGCATCTATCTCTTCCCCAGTGTAGGTGAGTCCTAGGTTCGCCATCCTTAGTGAAAGGTGAGGCGTAATAGCAGAAAGAGGAGTATAGGTTCAAGGACCACGGTCCTTGTTGGCTCTCACAGCTGTGCGCTGCTAAATCAGTAGTAACAACAAGAGAGAGAGGGAAAAAGGGACACCCTCAGTCCCCCAGGCATATGTAGGTAAACAACAAGAGAGTGTCAAAAAACACACAAGATTAGCACAGGTTATGAGATGAAGATATTCATATAAGATTCGCATTGGAAGTCTTGCAGATGATTTTGAGAAGCCCTCACTCACCACCCTAGGTGGTGACATGCTTCATCATCGGGCCCACCAGGAGAAGCCGAAGGCTTCCCTGGTGTGCTACAACACCAGGTTACTGTGGAGCAGGTTTTTGTGACAGTGATGTGAAAAAGGATATGGAAAGTTAAAATTGTCAGAAGCTGTACCAGAAAAAAATTTTATTCAACGGTCAGTCCTGCCAAGGTTAAAATATGTGTCGGGAAATGTGCCAATTAATGTATTGGTTATTTCCACTCAAGGTGGGGTCGACATGTTTCAGACCTTATGTGTATAGTTACTGGGCTTTCTTCAGGACCATGTATTTTGTGTACCTCGGCGGTGTGGGCGCGCTAAGGTCCACCCTACCAGAGGACGTGAAAGTTAAAATACAAATGTGTAAAAATAGTGCGAAAAAAGTGTACAAACCATCATGTAATGGGTATTACCTCTGTTTGAGAGTAACCTGTATAGTCTGAAATAAACAAAGACATACAAACAAGGAAGGCAAACATATAGTAAGAGGAATCTCAACATTGTAGTTGTCTGGAAGAATCACTCTCTGGACGTGCTATGGCTAGTCAAATAGACGTGACCGTTTGTGCCATATATGCTATTTTAAGATCATGGAATGATACCTTTAGCATGCGAAATGGCAAGAAAACTAGTCCGATCAATTATCAGACTGTGGTAGTAACATTGGTGAGCTTTACGATCAATTGGCCATACGGTGGAGGCCTGTGGGAATGTGTATACCTTATAGGTATTGGTTACCTTGTAGCCACTATTTACAAAGTAACAAGATATTCTCACTTGTACAGTGTAGGATCCATGCCCCATAGGTCTCGGGAGGTGGGTGGGGCGACAATGGCACACCCTACACAAGGATAGAGATGCAGAGAAAATAATGAGTAGGAAGGTAAGGAGAACCCGGTACTTAGCTCAGTTGTAGAGGCTAGAGGTTTATTCTTACGCCCGCAACGCCCTGCACCCGCTTGGCACCTAGCCTCTCCTGCTACCGGACCTTGTGGATGGTCTCACGTAGGCAGAGAAACGCTGAAGAAAGGTGCCGGCTGGGCGTGGGCGTGATCGGGGCGCCAGCAGCCAATCCCGTGCTATAACCAGGTCGAGGCTTGGATAATGTACCAATTGCGTTAGCGTGGGCCAGAACAAGGTCTGGAACGCAAGAGCGTTGTCAAGAGGAGTTAGCAACCAATGCCGTGCCGAAGCCAGGTAGAGGCTTGGGTTGTCAGCCAATCGCGTTAGCGTTAACCAGAAAGAGGTCTGGAACGCGAGCGCGCTGTCGTGGGGAGACTCTTTGCCAAATACATTCGTTATGGCGAAATTGAAAATCGGGACAAGTGATGAACAGTCCTCTTGAAGTAATATACTTCGCGAAAAACTAAGAGATAAGAGAATTTAAAAATTTTAAAATACATTATTAGGTAGAGAAATTAATTCATATTAGAGTGGGGAGCCAAGTGCCTTAACAAAAGACAGTACAGAACAACAGTCGGACTGTATTAGTTTTCGGTATTATATCATGGCAAATACAGGTATCCTCAGGGGAGTTGAATAGATCGACAGCTGGTGATCAAGTGTACATGGGTTACAGATGCTAGACACTAACGTCTTAATACAGAGGACCATGGAATCGGGTAATTAAGACCTGTTAAATGGGTTCCTAATCTATAAACCCACTGTTGTTCCTTTTCAAAGAGAACACTAGCAGTGTTCTTGGTGGTGGTGACTTTCTCAATGACAGTCCAATGTAGATCATTGGGTGTGTGACTTTCTTTTAGGAAATGTTCACTCGTTTTGGTAGCTGTTTTGCGACATCTAATGTTGCTACGATGTTCGCAAATACGTGTTTTAACCTTGCGGGTGGTCATGCCCACGTATCTTTTTAAGCAAGGACATGTGATGAGGTAAATCACGTTATTAGAATTACAATTGCTGTGTGTTCTTTGTTACCATGTTTTTCCCGGTTCCAATGAAAGTTGTTTGGAGGGTGTTGTCAAATGACACACGCTGCAGTTTGCTCATGGATAGTGTCCAGTTACTGGGGGTAGACCCCAGGACTCTGTGATCGATCTTTCAATGGGTGTATTGGACACTCTGGAGTCGGGTCTTGTGTGCACTAGGGAGTCTTTTAGACTTCTGCCTTTCTTAAAAAAAAACAGTGGTTTCTCCCATGACCTTTTGTTACTGTTAATGATGTTCCAGTGTTTATTCACTGATTTTTTCATAGCATCCGATAGACTGCTGTAAGTAGTAACACATGTGAGGGGTATGCTGGTTAGTTCTCTTGTGATTTCTTCCAGTAATGCTTCACGTGGTTGACTTCTAGCTCTTTTGTTGCCTTTGTTGAGAATCTTGGTAGGGTATCCTCTTGATTTCAATTTTGCAGTAAGTTCGTTTGCTTGTGTTTTATAGTCACTGGTATCACTGCAATTACGCCGAATCTTCAGGTATTGGCCATAGGGAAGGTTTTCCCTGAGAGGCCGAGGATGGAAGCTGGAGAACTCTAGCAAATTGTTTTTTGCTGTGGGTTTGTAATGTGTCCGGGTTTTGAGCTTGGTTCCTCTCACCATAATGATTACATCAAGGAATACTACTTCTTGTTTATCGAAGCAGTTTGTGAATTTGAGATATGGATCCAGAGAATTTATCCAGATGAAGAATTGCGCAAGGGACTGGACATCACTCCTCCAAATCAGGAAGATATCATCTATGTACCTCCTCCATAATCCTATGGAGGAGGAGAAAGGATTGTTGTCGGGCAAGATGTATTTGGACTCAAAGTCGTGGACATAGAGTCCGGCTACGCTCGGGGCAAATGTACTGCCCATCGAAGTACCTGTACGTTGAAGGTACAGTTGACCTTTGAACTCAAAGTAATTTTCTTTGAGAGCCAGAGTTGCACAGTTTAGTATGAAATGTTTGGGTGTTGTGTATTCCCAAGTGATGGAATCAAGCGCTTTACCCAGGACAGTGAGAGTGTCATCCTTGGGGATGCTTGTATATAAACTCTCGATGTCAAGAGTCACAAGAATGACGGAGTTTGCTTCAAATGTAATGGGTTCCAGTAATTGTAACAGGTTTTTTGTGTTTTCAGATACATGGGCGTGTTCTGTATTAAGGGTTTGAGATAATGGTCACAGAACGTTGATAAATGCTCAAGAAGTGAACCGATTCCTGACACAATAGGTCTGCCGGGGGGAGGGCTCACATTTTTGTGAGTTTTGGGCAGGGTGTAAAAATATGGTGTTGTGATACCACCTGCCGTTAAGTAGTCAGCTTCATGTTTAGAGATCCACTCATTGTCTTCTGCTTCTTTCACTAAGTCATGTATGCGTGACTTTAGTTCTGGTGTGGGATTTGTATTAAGGGGGTATAGTTGATCCTGTTGTTCAGTAGACTTGTGCACATGTGCTCATAGTCAGTTGTATTTTGGATCACTATGCCACCTCCCTTGTCCGCTGGTTTGATCGTTATGTCTTTGTCCTGTTTTAGTTTTTCCAGGGCCTGATATTCCTCGGCTGAGAAGTTCTTAAAAGGGTTAGGCCTTGAGATGGTTTCCATGTCATTATACACTGCCTGTTCGAAGGCCGTTATTTCAGGTGGTGTCAAGTGTGGGGGAGGGACGAATGTTGACTTTACTCTGAAGTTCGTATCAAAGGGGGAAGGATCTGTTATCGAGTTTTCTTTAGACTCGAAGAAAGCTTTTAGCTTGAGTTTTCTAAAGAACTCGGCCAGCTCGCAGCGGAGTCTAAATTTATCCGGTCTGGCTGGCGGGACAAACGATAGGCCTTTTTCCAGGACCTTTATTTCTATTGGGCTGAGAACTTTATCAGAAAGATTGGTGACTAGACTCATAATGCACTCGTGCTCGGTGTTGATGTTTTTCTGCGGGTGTGGTCGCCCACATGGTCTTCCGATTCCCAAGTTACTTACTTGATTGTTGCCTCTTCTCCTTACTCTCCCCCTCCCGCCTCTCTCTAAAAAAGGCATCTGATGTTGATTCTGGGGAAAATGGGTCTGCATATAGGGATTCCAACCCATCATTGTGAATGGTGGTGGTTGTTGAAAGAAAGGTGTAGGCGGACCATTTTTTTTCGCGTAGTATATTACTTCAAAAGGACTGTTCATCACTTGTCCCGATTTCCAATTTCGCCATAACGAAAGTATTTGGCAAAGAGTCTCCCCACTACAGCGCGCTCGCGTTCCTGACCTCTTTCTGGTTAACGCTAACGCGATTGGCTGACAACCCAAGCCTCTACCTGGCTTCGGTACGGCATTGGTTGCTAACTCCTCTTGACAACGCGCTTGGGTTCCAGACCTTGTTCTGGCCCACGCTAACGCGATTGGTACATTATCCAAGCCTCGACCTGGTTATAGCATGGGATTGGCTGCTGGCGCCCCGATCACGCCCACGCACCGGCCGGCACCTTTCTTCAGCGTTTCTCTGCCTACGTGAGACCATCCACGAGGTCCGGTAGCAGGAGAAGCTAGGTGCCGAGCGGGTGCAGGGCGTTGCAGGCGTAAGAACAAACCTCTAGCCTCTACAACTGAGCTAAGTACTGGGTTCTCCTTACCTTCCTCCTCATTATTTTCTCTGCATCTCTATCCTTGTGTAGGGTGTGCCATTGTCGCCCCACCCACCTCCCGAGACCTATCTACACTGTACAAGTGAGAATATCTTGTTACTTTGTATATAGTGGCTACTAGGTAACCAATACCTATAAGGTATACACATTCCCACAGGCCTCCACCGTATGGCCAATTGATCGTAAAACTCACCAATGTTACTACCACAGTCTGATAATTGATCGGACTAGTTTTCTTGCCATTTCGCATGCTAAAAGTATCATTCCATGATCTTAAAATAGCATATATGGCACAAACGGTCACGTCTATTTGACTAGCCATAGCACGTCCAGAGAGTGATTCTTCCAGACAACTACAATGTTGAGATTCCTCTCACTATATGTTTGTCTTCCTTGTTTGTATGTCTTTGTTTATTTCAGACTAGACAGGTTACTCTCAAACAGAGTTAATCCCCATTACTTGATGGTTTGTACACTTTTTTCGCACTATTTTTACACATTTGTATTTTAACTTTCACGTCCTCTGGTAGGGTGGACCTTAGCGCGCACACACCGCTGAGGTACACAAAATACATGGTCCTGAAGAAAGCCCAGTAACTATACACATAAGGGCTGAAACATGTCGACCCCACCTTGAGTGGAAATAACCAATACATTAATTGGCACATTTCCCGACACATATTTTAACCTTGTCAAGACTGACCGTTAAATAAAAACATTTTCTGGTACAGCTTCTGACAATTTTAACTTCACATATCCTTTTTCACATCACTGTCACAAAAATCTGCTCCGCAGTAACCTGACGTTGTAGCACACCAGGGAAGCATTCGGCTTCTCCTGGTGGGCCCGATGATGAAGCATGTCTCCACCCAGGGTGGTGAGTGAGGGCTTCTCAAAATCATCTGCAAGACTTCCAATGCGAATCTTATATGAATATCTTCATCTCTGAACCTGTGCTAATCTTGTGTGATTTTTTACACTCTCTTGTTGTTTACCTACAATCCTCGATCCCCATTAGCTCTGGATAGCCAATGCTATGAGGTAGAAAAGGTACCTAAAACAATAAAATTAGGTCAAGGGGGCCAAATGGGATACCTTAGGCCATCTTTTCGAGTGACCCTGACTACTGGGTGATCCCATTGTCAGGGTTATACACTGAGGTAGGAACAACGAATAGTCTGCCTAAGAGTTGGAAAGGCTCAATAATCAACCCGATATTTAAGGGGGTGATAAGTCGGATCCGGCAAATTACAGGCTTATAGCTCTTATGGATGTTGAAGCCAAATACTAAGCATCATTAATACTGGAGGACCTGGTGGAATGGTCTAACAACAACCAGTTGATCCCTCTGAATCAAACAGGATTCCGTAAAGGGTTTGAAAGAACAACAAACATACTTGCCTGGCCACGATAGCAGAAAGTAGCAAATATTTGTAGAGAAAATTACAACTTTATTTTATTGATTTTAAAGCAGCGTCTGACCATGTAGATCGAGGGCTGCTGTGGAGCAAAATAAAGAATTTAGGCCTTCCTGGATCAATATTATCACCATAATACAACTGTACACTGGCACTGGCACTTGGATCCATATACAAATAGCAAACAGTACAAGACTGTCAAAGGAAATGTAGATAGAGATAGGTCTAAAACAAGGCTGTGTATTAGTGCCTCATTTATTCAGTCTCTTTATGGGTGACCTCTCACCAAGTTTAAATGAAGTAAATTCTCAAACAGCACGCCTGGTCCCATTATCTGCAATGCATCTTTCTTATGCTGATGACATAGTCCTGCTCAGTAAAACAAACGTCAGCTTACAAAGATTGTTAAATGAGTTATCAGCATTTGCGAAGGACAATGCCTTGGGAATTAAGATCATAACAAGCATTTCCAATTCAATAGGTCTCGCATTTGTAAAAGTTTGAGCTATTGGCATTGCTACAAACAATGCAACGCCAATAGCGCAAACATTTAGTAATGTGAGACCTATTTGGATATTTGGATATTTGGAGGGGTATTTCTAGAGCGCAGACGTTCGCTCCGAAGTGAGCATCTTGGCGCTGTAAATCCTATGACCAGATCGCAGAGAGAGGGAGGGGGGGGCTAGATGGCTGCTTTGGTCCAGTCGTCAGAGAGAATAAAAATCCACGTTTTGAGGAGCTTCCTAAAAGGCTTCTCAAGCGTCTGAAGTCTGAGATGCCTTGGCATGCTGTTCCAGGCTCTAATAGCCAGGGTGCTGAGCGTTTTTCCACCTTTAGACTTCAGATTGAATTTGGTGGGGGTCATGAGGTTTTCTTGTGAGGATCTGAGGGAGCGGCCCGGAGTATAGTGAGGGAAACGTCTAGACAAATAGGACGGACCGGATTTGTTGAAGGCTCGGAAGGCTACAGTGAGAATTTTGAAGAGTATTCTCTTGTGCAAGGGGAGCCAATGCAAGGATTTAAGAGCTGTGGAAATTGAGGATTTGCGTGGAAGTTTAAGGACAAGACGGGCAGCAGTGTGCAGAACACTTTGAAGTTTCGAACGGGTGGACTTTTTGGTCCCTGCCAGAAGGCCATTACAGTAGTCTACTCGAGAGAGTATAAGGGCTACCGCAATAGTCTTTCTGGAGTCAAGCGGGAGGAAGTCAAAGAACTTTCTCAGGGACTTAATTATGCCGAAGCATTTTCCTGCTACGGTCGAGACGTGGAAATCGAAAGAGAGTTCAGAATCAAAAATAACCCCGAGGTTTCTGGCCGATGAAACTGTCTGAGGTGGAGCAGCAGAATTGTCAGGCCACCACAGGGCAGGGCAGAAAGAGGCATTCTTTCCAATGGGCAAGATCTCGGTTTTATTCGAGTTGCAGCGGAGGTGGTTAGCGTCCATCCATTGAAAGACTGCTGTTAGGCAGTGTTTCAGATTGAGTTCTGCCATGTTGGAATTGTCGTCTAGGGGAATGATAAGCTGAGTATCGTCGGCATAGGAAGTGACGGTTATGCCGAACGATTCTATAAGGGTAAGCAGAGGGATGAGATAGATATTGAAGAGGAGGGGACTTAGGATGGAGCCCTGGGGAACTCCGAAGGACACCTTTTTCTCTTTAGATTGGAAAGGGCCAAGTGAGACAGTTTGAAACCTATCGCTGAGGAAAGAACTAATCCAGGATAGGGCAGAGTTGGAGACGCCGATGTCCATAAGTCTATTAATCAGAATGGAGTGGGAAATAGTATCGAATGCTGCCGTGAGGTCGAGAAGGATCAGAATGGCCTTCTTCCTTTGATCTTAAAGGATTTTGATGGTATCGGTCAGTTCGATCAGGGCGGTTTCGGTTGAATGTTTAGACCGGAACCCGGATTGCTGGGGGTGAAGTAGGTTATGGGAATCAAGAAAGGTCTTGAGCTCCTTGTGGACTAACTGTTCAGTTATTTTACCCAGCGCAGGTAGCAGGGTGATGGGACGGAGGTTGGTCAAATCCGAAGGGGGTTTGTTCGCCTTTTTCATGAGGGGCTTAACCACACCTTTTTTCCAAGAGAGGGGAACAGAGCCAGTTTTGAGGGAGAGGTTGATTATTTCATTGATGATGGGGTTGACTTCATCAATGATGAGGTGGAGGATCTTTGGGGGACAAGGGTCAGAAGGGGAGCCAGATTTGCATGAAAGGATCGCTTCTCTGGTCTTAGTCAGAGTCACCGGGGTAAAGTTTTTGAGACTGTTAGCAATCAGGCGTGATTGGTCCAGATCCGAGATTGAGTGAACGGGGGGGGGAGGGGGGAAGTTTTTATGGATGGAGGTGATTTTGTCATCGAAGTAGTCGGAAATCTTGTCACATAGCTCCTGAGAAGGGGGGATTTCCGGTTGGAGAGCTTTTGGTTTGGTGAAGGATTTTACTATCGTAAAAAGGTTTTTTTTTGCAAAAGCAATGGGGAGTGGACACAGGAGTAACAGAGGAGAAAGACATTTTAAGTAAATTAAAAAGTATATAGGGCAAACTCGACCCGAAGGTATCTGAGTGCTACAGATAGGTCTGGCAGTAAAAGGCAGCCACAAGTGGAACCTAATAAATTGTAAAACAACCCCCTTTTTAGTAATAAATGTAAAAAAAAAATGGAGGAAGGAAGAAAGAAGCAACGGATGAAAGGGTGGGGGGACAAATACTGGGGGAGAGAGGAAAAATGGGGAGTGGGCACAGGAGTAACTGAAAAGGAACTTTTAATAAAAAAAAATTTAAAATTTAAAATATTTCAAAACTCCTACCGTCCGCTGCCTGGCTCAGTATCCCATGAACGTACCTGGCATCAACATCATAGACGAGCGGTCTTCTGCTGGCAACCCTCAAGGTTCCCTGCATTCCGAACCTTGTAAACTGCCCTCGGCACTGCACAGTCCAGCTTGGAAGGAAGAAGGGAGCAACGGAAGAAAGTGTGGGGGACTGAGGAGCAATGGGGGGTGGCCAGAGAAGAAAGAAATTTTAATCACATAAAAAGTATAGCGCAAACTTGCCCCAAAGGTATCAGAGTGCAACGGTGCAGGCCAGCAATAACCAGCAGCCACAGTTGTGCCATCTCGGGACCTGCTATAACAATGAGGCAATGACATAATTTCATGTAATCTTCTTGCAGCAAAATGTCAGCCGTGGCAGATGCTGATGACACTTAAGGGAATCTTTCAGCATCTGAGCTTCACAGGCAGATCACGGCTCGCTGTAAAATCCACAGGACAGCTGCCTTCTGCCTTTCCTGGAGGGGCGCACAGACCCTGTCATGGAACCAAACCCTCACTGCAAGGGCGACATCCTTTGCGGTACAGTATGCTTGCTGTATTGTCTTGTAATTGTATTTATATAGCGCATACTACCCCTGACGAGGTGTTGTGCCCTCCAGGTATGGCCTTCCCTAAAAAGATTAAAGAAAGGTTCCGAGAGGCACCACGGCCAGGGGAGCTAAGGCACTTGTCAATCCCATAGGAGCAAGTTGCTTCACTGGCAAAAAAAAAAGACAGAAGCGGCGAGGTCGCTAAAGTTACAGTTATGATCGTTAAAGTTAAAGTTATGCCGTGTTTGAAAGTGAAAGCAGGCATGGCGAGTAAATCCACAGGACAGCTACATTTTTCCCTTTCTGGAGGGGCGCACAGACCCTGTCATGGAACCGAACCCTCACAGGGTGACATCCTTTGCGATAGAGTATAGTGTATTGTGTTGTGATTATATTTATATAGCGCATACTACCCCTGACGAGGCGTTGTGCCCTCCAGGGATGGTTTCCCAAAAAAAATTAAAGGAAGGTTCCGAGAGGCACCACGGCCAGGGCCGCTAAGGCACTTGTCAATCCCCCAAAAGAGCGAGCTGCTGCGCTGCCTAAAAAAAACAAGAAGCACACAAGACATCAGTGGCTCTTTCATTTAGTTGCTTCACAGTGAAATGGATCCAAAAAAGAACAAGCCTGTGAGTGGTGCGCGCGCGCTCGCCACATCAAGCCATGTGGTTTCAATTATCGTGCCTGTGTCTGGGCACGATAATTGAAACCACATGACCATTGGTGCACGTAATAGACACCAATAGGCCATGAGCAGAGAAATGCGCCCGCCTTTGGCCAACTGCGTGCAGTGTTTCATAAAAAGACGCACGCAAAGGCCAATAGCGTGTCCCAAAAGGAATCGCCACGCACAAGCGTGTGCGATTCCTAGACCCGTTTTCAAACCCCCCTACAAAAAGTTTCTCGCTGCGCGGACAGTGCTGCACACTGCACCGCTAGGCACGAGACCTAAAAATAAAAACCATGACTTTTGGGAACCAGTTTGGACATTTACACCCTATTAAGCTGGGAGAAACTGCTTTAGTGGTAGTCAATAACAACACATATCTAGGGCTGTACATAGATGATCGACTAAACTTTCAGTTTCATAAACAATGTCTCGAAAAAAAGGAAATGGCCTAATCTACGCATTCTGTGCCCTTGCAAAAAAATTAAGGGGCCCATTTTTCAAGGAACAGATTGCAGTTATGGCTGTCAAATTACTGCAGACAGTGGCTTATGCAAGCATTATTCTAAATGGGATAGATTCAAAACTGTTAAACAATATACAAATAAAACTGTACACAAAAGATTTCAATTTACCTCAAAATGCATCCCAGGCGCAGGTGAGATTGGACTTTGTTCTTATGCAACAAGAGATTGGGAGAAGATATGCTGCTATTAAAAGCTGGTATAAAATCTGCTTAAGTCGATCCAATGACTTTCATGATGCCTTGTGGCGGGCCCATGAAGAAGACCTGCATTCAAGTTATTGCAAATTCCTGAAAATAGCCCTGGATGAAACAAAGACAGCAGAACTCTGGGTGCAGAATGCCTCTTTTTCTGTCTTTCGTAGGGTGATAAATAAAAGGGCTAAATCCCATTCACTACTACAATATAAAAGTAAATTAGCCAAGCGGTCTCATGCCTTCATGGTCCTTCAGTCCTACACAACAACTCGTCCAGAAGAATATCTACACACAACATGCCCAATGATCAATTTCTTATCAGCATGAAAAATAACATCAGTCACTAAATGCGATCATATATGTGACTTTTTTAGTCCAATTAAATTTTGATTTTGATAACAACCATTGTCCCGTTTCTCACAATCCTAATTGAGAACTCGAGATTTCCAAAATGTAACAAACAAGGGGAATTAAATTATACAAATGTAATTTACTACAGACACAGACTGCCTATGTATGGGTGAAAGTCTAGCACCACTAAATCTCTCACCATGGGGTACATTTACAAGAACTTAACACCTCCATAAGTGTACATTTTTTTACGTTACAGCCTTTTTTTATTGCCTTACTTACAAGTTGCCACTAACTGGAGTTAGCGGCAATTTTCTAGCGTAAACTTGAATTCTTCACTTCTGCATTTCTGTTAGCATGACTTACTGAAAATTATAAACAAGGTAGGCATTCTCGTTTAAAAACTCCTGCAAAACACACTACGCGATATTCACAAGGATTTCCTTGTAAGTTGCAAAACCCAAAAAACTGCAGATAAGTCCAAAAAGAGGCAATTTTTTTAAGGCTAACAAATACCTGGGGCCTCATTTATGAAAAGTGACGCATCGCTGCGTGAAAACAGCGATACGTCACTTTTCACTGCGCACTCCTTACGACATTCCTGATGCGTCATATTTAATGTATGACGCATCATGTCGCAAGGAGTTACAGATACGTCAGTATTTCTGACGTATCTGTAAGTGCAAAAGTGACACATTGCTGGAGTGTGTCACAAAAGTGACGCAACTCCAGCAATGTGTCCTTTCAGATGGGGAAAGCCCCATGTGAAAGGGCTTGCGTCAGTCTAACGCCTGCTGTAAGTTAGGCGCAAGATTTTGACTCAACAGCAATCTAAAAGTGGCGCAGTGAAAACTCATAGATTTCACTGCGTCACTATTACGAGGCATTTTGCGGGGGAACGCCCCCTCTGCATACATTATACCTGACGCAGGTAGAATGTGGCGCAGGGGTTTAAAAAGTGACGCATCTGCCTAGATGCGTCACTTTTTAAATATGGCGCAACAAGGCGCATTTTGTTCGCCGCTGGTGCGTCACAAAAAGTGATGCACCAGCGGTGCAAAACTGACGCAAGGCCTCATAAATAAGGGCCCTGGTCTTAAAATTGGTGCAAACACGGGTACACATATAAGATGTTTGTGTGCTGGACAGCGCTGCAAGGAATATTACTGAGCTGCCCTGCTCCAAAACAAAAGGTCACGAATTCGCCCTATCAGTAAGATAGGGCGTATTTCTGGGCCTCATTCATGAAACGTGTTGCATCCCTGTGATAAAACAGCAGTGCAACACTTTTCACTGCACCCTCCTTGCACCACCATGGATGCGTCACATTTACTGTATGGCGTTCCATGTTGCAGTCAATGACAGATAAATGTGGAATCCTGACGTATCTGGCGGTTCTAAAGTCACACATTGCTGCAGGTATGCTGCAGGCATAGCACAATTCCAGCAATGCATGGGGAAGGCTTATCCCTATGGCACTGCGTCACCCTTATGCCTGCCATGAGGCAGGAGTAAGGTTTCGGTGTAGTAGCATCCTAGAATTGTGGCAGTGAAATCTCATAGATTTCACTGTGCCACTCCTACAAGGCTTTGTTGCATGGGAATGCCCACCCTGCATACATCATACCTGATGCAGGTATAATGGGGCTCAGGGCTTCACAAGGTCATGTTTACGTCTAGATGCGTCACTTTGTAAATACAGCGTAACATGGTGCAAAATTCACGCTTCATGTACATCAAGAAAATGATGCTCCAGGGGTGTTAAACTACTGCAAGGGGCTCATGAATAAGCCCCCCTGTCTTTTTCTCCTACATTGGCGCACAATGGCAGCCATGCGCCAACGCAACTGTGTTACGGAACTGATTGATATTGTGCAGGAAGGAACACCTCCATGCACAAAACCAATTAATCCAGAGTACCTTCACTTTCTCTGTGTGCTGCAGAATGCTGCACACATAGAAAAAGTGGAAAAAGAGGAGAAATAAAAACATTTATCCTCGTAGCGCCTCCCAAATGCCAGTCTTGGGGTGGTGTTAGATTCTGTCGCATTCTGAAGCTTTACGATTTCTCATAAACCTGGGAATGCTTCAGATTCCATTGAACTCCCCTTTTGCACGGGTTAATGAGTGAGAGAGGCACATACATACAAGGTCATGAAAAGCAAAGTAAAGTGGCTTTACGTGAAAAATGCTGTGACACATTGCGCCACCAGAACGTCAAACAAGTGACGTTACAGCATTGCAAGAGTGCTGCTAGGGTCTCATAAATGAGGACCTTGGATAATAGAAGAACTCCCACAATTCACCCTGGCAGGTCAACAAAGCTATGGACCCCTACCATTGCCCATTGCAGCAAGGAACACTAAGAAGACCACCACCACCCCTAACATGCATCGCTCACCTGAACAACTGGTCCATTCACTTTGGGTTACGACTGGACCTGATCCCCTCTAAGTGCTGACTTTGGAAGACTGGAACTTCAGCAACAGGAAGCTGGAGACCAGGACCCGCAGAAATCCAGAGACTCTCCGGAGCTGTCTGTAACCGTGGTAGAAGGAGAGACCAACAACCAGTCAGCATTAAATTAGGTTATGTGCCATCTGAGGAGTCACATCCGGGGTCTGCATGGACTTCGGACAGTATGACCATGTCGCAGTGGAACCCACTTCGCGGGGGGGCATTCAGGGTGTTAAAACTTAGGCTGCAGCATCAACATTATCGGCGCCATCTTGCCCCCATTTTGAGCCCATTCGTGCGCGTAAGCGGCGGCCATTTTGAGTACCATGGCCTCTCTGCCCATCGTTGATAGCCAGCGCATCTCTCTCTCTCTCCTGACCTCGCAAAGCATCCCCCGCACGCTGACAGCCCCCGCTTTCACATACCTTGGGTCATAAACCCTTCTTCCACGCAGCTCTGCCTCGGAACCCCATCCTGTTCCCAGCGCGACACCTCCCTCCATTCCTTTCATGGTCCCGGATCCTTTGATAAAATCCCCTTTCCTTTGTGCCCGTTTGTCTTACTCGTTCCCAGGCCGCCACCTGGCCCTGCGGATACTGTTATTGCCTCCCCGCCCCTCCTGTACAGTAGGAAGCTTCCCCCATCAAAGGATCCATGAGTTGATCAAAGCCCCCACCCCATGAGATCCGATCGACCTCATACATTCCGTGAATCGGCGGAATGTCCAGCTGCGCGATGATCATCACCTGTTGTGACCGGGGTGGGGACTTCAACTGTAAATGTGTGTGGGAACGGGCCTGAAGCGGGGATTCCGAGGATGTCTTTCCTTACATCAAAGGAATGACAGAGATGTGTTTGACGTAATAAAACAATAAACTTGTGTATAAGAGGCCAGGCCTCAGAGATGCGGTTAGAGCACCTCGTGACGATACTTGCTGTCCGAACTGATGTGTTCTCCTCCGGAGAGAATAAACCCTTGTTTCCTGCCTTCCAGTCTCCAGCGCCTGCCTCTTCATTGATTAATATTTTGTGGGTTAAAGAGGCGACACCGCCGGGCAATACTTAAGGATCTTTGTTTATTGGTTGCTTCCAACCTTTTACAATTGGCGTACCAAGCGTGGAGCCCATCAGCGACACGTGGATCCAGTGGGAGAGGTCCTGACGACAGAGTGAACAACTGCAACGATCGGGAGAGCTCCTGCCCAATAGACCCTCGTCTGGCAGCCGATCATCCGAACTTCACTGGTTCCGAATCGACCTCTCTCGAGTGATCTACGGTCCTGACTGGGAACCATCAGGAGTGCCGTGGCAATATCGGAGATTGGAGGACGATCGGGCGCTGGACGCGGAAGACGAGAAACAGCCCATGTGGTCCGGGTAAGGTCGTGTAAAAACGACAAAATTGCGAAACGATTGTCGCTCTTTGAGATATTCGCTGCTTACAAACGAGGAAGAGTAGAAATACTCTATCTTCCTTTGTGGACGGTGAAGGGGTGGGTAACGCGGACTTTTGTCCCCGATGTAATCTGTCGTGCCTATCTTTTCTCCCCACTGATTGATTGACTGATTGACTGATTGATTGATTGTAAGGGTAGCTCCCTGTTTTATTGTTAGAATAAGATTTTGCTGTTGAGATATTCGCTGTTTGCAAACAACGTAGAATAACAATATTCTGTCTAGTCTTTGCAGATAGTGAAGGATAGGTAGTGCGGACCTTTGTCCCCCGCTGAAATCTGTCATGCCTATCTTCTCCCCACTGATTGGTAGCCTGTTTAGCCCGGGCCGCTTATTAGAGATGAACCATCCGGCTCCACTGGAAGGCACCCCTAATAAGGACATGTTCATGAAGCATGGATTAGTCGCTATAGCATACAGCAAACTATGGCATAAATATACGAGGAAGGACCCCCAGAGTCAGTGGCCACTGATAGGATCCTTCGATGATGATAAAATGAGCGCGCTAGAAACAGCCCTTGGTAAAAACAAGACAACACCCACTATGCTTGATAGTTTCGGTATGTGGCGCAAAGAAACCGAACAACGTAAGAAGAGAAATGAGAGTAGGTTGGGAAAAGAGCTGCGAAAGGCAGCCCACCTAGCTGCCAAGAAACTAGAAGAAGAGATCAAGGAAAGAGAGGAAGCCAATCAGAAACCAGAGATAGAAACATCAAACCAGTGTCCGGTTACAACACCCTCCACGCTCTACCCTGAATTACCCTCGAAACAGCGAGCCAACGATGATCTGTTGTTAGGTCCTCCGATCATCTACATGCCCCCTCCATATGCCCCTTCCCAACCCTTAGCACGGCACCCACCATCCCCAGGCACAAACGAGAGTAGCGCCACCGCTTCGGCCCCCATGGCCTCTGTGCCGGCCGAACTCCTTGTATTAGATACTACACAAACGACAACGTTAGGCGACCCTGGGACCCGAAGGGCTGGTTCTGCAAGAACAAACAGATTAAGCAAAGATGAGCGAGCAGGGATTAACAAGATAGCAAGGACATTGGTAGAAAGAAAGGAAGATGAAGAGTATATCACGGATATGTTTAACTCGTATACAGGAAGTCACAGACGACATTTTACCGTTCGACTGTGTTATCATGCCTTGAACGCATACGAGGACCGATATCGAGACAAAGGTCCGGAGAGCCTAACGACTCTATATCGGAAGGTCGATATCGGGGATGAGGGCGAGTGTGATGTGACGGACCTCCTTATGCGAACGCTTGAGGTTTTCCGCCACCTCACCGAACAAGGATCGGGAGCTAAACCCACGACATCCGTAGCAACCGAACCACAAACTGAGCGATCTAACGCCATGATGCCGATACGAGAAGCTGCCCCTTACTGGGTTCCTCCACGAGGTGAAGGGACTAACGATGATGCAAACCACAAAGATGCAAAAGGAAGGGTAGTGTACAACTGGGTCTACCAGCCGTGGGACCGGCAAGAGATTCTGACATTCCGGAAATCTCTGCCTGACCTACGTAAAAACCCCACTGCCTTCTATACTGAATTAGGTACAGCCCTAGGTTCAACGATTATGATCCTGGCTGACATCGACTTGTTCTTCGGGTTATGTCTACCGGCTGATGTGTGGAAGCAAACCCGGAAAGTCGACCACCTTGAGCTGTTTGGACATACCTGGTCACAACTCGATGGCATTGATAAACAACGAGAACCTGGACAAAAGCCTTTGAAATCCATTTTAGACCTCCCAGACAAAATCGTACAGACATTAAAAACCCTGATTCCAGAAAAGAAAGTGGACTGGTCGATAGTAATGGCCTGTCGCCAGAAACCCCAGGAGGATGTATCGGATTACTTCTCCCGGTTTGAAACGGTGTTCTCCGATTACAGCGGCCAGGACATGACCACTGCAACCGGACACCATCTGTTTGTCCAGAATTACGTTAAGGGTTTGACACCAGATGTCTCCCAGAAACTGCAGGCCAGCGAGAGTAGTTGGGCAGCCTCCAAACCTGCGGCTATCCTCCAGATGGCCCAATATTATGAACATCAGAAAAATGAAAACGATAGAGCAACAGAGAAAAAGAAGAAAGAGTTAAAAGAGAGGGTCATGATAGCTCAGCTGCAGGGAGTAGCGATAAGTAAGGAACCCCCCAAAGGAAACTACCAGTCGACAGCTCCTAAAGATACGCCCTCCAGAGAACGTACGTCTGCGCCCTATGCAGGTCGGAGGGACTTAGATGAAAACCAATGCGCATTCTGTAAAGGATACGGTCACTGGAAATCGCAGTGCCCGGTCCTTTACGAAATGAACAAAAACTGAGAAGCTAGAGACGAGACGAATAAACAAAGGGGGAGGGACCACAGACGGGGACCCACCAACGACCTTAGCCAGGACAGATCAGGCCGACCCAACACATTTGATCGACCCCGACAAAATCAGTATCAGCAGTCCGATTACGAGAACGCCCACAATTTCGCATAGGACAGCCCGGGACAAGGGAGGGATCCAGTCGAGCTTTGTGTTGACCAGCAAGGTCCTTACGTCACTGCTAAGGTCCTGGGCATGAAATCCCCATTTTTGGTGGACACCGGGGCGACACGTAGTGCGTTATCTAAACGACTGATTCCAAGGGCACCCTTGTCTGGCTCACTTATAACATCGACAGGTTTCGATGGAACGCCCTCCACTAACCCTTTGTCCGCTCCGATCCTCTTCGACTTAGAAAACAACACCACTGACACCACGTTCTTACTTTCCTCCAATAGCCGTGACGCCATTATGGGACTTGACTTATTGAAACACTTCCGAGCGACAATTAGATGTTCTCAAGACGGAGTTCGAGTTTTCCTTTACGACAACCCCGTTCTGCATAGACATTGCCCTCCCCGACGCATGTTTTCCATCACTGACGCTGACGCATCCCTGCTTGACACCCTGCCTCCGTATCTGTGGGCCAAGACAGATTCGGATGTAGGGCGCATGATGATTGACCCAGTACACATTACTGTCCGACCAGACGCAACACTCCCAAAACTTCCACAATATCGGATATCGCCTGAGGGCGAGAAGGCATTGGTAAAGATTATTCAGTCACTGATAGACGCAGGAGTGGTAGAGGAAGTGGTTAGCAACGTTTGCAACAGCCCTATCTTGCCCATCATCAAGAAACAAGGAGAGGGAGATGAGAAAGCATACCGCTTTATCATTGACCTTCGAGAGATCAACAAAGTGGTTGTACCCCAGTACCCCGTGGTCTCAGATATCACCACCATCCTGACTTTGATTCCTTCTACTGCCACCACCTTCACTGTCATTGACGTCAAAAACGCCTTCTTTTCCATCCCCATCCACCCGGACAGCCGATATCTCTTCGGCTTCACCCTAAAAGCCCGCTCATATAGGTTCTGCCGAGCACCCCAGGGCCACACAGAAAGCCCTAGCATCTACAGTCAGGCCCTCAAGAGACAACTGGATCAAGTCCAGTTACCCGATGGAGTGGTGTTGGTGCAATACGTCGATGATATCCTTTTGGCGGCCGACACCACTCCGCTAGCAGTCACAGCCACTATTCAACTCCTACACTTCCTTGCGGAGAATGGCCACAAGGTCTCCAAGAAGAAGTTGCAATTCTGCCAACCCCAAGTGACATACTTAGGCCATCTCCTGTTCAAAGACGGGAGGAAGCTCACCCCCGATCGAATTCAGACCATCCTAGAAATCCCTGTCCCTAAGACTCAGAAACAGGTTCGCTCCCTACTAGGCCTCACCTCCTTCTGCCGACAGTGGTTGCCAAACTTTAGCCTCATTGTGAAACCGCTGCTTTCTCTGCTAGCTAAAGATGTCCCCTTCCCACTCCCTTGGACCCCTGAGTGCCAAACCTCCTTCACGGAACTACGAGATGCCCTCTGTTCGGCCCCTGTCCTAGGTACCCCTGATTACACAAAGCCCTTCTCCCTTTACACTCACGAAAGGGAGGGGTGCGCTTTATCTGTCCTGACCCGGTCCATTGGCCCAAAGCAACGACCGTGCGCTTACTTCTCTGCCACTCTTGACCCTGTAGCCAGAGCCTTGCCTGCCTGCCTTCGAGCTGTAGCTGCCGCTGCTATCTCTATCCGACAGAGTGAGGGGATCGTACTCTCGAATCCCCTCACAGTACTGGTACCCCATGCAGTTGACACCCTCCTGAACCAAACCAAGACGCAACACCTGACGAGTGCACGACTGACTGGATACGAGCTGACTTTGCTTGCACCCCATATCACCCTGTAAAGATGCACCACACTGAACCCGGCAACTCTGTTACCCTTACCAGAGAACGATCCCAATGTGCCCCCTGTACATGACTGTGTGACTCTTACGGACGAACAGACTAGAAGTAGGGTTGACCTCAGAGACACGGCTTTTCCTGACCCTGACGGAGAGCTGTGGGTGGACGGTTCTTGCATCAAACTCCCCGATGGCACCACTTCAGCTGCCTATGCAGTCACCACGGCTCGAACTGTAGTCGAGACGGCCCGCATCACGCAACGATCTGCCCAGGCAGCGGAACTGATTGCCCTCACACGAGCCTGCATCCTAGCAGCAGGAACCACAGCGAACATTTCCACGATAGCCAGTACGCCTTCGGGGTGGTTCACCATTTTGGGCTCCTTTGGAGGGAAAGGGGATTCTTGCCTCACACGGCACACCCATTTACATGGAGATCTAGTCTCCGCCTTGATCGAAGCTGTCCTTCTCCCCAAAAGGCTTGCGGTCATCAAATGCCAGGCACACAAGAAAGTGACAGACATTATTGGACAGGGAAATGCACTAGCTGACATCACTGCTCGAACGACAGCTGAAAATAGGACGACAACACGTATGTACGTGACCAGGTCACAAGCAGAAAAATGGACTGACGCTAGGGACACTATTAGAGACATTCAAATGGCTAGCACACAACACGAACTGACTGAATGGACACGGGTGGGATTAAAGGACGACGAAGGCTGCTGGCGGACAAAGGACACAAACAAATGGTTGCTACCTGACTCCTACCTGATTCCCATACTGACTATGGCACACTCCCCCGCCCACATAGGATCAGCCCCCATGATTGAACTTGTCTCCAGAGTTTGGCACAATGATAAAATCACAGACGCCGCCAAACGTCTGGTCCAACAATGCTTGATATGCCTGCAACACAACCCCGGGAAAGGAACTGTAGTACCCCGGGGAGGGTTTGGGGTCCCAAATCACCCGTTTGAGGTCCTGCAGATGGACTATATTCAGCTAGACAGATGCCAAGGCCTGAAATATGTACTTGTTGTGGTGTGTGCATTTAGCAAGTGGGTGGAGGCATACCCAACCCGTGACAACACCGCCATGGCCACTGCAAAAGTACTATTAAAGGAATTCTTCCCTCGCTACGGCCTTTGTCGAATTTTATGGAGCGACAATGGCCCCCACTTCATAGCCGAAGTCATTCAGCTCATCATAAAGGGGCTGGGCATCAAGCAGTAGTTCCACGCAGTTTTCCACCCCCAGTCTGCTGGACTTGTCGAGCGACACAATGCCACACTAAAGCTTAAACTAGCCAAGATAGTAGCTACCACAGGACTGAAATGGCCAGACGCTCTCCCCCTGGCATTGCTATCGATGCGTTCCACCCCCACCAAGCACCACTTGACACCTTACGAGGTCGTTTTTGGCCGACCCATGAGCGTCTGGTCTGCACCAAAACCGACTTCCATTCATGACGTCCCAGACGTCCTAATGTCTGATTATCTGTATAAATTGACTGAAACTCTGTCTGCCATTCATCAGCAGGTGCAGCAGGCCATCCCCGATGCTTCCAGGGGTCCGGGTCACGACATCCAACCGGGGGAATATGTTTTGATCCGGAATTTTCAGCGGGCGAAGAGTCTGGAACCCCGGTGGACGGGCCCCTGGCAAGTATTGCTCACCACCCGGACGGCTCTTCGTGTGGAGGGGAAATGGCACTGGCTGCACGCACACCACTGCAAGAGGGTCTCCTCGACTTTGGCCACAACAGAAAGCATCGACAACCAAGAAGAGCTCCTGAACAAGGACCGACCGTCGCTAACCTGCTATCCTGACACCGAAGCACTTGAACTTTCAAAATTCTCTGATCCCACTGTGCCATCCAGAGAAGGGTATTTCCTGCGCCGAAAGGAGGGAGCTTCGGCTAAGTAGACCACAGACTAAGTTAAATCTCAGAACGGTGACCTAAACACCACCAAGGGTCACCTGGAGAGAAGCTAAACGAAGTCTGTGGTTCTGCCCGCTACCGAGCACCTTGATAATGATGGAAGCGCCAAATAAGAAGATGATGGAAGCGCCAAATAAGAAGATGATGGAAGCAACAGGAAATACCCACCACAGAAACCCAAAAACAGACAGACTCCACAGCTCAAAGACAATTGCACTTTTCGTCACAATCCTTTTCTGCTTTCTCCTCATGACCACACTCTGGATTGTGGAAGAAAATGCACCTGCTCATGAAACATTCCTGACCACTGCTCAGCCTACCACCATGAAGGAACATTATCTGATTTCGCTCTCTCCTCAACTCAGAGAGAGGCGAAAGGAGTTTTGGAATAACTCATTTGTGCAGTTGCTGCACCAGCACAATCTTGCCACCAACGCCACCAACTGTTGGATCTGTGGGATGCTACCCCACGCCACTGGACACTCGATACCTTTCATCCCTTCACCCTTCTCAGTTCACGGCTCCTGCCTTGCTTGACTGATCCTCCTGCACAAAAGCTATAAAGACAATGCCACCTCCGGCAAAACCATGACACACTTCTATCATGGGGTCTGGCGAAACCAAACAAAGACACACTTCTGCCCGCAGACCTCCAACGACTCAATCCACATGGATATCCCTGCTAAAGAACGAATTGAAATGTAGGTGTTCAACAATCCAACCAGACCCACCTTCTCTTACCTGCGGAAACGAACGGCTGCCACTCTGACTGTGGCCCTGTCAGTCATCAACGTCACTGGCCACATGTGCATAGAAGGGCTTGGGACACAGCTGGTAGGCCGCAGCGCCTGCCGTTTCACCAGAACTTTGGACTCCACCGATCCACCTTCCTTTGTATCCTCTCCAAATATGTATTTCGTTTGTGGCACAAAGGCTTACACCTGGCTCCCCAAAGGCTGGGGGGGGGCACTTGTTTCATCTCCTTCATCCTTCCTCCGACGTATGTGGCTCCAGCGAATCATCACAGACAAAAACAAACCAAGGACATTGAACAAGCCGACTCAACAGGAGCCCAGTTCCTCGATGCCATGAAGGGACTTGTTCCACTCTGGGGCCCGATGGCAAACAGCCGTGCCATCCGACATCTGACTCAGGCAGTTGAGACAACAATGAACCTCACAGCTGGTATCCTTGCTAACAACACTGCCGAGCTTCAAGCGGTCCGCTTGGTGGCACTCCAGAACCGCCTTGTGCTAGATGTGGTTCTTGCGGACCGTGGTGGAGCATGCCGCATTATTGGGTCCAGCTGCTGTACATACATACCGGACAATTCACCCTCAGTATATAAAGCCATCGAGCATCTCCACAGACTCTCGTCAGAAGTCCACCAGGAGCAGGAAGAATGGTCACTTGGTGGATGGTTCTGGAGTACTGTTAAGAACTGGGGCTGGAGACTGTTCACCATTATCCTGATTCCTGTAGTTGCAATATGCGGTCTATGCTTAGGAATTCAATGCCTGCCACCTCTGTGTTCATTATGTACAAATTGTATTTGCCCTAAGATTGTGGACTTTGGAAATGAACGCATGGGAGCATTGTATGATACCGAGGTCAGGAATTTAATGAAGATCGATATCGAGTAGGCAAGATGGCTAGATATGTTGAAAAGGGAGGACTGTTAAAACTTAGGCTGCAGCATCAACATTATCGGCGCCATCTTGCCCCCATTTTTAGCCCATTCGTGCGCGTAAGCAGCGGCCATTTTGAGTACCATGGCCTCTCTGCCCATCGTTGATAGCCAGCGCATCTCTCTCTCTCTCCTGACCTCGCAAAGCATCCCCCGCACGCTGACAGCCCCCGCTTTCACATACCTTGGGCCATAAACCCCTCTTCCACGCAGCTCTGCCTCGGAACCCCATCCTGTTCCCAGCGCGACACCTCCCTCCATTCCTTTCATGGTCCCGGATCCTTTGATAAAACCCCCTTTCCTTTGTGCCTGTTTGTCTTACTCGTTCCCAGGCCGCCACCTGGCCCTGCGGATACTGTTATTGCCTCCCCCCCCCTCCTGTACAGTAGGAAGCTTCCCCCATCAAAGGATCCATGAGTTGATCAAAGCCCCCACCCCATAAGATCCGATCGACCTCATACATTCCGTGAATCGGCGGAATGTCCAGCTGCGCGATGATCATCACCTGTTGTGACCGAGGTGGGGACTTCAACTGTAAATGTGTGTGGGAACGGGCCTGAAGCGGGGATTCCGAGGATGTCTTTCCTTACATCAAAGTAATGACAGAGATGTGTTTGACGTAATAAAACAATAAACTTGTGTATAAGAGGCCAGGCCTCAGAGATGCGGTTAGAGCACCTCGTGACGATACTTGCTGTCCGAACTGATGTGTTCTCCTCCGGAGAGAATAAACCCTTGTTTCCTGCCTTCCAGTCTCCAGCGCCTGCCTCTTCATTGATTAATATTTTGTGGGTTAAAGAGGCGACACCGCCGGGCAATACTTAAGGATCTTTGTTTATTGGTTGCTTCCAACCTTTTACAAGGGGATCCTATCTCTGAGTGCGATTGGGCATCGTTAGAGCAGCATGCAGCTCCTTCTGCCACTCTTGGATAACCTGCTGTAGATTGGGTGTGGCTTGTAGTTTTGGTGGGTCGCTGCTCCTCCTATGCCTCCCAGTATGACTGTCTCCACGAATCACAGCTTGTTGCGCAGACTCTTCAATCCCTGTCCGCAGCACATGGCAACCAATGGATTGCAGCCAGAACCAGACCTGTTCAGCGGCATCAATGATTTGCGTGTCAACATCTGAGATTACTTGCAGCCTTTACAGGGAGAGGATGGAGTATTTGATGCCCAACTATCTGAGGCATCGCTTAACGACTGCCAACAAGCCTCTCTGCCTCTGAACCCTGTGGCATTGTCAGGGAAGAAAATAACTGTGACGTTATCCACTTTCATCTCCGCCAGCTTGCATATCTCACACAGGACAGCGTCATGATCCCTGTAGGTGGTGGAAGAGAAAGGGTCTAGGACCTGTCCCTGGCAGTGGGTGACTCACCAGCACTCGATGGACCTGCACCACAAAAAAGAATGGGGAGAGTGCACCTGCTGGCAGTAGGTCAAGCAACCATGTCTCAGTATATGGCACTGCATCAGTCCATTCTGCTCCCTCAGGCAGACCCAACACCCTCATGTTGTTATGCTGAGAGTGGCCCTCCACATCCTCCGCTGTTCTTGCCAGTGACTTCACATGTGTCATTAGTTGCTATACCTCCAACGCTGCGATCAGGGTACTCAGGAGTTCTCTGGCCAGATCTTGCTCAATGTTGTGTACCGTGTAATTCAGCTTTTGATGATCTGTGCTCTTCAGGGTGAAGTCGACTGAGATTTTTTCTATGTGGCCCTGAAAGGAATTGTCTGTTTGTTCAAGGAAGGTACCCACTGCGAGCACAGAGTCTAGTTTGAAGTCCAGGCTGTCCACTGTCACCTGCCCCGGCGGCTAGCGATCCCCAGCCACTCGGTACACCGACATGGAGGAGGGCCAAATGTCGACATTGCCGCCCTCTGCAGGCACCAAATTGTGTGTTCCCCAGTGCCCCTGTGAGTGACTGCAGATCCAGCTGCGCACAAAAGGGCCTGGGCCTCTGCCACTCCACATCCCACCTTCTCCTCACCTGAACATCAACACTGGGGCTAAATCCACTGTTCTCTCTTTGAATTTGTGACTCAGGCAGCAGGAGCCTCAGCCAGGTGGGATTTCCCAAGCCAGGGTACATGCAGTCAACGCCAAGTCTGCTGGGGAACCTCTCATTGCAGGTTATGCAACAGGGCCCTCTTAGGCGTGAAGTTGCAGCGGTTCCACCACACAAGTTGGAAGCAGCTGATGGACCTCACCGTCCACAGCGTCCAGGCAGCACCACATCCTCCGGCCTGTGATGCAGTGAGGCGCAGCCTACCATTGGCAACCTCCTCCGTGCACCAGGTGTAGTGGTGGCACGTTTTATGCAATGCAGACTTCCCTACATCGGTGCGCAGGAGCGCCGCTAACAATCACAGCTCCAAGAGACGCTAGGTGGTCTTCTCACACAGGTCAGCAACGTGTGTCCATGCGACCTGCCAGACTTGGCCACCAGGTAAGGGCGATCGCTGACGCCTCAATGTCTACCACCACAGTACACAGACTTGGAACCAAAATGCCCCGCCTCCACGGCCAGGCCGCTGCGACTCCACAGCACTGCCACCTCCCACTGCGGGTCTCAGACGCAGGCCCAGCAAGGCCTCTGGGACCCAGAGACTGTCCTTGCTTACAGGCATCGGCTGCCATGGTGTCGCAAGGATGGCACTATGAAAAGTGCTGCAACACTGTTTTTCCCCAGCGGTGCACCTCTTTTCATAAATGGGGCCCTGATTCTGCATTTACTCTTCCCCTGGGACTCTGGCTGGTCATCCTGGCTGTTGTGAGGTGTTGAAGTGTTGTTGACCTGTGTTGAATTTGGCCCTGGCTTCTCCATTCAGCATTCCATGGTTTTTCTTTTCTGTTTTTCATTAGATGTGGATATATAGGCTATTTTTGCCTCTAGAGACTAAATAAGTGATGTTGAGCTGACTAACATGAATGTTTTGCAGGTAATTGGCCTTTCGTCACATTTCTCTTGCTGCATCAAATTTTTTTATCCCCTTGACCCTAGTGTTAGCGGTAGTTTTTGCAGCGGCTAGGTGATACTATCGCCATGTAGCGACGCATTGCAAATACGTCGCTAACAGGTCAATAGCTTTCAGCGATAGACAGCGTTAAAAAAATTGCTGTAAACTAACACAAATGCGGGTTAGCTGCAATTCTTGTAAATATACCGCCATGTACACAGAAATAACCCAAAAGTCTAGCTGCATTTGCACAGTTTCTGCCAGTTGAATGTCTTCTATGGAACTCTCACCTTATTTCTTGCCTCACTACTAAACTTATCCTTTGAAAAACTTTCAATATCCAGAATTCTCTCACTGCAGTAGATATCTCCATTAAGGATACACATGCATCTTTAACCAGCAACTAATATGACAAGCTAAGTTTTGTAGCAATTCAACCTCTTGTCAAAACAACAAAAACAAGACCAGGACCACAGTATCTATACAGTCCAACTTAACCTAAGGCAACTCATTCCCTCTCTGGCAAATGTGCACAGCCAGTGCCCTGAGTAAGCTCAACTTACCATTAATCAATGAGTAAGAAGTTGCCCGCTGATTCCTGTGGCCAGTCTAGATGTAGTCCAAGTCTTTTAAGTTGACTAGCACTTAGGAAAATTATCTTCTTTGTAGAGAGATTACAGTTAAGGCGATAGGAAAATGTTTTAAACTCCCACTTTTTTCTCTCATCTCACCCAGGTGAGAAATCTAAGACATTCTCTAATCACCCACGAGATCACTCTATCCCACTGTCAGCTTCTTTCTTCTAAAGCCCAAAATTGAGTTTTGGGTCCACCCCTCCACCAATGAGATAATGAGAACAAAATACACTAGTCAGAAAGCCCTCCCCCTTGCCTCGCCAAAGAGTTAACCCTTGAGATCCTGACAATTATCTAGTTAATAAAATTGTTAACGTGCAGTGTCAGCATGTGTCCTTAACCTCTTCCATGCGTCAGACATCCCCCGGCCATCTGACATCATGATGGGCGTGTGCGGAGTATGACTGGGGGCAGTCCGAACCGCGCACCCTTGGAATTCTTCAGCACCGCGGGGGAAATCAGGCCGGATAAAATGGCATGATGCCAATCCCAAACCAGGAGGGACTCAGGATAAAGGCACATATAATTGAGGAATATTTTACAAGTTTTAGTCTAAAGGAGATAACAACATCAAATCTATTCTAAATAAAAAAAGAAAGAATACACTATACATATGGAAAGGGTTACATACCAGTATGGTGTATAAACCTGTGTGTGGGGGAAACACATTTTGCAACAAACTCTCAGGGAGTAAGCAATCACTCCTCACTAAAGAAGGGATCATTGTTCCCTCTCCAGTTTAGTATGTAGTACAATACTACCAAATTGAGGACACGCCAAAAAAGGATTGTAGTAAAGTGGGGGAAATCTGCTTTCATTGCATAGTATTTTACTCCATCGCCCATTCACCAAACTCTATGTCAGACCCTAAGTTTGAAGGAAAAACCATAAACCTGAGCCATCCAGTAAATTCATCCCTTTGGTAGAGTGACCTCATTTGCTAAAAATTTAGATTTGTCCCATCTGGAGCTTTTTGTGCTAAAGCCAACGTTTTCGGCAGGAGCTCGATGATGATGTATATGACTTGGATGGATACCCATGAGCCACAGCCTTGGACCTTGCCCCACTTAAGGATTCTAACTTTCATTTCAGAGACTGATGCCTCATTTATAAGTTGACAAACAGGGTACACAGTTGCCGATGTGAAGGAGTGCCATTACCACAAGAACGTCAGTAGTACTCATCACAACCCAAAAAATATATAAATATATATAGGACCCAACCCTTAGGCAAGAGTCATCTATATCATTAGGTCATACTCCAATAACCATTCAGAAACAATATGTCCTGTAATGATGCTCATCAAAACTGGCGCCTAGTGTCCTACACAGACTATACATCAAAATGTATAGAAAATGTATAGGAAGTGCCTCAGGTAAGCGACCACTATGAGCCGGTTGGCTGTTTTTCCCCAACTGGGTTGTTGTATCAGTATAAGCAGCTTTCATATATTGACAAGAGGTCCATGCACCATGTACAACACTAATGGGGCTGAACATGCATAGCTACTTATTTTCAACTGACAGAAAACAATTCACCTCCTGTAGGCCCTCTTCAAGGAAGAACATAAAATAATATCTTCCTCATAGAAACAATAAAAACGAGTCACATATTGTATATCACATAAATCTTTACTTTATCCCTTTGCTCATGATTAAAAACAAAAATTACATGTTTAGACCATTTTATTGTGAACGGCCATCATGGTTCATTGCAAAAAAAAAATCATCAAGGCATGAGGACCAATAATCACCAAATTGTGTACCAGACCTGCACAAAGAAGTGGACAAACAGCAAGGAGTGGAACAAAACACATATGCAAACATTAAATTGGGTTCAAATTCATCTTAACCCCATTTATTTTCTGTAAAAATATAATTACCATATAACCACTGGGTGAACGCCTACCAGTGATGGAGTATCATGCATGCCAAACCCTTGTCTGCCTGCGTCTTTTAGATAGGGGAGGGCCATAAGGACTATATTGAAGGAGCCCCCTTTAGCTCTATTGTCAGAATACATCATCTGATGGAGTAGAGGCTGTCGAGGACAGAGATTACACTGTCCCCCCTATTTAGGGTGAATGCTGTAATGCCTTTTTGTCCCTGTCCATAGCCACAGGCAAAACATGGCAGTGAGGGACATGACAAAATCAACAATGACCCCCACACCATGGGGAAAAACACTCAGGATGTTCAGGGTCATTAGTTTTTGTTTACAAAAATAAACTACTAGGTAATTTCTTTTTTTTTTACCTTTTGAATTGTTTTATGGCCTATTATCATGGCTGATGGTACCGTCTATCACCCTTTCTATCATCATAGAGAGCTGTCTGTGAGACCTGTGCACAGCTCTAAATTTAGTGGACTGGATGCCCATCAGTGTGACAGAGTAAAGTACCTGAAGGACATTAATACACCTGCAAATTCTAAATCAGGCCCTAAATCCTTGTTGAAAACTTTGACAGAAATGACCCACTTTGTGTATCTGAACTCCTCTCCATTGCTGTTGAAAATCGTGCCTTGGGACTGTAGAATGTTGAGCTGTTGGCTTTTAATGACGGTTTAAATTTGTAGCTTCTTTTTGACATAAAAATGTGAAAAACTCATATTGATCCTTGAATAATGTTATAGATATTAGTGTATTTTTGCTCATTAAATTGGTCTCTATTTTTATAAATTGGTGTGTGAATTTTATTTATTGACATTAAAATTGTTTGTACTTTTTTAATTCAACCCACATTTCTCTTAGGATTGCCTGTTGCTTGTGCTACAGCTATCAGTAGTGGAGCAGATTGTCTTTGAAATTTGTATTGAGATATACCATGGGTAGAAGCACACCTGCATATAATCTTGTGTTAAGAAACATGAGATGATAGATGTAGGAATTTTTATTAATGTAATTTGGTGATTTGTTTAAGGTTACTGACAAGTAGTATGGAAAATTAACGTTGGATATGGATGTAACTAGCAGAAAACATTAACATGAAGAACTTATGTTGTACAATTGACAGCATGCATATACTTACAATGTAATAATTATAGAGGCACTCATTTCAATGCAATAGAGTTATATCAATCTGTAGTGTTTAAGTCACACGTTCTTATGTTAGCTTAAATTGTAGGCCTGAAATGCAAGTCCCTGAAAACTCTTGCATTAGAATGAATGTTCTGAATTTCATGTGCACTGGGGAGTCTGTTCTTTCTCACATTTGCATTGCAAGTGGAAAAGTTATTTCATTAGAGATGAGTAATGTCTTTGTTTAGGAGCTGGGAAAGTACAGAAGAAGTTACAGTTACACAGATTGAGGGTGATAGAGGTGGAGACAGATTCACATGGACGAAGGCCTGAGAACCAAGAACAAATGTTGCAAGATCGAGTGTGAAGAACATCGTGGAAGGTTGAATATGACTGTGCCTATTGTGAACCAAGATGCGCACTGTGCATTACGGGAAAGGTACCTATAGATAATTGGGGGTCGATTCCGATTCGGGAGAAAAAACGTCCGTACGATTTTCATCTGGAGCCATCACCGTAAGATTCGTACCCGTCCGTCCGATTCGCGTAGTACGATCCGTATTCCGTCAATCCGTCCGAATCGTCGTGATCCGTATGTATTGCAAGGCTGAAACAGTGAATCGTACGACTCGCACACATGCCGTACGACCCGACAAGTACGATCCGGACCGGGGTATGAGGACGCGATGCGTACGATCCACGTCAGGTAAGGGTGATTCGTATGGAAAAGCGCACAATCACATACACACCGTACAGCGCGTACACCCCATGATCGCAGGGGTACATGCCATACCCCTGCGATCATGGGGGGTGTGTGCTGTACACCCAGCGTACATGGGGTACGCACCGTACACCCAGCAAACATGGGGTATGGTGCGTACCCCATGTACGCTTGGTATATGGTGCGTACCCCCCATGATCGCAGGGGTACACGCCATACCCCTGTGATCATGGGGGGTATGCGCCGTACCCAGGGGGGGGCGTTCCGTACCTGTTACGGCACAAACTCTGCTTTTATGGCTGTTTTCAGCTCCCTTAGAAAAAGGGTCGTACGGTGCGAACCCGACACGTATCGTACTTGCTGGGTCGTATAAACCAGCCGCGAACCGTACATATGTCGCGTACAGTGGGTTCCGAGTGAGAATCGTACAGAAATTAGAGTCGTACGGTCTCTGTACGATTCGTACGGAGTCCAGCTGCTGGTACGAATCGTACGTCGTCGTACGTACGCGGGACGTTGCAGGGTATGAATCGTACGGGAAAAACGCTCCGAACGGCTATTCGGCGCGTTTTTACCGGATCGGAATCGACCACCTGGTGTTTGGAATTAGGGAAATTAACCCTCTTCTACTTTGCCTTGAGAGGGAGAGCATCTCAGGACGAGCTCTTTCTTCTGTGATAGTGACTTTATGATGATTGACCCATTCGATGGTGGAGAGACTTCCTAGGAAGACTTCATGCACTGACAACTTTGTACTTTCATATGGAAATGCTATGTAGTTATGTCACCATAGTGGTAGAGTAGGGATAGAATGAATACCTTTTACTCATCAACCTCTGATGCAGGGGAACGTGGAGTCATGCTTCCTGATTCACTGTATTCAACTTCTTGAAATAATAGGTTTGTTTATGCTGCATCATTTGCATTGGATACATAGCTGTGGCTTCATGCTAATTCCGCCTTGAGAGGAATGGAACAGAATGATGTCAACACTTGAGGTTCCGTGACAATTGAAAGTGGTGCTTTCGACTCGCACGAATATGGTCGAGTCTGGTATCTATGAACCGCAAATGACGAGTTTAGTAAGTGTGCGCAGTTTTGCTGTGCTAACTTAAAACCGTTCGTTTGTTATGTGGGTTTTTCATCTGTACCCACGGGTTCCATCTTAGATACGGCATCCATTTTGTCTCTTGCCCTCAAGTAGCCAGCGAACGGACGTTGTCCGCTTCGCGACCCTGGGACTCCCAAGATATTTGCGGAAGCCACATGTTCTTTGTGAGTGTCTTTATGACGAGGGGGATGTTACTGTAAGGCAGATGACGCCGCTTGAGGCTCATCTTGCCGCACGGGCTTATTGTCTCAGCCGTGCATCTCATTAGGCACGTCCCTTTGATGCCTGCATCTCGTGTTTCCCGTTACCTCCCCTTTTACACCCTTTCCGATCTCTCCACTGTCTCCGTCTTCCTCTACACCTGTCCTTGTTCCAATTTCGATCTGTTTTATTGCTGATTGGAATTTGTTAATGGTGGGAAGATGGGTTTTTACAGTTGGGAACCGCCAAATGTTTCCGCACTTATGCTTCGGACCTCATGTGTTTCAAAGTGACCAAAGCGACCCCCCTGGGGAATAATTGTGGGAACCGGGTTGTAAACTTTTGTGTTCAATGTTGTCTTATGGGTAAAAACTGTATAAAAGGAGCGATCCACAGAACCAATTTGAAGCAGTCTCCCCAAGTTGCACGCTGTGTACTTGTCGTGATCTCTGTGTTCCCTGCAGCAAATAAACCTTGAATCGTTGACGCCGAAGGAAGTGTCCCGTGTCTCTGTGACTTGTACGCCGGAGCAGGTTACCCACGAAGGTTTCAGGTGTTGTGCCCTGGCACCGCTGGGTCTTACAGAACCCAGTCCTTCAGTTGGCGCCCAACGTGGGGCTGCATCAGTGGTACCGGTCCAAGCCCGACGGTCGTGAGGAACTTCGTGTGAAATCTCCGAGGGAAGGTGCACTCCGCTTCATCGATCCTGTTGTCGAAATAAGTGGCCCGAAGACTTTTCCCGCGAAGATTCCCGCCTCCGGACGGCTGCGACGGACTGCTGCCCTGACTGTAGACCTGTTTTGGCGCCTGGCGTAGACCTTGGTATAGCGAGACGATTGACGGGCCTTCCTGGTGACGCCATCGATTTTTGAGTTAAGTATTTGTGGGTCGCTCCCATAGCTCTTGGTTGTTGACACTTTAGCGAGTGTTTTTGTTGTACACGCTGTGTGAGTGTTTTTGTCGGTGACACTTTGCTAGCGTACTTTGTTGTGTTGTTTGACGACTGCAGCCGCCAAAGACCGAGGGTTTTGTTTTTCTGGGACTTGGTAAATCCCGTAACCCTTGAAGTTTGTGAAACTCGGCTAGTGTGCAAGATGCCTGGTCGTAGTACTTTGTTTAGTTGTTTCAGACCTTGTGGTGCGGATTCCCGACTGGAGGACTCGTGTCCGATACCTCCGGTTGGAACTCCTACTTATGATCTATATAGCAAACATGGGCTAGGCCCGATTACCTTTAACGATTATTGGATTAAATATACAAAGAAGGACGGCGACCTTCGTTGGCCACCTCATGGTAGTTTCGAAGCGTCAATCTTAGATAATCTAGAAATGAAGTTGTTCGAACGAAAATCAAGGCCGGCCATGTTTGATGCCTTTCGGTTGTGGCGCAAAGAAGCCCGACAGAAAGAGATCAGACAAAATAAACGTAGTCAGCGAGATAATGTTGCTACCATAGTGAAGAAAGCTGAGCAGTTCCAGCGTGATAAGGAGGTTAAGGATAAGGAAGTGTTTGAGAGACTACAGCGTATGACCATAGATAAATGTTATCCTGCTTTGCCTACGGAGTCGGATAAGAAGGAAGAGGTAGTTGAGGATCCTTTAATGTCTTATCTTATGAAGTCGCCACCTCCGTACGTACAGGGTACCGCAGCTCCTGTGGTCCCTGCCGTACCTATTCCTCCACCTGTTCCTCAACCTGCACCCGTTCTTCCGACTGTTCCCGCTCCTTTGTCTGTTTCTATTCCTACTGCTCCTCCGCTTCCTCATACTCCTGCTCCCGCTACTGCTCCTGTTTTGTTAACCCCTGTTGTCGCTACTGTTTCTACTCCTTCTCTTGTTAGCCCTGTGTCTTATTCTTCTCCCTCTACCCGTAGTCGCAATTCTCCTCTTGCGGCTAGCTTCTTTCAGTCGCTCGGATCTGTTCATGGGTCCGCTGGTTCCGATGGTCCCCAGAGACGAAGTCAGCTTCCTGGAAATAGAGAACGCGTTGCGCTATATAATATGGCGATGGGTTGGATGGTAAATCCACAGAGAAATCCACCACGTGTTGTCCTCGAAACGTTTTGTCAATTCAATATACCAACCCAGAGATACGTGTTTGATGAAATGTGCAAGTTCCTTTATGATCAGATAGCGGCCGATGCGCCTGACGAGGTGCTGACCGCCCTGTCTGAACTTCGGCTTCAGTTCGCAACTGGGTTGATAGTTGATACTAATGTTCGACGTGCTATCGAGCGGTTACTATCTTTTCGTCCCGCTCCAATCCCTCATGCATTGTTTGTTGAGGATATTGAACACCAACCAGACGAGTCTGGCCAATATCCTATGCGCGAAGTTCCGCCGGTTTGGATACCAGCTGATGCTAATGCTAATCCTCCGGTAGTGGCGCATTTCCAGAAAGTGTGGATACATCTCCCATGGAAACGTTCGGAAGTGCTACAGGTGAAGCAATCTTTGCCTGACCCTCGCAAAAATCCTACTGGGTATTACAAAGAATTATCGCAGCTTGTAGATGCTACGGTAATGAATCTTGCCGATATCGACATGTTGTTCGGCAATGTCGTACCGCAACCGGTATGGGCTAAGATTCGCCAACAAGATCACGCAAATGAATTAGGTGGTGATTGGGCTGCCATTTTAGCGGCAGATGCTGGACAAGTGGCTGCTACTAAACCCGACCAGTTGATTGCTGCCCTTCCCCAAAGAATAATAACGTTAATGAAAACTCTTATGCCAGCTATGAAGGTGAATTGGGACAAATTGTCAGCTTGCAAACAAAAGAAAGATGAGAGTGTCTCCGACTTCTTTACGAGGTTTGAGGAAGCATTCATTGACCATAGTGGTCAGGATATGGGTACTGAGGGTGGACAAAGGTTGTTTGTGGATAAATTTGTTTCAAATTTATTGCCCGACTTGAGCAATAAATTGAGAAATTCGGAAAGCGCATGGGCCGTTTCTACTTCAGCTCAGATATTGGCTACGGCACAATATTATGAGAATAGAGAGAAAGAAGAGAGCGACCGTGCTGACAAAAAGACGAAAGAGCTGAAAACTAAAGTGTTGTTGCAACAAGCGTATCCTCCGCGGCCAAATCAGAACAACTCACAACAAAATCGATCGCAGTCGCAATCGAATCGGTCACAGCCGCGTAATGATCCCTCCTCCCAAAGATCATCGTTAGGGTACAATCAATGTGCTTATTGTAGACAGGAGGGACACATTAAATTTAACTGCCCTGTTTTAAACGAACGTAATAGTGGTAATTCGTCTAAAGGAGGTCGTGGTGGTTCGCAACAGGCGTCACGTGGTAGAGGTCGTGGTGCTCAGAATGATCGCTCAGATAACTCATCTAATTCTAATAACTGTTTTGATCAACGTGGATCATCGCAAGGACGATCTGCGCAGTACAATGTAGACGATTATTACGTCGATCAGGGAACTGACGACAGTAATTACTAGGACAGCCGAAGACAAGGAGAGGGAGTGGTATCAGTTCCGGTTGATCAGAGAGGGCCTTACGTCGCAGTTGCTACATCGGGCGTCGTTGAGCCTTTTCTGTTGGACACTGGTGCAGCGAAAAGTTCTATCATGCATTCGAAACTCCCTGGCGCACCTTTGTCTGGCTTAACAAATGTTTCCGTTGGATTCTCTGGCGCCCCCGTTAGCAATCCAGTTTCACGCCCTTTGCCCCTTCAAATTGGGCCACGTGAGCTAGAAGCTCCGTTGATTTTAACCACGGGTTGTGGCGAGAATCTCTTGGGCCTGGATTTGCTTAAACGTTTGTATGCAACTTTGTATTGCTCTCCTGCGGGTGTAAAGCTTACGTTAGGAGAGAGGGTTGTCTCTCCTATGTACTTGTCTCTTGATAAGCTTCCACCGGAATTGAGTTCTCTTCCTGCGTCTTTGTGGGCGACGGGTCCAAATGACGTGGGCCTACTTGATATCTCCCCTTATGTTGTTCAGTTGAAATCTAATGTGCGATTGCCACGTATTCCCCAATATCGTATCTCTCTTGATGGTGAACGTGCATTATTAGCGATCATTTATGATTTGATCGAGAAAGATGTTATTGAAGAGACTCGGGGAAACGTGTGCAATAGCCCTGTATTGCCTATTCTTAAACGTACGGATCCTACAAAACCGCCTGTTTATCGTTTTGTTATCGATTTACGGGAGGTGAATAAAATTATGGTTCCTCAATTCCCTGTTGTGCCTGACATCACGGCGCTACTGACTCTGATTCCAGCCACTGCATCATGGTTTTCGGTGATTGATTTGAAAAATGCGTTTTTCAGCATCCCGATTGCCAAGGAGAGCAGAGACCTTTTCGGTTTTTCTCTCGGTGGACGTAGCTTCCGGTTTAAACGCGCTCCTCAGGGCTACTGTGAAAGTCCATCGATTTACAGTCAAGCCTTGCAGGGTCAACTGGATGCATTTCGGTTGCCGGTTGGTGCGGCTTTGATCCAATACGTCGATGACTTATTGGTGGCTGCCGATACTCAGGACATTTGCAAAATTGCTACGGTATCGTTGCTGCAACATCTCTGTGAATTGAATCACAAGGTGTCACCTACTAAACTCCAATATTGTTGTCAAGAAGTAACCTATCTAGGTCACTTATTGTCAAAGGAGGGAAGGAGGTTGACCCCAGAGAGAATTGCAGCGATTGCGCGAATGGCTGTGCCAACAACCCAAAGAGATGTACGTGCCTTTCTAGGTATCACGTCATACTGCAGGAAATGGATTCCTAATTTTTCATTGCTAGCGAAACCATTGGTGGCTCTTACATGCAAGGATGTTCCAACTCCTTTACCATGGACGGAAGAATGTCAGAAAAGTTTTTCTGAACTACGTGATTCATTGTGTTCGGCTCCTGTGTTAGGTACTCCTGACTATAGCAAGCCGTTTACGCTATATGTTCACGAGAAGGAAGGTTGTGCTTTGAGTGTCTTAACGCAACCTTTTGGTGGTAAGCAGCGTCCATGTGCATATTTTTCCTCGACCTTGGACCCAGTAGCTAGAGCATTGCCGAGTTGTTTACGAGCAACAGCGGCAGCTGCGGTCTCCATCCGACAATCAGCAGGATTGGTCATGGATAATATGCTTACGGTGATGGTTCCGCATGCAGTCGATACTCTTTTAAATCGTACGAAAACTCAGCACTTGACGAGTGCGAGGTTGTCTGGGTACGAGTTGACGTTATTGGCAAGCCATATTCAGATAAAACGTTGTAATGTCTTAAATCCGGCAACTTTGTTACCAATTAGTGCAGAGTCAGATGAAGTAGCAGAACATGACTGCTACTTGAGGACTGAAGAGGAAACAAAAGGTCGAGTGGACCTTAAAAACACCCCATTGGAAGATCCGGATGGCACTCTGTATGTGGATGGGTCATGTTTTAAGTTGTCGAATGGTGATGTGACGACTGCTTACGCAGTCGTAACATTGAATACTGTTGTTGAGACTGCAAGATTGAATCAGAATTCTGCCCAAGCTGCGGAATTGATTGCTCTCACTAGAGCATGTGTGTTAGCAAAAGGTAAACGTGTGAATGTGTACACCGACAGCCAATACGCTTTTAGTGTAGCGCATAGTTTTGGACGATTGTGGCGAGAGAGAGGTTTCTTGACGTCGCACGGTACGAAGATTCAGCATGGCCAGCTTGTGAATGATCTTTTGGATGCATTGACTTTGCCTACGCAAGTTGCGATTGTTAAATGTAGTGCGCATCGTAAGGTGACGGATGATGTTGGTCGTGGTAACGCGTTTGCAGATGAGATTGCTAAGGAGACTGCCCGGAACCTTAGTACTCGAATGTATGTGACAAGTTCGGTTAGATGGCCTACGGAATCGAGTATGTGTGAAGACACCATTGAAAGTGTGAAAGAAATTCAGAATGAGGCCACCGAGACTGAAAAGGCGAAGTGGAAAGAAAGTACGGGAAAGTTGGATGCGAGTGGTTGTTGGATTGATTTGTCGGATCAGAAAAGATGGTTGTTGCCGGATGCGTATGTGCTGGCCGTTGTGACAATGGCACATGGGTTAGCGCATATTAGCGTGAAAGGCATTTGTAAATTGTTGTTTCCCGTATGGAAGAATGATGGTATCACGAAATGTGCTGAACGATTGGTGAAGAATTGTATGGTGTGTATGATGTATAATCCTGGCAAAGGAACCCCAACTCCTCCTGGCAGTTTTGCTCCCCCTTCATATCCCTTTGAGGTGATTCAATTGGACTTCATCCATATGGAGCGATGCAATAACCTGAAATACGTTTTAGTTGTGGTTTGTGCATTCTCCCGATGGATTGAGGCCTATCCTCTCAAAGACAATACTGCTTTGTCTACTGCGAAAATCTTACTGAAGGAATATTTTCCTCGGTATGGAATGCCTAGAGTCGTGTGGTCAGATAACGGAAGTGAGTTTGTTGGAAGTGTGATGAAGAGTGTGTGTAAGGGCCTTGGAATAAATCAAAAATTCCACAGCGCCAATCATCCCCAGTCAGCTGGATTGGTTGAAGGGTACAACGGCACCCTTAAACTAAAGCTAGCGAAGATTCAGGCTACGACTGGTCTTTCGTGGCCTGACGCTTTGCCTTTAGCATTACTGTCAACTAGGGCGACTGTACACTCCCGAGTAGGGCTTAGTCCCTACGAAATAGTGTTCGGCCGTCCTGCGAATGTGTGGGGGGTTCCTAGGCCAGGAATGTTTTCTGATCTTGAGTATCCAATGTTGATTGACTATTTACATGACTTGACTGCTAAACTGAGGTTAATTCACCAACAGGTTTACGACGCATTGCCGACGCAGACGGAGGGTCCAGGCCACCAGCTCCAGCCTGGAGACTGGGTGGTGACACGCAACTTTTCACGCAAGAATAATCTGGACCCGAGGTTTACCGGACCTTACCAAGTGCTCCTGGCCACGAGAACTGCCGTTCGTCTTGAGGGGCGTAAAAATTGGGTGCATGCCACCCATACTAAACGAGTCCCCATTCCTTTGCCGGCAGACCCGTGGGTAAGGAGAGGCATTGCGTCTACAGAAACAGAAACATTGCCGGCGTTTGTACCTTTCAGCGACGCGCAGCTTGTTGGAGAATCCTCAGCGAGGCAGAAAGACACTGTTGAACAATTGTCAGCAAAAGACTCAAGACCAGAACAATCGACTGATCAGCAGGACGCTGTCTCTTCAACGGATCCTTTGTTCGACGAGCAGACACGTCCCGGGAAACACCGATATTCTTTGCGATCCCGCACTAAGGACAAATAAAATATTTTGCTTTGCTGAATTGACGATTGCATTATCCCCGTTTTCCGTGATCAGTTTTGAACATTCGTATTATTACAATTGATTTTTGTACACATATATTGAGCTTCTTCCTTGTATCCTTTTACTTCCACAGCCGAGAGACTTTGTGCTTGTATATACATATTGTGTATTGAAGGCCGTAGGGCCGCGCGCGTACTTCCTTCTGGATAGTAGGTCTTGACGCTAGGTTAAAGGCCGTCGGTTCCTGGGAACTCCTAGGGATTGACTATTGCTACACAGAACGAAGTGCGTCAAGAAACGTTGCGGACGGTCGTAGGGAATGGCATTCTCGAAGCTGAATGATTTGGAGGGAGCTAAGGCGCACAGATTCAAGCTGCAGCAACTCAGTCGTACCAAATGTTTCATATTGCAACTGTTTGTATTGTTCTTGACTGCTTCTGCATTATTGGCGGGTGGGGTGTATCACACGATGTCTTATTTCTTACCTGCTACACCTACTCCTACTCCCTACCCTAATCTTACCTCTACTGTTTCTCCCCATTCCTTTCACATGTTACCGGAACACGAGCAGGCTAGACGTGTAGAATTTCGCAACAATTCCTTTATTCAGCTCCTTCATCAGCATCAGTTAGTGGTTAACACTACTAATTGTTGGGTGTGTGGGTTGATGCCACATACTACGGATAAGGGAATTCCATATCTGGTGTTACCGTATAGTTCCCAAGGGTCTGCTCGAGCATTTCAAACAATGTTTCGAAGCGCACTGGGTTTCCACCCCATTCGAGAACCACGTTCTCCCTACTCTGGGCCTACCTCGTATCAGAAACCTTTGTCAATAGCAATAGAGGATTTAGATAGCGATATCTATGATCCTTCGCTTATTCCCGAAGAAGAGGTACAAGCCTATAGAGTCCTAAGTAGAGGTGAATATAGTGTGTTCACTAGCGAAAAGCAGCTTAAAAGCTCGCCTCCAATATGGGTCGTACCCCACACTGGTAATTTTTGTCTTATGGGTCGTGGTCGAAGATCGCAAGCCCGACTTGGAGCAAGTGCTTGCACCGAAAATTACATTCACGTGTTGCCTTTGTGTGCAGTGTGGTCCCGCCTTATGTGGCCTCTGTGCTACAACGTGTATGAGACAACCATCTGTTACCGAGGGGACTCGATTGGACAGAGCTATGCTACAGCAACATCTCGATGGTCTGATGAACATCGAATATGATTCCGACTAGTGCTTGCCTACATGAGGGCAAAAGGAGCGTCTGAGGTTCCGTGACAATTGAAAGTGGTGCTTTCGACTCGCACGAATATGGTCGAGTCTGGTATCTATGAACCGCAAATGACGAGTTTAGTAAGTGTGCGCAGTTTTGCTGTGCTAACTTAAAACCGTTCGTTTGTTATGTGGGTTTTTCATCTGTACCCACGGGTTCCATCTTAGATACGGCATCCATTTTGTCTCTTGCCCTCAAGTAGCCAGCGAACGGACGTTGTCCGCTTCGCGACCCTGGGACTCCCAAGATATTTGCGGAAGCCACATGTTCTTTGTGAGTGTCTTTATGACGAGGGGGATGTTACTGTAAGGCAGATGACGCCGCTTGAGGCTCATCTTGCCGCACGGGCTTATTGTCTCAGCCGTGCATCTCATTAGGCACGTCCCTTTGATGCCTGCATCTCGTGTTTCCCGTTACCTCCCCTTTTACACCCTTTCCGATCTCTCCACTGTCTCCGTCTTCCTCTACACCTGTCCTTGTTCCAATTTCGATCTGTTTTATTGCTGATTGGAATTTGTTAATGGTGGGAAGATGGGTTTTTACAGTTGGGAACCGCCAAATGTTTCCGCACTTATGCTTCGGACCTCATGTGTTTCAAAGTGACCAAAGCGACCCCCCTGGGGAATAATTGTGGGAACCGGGTTGTAAACTTTTGTGTTCAATGTTGTCTTATGGGTAAAAACTGTATAAAAGGAGCGATCCACAGAACCAATTTGAAGCAGTCTCCCCAAGTTGCACGCTGTGTACTTGTCGTGATCTCTGTGTTCCCTGCAGCAAATAAACCTTGAATCGTTGACGCCGAAGGAAGTGTCCCGTGTCTCTGTGACTTGTACGCCGGAGCAGGTTACCCACGAAGGTTTCAGGTGTTGTGCCCTGGCACCGCTGGGTCTTACAGAACCCAGTCCTTCACACTGCTTCATAGTTGACTGAAGCTCTTACAGTACCAGTTACCATTGGTCCAGTTGTTCCTGTTTATGACTCAAACTCAGTGGGAAGTGTTGGTCAGAGGAAATCCATACATGTCAAATGAACTGGGCTTGGAAGAACAGGGAATGTAAGCGGGAATTGTCATCCTTTGGTGCATATAGAATCCAGTATTCCTCTAGTAATGACTCCTGATCCTTCCTGAGTGCAGATTGGTTCTAGCACTAGAAGGCCTAGCCCCATTGTAAGCACTAGTTCAGATCTTTGAATGTGGGAAACTCCAGTGAGAGGACCAAGCGATGCACCTCGAGAAGCAAGCACCAATCAGAGGGTTTCTGAGGACCGACATGTATTAGAAGTGTTGGACTTGGAATCCTGTTTGAGGGATCATAATAACAGCAGAAAGAGTCGGAATAGCAAGTCAAGTCAAGGTACCATTAAGGCTGCTGTGAAGGGGAAGCTAGTGGATGTGGTGTGGATGAAAGTTGAGTTTGATGAGATCCTCACTGGGAGTCTACTGTCAGACAGAATAGAGACCTATGAGCCGGATGACTTGTTGTTTATGGAAAATGATATTACAAGGAGGGAAAGACAGGTGCACAAGAAGCTGTCAGAATTAGTGCAGAGGTGTGGGGTAAATGTATCTCGGATGAAGACATTGCAGGGAAACCACAGTGACCCAGCATTGGAGGAAAGGTGATGAGTGGATTGAGGATGCATATTCGAGAACTGGTAGTAAGAAGGGATTGGAGCATGCTGGATAAGTGCGAAGAGAGATGGTCCAAAAAGAAGAGCATAAGAAAGGTAACAATAGAGATATCACCGCCAGGTGGGGGAATGCAGGAAGTAGAGACATATCAGTTATGGGAACTACCTAGTGGGGAGTACATGTATGTTCCCCGGAGTCAAGGTGACTGTGCGGCATTCACAACTGACTGATGGAAGAGGTGTGGCGCAGCGGCCAGGGTGCCTGACTCCAGACCACGGGGTTCATGGTTCGATCCCCGGCACCGGCAGCAGGTCAGCCCAGCACCATGTGACTCTGGGCAATAGCTTGCTTAATCTTCCCGAGGGCCCCCAGCGCTGGGAAACCACTTAGGAGGTAGTTGTGTGCTTTACAAATTCAAGGGTATTAGTATTATTTCCCTAGATTAAGGGAGAAACCTGCCGAGTGGTACAAGCAAGTTGATCGCTTTTTTAAGATCTAGAAAGTGTTGTGGATTGATTTAAACACCTTCTTTGAAATTGTGGTTCCTAGTGATCTATGGTCTGCCTGTACAATAGCTTTTAATTGGCCTGATACTGAACCAGAGAAGGACCCTGTAACTCATGGTCCTTCGCCATTGGTCATGAAGAAGTACAATCAAGTGACCACATGGTTTTAGTCCATAATAGCCCCACAATAAGCATGAGATAGACCGAACTACCCAGGAACCTAAAGAATCAGTAATATCTACTATGAGAGGCTGTTGCAAGCCTTTAAGCCATAAAGTGGGTTCGACAAGCTGAACCCCAAGAACATGGGACACTTTGGTCCCAAATTTGTGACTGGACTAACGCCAGAGATCAGCCTCATGATCCAAAAGCACCTAATCTGTTGGCCAAAAAAGTCTGTAGATTAAATCTTATGGTATGCTTGGTATTGCAGTGACTAGGTGGACTCAAAGCATAGAAGGATAAAAGAGAAATTGATGCTAGTCCAAATGTGCAATGCCCAGAAAGGAGAGCAGGTCCAAGCAGTGATGGGTGCTGTAACTCGTGGTCAGGGAAACGCTCCAGGAGGTCTACAAGAATAGCAAGTTGTAGGGTCAACAATACAGGGAAGAGAAAGAGGTGTTTCTATAGATCCAAAGACAGGGATAGATGTTGCTACTCTGGAAAAAACTCCTACTTGTCATTATTGTCACAAGATTGGGCATTGGCAGTATGAGTGTTGCCTTAATCCAGCAAAACAACAGCAGGGAGAAGAACTTTTACAGGTGGCAGATGGGGTAAATCAGTTGCCCACAGTAACCAGGCTCAGATCATTTAATGCATGAAGGAATCAGAACCAGCTAGTGCAAGTACCCCAACCCCTGACACTTCCACAGGCTAGTCGAGTTATCACCAGATGCCTTTAATGGAGTCTTTGGACAGATTTGATCAGGACCTGTCCTCATGGCGGTGCCTGAGAAGGGAGGAAGAATGTACACTTGGCACAGTCTCGGAGGTGGACCAGACTGGACCGCACATAGAAGCAGACGTATATGGTCATCCCATTACATTCTTGATTGACACTTGTGCTACCCGTTCTACTGTGAGTTCCGCAGTAGCCCCAAACCAACCCCTCTCGGGAAAATCGATCAAAGTTGTAGGAGTTTCCAACAAAAGAATGGCAAATCCGTTAACTGAAGATGTACCGGTGAAAATCGGACTCTTCCAGGATAGACATCAGTTTGTGGTGTATGATTCGAGCCTGGAGTGCTTATTAGGGTGTGTTCTACTGTGTAAACTTAATTGTACCTTCTACTGCACACCAAAGGGAATTGAGTTGCAGACTAATGATGAGGATATTGTTTTCAAATTAGCATACCAGAACTTTTATGCTGCCTTGTACTCTTTACTGACAGTGTAGGACATGCTGCTGGATCTCAGAGACATTGTCTCTCCAGTGGTTTTGGACTTTTCAGGAGAAGAGATAGGTCTGGTTCGAGGAGGCGAGCCAGTCCATATACAGATCAAGCCAAATGCAGAGTTTCCAAGAACACCTCAGTATAATCTGACTCAGGAAATAAAAGTAAGGATTATACCAGTAATTGAATCCATGACTGAGCAGGGCATTCTGAAGGAAATAATGAAGAGTCCATGCAGTTCTCCTATCATTAGGTTGCAGAAGCCTAGCAGGAAATATCTAATTGTTCAGGACCTTAGAAAGGTTAATAAAATAGTGATTCCATGTTGTCCTGTGATATGGAATCCATCTGTGATCCTAGGATTCCTTGTGAAGCTGCATGGTTCATGGTGATTGATCTCTGTCAGGCATTCTTTTCAATCCCATTGCATGAGGAAAGCCAACTTTTGTTTGTTTTCCATCTGGAAAACCATGTCTTATTGTGGTGTATCCCTCAAGGGTATACAGGGTATACATAATTCCACCAAACTTTAACCAGATCCTGAAAAAGAATCTTGAGGGTCTGAACTTGCCCAGAAACTCGCTGCTGATCCAGTATATCGACAACCTTCTCATTGCATCTGAAACATGTGAGCCTTGCAGGGACGATACCATTGCATTACTGAACCATTAGGCTGTCAATGAGCTTAAGGTGTTACCAGGAAAATTTCAGTACTGTCTCACTGAAGTTCAATATATTGGTCATCAAGTTGAAAAAGGTAAAAGGAAAGTGTCACCAGAGAGAGTGGAAGTGATCATGAAAATGAATCTGCCTGCCACTCAGAAAGAGGTCACAACATTTTTGGGAATGGTTGGCTACTGTTGACAGTGGAGTCCCAACTTTTCTCTGATGGAGAAGCCTTTGCAGATGCTAACCTGCAAAGATGTGTGTGATTCAGTGCCTTGGGATAACGATTCCTTGCTGGCCTTCCAGGAACTGAGCGAGTCTGTGTCTCACTCCAGCTTTAGGAATGTCTGATTACAACAAGGCGTTTTCTGTTCTGCCCTGAGCATGAGGGATGTATCTATCTGTACTCACCCGGACACATGCAAGTGACCAAAGACCAGTGGCCTATTTCTCAGCTACAATAAATCCTGTAGCTTCAGCGTTGCTCGGATATCTCAAATCCTTTGCTGCAACAGGTGTCAGTATTGAATGGTGCGAGAGCATTGTGATAGGTCATCCTCTTACAGTATAGGTACCACATTCAGTTGAGCTTCTGATGACGAGAACCAAAATAAAGTATTTGATGAATAACAGGTTGACAAGATATGAGCAGGTATTGCTCGTTGCCAAAAACATTACTCTGAAGCTGTGTTCCGTGTTAAATCCTGCTACCTTGTTGCCTGTTTCAAGTGCTTACAAGAAGAATGTGAAGACAATGACTGTCTGGATGTCACTGAACTTTGTATGAAACTGAGACCTTACATTGTCAATTACCCACTATCTGATCCTGACCAAGTCCTCTTTGTTAATGCTTCATGCCTAAGAGACAATGAAGTTAATCTGAGAGCAGCGTTTGCTGTTTGTACCATCTACGGAGTGATGGACGCTGCTTGGTACACTCCCCACAAGCAGCTGAAATCTTTGCCTTGACTAGTGCATGTAGTGTCTTTGAACACATCCAAGTCCCTAACTATACTGATAGCCAGTACAGTTTCGGTTTGGTTCATGATTTTGGATAGCTATGGTCACAGAGAGGATTCCTAACACCTTCACGATCTCTGATCAGAAATGGGGAATATGTGAGACAATTGTTGGAAGCTTTATAACGGCAGAAGCAAGTGGCTTTTGTTAAGTGCACAGCCAATGGAAGGGGAAATTATTTCATTACTGTTGGGAACAGGTACGCAGATGAAGTTGTATGTTATTGTGCTTTCCACACATGTGTTTTCAGTGGAGAATATACTAGTAAGAGTACAGACAGAACAAACTCAACGTGATGCTAGCAGTTGCTGATACCTGGGATGAAGTAAGGCAGTTGCAGATAGATGTTACAGAAGAGGAACAACGGTAGCATCAGAGTGGGATGTGAAAAGGGAAAATATGACATTCGGGTGTCAGCTGATGGCAGGGCGGTATTGCTGGATTGTTTGTTGCATCCAATGGCGAGGCAAATTCATGGAGCTGCTCATATGGGAAGGGATGTGATGTTGAGACTGTTCAGACAGACTTGGTTCAATCTGAGGCTTCAAATGTTTGTAGAAGCTGTGTGTCACTGGCGTGTTATATGTCAACAGATGAATGTGGGGAAGAAGACCGGTGTTTCCTTGAGTCACATTGGTAGATCAGGTGATGCCTTTAATCAGATCCAAATGGACTTTGTTGAGATGCCTATGTGTAATGGATTGAGGTACATTTTGGTGGTTGTGTGATTCTGTTCTTGATGGGTCGAAGCCTACCCAATTAGGAGATGTGATAGCCTCACAATAGCTAAGTTATTGTTGTGGGAGATCATTCCTAGGTTCAGATTTCCAACTACATTGGATTCGAATAGAGAAACCCACTTCCATAATGAAATCATGAAGTTGCTGTGTACCGCTCTGAATGTGGATCAGAGACTGCATTGTAGCTACAGGCCAGAGGCATCAGAAATAGTGGAACAAGTTAACAGTACTTTGAAGGCGAGGCAAGCTAAAGTGTGTGTTTTGACATCCATGAAATGGCTTGGTGTTTTGCCTTTGGTGCTAATGAGTCTGCACAACATTCCTGACAGGAGAACTGGGTTCTTGCCACATGAGATACTTATGAGGAGAGCTAAGCGGTGGCCTGCTTTGCCTGCTATTGCATTAGGAAACATCACAGATGATTTGGTCCTTGACTACGTTAAAGGATTGGCTGACGTGGTCTGCATGGTGTCTCATCAGGTTGAAGCATCAACTGCACAGACATCAAAGGATATGTCATGACCTGAACAAAGGAGACTGGGTCTTCATCAAGATACTAATGAGGAAACACTGCCTTGATTCACGTCAGCTTGGTCCATATCAAGTTATACTGGTGTCAACGAAGGCTGTAAAGTATGGCGGAGGGCCAAACTGGGTCCAAACATTGCATACATAATGAGTCCTAGGTCCCTCTGAAGAAACAGCTCCTCTCCCAGAGAATTTCCAGCCATAACCGATGGATCATGAGAGGGGACAAGCCAAGCTGTACAGGTTCCTTCAGAAGCTGGAGTCACACATGATTGATCTGAGGGGGGGGTCAAGCTACACATGACCCTGGCATAGACTCTGAGGGACATGGTAGTGTTGCAAGTGATAGACAATCTGACTCAGTAGTAGAGGCTGGTGTGACAAGTGGTCGTGTGCAGTGAAGATAGAAAATGGCTGTTGGCGAAACCTGGCGTGTGAGACAGAAAAGAAAGAACCTGAGGCTCACAAAGGAAAGAGAGCTTGGACCAATATGTGAATCTTCAGAGCCTTACCGGTGGATTTGCAAAATTATAGACCAATCTCCCTCCTCACATGCAGCTCAAAGTCATGGAGACACTGGTAAATAAACAACTATCAGGATTCCGTGCAGCCCACAGCACGGAAGCAGCATTGGTGGAGGTTATGGATACTATCAGGATGTCACTGGATAGAGGGATACCCACTATGCTGGTGCTCCTTGATCTGTCAGCTGCCTTCGATACCATCTCTCATTGTGTCCTGTTGGACAGGTTGTGGGAGATTGGTGTTGAAGGCTGGGCCTGGTCTTGGCTGCAGAGCTCCCTTAACAACAGAACACAATGTATCCAATTAGACACATTTGTCTCTCAGACCACTGAAGTAGACAAGGGGGTCCCACATGGTTCCATCTTGAGTCCCACTTTATTCAACATCTATGTGGCTCCGCTGGCTACCAATATTATATCTTGTGGCGTTGAGGCAATCTCGTATGCGGATGACACGCAGGTGATAATCCCCATCGAGACGGATCCAGTGGAAAGTAGAGCAAAGTTTAAGGCCTGCATGCTGAAAATTGCCACCTGGATGAGCGAGAACTTCTTGCAGCTAAACTCCAATAAAACGGAGATCCTCCTGTTTGGAAAGGCTACGGAGATATGGTCCTCAGACTGGTGGCCGATGGAACTGGGTGGCACCTAATCCAACCTTATAGGCACGGTATACTGATCGACAACATGCTTTGGCTGGAGCAACATGTGAAATCAGTATCAGGCACTTGCTTTGGCATCATGTGGATGCTGAGGAAGATTTTCCCATGGATCCCTTTGGAGGCCGGAAAGACCTTAGTACAGGCACTACTAGTTAGTAAACTAAATTATGGTAACTCACTACTAGTAGTAATCAGGGAGGACCTAGCAGCCGGCTACAAGTAGTGCAAAATACAGCAGCACAATTGGTCCGTAATGAACCAGTAAATACCCCCTACCGTCCTCTCTTGCAACAACTGCACTGGTTGACTATGACAAAGAGAGCAGTGTTTAAGCTCCTGGTGACGGTGTTTAGAGCACTGCAGGGGACTGGCAGGGCCGGACTGGCCGTAGCGGGCACCGGGCAATCAACCAGTGCGCCGCAAGGGTGGGGGCTGGTTTTGGGCCTAGGGGGCCGTTTTTGTTACAGGGCCGTTTTTGCAGCATAGCTGCAAAAGCGGCCCTGTAACAAAATTGGCCGAAAACCGGCCGCGCCAAAGAGCTCGGTTGCACCACCAGGGGGCCGGCCGAGTACTATGCCAGGGCCGGTTTTGTTTCTCAGTCCGGCCCTGGGGACTCACCCGGTCTACTTAAGGAGGAAGATAATACCCTATAAACCTGCCAGCTTACTAAGATCCAGCAATCTGAATTTGCTTTGCCCTTGTAAAATCAATAAAGCAAAAATGGGAGGGAGCGCATTCTCTCATCTAGCCCCTCTTCACTGGAACCGTCTGCCGGATGAGCTATGCGCCTGCACCAGGTTGGGCCAGTTCAAGAAGCAGTTAAAAACCTGGCTGTTCTAAATCCTTAACTCTGTTCTAGCCACCAGTACTGTGCTGCCAAAAGCGCAGAGAGATCCCTGTAGGGATGGTTCGTTGCGAGAAACAAATTCTAATAATAAAAATATTAATAATAAGTGAGAATGAATAAAGTGCAGAAAGTGCAAAGAGATCCAAGAGTGTTTGTGTGTCTTATCGACAATATTCCTCACCCAGGTGGACTTATCTGGTTTCAAATGCCAGGGAGAGCGAGGTCTGAGATTTCGATACTGGTTGTTGAGATTTTGATGAGAGTTGGACTTGACTTTGGTGCAGTTCTGTCACTGACTATCCCCTTTCCACCAAGGCTAAGTGTTGTACGGACACTATTGGAAGACATTGAATTCCCAAGTTTCGGAGCACCACAGTCTCCCCAAGAGACTACAGCACTGAGAGCTGAGCTGTTATAACGAGTCATTGAGGAGATTGGCTCTGATCTGATAAGGGATGTAAATTGAACTTTAAACTGAAAATATTTCGCTTAAAAAAGATAACCTAGGCCCGAGCAGAAGAAGAATCAAATGAGGGTTTTCACCTAGATGAAGAAGAAGAAAGGAGGGCTAGGGAAGTATTCTGAACTGTGTCAATATTGTAAACCAAAGACTGGTAAAAATAACTTTTGAGATTTCAAACGTTGCTCGAAAACTTTGCCATACATGGAGAGAGGCAGAAAAAAGAAACTCTGTGTGCTGATCCTCTCTTGAACTGTAATCCGAGCTACACTAAAAATGGAGTCTGGAAATTAACATCATAGGCACCAGTGCATTGTAGGTGGACTTCTTGTAGAGGGAATATTAATAATAGCAGTAGTTATTATAGAGTCAGTTCTTGAATCTTCTGAAAACAAAGAGCATGGGTTGGTGGTGCATGGTACATCCACACCTGCCACCACTGCCTCAGAGGAGGGTATATTAGGATCTCAGAGAGGCTTGATAGAACAGGCTAGTCGCTTTATTCATGTAGATCTGTCAAAGGGTGATTAATCATTGAATGCTTACACTAAATTGCTTTATGAGTATGTAGACCCTATGGAAGTTAGAGATTGCTATATGTGTGTATGCAATTGCCTGCTTCATTAGTGAAGGACTGGGTTCTGCTAAGACCCAGCGGTGCCAGGGATAACACCTAAAACCTTCGTGGGTAACCTGTTCCGGCGTACAAATGACAGAGACACGGGACACTTCCTTCGGCGTCAAAGATTCGAGGTTTATTACTGCAGGGAACACAGAAGTCCGAGAAGTACATATCATGTAAGTTCCCGGAGCCTGATTCGAATTGCTACTGTGGGTCGCTCCTTTTATACAGTTTTGGCTCATAGATTAACATGGTACACAAAGGTTTACAACTTGGTTCCCATCATAAAAACCATAAGGGGTTGCTTTCATGCATTCAAGGCCCGGAACATAAGTACGGAAACGTTTGGCGGTTCCCAACTGTAAAATCCCATCTTCCCACCATTAGTACATTCCAATCGGTAGTAAACAGATCCAAGAAGGAACAGAAACAGGTGCAGAGGAAGACAGAAACAGTGGGGAGATCGAAAAGGGTGTAAAAGGGGTGGTATCGGGAAACACGAGCTACAGGCATCAAAGGGACGTGCTTAATGAGATGCACGGCTGAGACAATAGAGCGACACGGCAAGATGTGCCTCGAGCGGGGCCATCTGCCTTACAGTGTCATCCCCCTCATCATAAAGACACTTTCAAAGGAAACGTGTCTTCCGCAAGAGTTTTGGGAATCCCAGGGTCGCGAAGCGGACAGCGTCCGTTCGCTGGCTACTTGAGGGCAAGAAACAAAATGGATGCCATATCTAAGATGGAACCCGTGGGCTCGGATGTAGAAACCCACGAAACAAACGAACGGTTTAGGCTAGAACAGCGAAAACGCGTACACCCACTAAACTCGTCATTTGCGGTCCATAGATACCAGACTCGACCATATTCGTACGAGTCAAAAACACCACTTAGAATTGTCACAGAACCTCAGACGCTCCTTTTGCCCTCATGTAGGCAAGCACTAGTCGGAATCATACTCGATATTCATCAGACCATCCAGATGCTGCTGCAACATCATTCTATCCAACTGAGCTGCTTTGGTAACAGGCGGTTGTCTTATACACGTCGTAGCACAGAGGCCACATAAGGCAGGACCACACTGCACACAAAGGCAGCACGTGAACAGGAACGCTGCAACAACTCCGATAATCATCAGAATTTTCCAACCCCAAGTCGACATTAGGCCCCAAAACCACCCAAGTAGCGTCCAATCCCCTACATCCACGTGTATGGAATCGGAGATCTTATGCAACTTTGAAATGGCTTAATAGACAGTCGGAGCGTTATCTGGAATGAAAATACAGCAGCTCGAATGGATCACCTTACATACTCCACCTCGATCTGCTAAAACAACGTCTAAAACCATTCTGTTTTGTAACGTCATGAGCCTATCCGCCTGAAGTTCTGCCGTAATGTTACCAAGGGCACTGGCAGTGATATTAGCTGTCGATTCCACTACTCTGGTCAACTGTCTCAGGTTCCTACTATTGACCATAGGTCCCCAAAACGGAAAGAAACCCTTGAAAAAGTCTCCTGCCTCTTGACCGGCAGTGTCCTCTTCGCTAATCACGCCCCTCACAACTCTAGTCTTGTGGTAGTCTGCATCAACGGTAAACGTCGGAGGCAACAAATTTGCAATATAACATGTGCCCGCAAAGTCGGAGGGCAACCACGTATACGCACGATCATGACAGACAAAGTACGTACCCTTGGCAGTCAGAAACACAGGGGAAGAGAGCATCGGTAAGACATACGTCTCGGAGCAAGCACTCTCTCCAAGGTATGCTCTCGATCTTCGGCCACGACCTTTTAGACAGAAATTACCAAGGTGGGGTACGATCCATATTGGAGACGAGCTTCTAAGCTGTCTTTCACCCACGAGCGCACTATACTCAGCCTCACTCAAGTCCCTATTGGCTCGCACCTCTTCCTCTGGGATGAGCGACGGCTCATAGATATCCCTATCTAGATCAGCGATCGCTATAGCCAAAGGCTTGTGGTACGGACCAGGACCAAAGTGCGGAGGACGTGGCTCTCGATTGGGGTAAGAATCTAGTGCACTTCGAAACATTGTTTGGAATGCTCGAGCTGAACCCTGGGAACTATAAGGAAGGACCAGGTACGGGATTCCCTTATTGGTGGTATGTGGCATTAACCCACACACCCAACAATTAGTAGTGTTAACCACCAATTGATGTTGATGAAGGAGCTGAATAAAGGAATTGTTCATAAATTCCGCACGTCTAGCCTGTTCGTGTTGGGGTAAGATATGGAAGGAATGAGGAGAAACAGTAGAGGTAGGTTTAGGCTCAGGAGAAGGGGTAGGTGAGGCAGAAGGCAAGAACGTCAATATCAGGTAATACACCCCACCCACTAATAGCGAAGAAACAGTTAGAAACAAAAGGAACACTTGAAACATGAAGCATTTGGTACGAGTGATTTGCTGCAACTTGAATCTTTGCGCCTGAGCTTTTTCCAAATCCACTAGCTTAGAGAACGGCATCCTCTAAAACCGTCCGCAACGTTTCTTGACGCACTTCGTTCTGTGTAGCAGTAGTCAATCCCCAGGAGTTCCCAGGAACCGACGGCCTTCGACCTAGTGTCAAGACCTACTAACCAGAAGGAAGTACACGCGCGGCCCTACGGCTCACCCGAATGCAAGGTATTTTCTTCACAAGTATATACAAAATCTCCTAGCTGTGGAAGCAAAAACACATATGGAACCAAACTCACAATATTTACAAAAACCCAAATCATACGAATGTGTTCAGACTGAATGGTATCAATGGGGTAATGTGAATGTCAAAAATGGGAAAGCAGAAGCTTTTTTTTGTCCTTGGTATTGGATCGCAGAAGGTATCGGGTTTTCCCGGGACGTGTCTGTTCGTCAAACAACTGATCCGATGGAGGGACAGAGTTCTGCTGATTAGTCAATTGTTCAGATCTTGAGTTTGTCGATGGTAAGGGTTCAACAATGTCTTTCTGCTGCACTGAGGGCTCTCCAACAAGTTGAGCGTCGCTGAAAGGGACAAAAGTCTGTGCAACTTCGGTTTCCGATGAAGCAATGCCTTTCCTCACCCACGAGTCTGCTGATAAAGGTATAGGCACCTTTTTGGTGTGGGTGGCATGCACCCAGTGTTTGCGACCTTCCAAACGAACTGCAGTCCTCGTGGCGAGTAATACTTGGTAGGGTCCAGTGAAGCGGGGTTCAAGATTTCTTTTTCTTCCAAAATTCCAAATCACCACCCAGTCTCCGGGCTGGAGCTGGTGGCCTGGACCCTCCGTCTGCGTCGGCAGTGCTTCAAAGACCTGTTGGTGAATTAACCTCAGTTTAGCAGTCAGATCATGCAGATAATCGATCAACATTGGGTACTCAAGATCTGAAAACACACTCGGTCTAGGGACCCCGCAAACATTAGCAGGACGGCCGAACACTATTTCGTAGGGACTGAGCCCTACTCGGGAGTGTACAGTCGCCCTTGTTGACAACAGAGCCAGAGGCAAAGCGTCAGGCCACGAGAGACCAGTCGTAGCCTGAATCTTCGCTAGTTTTAGTTTAAGGGTGCCATTATACCCTTCGACCAAACCTGCTGACTGGGGATGATTGGCGCTATGGAATTTTTGAGTAATTCCAAGGCCCTTACACACATTCTTCATCACACTCCCCACAAACTCACTTCCATTATCAGACCATACAATCCGTGGCATTCCATACCGAGGAAAGTATTCCTTCAGTAGGATTTTCGCAGTGGACAGAGCAGTATTGTCTTTGAGAGGGTAGGCTTCAATCCATCGGGAGAATGCGCAAACCACAACTAAAACGTATTTCAGGTTATTGCATCGCTCCATATGGATGAAGTCTAACTGAATGACTTCAAAGGGACATGAAGGGGGAGCAAAATGGCCAGGAGGTGTGGGGGTTCCTTTTCCAGGGTTGTACATCATACATATCATACAATTCTTAACCAGTCTCTCAGCACATTTGGTGATACCATCATTCTTCCATACAGGAGACAACAACTTGCAGATACCCTTCGCACTAATATGTGCTAACCCGTGTGCCATCGTCACAACGGCTAGTACATACGCATCTGGCAACATCCAACTCTTATGCTCCGACAAATCAATCCAACAACCATTCGCATCTAACTTTCCCGTACTCTCTTTCCACTTCGTCTTTTCAGTCTCGGTGGCCTCATTCTGTATCGCTTTCACACTCTCGATGGTATCCTCACACATACCAGTCTCTGTAGGCCACCTTACCGAACTCGTCACATACATTTTAGTGTTAAGGTTCCGGGCAGTCTCCTTAGCAATCTCATCTGCAAACGCATTCCCACGGCCAACATCATCCGTCACCTTACGATGCGCGCTACATTTAACAATCGCCACCTGCTCAGGCAATGTAAGTGCATCCAGAAGATCCTTCACAAGCTGTCCATGCTGAATCTTAATGCCATGCGACGTCATGAAACCTCTCTCTCGCCACAATCGTCCAAAGCTATGCGCGACGCCAAAAGCGTATTGGCTGTCGGTAAACACATTCACCCGTTTCCCTTTCGACAACACACACGCTCTAGTCAAAGCAATTAGTTCTGCAGCCTGGGTAGAATTCTGATTCAATCTTGCAGCTTCCACAACCGTACTCAATGTCACTACAGCATACGCGGTCGTTACATCGCCATTCAGCAATTTAAAACATGACCCATCCACATACAAGGTCCCATCGGGATTATCCAAAGGAGTATTTCTCAGGTCCACACGACCTTTGGTTTCCTCCTCAGTTCGTAAGTAACAGTCATGGGCTGCTACTTCATCTGATTCCATACTGATTGGTAACAAAGTCGCCGGGTTCAGGACGTTACAGCGTTTTATTTGTATATGACTTGCCAAAAGCGTCAACTCATACCCAGACAACTTTGCACTCGTCAAGTGCTGAGTTTTAGTACAATTCAAGAGAGTGTCAACTGCATGCGGAACCATCACCGTAAGCATATTATCCATGACCAATCCTGCAGATTGTCGGATGGACACTGCAGCTGCCGCTGTTGCCCTCAGACAACTCGGCAATGCTCTTGCTACTGGGTCCAAGGTCGAGGAAAAATATGCACATGGACGCTGCTTACCACCGAATTGTTGCGTCAAAACACTCAACGCACAACCTTCCCTCTCGTGAACGTATAGTGTAAACGGCTTACTGTAGTCAGGGGTACCTAACACAGGAGCCAAACACAATGCGTCACTTAGTTCAGAAAAACTTTTCTGACATTCTTCCGTCCATGGCAAAGGAGTTGGAACATCCTTGCATGTAAGAGCTACCAATGGTTTCGCTAACAATGAAAAATTTGGGATCCATTGCCTGCAGTATGACGTGATACCTAAAAAGGCACGCACATCTCTCTGAGTTGTTGGCACAGTCATTCGGGCAATCGCTGCAATTCTCTCTGAGGTCAACCTTCTTCCCTCCTTTGACAATAAGTGACCTAGATAGGTTACTTCTTGACAACAATATTGTAGCTTAGAAGGTGACACCTTGTGATGTAAGTCACAGAGATGTTGCAACAACGACACCGTGGCAATTTTGCAAATGTCCTGAGTGTCTGCAGCCACCAATAAGTCATCGACATATTGGATTAAAGCCGCACCGGCCTGCAACACAAATGCATCAAGTTGACCCTTCAAGGCTTGACTGTATATCGATGGACTTTCACAGTAGCCCTGAGGAGCACGTTTAAACCTGAAGCTGCGGCCACCAAGAGAGAAACCGAAAAGGTCTCTACTCTCCTCAGCAATCGGTATACTGAAGAAAGCATTCTTCAGATCGATTACAGAGAACCAAGATGCAGAAGCTGGAATCAGAGTGAGAAGTGCCGTAATGTCGGGCACCACAGGGAACTGAGGAATCACAATTTTATTCACCTCCCGTAAATCGATAACAAAACGATAAACAGGGGGTTTTGATGGATCAGTGCGCTTCAAAATGGGAAGTACAGGGCTATTGCACACGTTTCCCCGTGTCTCCTCGATAACGTCTTTCTCAATCAAATCGTAGATGATGGCTAACAGTGCCCGTTCACCATCAAGGGAGATACGATACTGGGGAATACGTGGCAAACGCACATTAGATTTCAAGTGAACAACATAGGGGGAGATAGCAAGCAGGCCCACGTCATTGGGACCTGTTGCCCACAAAGATGCAGGAAGAGAACTCAATTCCGGTGGAAGCTTATCAAGAGATAAGTACATAGGAGAGATAACTCTCTCACCCAACGTAAGCTTAACTCCCGCAGGAGAACAATACAAAGTTGCATACAGACGTTTTAGCAAATCCAGGCCCAAAAGATTTTCACCACAACCAGTGGTTAAAATCAACGGAGCTTGCAGCTCACGAGGCCCAATTGTAAGGGGCAAAGGGCACGAAACCGGATTGCTAACAGGGGCGCCAGAGAATCCAACGGAAACATTTGTTAAGCCAGACAAAGGTGCGCCAGGGAGTTTCGAATGCATGATAGAACTTTTCGCTGCACCAGTGTCCAACAGAAAAGGCTCAACGACGCCCGAGGTGGCAACTGCGACGTAAGGCCCTCTCTGATCAACCGGAACTGATACTACTCCCTCTCTTTGTACATGGCTGTCCTAGTAATTACTATCGTCAGCATTGTGATCAACGTAATAATCGTCTACATTATACTGAGCAGATCTGCTTTGTGAGGATCCACGTTGATCAAAGCAATTGTTAGAATCGGAAGAATTATTGGAACGATCAGTTTGAACACCACGACCTCTACCACGTGATGCTTGTTGGGGGCCACTACGACCTCCTCTAGAAGAATTACCGCTGTTGCGATCACGCAAAACCGGACAATCGAATTTTAGATGACCCTCGTTCCGACAATAGGCACACTGATTGTACCCCAACGAAGATCTGTCAGAAAAGGAGTCATTCCGAGATTGCGATCTGTTCGACTGAGACTGTGGTCTATTCCGCTGTTGTGAATCGTTCTGATTCGAACGTGGAGGATACGCTTGCTGCAACAACACTTTTGTTTTGAGCTCTTTCGTCTTTTTATCAGCGCAATCATTCTCTTCTTTCTCTCTGTTCTCATAATATTGTGCTGTGGCCAATATTTGAGCAGAAGTAGAAACAGCCCAAGCACTTTCTGAATTACGCAATTTGTTGCTTAAGTCAGGCAGCAAATTTGAGACAAACTTATCCACAAACAATCGCTGTCCACCCTCAGTACCCATATCCTGACCACTATGATCAATGAATGCCTCCTCAAATCTCGTAAAGAAATCAGAGACACTCTTGTCCTTCTTTTGTTTGCAAGCAGACAGTTTGTCCCAATTCACCTTCATGGCTGGCATAAGTGTTTTCATAAGGGTGATAATTCTCTGAGGAAGATCCGTAATCAATTGTTCAGGCTTAGCCCCACCAATTTGACGGGTGTCTGCTGCCACAAGAGCAGGCCAGTCACCACCTAATTCTGCCGCATGATTTTCCTGACGAATCTTTGCCCATACTGGTTGCGGTACGACATTACCGAACAGCATATCGATATCGGCAAGATTCATTATCGTAGCATCTACGAGCTGCGATAATTCTTTGTAGTATCCTGCAGGATTTTTGCGAGGATCAGGCAAAGATTGCTTCACCTGCAAAACTTCCGATCGTTTCCACAGGAGATGTATCCATACTCTTTGAAAATGTGGCAGGATCGGCGGAGCAGCGTTAGCGTTACCTGGCATCCACACTGGTGGAACTTCGCGCATGGGATACTGACCAGGCGCTGCAAGCGATCCCTCAATTTCCTCCACAAACAATGCCCGAGGCATCGTAGAAGGACGAAAAGACAATAATTGCTCGACAGCACGTCGAACATTGGTGCCCACCAACATTCCGCTCGCAAACTGGAGCTGAAGGTTAGTCAGAGCAGTCAATACCTCATCAGATGCATCAACCGATATTAGGTCACGTAAAGCCTTGCACATCTCTTCAAACACGAACCTTTGGGTCGGTATGTTGAATTGGCAAAACGTATCTAACACTACACGAGGAGGATTTCGAAAGGGGTATTTCATCCAACCCATAGCCATATTATACAATGAGTCACGCTCCCTACCACCAGGAAGCTGACTTCGTCTTTGAGGACCGTCCGAACCAGCTGACTCAAGAATAGGTCCAAGAGAATTAAAGAAGTTAGCAGCTACAGAGGGGGTACGACGTCGAACAGACGGAGACAAAGAGTAACCCAACGGGGTAACAAGAGAAGTACCAGAAACAGAAGGAACAGCAGGGGAAATCAGAACAGTAGAGGCAGCGGGAGCAGGAGTGTGAGGAAGTACAAGCGGAGGAGCAGTAGGGATAGAAGCAGGTAGAGGAGCAGGAACAACCGGAAGTACAGGGACAGGAGCTGGTTGGGGAGCAGGAACAGGGGGAGTCACAGGAGTAGCAGTACCCTGTACATACGGAGGTGGTGACTTCATAAGATAAGACATTAAAGGGTCCTCGGTACCTTCTTCCTTTTTATCCGTATCCGCCGGTAAAGCAGGATAGCACTTATCTATAGACATACGCTGCAATCTATCGTAAACTTCCTTTTCCTTTTCCTCCTTATCTCGCTGAAACTGCTCTGCTTTTCTTACCGTGGTAGCAACTCCATCCCTCTGATTACGTTTAATCTGTCTTATTTCTCTCTGTTTGGCTTCCTTACGCCACAACCGAAAGGCATCAAACATTGATTTTTTCTTAAACAATTTAGCCTCAAGGTTATCTAATATCGGGGTCTCGAAGCTACCATGAGGTGGCCAACTAAGGACACCATCCTTTTTAGTATAGCAAATCCAATATTCATTAAAGGTGATCGGACCTAACCCGTGCTTACTATAGAGCTCATAAGTTGGAGTTCCAACCGGAGGTATCGGACACGAGTCCTCCAGTCGGGAATCCGTACCACAACGTCTAAAACAACTGAACAAAGTACTGCGACCAGGCATCCTGCACACTAGCCGAGTTTCACAAACTTCAAGGGTTACGGGATTTACCAAGTCCCTGCAAAGAGCAAAAACCCTCGGTTTTTGGCGACTGCAGACGTCAAATATCACAACAAAGAACCAAGTACTAAGAACCACAAATGCAATGGAACCATGCAACAACTAAGCACCCACAACTAAGGACTCTGGGAGCGACCCACAAATACTTAACTCAAAGATCGATGGCGTCACCAGGAAGGCCCGTCTATCGTCTCGCTGTACCAAGGTCTACGCCAGGCGCCAAAACAGGTCTACAGTCAGGGCAGCAGTCCGTCGCAGCCGTCAGGAGGCGGGAATCTTCGCGGGAAAAGTCGTCGGGCCACTTATTTCGACAACAGGATCGATGAAGCGGGGTGCACCTTCCCTCGGAGATTTCACACGAAGTTCCTCACGATCGTCGGGCTTGGACCGGTACCACTGATGCAGCCCCACGTGGGCGCCAACTGAAGGACTGGGTTCTGCTAAGACCCAGCGGTGCCAGGGATAACACCTAAAACCTTCGTGGGTAACCTGTTCCGGCGTACAAATGACAGAGACACGGGACACTTCCTTCAGCGTCAAAGATTCGAGGTTTATTACTGCAGGGAACACAGAAGTCACGAGAAGTACATATCATGTAAGTTCCCGGAGCCTGATTCGAATTGCTACTGTGGGTCGCTCCTTTTATACAGTTTTGGCTCATAGATTAACATGGTACACAAAGGTTTATAACTTTGTTCCCATCATAAAAACCATAAGGGGTTGCTTTCATGCATTCAAGGCCCGGAACATACGTACGGAAACGTTTGGCGGTTCCCAACTGTAAAATCCCATCTTCCCACCATTAGAACATTCCAATCGGTAGTAAACAGATTGAAGAAGGAACAGAAACAGGTGCAGAGGAAGACAGAAACAGTGGGGAGATCGAAAAGGGTGTAAAAGGGGTGGTATCGGGAAACACGAGCTACAGGCATCAAAGGGACGTGCTTAATGAGATGCACGGCTGAGACATTAGAGCGACACGGCAAGATGTGCCTCGAGCGGGGCCATCTGCCTTACAGTGTCATCCCCCTCATCATAAAGACACTTTCAAAGGAAACGCGTCTTCCGCAAGAGTTTTGGGAATCCCAGGGTCGCGAAGCGGACAGCGTCCGTTCGCTGGCTACTTGAGGGCAAGAAACAAAATGGATGCCATATCTAAGATGGAACCCGTGGGCTCGGATGTAGAAACCCACGAAACAAACAACGGTTTAGGCTAGTACAGCGAAAACGCGTACACCCACTAAACTCGTCATTTGCGGTCCATAGATACCAGACTCGACCATATTCGTACGAGTCAAAAACACCACTTAGAATTGTCACGGAACCTCATTAGGAGAGGGTAAAGGTACCACCACTTACCCTTGACTTATGGCATTAGTTGTAGCTTAATTCTTAAATTGTTTAAGGGAAATTTCATTATGAGTACTACTTCTTAAATTATGATGAGGTACTCTCAGAAGTTCCTGTATATAAACACCTGAACAAATATGATTACTATAAGACAATAGAAAGAATTGAAAGCTATTTTGTACCAACAGTAACTTTAGATACTGCTTATGCGCACAGACACAATTTAACTTGCACACTAACAGAGAAAGAAAGGAAATTTATGGATCAGGTAGCAGACAGGCGTAGGGAATGAGTTGTTAACACTGATAGCAAGGATAAGATTTCTGATTGGAACAAGGAGGAATTATCTCATAAGGCAAAAGTTCTGGTCCTATAGTTTAGGATTGGCAACAACAAGGTAAACTATGCATAGCCCAGGCTGCAAGTCATTATGATACGCTATTTGTGGGAGAGAGTGTGTGTGACCAGTGCTTTTCAATCAATGGCCCTTGAAAGACGTTCTTGCAGGTTGCCTGCTGTGCCTGCTATTGCATTAGGAAACATCACAGATGATTTGGTCCATGACTACTTTAAAGGATTGGCTGACGTGGTGTGGAAGAGGAGCCCAGACTACTATCGATGCCCGGACGGCTGGCGCAAGTCGCCTCTTAGTTCCCATTCTGAATAGTTACCAAATAAAGAGACGGGCGCTGGAGGCAGGAGTCACCAGAACAGGATTTATTACTCATGGGGAGAGCCTGTCATTTCGGACACGAAACACAGTGTCTTTCGGGAGGTGCTCTAACAAGTGAGCTGAGACATCGTCTTTTATACCTTACAAAACACTCTGTATTACAATCACGGCATTGTGAAACAAGGAAAAGACATCCCCATAATCCTCGTGTCAATCCTACCCCACATATATTCACAATAGAGACCCTTGACCTGCCGATAAGAGGAGAGGGTAATCACGCAGCTGAGTGTTCCGCCGATTTTTAGGATATGTGCGCCTGATCGTAGCCCAGGGGGTGGGGAGGCCAGGATCAATAGTGGGTCCTTTGAAGAGGAGTGACTCCATACAATAAGGGGCAGTAAACAATATCTCCTGGCTTAGGCGATGACCTCAGACATGTGTGGACAGTCAATCGCGGAGGGAGGGTTTACCAACAGAGGGGTTATTCATGAAAGGAAGGGAGGTGTTGGGTCAGGCGCGGCCGTGACTCCCAAGGACAGAGTCGCACAGAGAGAGAGAGAGAGGTCTTATTGACTCGTGCATGAGAGAGCGGGGGCAGTCAGGTGCAGCTGGGGAGGGCTATGTCAGCTGCGGCGAAGGATGCCTCTTCAAGAGGAAATGGGGGGGGGTTTGCGTGGGTCAAGCAGGAGGGTTGCCTTTCAGGGCAGGGTCGCGCAGAGGGAGAGTGTTTCATGGTCTATGCATGTGAGAGGGGGGGGGGTTCAAATACGCGCAGAAGGGAAGCCGGTGATTCTAATGAGCGGGCAAAAGGCCAGGGTGCCTAAAATGGCTGTCATGTACATATGGGCACGGGCTTTTACTGGCGGAGTGATGCGGTCAATATTTTACGGTATTCATGGTGCTTACAGGGAGGGGAGTGGGAAAAGGCAAATGAACGCCGCTTATGTACATCAATTTTCCTAATTTTCCACAGTCGCCGCTTTTTACATAACAGAGTTCATTTTCCTAATTGATGGGGGTACATATAAACAGGTGTGGTCGAAGAATTAGCATTTGTCAGTACTAACATATGGCATATAATCATGGACAGTTGATGTGATTGGCAGAATGCAGCACATAGGAAATTGCATTTGTTGAGTTCCTAACATTCAAACGTACTACATAGCATAAATGCTTCTAACTTTCTCAAAAAATGTGACCAATGAACATTTTGACCAAGTAGTTGAGGGAGGAATTTAGTCCAATAAGATCTCTTCGTCACAGTGTCTTTTTAGCAGTGAGCCATCACTGGTAGGCTCTCGTCCGTATCTTTTCGTTGGCGCTGTTGAGCACCGGCGGTGGAGCTAAAGGTCCAGCTCGGATCTATCCTTACGCGTTGCAGGGTGCGGTCAGTCCTCTGCTGTTAGACCACAGTCCTGGTCCCTAACCAATCCTTTTGGTGGTGTCTTATGCTCGACACCTATATTTCTGTTTACTTCCGTTTGCAAACCTCATTTCCACGTAAATGCTGTTTCTTCTTTCTGAGTCAAAAAGTCATGTGGGAAAGAGGGGGTGTTGGATAGTCGAGGGAAGAGAGGGCGGAGTGGGGTCAGATCTTTTCGGACACTTCCAAGGGACCAAGGGAGCAAAGGATAACAAGCAGGCAGGCCCATCGATCGGGCCCAAAAAGGGGGCGAAGACTTCAGGCACACGTGGGTTAGCAGACTGAGGGCTTCAGGACAGCCCGTCAAGTTTCATTTTCCATGTCTGAAATTGCTGTCTCGTCCCATATCTTGTTGCTCTGCAGCTCCACCTTTAATCGAGGTCACATGTGTCTCAAGATCTGCAGCCAGGCTGTACGGCACGTCTGACCCTTCTCCTCCGGCGATCGTATATCTTTGAATAGGTACAAAACAAGCTTTAGAGAACTGGCAGGAGAAGACATTTATGCATGTGAATTCCTCCCTCAATCCTACGCACTTGGGAGATACGCTCATCGGTCACAGTCAGAAATGTATTACCAAGCAGTGCATATGTCGGCATTCCTACTGAGTTCATGCCAAGTTTATTCATCGTCTATTCATGACACAAAATAGAGAGAAATCAGACTCCCATTAACTGCGCATTTCATCAAATTCAACATTTCGGAACCTCCAGCGGAGACTTGTCTTTCAAACCCGAGCCTTAACAGTCTAACATTTCCCTCCAAAAGCTGGCCAACCCTTTCAAACAGGGCGGGGGCGCTATCATCGAGAGTCAGGGTAAAACAAGTTTTTCTCGAGGGACGACAGTTACTCATGGTCATCATGTATATAACGGGGACAGCAGCTGGGGTCAACCAAGTGGGGCGGGGACGCTTCGGGCATTCGCGCTTGGGTGCAAAGGGGTGGGGCAATCTGGGCATTGGGGTCAATCTAGACGTTGGCGTTTGTCTCTGATGAACTAAAAAATAGGGTGCCATTGACATATAGTTCCCCTATAAAAGGCCAGATTGGGGGACCTTAGTCGTCTTACCTGTCCTTCCTTTCTTAGCCAATTCGAGTTCATTCATTTTGCAGAAAGGAGAGGTAGTAATATGGCGAGATACAATCATTTTAGTTTCTGTCAATTTCGCTGAACACCTTCGCGTTCAATAAGTATCCAATCAGACTGGTGCCAGCGAGGCACAATTTTACCATGAAAAGGAAGAGGGAATAGGGAGACTCTCATAGAGAGTGAGAGTCGTCCGCAATCTAAACGAGCCATTCGGTACACGTATGACATGTAGAGAGAGAGAGAGAGAGAGAGAGAGAGATAGAGAGAGAGATAGATAGAGGGGGAGAGAGAGAGAGATAGAGAGACGTGTACAAAAATAGGTCATTTAGTGCGCTCACAACACAGAACAGGAGGGGGTCAGGTAACGGAGAGACGCAAACAGAGGGAAGACATAAACCCCTACAGTACATACACACAAACTCAGACGAAGGAAGACAGTACATGTATTACATATATAAGAGATTCACGACAAAACATAAAACAATTATTGGCCAAAAAGATCTATTTTTGCATCCTGCGTATCTTTAATATCCTATTTATCTATGAGCTGAGCTCTTTTTACCTTTTCCTCCTTTTTCCTCTTGCTTGCTATTTTTGCGAGAGTTCTCGATTGCCTATACTTACACCTCGGTTAGCCGGTCAGAAATTAACCTGGTCGGGCTATTTACCCACGGTTGGATCTTAAACCACTTTTGAGTTTCTTCCTTTGGTGGGAAGTTCTCCAGGCTGAGGCAACAGAGGGTATTGATCAGGAGAACAGTCGGACAGCTTGGTTATATCTATAAGAGTGTGAGAAGGAGGTGGTACATTTCGAACATCAATGACATTTCTAACTTCCCAGACGGGTGGTGCCTGGGTAACCCTTACCCCAGGACTCTTCTTTGTCCTTTCCCTATCTAGTTAAACGTCATGGTTATATTATCTAGCGTGCTAATTCGAGTCAATTTCCGTCATACAGTACCCGTCAAGTTTCTATGTCGGTCCATCCTCCCAGTCGCTACGTTCTAAGGAGGAACAGTCATACCTAAGTCTGCGTCTTTAAAAACTCGTCAACATAAGTACTATGCTCAGATCCCCTCCTTCCCTTTTCGTCGGTCGTTCGATCATCGCTCTTCCATACTTCAGCCGACGTTCTGGCGCAGCCTGCAGAAGGGAGGAGAAGAAGGGGGTGGGGGCGGCATTTAAAGCACATCAGCATGCAGTAGTCCGAAAATGTTTTTACCTACCACATACTCGACCTATCTCCACGTAGTGCATTCTCTACCATCTCGACGTTTAAGCCCAGAGGGGTCAGTAGTGTCAGATAGATAATCATCGATGGTCTGCCTATCTACATGAATCACACGATCGTGGCCTTTTAGGTCGTGTGCAAGTGTGGCAGTCAGGTAGTATTTCTGTGGTATCGTTCAAGGGCGTCTAAAACACTTTTCCGGCTGCCTGTGACACATAATGTAGCCGCTAAATATCGGGCCTTTTTAACCTTCAACCTTAATCATGCTTATTCTTCGCTCATATTGGAGACAGTAGTAACACATTCAAAACTCATTAATGCAACCGCTACAATTATACTTTCTTTTTCAAAATACCTTTAATTAAGAAAAAATGTTGGTGTACAAATACGGGCCTACAACCCAGTGGACCGGTCACGGAGCAGACTGGAACTGTGCATAAGAGGAACGAAGTCGGTGGCCGTTCATCGCATAAAGTACAGCAGTGCAATAAAATCGTATCGAACTTTCCTACAGGGCGAGCATGATGCATGTCAGAAATTCAAGTTTTCAATAATATTAATTCATTATCCAAATGCTCACTCAGTGCCTACATTACACCAATTCATTGCTCCCAATCATAATTAGTACCCACCCTAAATCAGTTCATTGTCCCAACACATAATCAATATCTATCTTACATGGCTTTCTTTTCTAAGCACATAATCAATATCCATGTGATCTACTTTCATTGTCCAAAACTGCATACATATCTCGGAGCATCAAGGTTTGAGCAATCCGGGTGAACAAGGAGTTTGAAAGTTTCATTTTTGTATCGGCGCCATTTTGGGCGAGGTCAGGCAGGTCCCAGTATAGTCAGAATGTCTCCAATGACTCGTGGTTGGACCAGAACCTCTTTTGGCAGTTCAAAAAGTTTTCTCGTAATGGGGTGACAGACTAGCAATATGAATCATCAGTCAAAAAGTGGGGAGGGAGGCAACAATCTTTTCCTACCGGGTCATTCTGGTGTTCCACCGGAACTGAACAAATCTGTATCTTTGCAGGATTTTAGTCATTTCCAAACTGAGGCTGGCGCCGGCAGGAGTGCGCCGACTTCTCGTGGCTCCATCGGAGGACAGGGCGGGGGGCGCCTCGTGGAGAGGTCGGCCCCCCCGGCTCTTTTAGAATCTTCAAGGTCGAGGAGTACAGGGCGTGTGCCCGTCCCGGGCAAGGAAACCCGCTTTTTGATATGGACCCCTTCTTCAAGCAGGAGCGTTGGGGTGTCGCTGGAAGCCTCCACCTGGAGGGAGGTGGGGGAGGCTCGTTTGCGCCGCCTCCCCCTTCCAGCGACCCCGCGCCGTTCTTCGGCTCCAGCGCTTTGGTACAGCCGTGCCAGGCAATGAAGATGGGGGGGGGGTCGGTGGCTGAGGCAAGACATCCCCCCCTTCGTGGCCTGCAGGGCAGCAGAAGAGGGGGAAAGGAGAGATCATTACGATTTTCGGGCCGTCCGCCCCACAGCCTCCCCTTCCGACGGCGGCCAGCCGAGCCCTGCACGCATCGAGGCCTCGCCTTCCGGATGGGCGTAACCGTGGACCTGTTGCACTTCGGGAGCTTCCGGAATGGGGGTAGGTACCTATTGATTTGTATCTATTTCATGTGACCGTTATTTGGGCGTGGTGGGCAATGAGGCAGACATGTTTGAAGCAGGAATAGGTAGCGGAACCTAGCTACCTCATGGCTGTCTTGCTGTCAAGCTTTTGGCCATTTTATATTTCTTATTACGAACTGTTTCTAATGTTTCTTATTTTTAGTGAAGTCGAAAGCTCATCAGGGGGTTACTGACTTAGCCCGATTTCTTTTATTTTTCCTTCTTCTCCTTAGCGTGTTTCAAGCTAAAGTTTCTGTTAACAGGGTACGGTGATCACTTCATATTTTTATGTGTCCTTTTCATTAGGGGTACTCCTGGACGGACCAGATGAGTTACCTCCAATAAATGGTCCGGGGTGGAACTAGATTATCAATCAGTGGGGAACACATGTCCCTTCATTAGGGTATCATCCTGGACGGACCAAATGATGTACCTCCAATTACTAGGGTAGCCTCCTGGACGGACCAGATGGGCCACCTCCAATAAACGGCCAATGAGTGGGGAGCATATGTCCCTCCATTAGGGTAGCCTCCTGGGCGGACCAGGTGAGCTACCCCCAATAAATAGTCAATCAGTGGGGAGTGGGTAGGACTGACGAATCATAAAGGGGCATAACCTACCCTTTACTACTTGCAAAGACTAGACAGAATATTTCTATTCCACGTTGTTTGCAAACAGAAAATACCTCAAACAAACAATTCCTTGGACAACAATGTCCAGTCAATCAATCAATCAGTGGGGAGAAAAACAGGCATGACGGATTACAACGGGGACAAACGTCTGCATTACCTGCCCTTCGCTATCTGCAAAGGAAGACAGAATATTTCTATTCGTCTCTGTTTGTAGACAGGGAAGATCTCAAAGAGCAACAATCGATTATTAATCGATTTCAAACAATCAGTGGGGAGAAAGGTAGGCCTGACGAATCATAAAGGGGCATAACCTACCCTTCTCTATCTGCAAAGAGGGACGAACGTTCCTATTCACCGCTGTTTGCAGACAGAGAATGTCTCGTTCTCGAGAAGAGAACCAATATTTCAAGTAGCATCCAAAGCTAAATGAACCAATAACAACAATATCAGTATTCAAATACCGATTCCAATACAATCAATCAATCAATCAGATGGATAAAACCACCCTACCAATTAGGCGTAAAAACACCCTACTTAATCTTACCCGGACCGGACCATACGGACAGTTCTTCGTCTTCCCCCTCCAGCGCCCGATCGTTTTCTTACTCTATGCAGCATTCCTGTGGGATTCCAGTCAGGACAGTAGGTCACTCGGGAGAGGTCCATTCAGAATCGGTGAAGTTCATTCAATTGGCAGCCGGACGAGGGCCCTCTCAAGGCAGGTATACTCCGATCATTTAGATGTTCACCTCTTCGTCTGGATCTCTCTTACTGGACCTAATGTCACTGATGGACCCCGCGTTGGGACGCCAATTGTGGAAGAGGAGCCCAGACTACTATCGATGCCCGGACGGCTGGCGCAAGTCGCCTCTTAGTTCCCATTCTGAATAGTTACCAAATAAAGAGACAGGCGCTGGAGGCAGGAGTCACCAGAACAGGATTTATTACTCATGAGGAGAGCCTGTCATTTCGGACACGAAACACAGTGTCTTTCGGGAGGTGCTCTAACAAGTGAGCTGAGACATCATCTTTTATACCTTACAAAACACTCTGTATTACAATCACGGCATTGTGAAACAAGGAAAAGACATCCCCATAATCCTCGTGTCAATCCTACCCCACATATATTCACAATAGAGACCCTTGACCTGCCGATAAGAGGAGAGGGTAATCACGCAGCTGAGTGTTCCACCGATTTTTAGGATATGTGCGCCTGATCGTAGCCCAGGGGGTGGGGAGGCCAGGATCAATAGTGGGTCCTTTGAAGAGGAGTGACTCCATACAATAAGGGGCAGTAAACAGTATCTCCTGGCTTAGGCGATGACCTCAGACATGTGTGGACAGTCAATCGCGGAGGGAGGGTTTACCAACAGAGGGGATATTCATGAAAGGAAGGGAGGTGTTGGGTCAGGCGCGGCCGTGACTCCCAAGGACAGAGTCGCACAGAGAGAGAGAGAGAGGTCTTATTGACTCGTGCATGAGAGAGCGGGGGCAGTCAGGTGCAGCTGGGGAGGGCTATGTCAGCTGCGGCGAAGGATGCCTCTTCAAGAGGAAATGGGGGGGGGGGGGTTTGCGTGGGTCAAGCAGGAGGGTTGCCTTTCAGGGCAGGGTCGCGCAGAGGGAGAGGGTTTCATGGTCTATGAATGTGAGAGGGGGAGGGGGGGGGTTCATATACGCGCAGAAGGGAAGCCGGTGATTCTAATGAGCGGGCAAAAGGCCAGGGTGCCTAAAATGGCTGTCATGTACATATGGGCACGGGCTTTTACTGGCGGAGTGATGCGGTCAATATTTTACGGTATTCATGGTGCTTACAGGGAGGGGAGTGGGAAAAGGCAAATGAACGCCGCTTATGTACATCAATTTTCCTAATTTTCCACAGTGGTTTGCACTGTGTCTAATCAGGTTAAAGCATCAACTACACAGACATCAAAGGATATGTCATGACTTGAACAAAGGAGACTGGGTCTTCAAAAAGATACTCATGAGAAAACACTGCCTTGATTTACGTCGGCTTGGTCCATATCAAGTGATACTGGTGACAACGAAGGCTGTAAAGTGTGGCGGAGGGCCAAACTGGGGCCACCATTGCATACATAATGAGTCCTAGGTCCCTCTGAAGAAACAGCTCCTCTCCCAGAGAATTTCCAGCCGTTACCGATGGATCACGAGAGGGGACAAGCCAAGCTGTAGAGGTTCCTGCAGAAGCTGGAGTCACACATGATTGATCTGAGGGGGGGGGGTCAAGCTACACATGACCCTGGCATAGACTCTGAGGGACATGGTAGTGTTGCAAGTGATAGATAATCTGACTCAGTAGAAGAGGTTGGTGTGACAAGTGGTCATGTGCAGTGAAGATAGAAAAAGGCTGTTGGTGAAACCTGGCGTGTGAGACAGAAAAGAAAGAACCTGAGGCTCACAAAATACGAATAGTACCAGGAGTGTCTTTCGTGTCTGGAAAGAATTTGTACGTTCGACTCCCAAGAAAATGGTTTGGTACATGTTACCTAGCGGTGGTGTTTCCGAAGATATACCATGTAGAGGATCTGGAGGGTTTGGAAAGGACCTCAAGCAGCAGGGAGAGGCATGGACTAAGTGCTGGTGAGGTTGTGGGAGACATATTTGGCGCAATGATACCTAGTGTGGGAGTGGTGTTGAATGACATCAAGATTAGAAGGTTGCCTACAATAGTGGATAAGTTGTCAGTTAACATGGCTCAGTCTTTGCTACCTATAGATTGAGAGATGATTTCGATAAGGGCTATGGTGATGCAGAACTGGCTTGCTCTAGATGTATCACTTGCAAAAGAGGATGGAGTCTGCCGGATGCTGAAGGTCCAACAGTGTTGCACTTACATCCCTTATAAAAAAAGATGTGAGGGGATATGTTAATAACATCACTGACATACATCAAGATGTAAAGGACTTAGTGGCTGAGCGAGTTTGAGACAAGGTTGGAAAAGGATTTGGTAAGGTTGGAAAATGGTTTGCTTATTTGAGAAGCGGAATATTTGGATACATCCTGAAACCAATAGTGAGCATTACAATCTGTATCTTTGTTTTAGTAGAAACAATAAGGGTCTATAGGTGGCATAAAGCAAAGCAGTTGGAGAACTCCTTAAGGGAAAGAGAAAAAATGATGGAAAGACTGCAGGGCAGTCACTCTGAGAATTTGAAGCAAATGGAGGAGTTCAGACAGAGAAGACTAGCTAGGAAGGAAACGATATAGGAGAAATCCCATTTAATTTGTAGGGGTGCATCATAATCATGTATAGAAGTTCACAGACATATAATATTTTGTTAGGAAACACGAGATGATAGACGTGTGAATTGTAATAATGTAATTTTGTGATATGTGTCAAATAGTAAAGAAAAATGTACATTGGGAATCGATGTAACTATCAGAAAAAGTTAACATGAAGAACCTACATTGTGCAATTGACAGCACGCATACAATAACAATGTTATTTCTATAAATATAGATGTACTCATTTAAATACAATTGAGTTATGTCAATCTGTAGTGTGTAAGTCATACGTTCCCATGTGTAATACAACATTCTTATGTTAGCTTGAATCGTAGGCCTGAAATGCAAGTCCCTGAAAACTCTTGTATTAGAATTAATGTTCTGAATTTCATGTGCACTGGGAAGACTGTTCTTTCTCACATTTGCATTGCAGGTGGACATTTTCTTACATTAGAGAAAAGTAATGTCTTTGTTTAGGAGCTGGGAAAGTTGAGAAGAAGTTACAGTTACACGGCTCGAAGGTGATAGTGGCGGAGACGGGTTTACACAGGAGAAGGCCTGAGAACCAAGGACAAATGTGGCAAGATCGAGTGTGAAGAACATTGTGGAAGGTTTCCTATGACTGTACCTATTGTGAACCAAGATGCATGCTGTGCATTATGGGACCGTTACCTGCAGATAATTGGTGTTTGGAATTAGGGAAAATAGCCCTCTTCTTTGCCTTGAAAGGAAGAGTATCTCAGAACAAATTCTTTCTTCTGTGTTAGTGGCTCAATGCTGCTTGACCCATTCGATGGTGGAGAGATTTCTTAGGAAGACTCCACGCACTGACTCCTTTATCCTTTCATATGGAAATGTTATGTAGGTTTGTCACCTTAATGGTAGAGAAGGGATAGAATTAATGCCTTTTACTCATCAGCCTTCGATGCAAGGGAATGTGGACTCATTCTTCCTGATTCTCTGTAGTCTACTTATTGAACTAATAGTTTTGTTTAGGCTGCATTGTATGCATTGGATATGTAGATTTGGTTTCATGCTAATTACCTTGTATTTCTATACCTGAGGTGTCTCTATGTCCTGTTAATTTTAGCTTTGCAATAAATTAACTAACCTTATATAGTTGTCCGTATGTTACTATATATTACAAAGGCAATAATGATAATTTTGTTTTGCAGTAAAGACTTTTCTCCCCTTTACACTTCCATCCTGCGAATAAGAACCATAAGATTGTGACTCTAGAACAGATCTGGAACTTATGGGACAGGCCCTTTTATATCCAATGTGTTTTTATTAAGTTGTTAAAGTGCCCCTTTCCCTAATTAATAACACACTTTCTGATATTGTTGGTTGATAATGCAGTAGAACATGTTTGACAGTTACCATTTAGTTTTGAAGGTTAAGAATAAAAATCCCAATGTAGATGAAAAGGCAAAAAAAAATATTTGGAATCGTAATTGGCCAAAAATATATATATTTTTTTATTGTCATATTGTTTATATTTTCATTTTCTTTTTAAACAAATTTTATTCAAGATTGTATACAATACGCAGGTCTCTGTTCGCCAGAGATATCTGCAGGACAATTAGGCCACATCAATAAGAATACAATCCAGTTTTCTTCTGTGTGAAGCATGTGAGCACCCATCAAGAAGCACTCCAGGGCGTACGCCGGGTCTCCCCTATCCCCGTACCACCAATCTTTTAAAACTAGAAGATGGGAAGCCTGATAGTAGGAGAGGATGTCAGAGGTCGTCAAACCACCACAATAAGAGGACAAAAATCAGGTGTGCACAACTACCTGCACGGCGCCCCCGGCCCAGAGGAACTGTCCTAACACAGAGTCCACTTGTCGAAACCAGTGGGAGGGAATAGGGTAAGGGTGATTCTGCAGTTGATATAGCAGCCTAGGGAGAGCCACCATCTTAAATATGGCTGACCTGCCATATATGGTCAGCGGCATGCAAGTCCATGTCTTAATATCTGCCCAAACCCGATCCCACACTGGTACCACATTCCGCTCCCAGGAAACCGCGGGGCCTCAGAGACGAATACCCCAAGTACTTAATGCCCCCAACCGCTACCTGTAATGCATATGCCCAATCCCCCACCCGCGAGCGTCCCCCCAGCTCCCACAGGGTTGATTTGCGGGGTTCATGTAGAGCCCCTACGTCACACCGAAGATTTGCATGATTCCCATAAGGCGCGGCCCTGACCTGTTGATATCCATGAGGAAGATTAGGACGTCATCTGCATAGAGCGCAATTCTGTCAGACGGACCCCGGTCCCATTCAAACCCCCGTAACTGCGCATCCATGCACACCCAGGCAGCCAGCGGCTCCATGGCCAGGGCAAAAAGATAGGGCAAGAGGGGGTAACCCTGTCTGGTGCCCCATCCGATGGTGAATCTGGAGGAGGTAGCGCCTGCCACCCTGACCGAGGCCATCAGGTCCGTATAAAGCAGCCGTAAATATGACAAGAAGTGGGGGCCGAAATTAAGCCACGGTAGGAGGGCGAACAGGTAGACCCACCTCAGCGTGTCGAACGCCCTGTCGATATCGGCTAACAGGAGCGCCGCCGGTACCCCGGTACTCCGGACCGCCGCAACAGCCACATGCGCTCTTCGAATATTATGTCTGGTCGCCCTCTGGGGCATGAAGCCGGCCTGGTCGGGATGGATAAGCTCCGCTATACAGTCAAGTAACCTATTGGCCAATGCTTTTGCCAAGATCTTTGCTTCGACATTTAGCAAGAAAATTGGGCGGTATGATGCATGTTGCTCTGAGGGTCGGCCCGGCTTGTGAAATACCACCACCTCTGCATGTCTCTAGTCAGGGGGAGACTGCCCCGCTCCCTGGCTTCCTCCACAGCCGCTCTATAATGGGCCCGAGCTGTAAGTGGTACCTCCTAAAAAATTCGCTGGGGAACCCGTTAGGCCCATGCGCTTTACCTGTATTAAGTTCACCCAGATGCGTGCCCAATTTTTCCTCTGTCAGTGGGAGCTCAAGGCGCTCCGGACCATGCGTGGCGGCAGGTCAGCTAGGAATTTGTCCACTACGTCGGCGGGGAGACATTCGTTCGGGGCATACAAGCCTGCATAATAAGCTGCAAAGCCTTCCACCTATTCTGTTGGATCCGCGACCAAGGACACCTCGTCATCCAGTATCTGAGGGAGAGTCTGAGCCTGGAACGTACCCTGACATAGCCGGTATAGCATCGTTCCCGATTTATCCCCCCATTGGTCAATCCTGCTGCACGTCGCAAGCCATACATGCTTCGCTTCGTCCATCAACATGGACGCAGACATCTGCTGTGCCAAAAGGAGCTGCCCCTCAGCTAGAGTCCCACCCTCTGTACTGCCCCGGCGCTCTAATGCCTCAATTTCAGCCTCAGCCCGTACCAGGTCCGCCCTGCGTTCCTTCCGAGCTGCTGCGCACCAGGCTATGTCCACTCCTCTAAGTGTTGGCTTCATGGACTCCCATACCATTCCGACCTCCGCAACAGACCCCATATTCTCCGTCAGGAAGTGGGCGATGGCCTCACCCATATGTTTCTGATACTCCGGCTGCGGCAGGTGCCATACGGAGAGGCACCACCGGAATAGCTGCAGCCCCTTGTTCAAACAAAGATCAATGGTGGTGGGAGAATGGTCCGAAAGCCCGCATGGCAGAATGTCTGCTGCCTCTACCCTAGTAATCACAGCTCCGGGGACAAAAATTTAATCTAGCCTAGAGAAGGATTTATGAACTGCAGAAAGGTATGTGTATCCCTGCATGCTACTATGTAGGTGCCGCCAAGTGTCGACCCAGCCCCCTAGCCATGTCATTAGTTTAGTGGGGGGACCCGCCACCCGTCCACCCCAGGTCGAAACCTATCCGTAAGGGTGTCCATAACATCGTTCCAATCACCCCCTTCGGGATGTCTGCCCACACCTCAAACAGCTTTTCCATCAGAGACCTCTGCAGGGGAGGCGGAGCATAAAGACTCCCAATGACCAGCGGCACCTGACCTAGCGTACCTTTAATAATGATGTATCGACCCTGTGTATCAACCCAGTGAGCTGAGTGGACATATGGGATTCTGTGGTGTACTAGAATGGCAACTCCCTTAGATCCCTTGGTAAAGTCTGCAAGGAATACCTGTTGGTAGCCATAGCGCTGCAGACACAGCATTTTCGTGCCCAGTAGGTGGTTCTCTTGGAGCATTAACACATCAGTGCCAGCCCTCTTCCCCTGCCGCAGAACCGCCCCTCTCTTAACCTTGTCTAGAACTCCCCGTACATTCCAGCTGAGGACCCTGAGAGAGCCCCTGGGCCCACGCACCCTATTCTCAAGACCTGCCATTAGGGGACATCCAGGGCGAACGCCCAAATAATGGGCCCAGCCGGTGCACATATACCAACTTTCAAAACCCCCAGGTCGAAACCTATCCGTAGGGCTGTCCATAACATTGTTCCAATCACCCCTAATGACCGCCAGCGGTTCGGGGATGTCTGCCCACACCTCAAACAGCTTTTCCACCAGAGACCACTGCAGAGGAGGTGGTGCATAGACACTCACAAGGTCCAGCTGCTCCTCTCCTACCGTACCTTTAATAATGATGTATCGACCCTGTGTATCAACCCAGTGAGCTGAGTGGACATATGGGATTCTGCGGTGTACTACAATGGCAACTCCCCTAGATCCCTTAGTAAAACCTGCATGGAACACCTGCTGGTAGCCATAGCTCTGCAGACACAGCGTTTTCATGCCCAGTAGGTGGGTTTCTTGAAGCATTAACACATCAGTGTCAGTCCACTTTGCCTGCCGCAGAACTGCGCCTCTCTTAACCTTGTCCAGAACTTCCCGTACATTTCAGCTGAGGACCCTGAGAGAGCCCCTGGGCCCACGCGTCCTATTCTCAAGACCTGCCATTAGGGGACATCCAGGGCAAACGCCCAAATAATGGGCCCAGCCGGTGCACACATAGCAACTTTCAAAACCCCCATGGGACTGTGCGAGTCCCCCCCAACTGACCCCTCCTGCAAAGCTAACATCCCCTTTCCCCCTACCCCAACCCCCCATCCCATACCTCAAAAACGTTGAAGTACCTGTTGTGATATATCGGACACCCGGCCCCCAACATGAGGCCTGAGGCCGTCTACACCAATGGATCCCCATTGAACTCCCCAAACCCCTTTCAACTGCCCTCAACCAACCCACAGATAGGGGAACAGCCCGCCCAGACCATCACCCCCTCCACCCCTCCGCGCCCCATAATGCTCAGTGCAACAGCTCCGCAAGTGCCACTCGCCCGCACAGTGGAAAAACATTAACACACTGACATGCAGTACAATGCCCAGTCATATGGTATACTGAGCTCCTGAGGCCTGTCTGCTGGAGGCATCTAGTTCCCTCTGCTCTACTGCCAGGGGACCCCTTCCCCCTCTCCGATGCACTTCCAGACGTAGAGCGCTGCCTGGACCTGGACCTCCAATTACCCTTCCGTCTTGCCCCTCGGGAGGCCCTAGGGTGCGTCCCACTCTGAGAGGAGTCCAACTCCAGCCCCGGAGGTGTATGCACTCTGACCAACAATGTTTCATCTGTCCATTTGAACACCTCCTCAGGGGTGTCGAAGAAGTGAGTGCGGGTCTGGAACAAGACCGGCAGGCGGGCCGGATAGAGCAAGGCATAGGGAAGTTCTAGCTCTCTCAGGCGAGCCTTGGCCGCTGTGAACGATTGCCGTTGCTGCTGCACCATACATGTATAGTCTGGGAATATCAGAATACAATGGTTTTCATAGAGCAGCGGCTCCTTTGCCCTGGCGAGTCGCAGGATAGTGTCGCGATCATGATAGTTCAACAGTTTGGCTATCACCGGCTGCTGCCGTACTCCAACCGCCGTTTTTTGCGTGAGGGCCCGGTGCGCCCGCTCACTCACGAAACATCTGGAGATGGAATCAGGGGGGAGCCAGCCCTCCAGCCACTGCGTCAGTAAGCCCTCCATGTTGCCCTTCTCGCATCCTTCCGGCAGCCCAACGAAGCGCAGGTTGTTCCGCCTGGCACGTCCCTCCGCATCCTCCACCCAGAGAGCTAGGCCCTTCTGGACAGACTCCATGCTGGCCACCTTTCGCTTTAGGGTCTTGACGTCATCCTCCACCCCCAAAATGCGTGTTTCAGCTTCCGTGATGCGGGACACCGCATTTCGCAGATCCTGGCGCAGCAGCGTGACATCCGACCCCACCGCCCCTATCTTCGCATCCAGCATGTCCCGAGACTGGGTTATAGATGCCATGAGTGCGGCGTTATCCGGCCCAGAATCCTGGTGGCCGCCCGTCGCCCCTGCGCTGCTGCTGGGTCCCGTGAACTTGACAATGAGGCCTTATTTGGGAGGCCCCCCACGCCTCCACCTCATGTCATGGCTACCAGTCACTGGGGTCCGCCCCCCAGGAGGCCTGCGTCGAATCGTCTGATGGGCCCACTTCACTATCACTGGTGCCTCGGGCGCGTATTCAACCTCTTCCCTACAGCCAGCTGGCACCCTCCGGTCAGGATCCACACTCTGGTCTAGTGCCCCCGGTCTCCTCCACTAGGCCTTCCCCCAAGGGGGCAGCGAGTCCTCCCTGGAATCCCAGGGTGCAGGCGAACCCCCGGCACCGCCCAGCCCAACGCCACGGCCCAGTCCGACTGCCGAAGGAGTGTGTGATTGGCCCCCGCTGTCCTGTACGCCGGCTGTAGCCCCAGGTCGTATGTCCCTGGGTAGGGGCAGCGCCCTCCTCGCAATCTCCTGGGCACCGCACTGCTGGGGGCCTCCAGCTAGGCAGTACTCGCCCCCATGGCCACTGCAGATCAAACGGGTGGGCCAAGGGTCGGACGGTGCCGCTCCAAACTAGCCCCCCTTGTCTGTGGGCTTCAGGGCCGTGGCATGCTCCAAGTGGGCCCCTGGAAACCCCCTCTGCCAATGCGGCCCGATCCAACCACCGCAACGCCAACCACGGGCCCCTTCCAACTTCACAGTCCAACCGGGCTCCCCAGCACTCACCCCAAGGAAGCACCGCACACCTCCTAACTGTTTGACCCTCTGGGGCCACTGATGTCCAGAAGGGCCCATGTCCGGAGTGGGGGCCGGGGTCCGCCTCCCGGGACCACGCCAAACTTGAGCCCCCGGCTTCTCCTCCTGAACTAGGCCTCACGGCCCTGCCACAGCACTGGGAGAGGAACTGGCCGTCGTCCCCCTGGAATCTTGCTATCACCGGGGACTTCAGAGCATCCAACCCGGGCTGCCTGACGTCCTCACTGGTCCCGCCGAGCCAGTGACCGACACCTCTCGCTGTTCGCCGCTTGCTCCTCCACCTCACCAGCCGCCGGGACCCGAAAAAATCCAGGGTCCCCGGCTCCACTGAGTGGCGCAGGCCCCACTGCACAGGGCCGCGATCTCCTGCCCCTGGCACACCGATTTGGCCGAAGTTTCGCCCAGGGCTCGCCGCAAGTATCCGATGCAGGATTCTCCCCTCCGGGACGCTCCGGAGCGGGGGGAGGCAGGAAAAATAGGCGGATTTATTCCTGGTAGGACGGAGCTCCGTTAAGCTGCGCCCGCCATGTTGGCTCTCTTGGCCACGCCCCTATATTTTCATTTTCTTATTACATTTTTTATTTTTGTGGGAACATGGAGGAGGGTCTGTCTACCATGTTAAGCTTTACTTTTGTTGAGATGTACACATAATTAAAAAATGTCAAATTATGGGAGAGTCCTCAGGGCCTGGAGGAAACCTGCTAAGAATAGATCACCTTAGAGAAGAATGAGGATGAAGGTGATGAGGCACAAAGAGTTTTTTCCCCCATGGAGCAACTTTGCTTGTATTGTCCACGGCCAGGAGCATTGAGTCCTCTAACACTTTGTCACCATCAGAGATGAAAGCTTGCCAGCAGAAACCGGAGGACCGAAAGGCTGTGTGGGTTTTGAAGTTGAATTCGCCTCCATTGCCCTCTGGGAGAACATGTCTTCCCTGGCTGCGGTAGAGAAAAAGACTGCCTTGGCTCCTGAGGAGAATAGGGCAGCCCTCACACTTGAAGAAATTAAACTGGCAGCCAAGGAGAAAAAGATAACGTGTGCCTTTGCTGCTGAGAAGAAATGGGACAACAGCAGCTCTTTACTGGAAATGACAATATTGGCATTAGAGGAGCAAAAGGCTATGCTGAACCATTAAAGTAATTAAAGGGGCCGGCACAAGATGGATTTGAGGTCAAAGAGAGTATCTGGGTCCAGTGAGGATGTTTTCAGCGGAAGTGATGTACACAGAAGTGGTCATTCAGACACTAATATTGCTAAAGTTCTTATGATCTCATTGGGGATGACATAGATAAGAGGTTACCACTAATAGAGTTGTTTTATACAAGGTAAATAAGGAAGCTTGGGGGTAGCTTGTGAAAGCATTTGCATATCCATGGGAAGGACACCCATTTGAAACTGGAAGACTCAGAGCAAATTCAATAGCATCTCATGAGGACTGACTTCATTCACAAGTTTGGTCTCACTTCTGAAAGCAATCACTGGACGTTTAGAGACATCCCAACACAGTCACATCATTCTTTTGTGGGTGTTTGATTGAAAGCACTGGAAGTTTGGATGAAATCCTATTCCACATTAGGGAACCAGGAAGGTAGGTAGCAAGCAGGATGGCAGAGAAGAAGCCACTTTGAGAGTGGCAGGTTGTTAGACTGTCATCAGGCAGGTCACAAGAAGGGAAATTCCTCATGCCCCTGGAAGAACCTCAATAGTGGGAACTCTGCAGGGTTTACTGGCGAAGTGCTAGGGGGGGTTGATTCCTTGAAGGTGAGGGTAGAGCATGCATAGATCTTGACAGAACGATTCTTTCCCCCTCCTGAGGCGGAAGCCGGGAGGTCTATCTCTCACTAAGTGCTTTTTAAAATTGCGCGTTTTACATTGGCTTGATTTAATAAGCTTTTACTTTGTCCTGTGATTACCTTGTGCTTTGTGACCTCTCCCCCCTCCCTTCGCCACCGGACCGCTCTCGGCTGAGTATTGACGCTGAGAGCTGGTTCCTGGTTTTGGCGTGTGATTGACGGCGGCCATATTGGGTGTGGGCTATTGCGGGGACGCGCTCTAGTTGCGCTTAAAAGGGGCTTAGAGAGCCCGGCGCTTGATCTTAACAGAACAATTCTTTCCCCCTCCTGAGGTGGAAGCGTAGAGGTCTATCTCTCACTTAGCGCTTTTTAAAATCGTGCCTTTTACATTGGCTTGATTTAATAAGCTTTTACTTTGTCCTGTGATTACCTTGTGCTTTTGACCTCTCCCCCCCTCCCTTCGCCACCGGACCGCTCTTGGTCCGGTGACGAAGGGAGAGGGGGAGAGGTCTACAAAAAATTTTGTGATATTAATGGACACAATTAAATGATGTAAAGACGCATATGAGAACTATCATTATAATGATTTACAAAGGATAATAAACAAGATACCCGTTTATTTGACATTCTACGGTTCTATTTGTAAAACTTTCTGTACTTTGAAAAAGGTTACTTCAACCATTACAGACTGCAACTGAGGGACACTGAGTACTTGCTTCTTTTCATTTTGTACTTACTCCTTTCAGGCCAGAGGGGGATACCTCGTGTGCACCCAAGTTGCTCAATTTTTTTTATACAAGATTTACCTTGGATTTACCCAAGTGTGCCTAACTACACTTTTTAATTTGCATCCTCAGTTCCACATCGAAAACACCTCAGATCGTTTACCCCTCCCCATTTTAAAATCCTAACTGGAGTGTAGTAAATGTTAAACACAGTCTTATAATGTTGTGAGTGAAGATTAGCAGACATCAATAACCTCCCAGCCAGATCGATGGAGCGTTTCACCTGAATGCCTTGGCACCCCAACCTACTGCCCCACTTAATGTTGTGTATATCCAAGCCATCGCCCTGAGTGTCTAAGAGTAAGGTATATAAGATGCCGACACATGCATTCTTCTGCACCGCCTGAACTAAAGGATTGAACCCAATCCTCCATCAGCTTTTGCATATATATTTGCGAATTTGTAGGTATTTAAAAAATTCAGATTTAGAGAGGCAATATTTCTCAGTTAGCTAGCATCTCAAAAGACATCAAGGTTCCATTAGCATAGAGATCTCCAATATATTGAATGCCTTTAATCCACCATCTGTCAATGGTCCTATCCCAAAATATGCATGGCAATAACCATGTTGCTGAAAACAGAGTGTAATGGGAGACCCTTTCAAATGTATCGCCTTTTCGCACAGCTTTCCACACCTTATAGGCAGCGTTTAAAACCTTAAACCTGTTTTTTAATAATAACTAGACTCCAGCCTCACAAACAAGCTGTCATATAGATATACATTGCCTATATGCTGTGTTAAGTTACCATGAGCTTATTAGGAGTTTAAACGCCATTTTACCTTTCTGCTGCTTCTGCACACGACACATAGCTGTTGCTTTAGCTTTGAGCCTAGTAGAATGTTTTGATTCATGCGAGAATAATATGTTGTTACTCTGATATCAGCCTTGGTTGGTGAGCTGTGTCTGTACAGTGAGTGCAGAAACCTTCAAGGATATCTCAACACAGTGGTTGTTTTGAAGTCTGATCTTCGCACGTTCCTAGACATAACATACATGCAGCTGCGGCCAAGTTCTGGCTTTAGGCGCATTTTATATTGCTTTGCACAAGAGCATAGAAACACACTTGATGGTGATTCACATGCAGAGAGCTGGTGGAAGATGATGTGATCCCTTACCACTAGGATCTTGAGGTATGGCGCCGCCCTGCTAAAAACACAAAGAGACCTTCTTAGATATAATACGATATATACTAGCTAGGGAGGGTGGGAATTAGGTGTTACTGAACCGTATTCGTTTTAGCATATTACCATGCTTTCACCTTTTGTGTTCTACGGACTAGTGACTGTGCTGATTACTTTGTTTCTTATAATATGTTTGCTTGTATTAGCTAAGATACTGCGTTTGAGAACACTGCATTAGTGAATAAACATTTCAAATATGCACTTGTCCTCTTTTACTCCTTGTTCTGGATTGAAATGATTGTATAACAAAAGAGTGTTCATGTGTTCCACGTTAACTGAGGTGTACTAAGACCATGTTCTGGTTTGTCTACGCATTGGGAGTTTGTGATAACCAATGAGACACTGTAGCTAGTCTGGTAGGGGATTTTGGGTACTTAGGGTGAGTTTTGGCACACCCTAATTCACTGAAGTTCCAAGTCTCTATGCACAGTTCTGTATGAGAAATGAATCCCTGCGACATGGCGCCCAATCGTTGGTGGTCTTATTACATGACGCTTGATTAGTTCAATATTCCGTCCTTAACCCATACACTATTGTTTTCGGATAACGGTGGTGTCGGACAAACCTACCTATATTTACATAGGTCTTTTCAAGCTTGAATCTTTCTAAACGGTTTCCTTGAATTACTACCCAGTTGTGTTACAAGGTTTACTTTCTGTGTCATTATGGCCGCGGTGGACATTGCGCAACATAGCCGCATTGCGGTGCGCAATCATTTGCAGATTTATAAAGTCCCGAAGATGGCATGGCAGTGATAATGGTAGTGAGTACAGAGGTAGTTTACCCGTATGAGATTTTCTACTCATGGGTGAACTTCCCAGCTATGAACGCAAATACTCGTGTGTTCGACACGTACACTCCAACGGCTGTGCCACAGGAATATGCACCGTGTAGGGCACAGGAAAATCCTATAGATACTTGGCAGCATCGCGTTTGGTTTGATGGCGCCCTACCCCATACTTTAGCAGCTCCGAGGTTAGGTCCTTTGTCCATTCCGGGCGCAAATTGGCCTGTTTTGGCTGGATTTACACCTCATCCTCAACACGGCGCATGTAACATTGTTGAGTTAAGACGACTACATGTAGTCGCGATAAGCGTGATTCGGTCGTTAGTGCAATACATTACCCGTAATCTCCCAGGCGGGGCCCCGGGTAGTGCGGCGCTTCCTGCCGGACAGGGCGGAATGAAACTCAGTCCCGTTATGGTCAACGCTGTGATGGGCAAGCGCCCCCAAGAAAAGAATGATTTTCCTTTCTGGCTTGCCGAGAAATTTGACCAGCTGGAAGTGGTATTTCCTAACACGACTCCTGGTGAAAAACACAGGATTCTGACAGTTAGCTTACCGAAAGACTTGACCCCTGATATCGGTGACTGTGAGACCTGGGGTAAAATGTTTGCGGCGGTCTACATGAGGTGTTACAGTCCTTAAACGGTACACAGTCAAAATATCGAATTTTTAATTTCGACTTACACTTATATCGAGTTGCTAATATCGATGGGACAGAATATCGATGTCCAGAATATCGATGGCCAGAATATCGACCCTAAGGTAAGTAATATCGAAATTACTTATATATAATTTCGATTTACTAATATGTGTTAGAAATTTTAGTTAAGTATTTAAATTAATTGTTATAATATGTGTTTAATATGTTTCTATAAATAAAAAATATATAAAAGTAAATAATATGTTTTACTACCAGAGCGGGTTGTGGGTTTTTAGGGGAATAGGGTGGGAAGTAATTTATTTGTAATTAAATAATTATTTTTTAATGACTAATTTATTTTGCAATTACATATTAATTGGCAATGAATTATTTTAATTGATTAATTGATTAATTAATTGATAACTTATGTATATTTTTAAGTAAATTATATGTTTTACTACTGGAGCGGGTTGTGGGTTTATTGGGGAATATCGTGGGAAGTAATTTATTTGTAATTAAATAATTATTTTTTAATGATTAATTTATTTTGCAATTAAATATTAATTGGCAATGAATTATTTTAATTGATTAATTAATTGATAATTTATGTATATTTGTAAGTAAATTATATGTTTTACTACTGGAGCGGGTTGTGGGTTTATAGGGAAATAGGGTGGGAAGTAATTTATTTGTAATTAAATAATTATTTTTTAATGATTCATTTATTTTGCTCTTAAATATTAATTGGCAATGGATTATTTTAATTGATTAATTGAATAATTAATTGATAATTTATGTATATTTTTAACTAAAGTATATGTTTTACTACTGGAGCGGGTTGTGGGTTTATAGGGGAATAGGGTGGGAAGTAATTTATTTGTAATATTAATTAATTTTGGGTAAAGGGGTATTTTTAGGGTTCAGAGTCAGTTTTCAGTTTTTGGGTAAAGGGGTATTTTTAGGGTTCAGGGTCAGTTTTCAGTTTTTGGGTAAAGGGGTATTTTTAGGGTTTCGGGTCAGTTTTCAGTTTTTGGGTAAAGGGGTATTTTTAGGGTTCAGGGTCAGTTTTCAGTTTTTGGGTAAAGGGGTATTTTTTGGGTTCAGGGTCAGTTTTCATTTTTTGGGTAAAGGGGTATTTTTAGGGTTCAGGGTCAGTTTTTAGTTTTTGGGTTAAGGGGTATTTTTAGGGTTCAGGGTCAGTTTTCAGTTTTTGGGTAAAGGGGTATTTTTAGGGTTCAGGGTCAGTTTTCAGTTTTTGGGTAAAGGGGTATTTTTAGGGTTCAGGGTCAGTTTTCAGTTTTTGGGTAAAGGGGTATTTTTTGGGTTCAGGGTCAGTTTTCAGTTCTTGGGTAAAGGGGTATTTTTTGAGTTCAGGGTCAGTTTTCAGTTTTTGGGTAAAGGGGTATTTTTAGGGTTCAGGGTCAGTTTTAGGTTTTTGGGTAAAGGGGTATTTTTAGGGTTCAGGGTCAGTTTTCCCTACTGTTGCACCCACTGGAGTGGGAATAGTAATTATTTTTAAGTAAGTATATATTATATATGATTTTTAAATATTTTTTTTTTATTAAATATGTATTATTATTTTTTTTACCATTATTACATATATTTAAATATGTTTAAGTAAATAATAAGTATTATTTACAGTATTTTTTATGTTATTTTAAATCCAAAAAAATCGATATATTTGACAATGATATTTTTAACATCGATATTATTTTTTCGATATTTTGGTACTTACCATGTTGTACATAGGGCGTCGATATTTTTGCTATCGGTATCATTACGCCGATATTTGTGTAGGTCGAAATTCTGTCTGTCAAAATTCTGTCATAGATTCCCTTAAACGTGTTCAGAATGAGCACGGACCTGAGGCTGCGGTTGAATTGGGTATGCGCCTCTGTGGCACCTTTGATGTGGTTTCCGATCTCATACTTGCGAATGTCAAGGGGGATGCAGTGAACTTTCAGGTTGCCAATGCTTTGCAGGAAATTCCTGATACCGACAAACCCCGGCAGTTGGCGAGGATTATTGTGGCGGCTTATAAAACCATGGGCCGCAATAGTAGGGGTCTCAAGCCTTTTTCTACTAAAGAGAAAAGACAACCCCAAGGGCAAAAGTCGGAAACTGACGACCAGCCCAAGACCAAGAAACAAAATTGTTCGAGAAAACCAAAACAGGGAAAACAACAACAGAGACAGGAGTCTCGTCCTTCGTCTCCATTGCCTGCGCCCACAGAACGTGTTTATGACTTGCGCGATTGCGCGATGATAAAATCACCGGATTGTTTTCAGGTTTCTGATCAACGCTCTCCTCGTTCTTTTCAGGAGTCATCGGCCTTTTCGACCGGTGGTGGAGGAGGCGGCAGGGGTCGGGGTGGTCAGCGAGGAGGCGACCAGCCCCGCCCGAAAGTCGGTAAAGGAAAGCAGGACGATTCTACACCGAAGAGACCCAGTTTCAGAAAAAGAAAGTCGCAGCATTAACGGCACACAGATATGCCACAGATAGTGAGAACGCAGCTTCGGAATCAGACATGGGCTCTGACCTTGCGGGACAGCGCGGCGGAGATAACCATAGTACGAGAGGCCCTGCGTCCACTACTGAAGGTGACACCCTTGGGTATTAGCTGCGCATTACAAATTCCATAAATAAATAGCGACTGACCGTCATGTTGTTGTGGAGACAGCTGACACTAGAGTAGCTCCCCCTGACCGACTTTATGAAATTGTTTTATTCATTGAAGGTGACATTCAATGTACCATAAAAGGGGTATTTTGGGAAAATCTTACGACTACCTATGACATTTTGTTAGCGGAGGCTGACTGGCCCCCACCTTTTGTGCTCGCGGCTCCAAGAGGGGAGGAGGTAATCCTCCCTAGATTCGCACATACTGTCTGGAAGTAGCATGCGCTGAATTTTGCAGAAGAGTGGGCTAAAGCCTGTACCGTACACACTGTGGATGGGATAAATTTTCCCCACACCACAAAATTCCTTTGCGGTCTATGCCTCAGCCTCAACCTCAATATCCCATGAAGCGCGAAGCTAAGGCTTCCGTTGCGGAAATCCTTGAACAATTGGAATATCAAGGAGTGATTGAAACTTGTGTGTCACCAATGAACAACCCTCTTTTTACTGTGTCCAAGCCTGACGGTTCATTTCGTTTGTTATGTTATGTTAATAACTTTTATTCAGCGCACAGCTGCCCCAGCGAAGGGGCGTCCTGGCGCCTGATCAAGTACCACAACATAACAAATCGCCGCTGAGAAGAGGAGATCAGTTAACAGAGGTGAACAGATGGGTCTTAATCGCCCGTCTGAAGAGAGTCAAGCTATTCAGGGCACGGATATGGACAGGAAGGGAGTTCCATAATCCAGCCGCCATAACGCGAAAAGAGCGACCTCCTATCCTACTCAGTCTAAATCTAGGCATGTTCGCTAGATAAAGGGATTCCGACCTGAGAGACCGCCTGGGGACATATGGGGAAACAAGACCCATCAGGGCAGGAGGAGACAAGAGTTTCAAGATCTTAAATGTCAGACAGAGTGCCTTAAATTTGATTCTCTGTCTGACCGGCAGCCAGTGCAGGGAGGTCAAGACTGCCGATACAGAGCACCGTCTCGGGAGGCCCACAATGGCCCGCGCAGCGGCATTCTGCACCCTCTGCAGTCTAGTCGCCTCGGCCTGATTAACGCCGAGCAACAGAGCACTCCCGTAGTCCAGCCGGGAAAGAATGGAGGCTTGGACCACCAGTTGCCGAGTAGGGGGGTCGAAGAATTTGAGGACAGGTCTCAGTCCTCGCAGAATCCCATAACAGGTGGCTGCGATCTTCTTAGTGTGGTTGGTAAAAGAAAGGTTGGAATCCAGCCAGACCCCCAAGTTCTTCACTTCGGCCGCTGGAATGGGAGTCACCCCCAATTCAGGAGGCCACCATTGATCTCCCCACAATTCCGCTTGCTTTCCTAAAATCAGGACTTCGGTTTTCTTGGCGTTTAACTGTAAACAGTTAATACGCATCCAATCCGCCACGGCAAGAAGCCCTGCGCGAAACCTGGGGGCAGTCACCTCAGGGTCCCCACTGAGTGTCACCGCCAGCTGCGTGTCGTCGGCGTAAGATGTCATGGTTAAGCCAGATTGTCTAACTACAGCAGCCAGCGGTTTCACATACAAGTTGAACAGCGTGGGGCTCAACGCAGATCCCTGAGGGACTCCTAACCCCAGAGGATGGAACGAGGACTGACCAGGTGGAATGGCCACTTTAAAAAACCGGTCCGAAAGGAAAGAGCGGAACCATTGAAGAGCTTTCCCCTCAAGTCCCACTTCCTCCAGCCTCCGCAACAGAATGCCATGAGACACCGTATCAAATGCGGCGCTCAGGTCTAACAGAAGGAGCGCCGCTGTCTGCCCCGCATCCAGCACCGAACGGAGATGTTCGCTCATAAAGAGCAGAGCCGTTTCGGTGCTGTGTTGTGCACGAAAGCCATTCTGGCTCTCGTCAAGGATATTATTGCGAGAGAGATGGGCAGACAAGATGGAATTCACGTGTGCCTCAGTGACCTTGGCGGTCCAGGGCAGGAGGGAGATGGGGCGGTAGTTCTCGGGTAGCAGAGGGTCTAGACTAGGCTTCTTCAATATAGGGCTGACCACAGCTTGCTTCCAGGAAGCAGGAACCACGCCTTCAGCTAGTGAAAGATTGATCAGGTCCAATATGGGTTCGCGACATAGGGGCGGTAGAAGAGTAATAAGCTCTGGCTTCAAAGGGTCTAAAGGAGAGCCAGATTTAATTTTGAGGCTCAGAGTGTCAAACGCCTCAACCGACATAGCAGGCAGGGAGGACAAAGGTTCACAATCTAGAGCCCTAACAGGCCTGGGCTCAACATCGGGCACAGCTGGCATAAACCCTTGGTAGATTACCTGCACCTTCTCCACGAAAAAGGATGCCAAGCTTTCACAATGAGAGTCCGTGCAGATTTCTAGCGAGGTGGCCCGTTTACCCATCAGATCTTTGAGCACCTTAAAAATTCGTTTAGATGGGTTAGGGCTGTTCGAGAACTCAGAAGCATAGTATGCCGCCCGGGCTTGACAGATAGCTCTGTGGTAGATCTTAAGCTGGGTAAAGTACAGTGATTTCAATGTGGGGTCAAAAGACTTCCTCCACGCCCTCTCCGCTTGTCGGCAAGTTCTCTTGAGCTCAGCAAGGGACTCATTATACCAAGGGCTGCGAGTTTTAGCATGACATTTCGACCAACGCATTGGTATAAGAGAATCGAGGGCAGTACGAACCCAGGCACAGAACTGTTCATATCCCTGTTCCACATTCGACAGGTTGCCCAAGGGCTGTGCCTCGAGGATTTTAACGAACTCCTCCATTTTAAGCTTACGCCAGTTTCTTTTAAAGGTCAATCTGTCCACAGGTTTAAATTGGAGGTCATCCAAAGGACATGACACTTTAACCAACAGATGATCAGTCCATCCCACCGCCATCGGGTCAGATGCCAAAGCCCGGTCCAAGGTGGTAAAAAAGGGGTCGAGGATGTGACCTCCTCTATGGGTGGGGGCGGTGACAAGTTGGTTCAATTGCATGGCTTCAAGGTCCGCTATCAAAGAGCTAATGGGTAAAGAAGACGTCTGATCAAGATGTATATTCAGATCGCCAACGATGTTAAAGTTAGCACATCTAGGAGCTAGTGAATTAACCATGTCAACAAGAGCGGCCTTGAAGACCGTGTCATTCCCTGGGGGGCGATAAATTAACAGGCCACTAAGAGTGAACTGATGGCTGACAGTGACCTTAAAGGAGGCGCTTTCGCACATCGGCAGATCGAGAGCTTGCCAATCCGCCGGAAAGCAAGATTTTGTTGCCATGGCTTTGCCTCCACCCCTGGAAGTACGGTTCAGAGTAAAGACCGTATAGGTGGAAGGAAAGGCCAGATTTATTATGGCAGAGTCGGTGTCCTGTAGCCAGGTCTCGGTGAGAAAAATAAGGTCCGGTGAGTCCTTGTCGATCATATCACGAAGGGACTGATGGTGCTTGACCAATGATCTGACATTAAGGCTCCATATACTAAGTGCTCGCCCAGAGATGTCAATACGCGTACCTAGGATAGGTCTTTCAAAGGAGCGCACCCCACTAGGGGGATCTAAAGAAAACCTGCCACAAGGACAGTCATAAGGTCCCACAAGTGGGCACACCGGATCATGAGTACAAACCGCCAGACCATCCCTAATGGTGAGGAGTTCAGCGCGATTGTACCTGAGCGGCGTAATGAAGTCCATGTTGGAATGAGGACTGGAAGCCAGAGTCCTGTGTCCGCACCCGCTACCTCGACGCGGACGAGCGCAGACGGGCAGGACTCTGGCACGACTCCGGCTAAGCGACGACGTTCCACTGTGCGTTCCCGCTGCGCGGGAGAGGACGACTTTAAATAGGCGTCTCAAAGTACATCACGAGCGTGGGGACGCTCCAAGATGGCGCCCGCAGGAAGTAGAACTCACCCAATCCAAAATGGCGCCCACAGTTATCCACCCCGGGACCCGGACCCGCCAGACAGCGGTGAGCGTTCCTCAAATTAAATGCAGGTAAGGGGACTTGAGCCACACAGGGGCGCTACGTTAAAATCAGGGGATACAGCAACCTAAATAAACTTAAATGCAATAAAGGCAAGTAAAAAGTGCAGCGCACTGGCAGCGCGACCTGCGCAGAATGCAGCAGATGATCAAAGAATGAGGCGCAGAAGTCCGCCTTAAATAGGCGTCTCAAAGTACATCACGAGCGTGGGGACGCTCCAAGATGGCGCCCGCAGGAAGTAGAACTCACCCAATCCAAAATGGCGCCCACAGTTATCCACCCCGGGACCCGGACCCGCCAAACAGCGGTGAGCGTTCCTCAAATTAAATGCAGGTAAGGGGACTTGAGCCACACAGGGGCGCTACGTTAAAATCAGGGGATACAGCAACCTAAATAAACTTAAATGCAATAAAGGCAAGTAAAAAGTGCAGCGCACTGGCAGCGCGACCTGCGCAGAATGCAGCAGATGATCAAAGAATGAGGCGCAGAAGTCCGCCTTAAATAGGCGTCTCAAAGTACATCACGAGCGTGGGGACGCTCCAAGATGGCGCCCGCAGGAAGTAGAACTCACCCAATCCAAAATGGCGCCCACAGTTATCCACCCCGGGACCCGGACCCACCAAACAGCGGTGAGCGTTCCTCAAATTAAATGCAGGTAAGGGGACTTGAGCCACACAGGGGCGCTACGTTAAAATCAGGGGATACAGCAACCTAAATAAACTTAAATGCAATAAAGGCAAGTAAAAAGTGCAGCGCACTGGCAGCGCGACCTGCGCAGAATGCAGCAGATGATCAAAGAATGAGGCGCAGAAGTCCGCCTTAAATAGGCGTCTCAAAGTACATCACGAGCGTGGGGACGCTCCAAGATGGCGCCCGCAGGAAGTAGAACTCACCCAATCCAAAATGGCGCCCACAGTTATCCACCCCGGGACCCGGACCCGCCAAACAGCGGTGAGCGTTCCTCAAATTAAATGCAGGTAAGGGGACTTGAGCCACACAGGGGCGCTACGTTAAAATCAGGGGATACAGCAACCCCTGTATTGGATTACCGGCATTACCGGCATTTAAACTCGCATTGCCGTACCTGTGCAGTACAGAATACTCACTGCTCTGCTTTAGTGGATAGTCTTGTGCGTAAGTGGTTTAAAACCACGCTTGACATTTCCAAAATTTTTTATGCCCACCATTTGGATGGTCCGAGTTCCCAATGGACCTCCTTTACTTGCGGCGGTGTCCAAAAGCATTTCAAACGGTTACTGATGGGCTACAAAATAGTCCTGGAGTGTTTGCTGCGCTCATAGTCTCTTTCTTAGAGAGAGTTTACCCAGATGCTTGTTCGTATGTGGATGACATTTATCTCACAGATGAAGAACTGTCGGAGCATCTGTGTCGAATTGACCGCTTAATTTGCAGCTTTGTAGACTTCGGTTACAAATTCAACTTTGCAAAATCGCATATTGCGGATGACACAGTGTTGTTCCTGGGCTATGAGCTTAACAATGAAGGGTGAGGATTAGCTCCTCACTTCTTGGAGAAATGCGCACAATTGCGCGCTCCGACAACTCTGAAAAAATTACAGTCTTTGCTGGGATTTTTGAATTTCGGGAGGACATACCTACCTGAATATGCCCAGCATATCAAGCCTTTGTATGATTTGATACAACCAACTTTTACCAAATCAAACTGGCTGCCGGAGCACTCGGCTATACTGCAATCTTTGCAGGCTGATCTGCTCACTTCTTAATACCTAATGACTCGTGATAACCACACCAACCTGGTGATAAGAATCATCCCTGGGATGGTGGGTTTCACATATCTTACTTTTAACGAAGGAGACACAGTACCTATTGCTTAAAAGTCACACGTGTACACTTCGGCTGAAATGCGATTTTTCACTGTGGAGAAAGTTTGGATGGCTGTACAGATGGCGATTCTGAAGGAACGCGCTCTGTCACGGAAAACGCATGTTGGTTGTTACCCCATGTCCTGCTTTGGAAGCAGTTACGAAGGCCAGTGTACCTGATTCTAAAGCTTTGCACCCTTGGTGGATACAATGGGTAGCATCATTGACGTCTCCGGATGTCACGTTTGTTTTTGATGCCTCCTTACGGTCGCAGGAGTTTTTGTAATATTAGTTTGTTCATCCTGCACCTTTGGCTATGCGGCCTTTCGAGGATTTCCATTGCATCATATACACTGATGGTTCGGCGCAGGTTGCGCATGGTTCTAAACACGCCTACGTTTCCGCATGCGCCATTGTGGTAGGTGCCATGGTGAACGATGAGTTCAAGTCCAGAGTCATGCACACGCAGACTCTAGGGGACTGCACCGCACAATTAGCAGAGCTTCGTGCTCTGATGCTTGCATTGGAGTACGCAGATCCTAGTATGACAACATTAATCGTAAGTGATTCTTACTACTGTGTTTAGTCTTACAATGAAAACTTGTTCTTTTGGATTCAGAATGATTTTCGTGATTCCAAGGGTAGCACAATAAAACATAAAATGATCTGGGTCCGAGTGGCTGAGCTTAAAGAGCAGTTGCCACTTGTGTTTGTAACTCATACTCTCGGTCATCAGCGCGTGGGAGTTCACGCTGTTGGCAACTCGCTTGCTGATGAAGCAGCGAAATCAGCAGTATCGACATATTTAGTTGCAGCAGTTGCACGGTCCAAAAGTAAGATTGATGATGATATCTTGGCGGCTGTTGCTGCCACTGAGAAGGGAAGTAAATATCCTACGGGGTTCCCTTCGAAGTACACTTACCAATTAAGTCCCGATAATGTTCCTTATATGAAAATTCCTGAAATTGGGGAGAGATTGATTCCCAACTAGGATCGCAGAAATACACTGATCACAGCGGCCCATGAAGCTGTTGCGTCTGTGCATGGGGGCGTTTCAGCCACTGTGTCTCAATTACAACAACGTTTTTGGTGGCGAGGACTATATAAACAGACGCGTGACTATGTCCTTCAATGTGACATTTGCCAGCAGAATAAGCCTTCAACTGCTACGCGTCCGCCCCAAACACAGTTGTTCATTTCTAATAAGCCATTAGGTTGTGTTTATTTAGATCACTGCGGTCCTTTTTCTTCTGATACTGCTTATAAGTACATCTTAGTAGCAGTTAATTCATGCACAAGCTTTGTATGGGTGTGGCCTCATCGCAGCCCTGATTCACGGACTGTCATAAGGGATTTGCGTGTCTTTGTAGGGATTTTTGCCTGTGGCACCTTCCATTCGGATCAGGGTCCTGCTTTCGCCTCTAAGGCGTATAGGAATGCCAAGTCAACTTTTCGTCTCCATACCGACCTGAGGGTAGTAGTGTTGTGGAAAGAATAAACCGTGACTTAAAGCAATCGCTGACAGTTCGAGTTATAGGCACTGGCAGAAACTGGCTGGCCTATCTTAATAGAGTGCAGCGTGCTCTTAATAATCTCCCTAGAAGTTCTCTGGGTGGGTGGACCCCATACGAAATGCTCTTTGGTATCAAGATGTATGCACCGGACCTTGACGGTCTAACTCGGTGGCTGCTGCTGCCTTCTTTGACGTAGATGAACATTGCAATGTTTTACAGACTCTACAAAAGACAAGAGACAGTCTTGCAAAGGAACATTTGCCCTCCACTTCGGATGATGCGTTGCAGATCCCGGTAGTTGGCTGGCTACCCCAAGTTGGAGAACTGGTTCGGGAGAAGATCGATAACAAGAAGGAATTTGGTCCCTCATACCGTGCTCCAGTTCCCCTGCTTGTTGTGAAGGGCACAAGAACAGTAATTTTACCACCACTTCCAGTCCTTAAAGAAAACAGGTATATCTCCATTGACAATGTCAAGATACACAGAGTGGCCGATTCTTCTTAGCATGACACTGGCAGTCTCATGCCCTTCGATGGTGAGAAATTGTGTATTGGCCACTGCTTCGGATCATGCGCCAGAGGTGGCCCTCGAGATGCCTGCAGTTTCTAGTCCTTTATTGAGTGGATTGCCTGGTACTCAACTTGATCAAACTGACTACACCTACCCAACTGACTTATCGATGCCTGATTTGCAAACTCGTTTAGCAACAGAATCTAGATTTTCATTTGACACTGTTTCACACACTTCAGCAAAGCCCACAAGTGTTAGGGCCTATGCACAATTGTTTAAAAAACATGTTTTGATTCCCCCTTGGACTTACATTTGGTTGGGGCTTTTTTTGCTTTACCTTTTTATGTCAATTGGTTTTGTGTTTTATTTTTTCCGATTCATCAGTGGACACTATGTCGAGGAGAGAACATGCATTCGACATCTGAATAGAACTTTGGCTCCCCATTCCTCATCACATTCTGCCCACAGATTGAAGAGAGACTTGGCTTTTGTTAACATTACTGCTTGGCCTGTCCTGGATGGGATAGTCTAGGATGCTGTTAAGTTTCAAATCCATGGCCCGACTGAAGTTATTAATGTTCCTAATGTGCTTAGAGTTAACATGGGGAATGTCGTTAAACAAAACATACGTTCTGATGATTGGGATGTTCAGGCCGTAGAGGTTTTGTTTGCTGATTTGAAGTATTATGCTGCCTTTGATGCTGAAGATTTATATTTAGAATCTGCTAATTATGGTGATTTGTTTTGCTTCAAACATTTTGGCAATCACTACCTACATAAAACTAATTTCAGGAGGAGTACTGTAAACTATGCACAGTGGGAGCATTGCCCAGCTCCTTTAAGAGGCAGCTCTACTACATTTTTGAAAAAGTACACTTATTTTACTGATTTTAATCAGTTCAATCCCGCTTCGTTTTATTTTAGAATGACAGAAAAATCCATGTCCAAAGTTAGACTTACCGATACGAAGTTATTGTACTCGAAGTCCTTTCTAGACCAGCTAGCTGTTGGAGGCTACGAGTTGTGGAAGGAAACCATTGACCTTTAATCAGTTTGGGGTTCTAAAAGTTGGCAGGTACAAGGCACTGAGGCTTTGCACCGTGCATGTCTCATCCCAAATCATATGTTGTTTTTTAATTCTACCATCCCACAGACAACATGCTTTGGATTGGCTACTTCTAAAAAATGTAATACTCCTTCCTTCCCTGATTTGGAAGAATATTCAGGTTGGGAAAATTCAACCAAATTTTCTATTAGAGAGTTACAAACTCTATTACTAAATTTGTCCTTTAACATATTCAGTTTGGATCCCAAGGGTTGGTTGATGTGGCACAGAAGTGCAGATTCGTGCCAGCATCGTTTTTTGGGTCTGGCTGATGGCTTTACACCGGTCAGGGTAGATCCCCGTTTTGAGAGTGACCATTCTGTAACCATTTATTCAGTAGGCAAATTGTGTCAGAATTAGCTCAAACACTCTACATTGGCGTCAGTCAAACTGCATTTGTCTAAACTGACTGACGAGGTTGATTTGAATAATTTCATAAAAGGCCCGGCTAGAGGTAGGTCTAGAAGATGGATATATGCCGTTTATAATGAACTCTGGAAAACATCACAGATTGAAGGGGCTACCCGCCTTAGGGCTATTGATCAAGCTAATTTAGAGAAAGTGCTTGCAGTAGTGGATAACAGTATTAACACTCTTTCCTCCCGCATTTACACATTGGATAATATTGTGTCATCTGTCGTTGAAATTGTACAGGATGTTGTGTCTGTTTTGTACCATGGTCAAAATCAATTGCGTTCTATTATGCAGTTTGCATGCAGACACTGAAGGCCGGAAAAGTGCCTTGGAATTACATGAATGTCTCATCTCTTTTAGCCCCATTTAATTTGACTGAGAAGCAAAGTTTGCTTTCAATGAGAGATGCGTCTTTTTCCATGTTACACATTGAACATTTGGAGTCTTTACCATTTTCAGTGGCAGAGGCCACTACTGCTACGTGACTTATCTACGGGTTAGTAAGTAAGTAAGTAAATATAGCTTTATTCGATTTTCATAAAATCATAAAAGCACTACACATACATAAGGACATAATCACAATCATTAAATGTTTACATATGCACTGACAGTTAAAAATAATAAATGTGATAAACATACAAATAAAAGAATTTCAATTGCTGTACATTTTAAAGTTCAATATCTGCTGTTCAAAACAATGAGCAGGGTAAAACCCAAAGCGAGAGATGTTTTAACACATGGTTTTCCGGAACTTTATAACAGTTCTTAAAAAACAAGATACAGCAAAGATCACGTGCTCATCTTCAAGTTTTAACAATCTTACAAAAGCTGGCCTACAATTCCTTAAACCCCAACGATTTAAAAGAGGTTTTAAATAAAGTTTTCTGGGGTAGGAATAATAAGTGCAAAAGAACAATATATGCAGATTGGATTGCGCTGCGATGTTGTCACATGGGCAGAACAGCTTAATGTGTGACCAATTGTTCATATCTGGTAGAGTTACCATGCGATAGAAAGTCCCAAGGCGTAGACGGGACAAAAGCATTCTGTGGTACGGACTGGGATCAACATTTAGGTACATTTGCAGGCCTTCGTTGGGGGTAATTTCCTGGAAGTTTAAGATGGTTTGTTTGGGCTTTTCAGAGTTTCATCTCAAAGTTTCCAGATAGATAGTTAAAGTTTTTTTGAAAACTTATCTTGGTACACCCTCCAAGCTTCTCGGGTTTGCATAATATTCTGGGTGGCCTATCTTGGTAAGTAAAGTTCTTACGTACGACAGCCATCTGAGATTTGCAACCCTGTCTAGTGCTAGACAGTCTTCCAAAAGGTCCCTGTTAAATCTGGCTTCACTTGTAGTCCAAACCTTATGCCATAAAAGAATGGGGGCCATCTTGATTATGTCGTTCAGGTGCTTGACTCCTGTCTCGATGTGCGTCATGAAAGAGGATGTGGATTTTGGTACACCCAGAAGGTAAGTAATAAATTGATTATCACAGCCCTGTAGGGAGTGATCCTTCTCGATACCCCATAGTCCCGCCCCGTAGGTGGCTGTGGACACACACTTTGCCCGGTATATCTGGGTCAGCTCTTTGATTGGTTTGCCACCCACTCTGTTGGAAAAAGCGCGTAGAGCGCCTATGGTGCAAATAAAAGCCAATTTCCTAGCTTCAATTGCCTGTTTCCAACGGCACCACCTGTCAAAGAGTACACCTAGGTAGCAGAACTTATCTACAGTGGCTATATTCTGTTTGTCCAGGGATACGTTACAGGGGGCCCTCCTGCGCTTATTGGAGCAAGGCATGGTATATGTTTTTGAAATATTCACTATAAGTCCTCTACCCTGCATATAACCTGCAAATTTTGCCACCGCCCTCTGCAGTCCCACTTGAGTCTGGGACATTATGGCCGCATCATCGGCGTATATGAGGATTGGCACCGGTAGACCTTTCACAGTTGGGTAATCGTTTTGGAAGAGAGAAAGGTATTGGCCCACTGAGTTTATGTAATAAGTAAATAACCTTGGGGCCAAAATACACCCTTGTCTAACCCCTCTTGTGAGGGCGAATTTGTCGGTACATTCCCCCTGCTTGCCATATCTTACTCTTGCCCCGCAGTTGTGGTACAGCTCTCTAATAAAGGTGATTATACGGGCATCGATGCCCATCTCGTCCAGCGTTGACCATAAAAGCATGTGGTCGACGCAATCAAAAGCAGAACTTAAATCAACGAAAGTTATAAAAAGTGATCCACCTCTCGCCTGAGTATATTTGGCACATAGGAGGGCCAAGTTTAAACACTGCTCGGCTGTCCCTATGCCCTTCCTAAACCCGTATTGAAGGTGTGACACCACATTATGCTCTTCTTCCCACTCCTGAAGTCTCTTTAAAATGATCCTACCTGCTAATTTCATTAGGCCATCCAATAAGGATATTGGCCTATAGCAGGTCGGGTCATCTCGGCTGCCCTTTTTAAAAATGGGGACCACTATTGCGTCCGACCAAGTTTCTATGAACCCCTTTTGATTGCCCTTATTCAGCACATTTGTAAGCAGAGGGGCCCAGAAATCCGGCTCAGCTTTGTACACATCTACCGGAGTACAGTCTGGCCCTGCTGCTTTACATGGTGCACTGTCCCTAATTGCTTCCTGAACTTCGCCTACTGAGAAGGTTAAGTCAATGGGGAACGGGCAGGCTGAGGGATACATGTCCGTACTACTTTCTACAGTTTCGGCTGCAAATTGGGCTACAGTGGTGCTCGGCCCTATGGGTGTAATGGTATCAACTGGCTTTATATACTTATATAATTGCCTAAAGTGTGTTAGCCATCTATCTCCCGTTATTGCCAGATCTATTTTATTTCCACTATTATTCGGCTGATATAGAGTTTTGACCAGCCTCCAGAACTTAGTTGTATTTTTCTGGGTGGATGCTTCTTTAAGTGTGGCCCAGGCTTGCTTTTTTAACGCCAAACTTCTTTCTTTTAATACCCGTTTGTATGATTGCCTGGCGCTACGAATTAGATGGGGGTCCCTTGGTTTATGGGCCAGAACTCTTTTTAGGGCTTTTAGTGCTTTCGTGCACTTCCCATCAAACCACCCTTCTCTTGATGTGTTGTTGTTGTTCGCTGCTCGGGTCAGCATATTTTTGATGCGATGTTGAATGTTAGCGAAGGCAGTCATGACAAAGAAAGGGTCAGCGTGTTCCTCAAGACAAACCTTAACATCATTGGCAGAATCAGAGAGCAGCTTTTTCAGGAACACACTAGGGGCAATCTTCTCCCATTTCACCACGTAGCCATTAGTTTTAGATAACTCAATCCTATAAGGATACGTGGGATGGTTAACATTTTTATCGTGACTCCCCTTTACCTTTAAACCAATTGAGAGGGGATAGTGATCGCTAAATACGTCTTTGCCAACCGCCCACGAGGTCAGAAACCCAAGATTGACAGTGGTTATCAATATAAAATCAATGGTTGAGTTACACCCTCTACCAAAGAAGGTTGGCTCAAACGGCACGGGTGCTGGACAGGACTGGTTGGCAAAAGAAAGATCAAAGTTAAAAACAAAACCATTTAACAGCATCCCCATCTTTGTGTGCGCGAAATGAATTGGATTGTCCTCCCCAAAGTCTGCAAAACCACACAGAGGCGAATCAGAGTGTGAACAAATCGTGCAATTGAAGTCCCCTGCCCAGATTATTATTGCCCCCTTAAGATGGTCAACGATGGATGACAGCTGGCGCAACATATTGGACATGGTGGGCTCCATTTCACAATCGGACATATTATTATAAAATTTCACCAGTGCAATATTCTCTTTCAAGCCCCAACTGAAAGATAGGATTTGAAAATGAGTACTGGAAAAGAATTTGTGAATCTTAACCTCTGCTGTTAATGAGACATAAACACAGAGACCACCCTTATTATGGCCCTGTGCTGACAACATAGCCGAAGAGTGAAAGGTTTGATACCCAAGGAGATGTACTTCTTCACAGCACCATGTTTCTTGAAAACACAGAATGTCGTGCGGGTGGGTGACCTCTAGCCAAGCTTTGTTGGAAACTTTGCTGGCTAGCCCCGCCACATTCCATGAAAGGAGGGAATGAAAATAAGGTACGTTACTAGAACCCACATGTGTGCGGCCTGGTAATGTAAAGTATATGTAATTGCGGAGGTGATGTGTTTGAGGTAGGGGAAGGAATCGAAAGGTTGGCAGTGGAACAATTGTGGGGAGATGGTTGGGGCTGATGATGAGTAATACTAGATATCAAAGGCTCACCCGGGGAATCTATCCCCTCCCTCATATTGCCCTGAAGCCTTTTATGGGGGCTAGGTGACAAGCGGGCAGAAGCGCACTGACTATACTGAGAGCCCACAGGCAGCTTGACTATGTTGGTAGGCTCGTAAAGTCATTCATTGTCATCTAGTCCAGAGAGAGGGTTATAGAAGTTGGACAGGGGTATATTCCAGAAATCCTTGGGGTTCTGGGGGTGTGAATCACCCCAGTACGCATTTGAGTTATGAAAGTTTCTCGGGGGGAAGGGTAACTGGCAGGGCTGAAAACAGAAATCATTCCTGGTGTCAAAATGATTCTGACCCATTGGCATCTGCGTACGATCTAGTCTGTCGGGGGCTTGAAATCTGTGCGGCAAGGAATGCATGGGATAGGGGAGAGGGGTATTAAAGGCCATGTGGTATTTTTGAGATGGAGGTTTTATAGGGCCAAGAGGGGGTTTTGGGCGCCATTTACTACCAGGATGGTAAGGTCTAGGCCGGGCTGGGGGTTGCCTCAGCATGGCCTCAGGATAAAAGTAGCTTAGATTATGGGTTGCAATTCCCCCCTCGCCCGTCCCAGGATACCAGTCACTGATGTATGGGACCAGTCTGTGATCTTTGAAGTTGACTAAGATCACGTCACCTTCAATGTCCTTGGGTCTAGTGCCTACCCAGTGGCATCGCCTGGCCGAGACGATATCACCATTTAAGTGTGATGGAAGTGGTCTGTTCCTCCTCAGCCAATAGATAACCTTATTCTTTAAGTTGGCCTGATGTTCAGGGTTACCTTCTGGCGGGGGCGGAACTCCCGTGAGTACAATAACATAATTTAAGCACTCAGGCGGTAGGTCAACGGTGTTCCTTGGTCTTCTATTGGGATGATGAGGTATGGTTGGTTGGGGGTTTAGATTAATATTATTGTTGGAGTGCGTGCAATGGGGCCTTGAGTCGGACTGGGGTTTTTCTGAGGTTGTGAAATTTTTCGGTGAAGTAATTTTGTTATTGCTATTTTTGGTGTTGAGGTTACTGGTCGGCAAAGGTTTTGGTTTTAGTGGCCCCGCTATAGGTAAAGGATTGGCCTTAGGGATGCCAGTCACCGACTTAGGTGGTTTAGGTTCTTTAGTAGTCTGTGATGAGTCCCTTAAAGCGTTTGGTTTAGGGCAAGGTGTGCCCTTTTGATCTTGGAGAATTTTGTCAATATTCTCCCCCAGTCTTTTGATTCTTTCAGTAAGGGGAAGGATCAGAGCCTTTATAAGGCAATCAATATCGTTCAGCAGACCTGCGTAGCTAGGTACCGAGATTGATTTGGGGATGTTATCGTTCATGGGATCTACTGTCCCTACCTTATTAGGAATGGTAGGCGGAGTGTGTGACGCTTGTTTCGGAGGAGCAATTCTTTTTTTAATTACGAGCTTCTTTCTTCTCTTCCTCGGTGGGGAGCCAGAGGGAGTTTTAGGGCACTTGGTGGAATCCCTAGGTGGAGGTGTTAGAAGCTTTCCCTCGGAGGTACCCATGGTATGATGGACAGGTGCAATTGGGGTAAAGACAGGATAGGGTATGTTTTTATCATAAAGAGAGGCTTGTTCCACCGGGGGAGTGCTTAAATCTATGGTCTGAGTGTCAGTTACCTGGGAGTAGATGGAATCCGAAATAGTGATAATATCGTTCTGGGCAGGGGGAATCGTCTGAAAAATAAGGGGGATGTCTTCCATAAGGGGAGAAGTGTTAATGTGGCCTATAGGTGTGGTTGGATCAGTTAAGGATGATAGGGGTGTAGTAGTGGCGTCATGGGGCTGAAGAGTTCTCAATTTTAGCTTTTCGATGGAGAGGCGTCGCCCTGCACGTTTCTCTGCCAGAGTGAGCTCCCTGTCTACATCGTCTTGATTTTAGCGAAAAATTTGTCCAGAGGTCCTAACAACATAGGAGACCCTTGCGTATCTAGCACCTGGGTTGCCTCATGGGTAGACATCGCTGAGGCCATATGTGAAGATGTAGGGCAGGGGGCGGAGGTGGCCAAACACTAATTAAACGAACAAATAGGGGGCACTTTAATATGGAAACACAATTCTACAATTAAATGCGCATACCAAATGGTAGAGCTAAGCAAAACAAACAGGGAGTCCGGATATGAAGCTGCAGGGGCGAAGAGAGTGGGCCCAGCCAGGCCTCCTTCGACCCCTGACGGCCACAGACGGTCCCGCCCTTGTCCCGGGCTTCTCCCGGAGCCCTCCTGCACGCTCCTGCGCAGTGGGAGCGATGCTTCCTCTATGTAGCTATTCAATTGGCTAACTAAGGGTGGGCGGGGCCGGCAGGGAGAGCAGCCCAGCTGGTCTATGGGCGCGCGGGGACTCCTGGTCCTCGGAGTCCCCCGCAGTCGCTCGCAGCCCTGCCGGTGAGTCCGAGGTTATCCCTTTGAATAGGCTGAGATTCACAGCAGCAACAAGCCGCGAAGCGGGACCCGCGTAGCGGGTCCGGCGAGGTGCGGCGGCAGGAGCAGGCTTCAACTCAAGGGGTTGGCGGCGTCCTTGGCAAGCTCCGCGTTTCAGTAGGCAATCCACTGGTCACCCGGTCGCAGCGCTTTTTGACACTGGAGGAGGGTGGGCGGGGCCGGCAGGGTGAGCAGCCCAGCTGGTCTATGGGCGCGCGGGGACTCCTGGTCCTCGGAGTCCCCCGCAGTCGCTCGCAGCCCTGCCGGTGAGTCCGAGGTTATCCCTTTGAATAGGCTGAGATTCACAGCAGCAACAAGCCGCGAAGCGGGACCCGCGTAGCGGGTCCGGCGAGCTGCGGCGGCAGGAGCAGGCTTCAACTCAAGGGGTTGGCGGCGTCCTTGGCAAGCTCCGCGTTTCAGTAGGCAATCCCGGGTTCTACGGGTTAATAACTTTACCATTTGCACTTTTCCAGTTTACAAATTGCATGAAATATTTTGCCATTGGTAGGTACGAGCCTCTTGGTAGCTCCTATTTACATGAAGCCTGGTCACTCCCTTTTACTTACAGATGCCTTAGGGACGGTATAGAGGTTTATCTGAAAGGTGAGGAGTGCACGGAAACACCAGATCACTCATTAATGTGTAGACAAATACAATTGCATGGCTCTTGTAATCAGGAATGGCCTAATTTGGCATGTGTTTTAAAAGGTACACCCGTGCCCGCTATTGTCCCCAATTTTACTTTACTAGCAAACGGTTGTTATTTACTTTTAAATAATGAAGATTGCTGTGGGTTATTAAAAGGCATTGCTTATGTAGTTACAGACAGTGAGCGTGTGGTTTTCTGTAAAAGCGTGTTGTATCCACCCACGCATGGGAGCTTGGATGTTTCTATCTGGCTGAGGATTCCAACCTTGAAAGCAGAGTTCAATAAGATGAGTCGAATAAGAGCCCTATTATCACAAAAAGAAGTTGCACTGACATCTGCTTGTGAAACATTTGTCCTTCACGTAGCTAATACCCGCACAAAAGTGCATGCTTTATTAAATACTGACCTGCCTTTACATTTCGGTGAGCTGATTCATGCTATTTTTAACGCATACTCCACATCGGGGCTGGCGCACTTTTTTAAAGTAGTGAGTAGTGGTCTAGTGACTTCTTTCCAAAAGATATTTGGAGTCATTCCTGCTTTCTTCCATTCGATCTTTTCCAGCCTATTTGGTCGATTTCCCGTTTTGCTAGCGCTGGCTGCAGGCTTTGTGGTGCTATTTTGTTTTATTCAAAATGGATGCCCGTCCTGTGTTCCAAGACGAGCAGTCGCGGTTAGCACTGTTTCGCAACAGAATGCTTGAATACTATGGTACGCTGCCACTCGCCACCTTAAGTGCAGCATATGGATTATCGTTACGATTTTCCTATTTCACCTGTGTCCAGCCTGTTTTTCATTGCCTGAGCTGCGATTTCGACTGGGCCCTGGATTTGTGTCTCTGCAATTTGGTGTCTCCAGAAGTGGATTTTAATCATCTCATGAGTCCCTTAGTTACTCATGAATTGCTTTGTTCTGATGGAGGGATTATGGCCTTTGCAGCGATGCATTGAGTACTGGGTCGTTGGAATATATTCGCAGTGGCGCAGGATTTCTTGGCACACAGCTTCATTCAGAACCCACGGAGTTGTCCTCTGATGGAGCAGGCTTCAACTCAAGGGGTTGGCGGCGTCCTTGGCAAGCTCCGCGTTTCAGTAGGCAATCCCGGGTTCTACGGGTTAATAACTTTACCATTTGCACTTTTCCAGTTTACAAATTGCATGAAATATTTTGCCATTGGTAGGTACGAGCCTCTTGGTAGCTCCTATTTACATGAAGCCTGGTCGCTCCCTTTTACTTACAGATGCCTTAGGGACGGTATAGAGGTTTATCTGAAAGGTGAGGAGTGCACGGAAACACCAGATCACTCATTAATGTGTAGACAAATACAATTGCATGGCTCTTGTAATCAGGAATGGCCTAATTTGGCATGTGTTTTAAAAGGTACACCCGTGCCCGCTATTGTCCCCAATTTTACTTTACTAGCAAACGGTTGTTATTTACTTTTAAATAATGAAGATTGCTGTGGGTTATTAAAAGGCATTGCTTATGTAGTTACAGACAGTGAGCGTGTGGTTTTCTGTAAAAGCGTGTTGTATCCACCCACGCATGGGAGCTTGGATGTTTCTATCTGGCTGAGGATTCCAACCTTGAAAGCAGAGTTCAATAAGATGAGTCGAATAAGAGCCCTATTATCACAAAAAGAAGTTGCACTGACATCTGCTTGTGAAACATTTGTCCTTCACGTAGCTAATACCCGCACAAAAGTGCATGCTTTATTAAATACTGACCTGCCTTTACATTTCGGTGAGCTGATTCATGCTATTTTTAACGCATACTCCACATCGGGGCTGGCGCACTTTTTTAAAGTAGTGAGTAGTGGTCTAGTGACTTCTTTCCAAAAGATATTTGGAGTCATTCCTGCTTTCTTCCATTCGATCTTTTCCAGCCTATTTGGTCGATTTCCCGTTTTGCTAGCGCTGGCTGCAGGCTTTGTGGTGCTATTTTGTTTTATTCAAAATGGATGCCCGTCCTGTGTTCCAAGACGAGCAGTCGCGGTTAGCACTGTTTCGCAACAGAATGCTTGAATACTATGGTACGCTGCCACTCGCCACCTTAAGTGCAGCATATGGATTATCGTTACGATTTTCCTATTTCACCTGTGTCCAGCCTGTTTTTCATTGCCTGAGCTGCGATTTCGACTGGGCCCTGGATTTGTGTCTCTGCAATTTGGTGTCTCCAGAAGTGGATTTTAATCATCTCATGAGTCCCTTAGTTACTCATGAATTGCTTTGTTCTGATGGAGGGATTATGGCCTTTGCAGCGATGCATTGAGTACTGGGTCGTTGGAATATATTCGCAGTGGCGCAGGATTTCTTGGCACACAGCCTCATTCAGAACCCACGGAGTTGTCCTCTGATGGAGCAGGCTTCAACTCAAGGGGTTGGCGGCGTCCTTGGCAAGCTCCGCGTTTCAGTAGGCAATCCCGGGTTCTACGGGTTAATAACTTTACCATTTGCACTTTTCCAGTTTACAAATTGCATGAAATATTTTGCCATTGGTAGGTACGAGCCTCTTGGTAGCTCCTATTTACATGAAGCCTGGTCGCTCCCTTTTACTTACAGATGCCTTAGGGACGGTATAGAGGTTTATCTGAAAGGTGAGGAGTGCACGGAAACACCAGATCACTCATTAATGTGTAGACAAATACAATTGCATGGCTCTTGTAATCAGGAATGGCCTAATTTGGCATGTGTTTTAAAAGGTACACCCGTGCCCGCTATTGTCCCCAATTTTACTTTACTAGCAAACGGTTGTTATTTACTTTTAAATAATGAAGATTGCTGTGGGTTATTAAAAGGCATTGCTTATGTAGTTACAGACAGTGAGCGTGTGGTTTTCTGTAAAAGCGTGTTGTATCCACCCACGCATGGGAGCTTGGATGTTTCTATCTGGCTGAGGATTCCAACCTTGAAAGCAGAGTTCAATAAGATGAGTCGAATAAGAGCCCTATTATCACAAAAAGAAGTTGCACTGACATCTGCTTGTGAAACATTTGTCCTTCACGTAGCTAATACCCGCACAAAAGTGCATGCTTTATTAAATACTGACCTGCCTTTACATTTCGGTGAGCTGATTCATGCTATTTTTAACGCATACTCCACATCGGGGCTGGCGCACTTTTTTAAAGTAGTGAGTAGTGGTCTAGTGACTTCTTTCCAAAAGATATTTGGAGTCATTCCTGCTTTCTTCCATTCGATCTTTTCCAGCCTATTTGGTCGATTTCCCGTTTTGCTAGCGCTGGCTGCAGGCTTTGTGGTGCTATTTTGTTTTATTCAAAATGGATGCCCGTCCTGTGTTCCAAGACGAGCAGTCGCGGTTAGCACTGTTTCGCAACAGAATGCTTGAATACTATGGTACGCTGCCACTCGCCACCTTAAGTGCAGCATATGGATTATCGTTACGATTTTCCTATTTCACCTGTGTCCAGCCTGTTTTTCATTGCCTGAGCTGCGATTTCGACTGGGCCCTGGATTTGTGTCTCTGCAATTTGGTGTCTCCAGAAGTGGATTTTAATCATCTCATGAGTCCCTTAGTTACTCATGAATTGCTTTGTTCTGATGGAGGGATTATGGCCTTTGCAGCGATGCATTGAGTACTGGGTCGTTGGAATATATTCGCAGTGGCGCAGGATTTCTTGGCACACAGCTTCATTCAGAACCCACGGAGTTGTCCTCTGATGGTACTAGAGGCTCCTGTAATTGAAGAGCATGTATGTTCTTTCTCACTATTGAATTGGATGGCTGAGTTGTTTTCGGATGATAACAGAGACTTCCTTTTGGAAGCAGTTCCTGCTTATTTTGCATACTCAGTATTAGGCTGTTTTATCGAGGCCTTTGATATCATGACATTTTTTCCATTTTTTTTTTGAAAATTATGATGGACAATTTTTGTATCGGACCTATTGGCTTTAATAACAGTGAACACTAAATTGTCATCTTGGTGGGATTCTGGATTTTTTGGCGGACTAAATTATTTTTCCTCACCTACTCGAATTTGAACCGACTGCTTCATTGAACTCTGCATTTCAAAATTGAGTCCCTTATCTTATCTTATCTAATCCGTGCTCGGATCAAGGGAGGGTGTCATATAGATATACATTACCTATATGCTATGTTAAGTTAGCATGAGATTATTAGGAGTTTAAACGCCATTTTACCTTTCTGCTGCTTCTGCACACGACACATAGCTGTTGCTTTAGCTTTGAGCTTAGTAGAATGTTTTGATTCATGCGAGAATAATATGTTGTTACTCTGATATCAGCCTTGCTTGGTGAGATGTGTCTGTACAGTGAGTGCAGAAACCTTCAAGGACATCTCAACACAGTGGTTGTTGTGAGGTCTGATCTTCGCACATTCCTAGACATAACATACATGCAGCTGCGGCCAAGTTCTGGCTTTAGGGGCGTTTTATATTGCTTTGCACAAGAGCATAGAAGCACACTTGATGGTTCTTCGCATGCAGAGAGCTGGTGGAGGACGATGTGATCCCTTACCACTAGGATCTTGAGGTATGGGGCCGCCCTGCTAAAAACCCAAAGAGACCTTCTTAGATATAATATAATGTACTAGCTAGGGAGGGTGAGAATTAGCTGTTAGTTTTAGCATATTACCATGCTTTCACCTTTTGTGTTCTACCGACTAGTGACTATGCTGATTACTTTGTTTCTTATAATATGTTTGCTTGTATTAGCTAAGATAGTGCGTTTGAGAACACTGCATTAGTGAATAAACATTTCAAATATGCACGTGTCTTCTTTTACTCCTTGTTCTAGAATGAAATGATTGTATAATGAAAGAGTGTTCATGTGTTCCACGTTACCTGAGGTGTACTAAGTCCATATTCTGGTTTGTCTAAGCATTGGGAGTTTGTGATAACCAATTAGATACTGTAGCTAGTCTGGTAGGGGATTTTGGGTACTAAGGTGAGTTTTGGCACACCCTAATTCACTGAAGTTCCAAGTCTCTAGGCACAGTTCTGTATGAGAACGGAATCCCTGCGACAAAGCGATTCTTGGCATCGCTGCTCAATAACATCTGATATATAGAGGGAGACTCTGCTGTTTTAAGAAACTCTTCCCCAGTTAATAATATGTTCATGTTTTGCAATATACAGACATAATAATATAAGGTAAAGTCCGGTACTACCCAACCACCTTTCTCGTGGGGGAGAACCATAAAATGCATAGCTCTAAGAGGCTTTCCCTGCGCCCATAGAAACCTAGCGCAAATTAATTGGAGTGTTGACTGTTGGACACTGGAAATTTCTAGTGGGACGTATCGAAAGTAATATAAAACCTTGGGTAATACTAACATTTTAAGAATGTTAAAGCGCCCCACCAATGAGAGATGCAAACCTTCACAACAATCTAATTGTTTTCGTACAGGGTTTACAATATTGCCCCAATTGATCCCCACCAGTGTCTTTAGGCAAGTCCTTAATTTAACACCCAGGTATGATACCTCACTCAAAATTCGATGATCATTATAGCCCACTTGATTTAAACACAGCATTTGTGTCTTAGACACATTAGGTTTATATGCTGAGACTGCTCCTAACTCAAGAGCAAGCTGTTTTATTTTAGGCATAGCCATTACAGTCCCAATAATCAGATTAAGGTTTATGCAACGCTCATTTGTGCCAATTTTACTCCTAAAAAATTGTTGGCATTGCTCTAAAATGTGATTATCCTCTGTCCAAATTAAAATGTTATTACATAAAACTCTGCCTAAAATTTTAAGGGTATTGTCTATTAAGGAGATCGGCCTATAACAACTAGGTTGCGAGCGATCAACTTTTTTAAAAATTGGGACAAGGATGCTGGTGGTACATGTCTTTGGCAATGGGGCGTTAGTTAAATTGTTGAAAACATTTAACAGCAGTGGAGCCCAAAAGGTGGGTATATGTTTAATGAGATTAATGGGCAGCCTGTCAGGGCTCTGCTCTGCTCTGGCGTATGGCCTCCTCAACCTCTGTTATCGATATTGGAACCCCAGATGGTGCCCCCTGGTTAAAAGGTGTCAAGTTCTGGTGAAGGCGCTGAGTAAATTACGGAAAAGTGACTTGCCCAGGTTGCCCTCGTTATGTTGCAGCTTATGGAGGTTAACAGCTGCCTCATTGTTCTTAGATCTTTAACAGCAGCCCAGAATATATTCCTATTAGCAATGGCCCGCTTGTACGTCAGCCTTGAAGACTTGACCAATGATTTGCTCCTTGGGCTGTATGACAAGGCCTTACGTAGCTGCCTGTTGGCAGCTGAGCACTCACCATTGAACCATCTAGGTTCTCGTTGTACTGTGGCAATAGGTTCGGACAACAGGGGATTCAATAGCTCCACAAAGTCAAGTGAAGGCAATAATTGTTGTGGAGCCTGGGCCCCCAAACAGAAATGAATGAGGCTCAGGTGTTCCCTGACCATTGTGCTAAATAGGTCAGTATTATTAACGTCCCGCCATACCAATCTAACGTTATTTGTAGACTGTGATAAATTCCTGGCACCACATTCTATGTTAGGTGTTTGGACTGAGGATTATCCTAATACTATTTGAATTGGATTGTGATCCCCAAAAGTTGTGGCCATAGTTTCCGCTTTCAACAGGCTGGCTTCTAAAACAGGAGAAATAAAGACAAAATCAATTGTGGATAGACAGCCTCTTCCTCTAAATATTGGCTCCGGGGGGCATTATCTTTTGTTATGGCAATAATCTCCATAACATTAGTTAAATTATGATTATTCAAATGATCCACAGTTCATTGCCCCTGTGGCATTTTTGCTTGCTGCTGTGTAGCTGTTTGCTAGACCTCAGTTGAGGTAATTTGGCATTGAAGTCGCCACCTAGGCTGATTACAGTGGACTTAAGACAGTCTTCGGATTTTTGGACAGACGCAATAAAATTGAATACATTTATGAAATTCCCATTTGGTATAGAATGGATATATTATTATAAAAATTAATTAAGAAAAAGGAAACCAATCTATTAAACAAAATGGCTTGGAAATTGTTATTGTTCGTACATATAGTTTTATTGCTGCCACCTGCAGCAATGTTAATCCAGATCTATAGTCCCCCAAATGGTCGGCCATGCATAGGGGATGTTGCTAAAATATTGTGACAATCGAACCGATCAAGAAATAATTCTTGAATAGCCCAAGTCCTGGAACAGGAGGATATCCTGTTCTCTTATGAGTTTTAACCACTCTGGTAGATGGAGCTTAGAATGCAGCCCCGCAACATTCCAGCTTAGACTGAGAAGATCAGGGCTGGTTAATGCCTTTATTGGTGTGCGTGAGCTAGTAAGCTCAGTTGCTTTAGAGAGGTATAGTGGTCCATCAGCGAGGTCAGGGGGATTCACAGGTGTCAGTAGTCAGACTTGTGTGTCCAACCCGGACAGGGCCAGAAACCTATTCGAGGTGGAGGGTTGGGGGAACTCAATGGAGCGGGCTCATGAATTGGTTTATAGAAGAAACCTAAAGGCAATACACATATGTTAGTGCTATTAAGCGATGTGGACTCACATGCATGTAATAGGTGTCTCACCAGTGATGGCCTGCGAAAATGTATTACAATTCAGTCCCCTTCAATGGTCTTTGTAGATGCGCCACCCCACCAAACTCTAACTACAATGATAATGTCATTCATATCAGATTAATAGAACCTCCTATGCTTCGATAGCCAGTCCACGCATTTGTTACGTAGTTGGGCCCAAGACTCATGCTGATCCCTCCTTAGGGTTGGTGCGCCTGCCAACACCAGCTCATAAGGGCAGGTGGCAAACTGAAAACATCATGATCTACTTCATTGGGTCTCTTTGATCTGTCAACACTGCCACTGATAAAATTAGGGTAGGAGGTGGTGGTTAATTCAGCGGTAAAATCGGTGCAATGCCAGTTAGGGAGCGTTTGATGACAACCTCTGATTTGGCCGTGTATTGCGCAAGTTACTAACAGGGGTAGTAACTCTAGCAATAGGGGTTGGGTTTCATTAATCAAAATACTCGTTAATACATGTTGCCCTCCCCCTCCTTCCTCGGCTTCTACGGTGTGTGCATTACCCACTGATTGACCGGGCACCCTAAGTGTGAAGCCAATCTATCAAGGCGATCCTGTAATAAAGCACATTTTGTATCTATGAGTTCATCACCATCACAGTGGCAATGTTGGCAATAGTGTCCCCAAGATTCTCAAGGTCCAATCTCGCCTCAGTCGGTGTGCTGGTTGAGCAAATCAATTTCGTGTTAGGTATTATCACAGGGCAATCAAGGATTTCGGGAGTGCCAGTACTTAAAGGTGGCTGTATCCAAGCTAAAAGACAGGTTTTGGGGGAGGGTGGGGGGCAGTACTAGTAGGCTGTTTCCTTTTAGTACACATGGGTTTCCCAGTCTTCCTCTTCCGCTTGACAGCTGGGGTTCCCACAGATGTAACAGTGTCTATGTCAAGCTGTAGCTCAACTATCTATTTCGGGCCTACTTAAGTTCCTGCTTACGATTGGGGATTTGTGAATTCCAGTGCACTGGGCCTGAGACGGGGGCAAGTCCTCAGTGTGGTCAGTCGGTGTGCCTCTAAAATCGGCAATGTCTGCACGCCCATTCGATGCCCAAAGACATATGCTGCTCCGTAAGTTCAATTTCTCGCGAAACAATGTTGACCACCCTCTCCAGCATGCTATTAATGCTGTCAGTTAAGGGAGGTAGGGGTGGTAGCATGGTGCGCTTTCCCATTGTGGCAAACTTAAATAAACTTGAAAGTGTCCATTACTGAACTCGCCTGTATACATTATAGGGACTTTATAGAGGGTAAGTAGATCACTCACCCATGTTCTCGCCGAATCCGGCGCAAATTGAAAATTGGGGTGACCCAGCCCGGCCTACGCCGGGTTTTGGCGGATGCATCGGGCCCGCCCTTGGCCCAGGCATGTAAATGTAAATGTAAATGTGTGTGTATTGTAAAGCGCACTGCTACCCGGAGGCGTCCTGGCGCTATAGACCACTGGGGAACCCGTCCTGGCTTTCCCTGTGAGATGTTCCCTCCTGGGTATCGCCAAGGTGAAACCAGGCATCCCCGGCGTTTGTGAGTGGCCGTTGTGGAGATGAGGCAAGCTAATGCCCAGAGTTGCCGAGTATGATCCCTGGTTAGATTAGGCACCGAGGCGAGAATTATCAAGTCCGCTGACCCTGGTTCACGACCCTGCCGCGTCGAGAATTGAACCCTGGTCCCGGGCCGTTCTCTGCTTCCGGGTCTGCCGCCCCTAACCAGTGAGCCACACCACTCCATGGCAAGGCCCGGGCACCCCCGCACGTATCCCGTGCTCTGGGAGCCGTGAGGGGTTTTAAAGAATGTTCAGACCGCAGACGCAGTGTCCCTGCCGCAAGGTGTGCTGGGTGGTGTAGTCTCCTGTCTCCCAACAATGGTGGTAAGTGAACGGCTAGGGTGGTCGAACTCCAATCTGGGGAACTGCGTTCGAGTCTCGGCAATGACGCTGAACATCCCGTGATTCTGGGCAAATCACTTAATCTCCCCATGCCTAACAAAAATTAATGTGGCCTCATGTAATGCAACTGGTGCTATGTTCAGCACTCTGATACCCGATTCGGATCAAGTTTGCGCTATATAAAACTCTGTAAATAATAAAATGGTAGTGGCGGCGGTGGGGATAGTGAGCACACGGGCTCTCCAGGCTCCCCTGTGGTGGTGGCTGTAAGCTGGAACGGGCTCTGTTGGGCTGAGAAATAAGCAATAGAATCACTCGACCAGGCAGATGCCTGCATGTTACAGAAAGAATGGGCTACCCTCTATGTGGGCTTTGTGTCTCGACTGCTTGTCCTGGATTTCCAGGCAAGTGCTCAGTCTCAGGGTTTAGACCCTGTACTGCAGGGCCAGTCTCAGGGTGTGGGCCTTGGGATAGGATACGTGTGAATGGAAGGAGGGAGTCTGCAGTTGATGTTGTAATCTTACACTCTGAAATCAATACGAGGTCTAAGAGGCCCTAAGGAGGTACATTAGCAAGTGGCTTAAGAGCAAGAGAGTTTGCCCAAAGGAAATAAAGCCTTCTGTGGGCTGGGAGGTGACTGTGTTCAGATAGGTTCATGGATTTCCTAAGTGACTCCTTGTCAGTCCACAGACAGCCCATGAGGTCTACCCCAGGCTCTATACTTCTGAATACACCTATGAGTGGATGGCCAATGACATGGTGCAATAAAGTGACAGCTGCCAATTGTTTCTGCTAGGTAGTTGCTTACTGGACAGAACCAATCACAGTTCTGGGATCATGTAGAGATTTTGGGCAACATGGACCACATACCTGATTGTACGGGGATGCGTCAATGAGAAGGCATGGTTTAGCCCTTTCCTGATTTTAAAATTGTTGATTCTGCTTTAACTTAACAAGTATTCCTCTGCGCAATTATCTGCTGCTTGTTCAATAACTGCTTGGCGTTCTTCACATTAAGCATCAGTCACACCCAGCTTGCATTTTCATTCATTCTTAAGCTGCTTCTTTTTTTACTGCCCACTGCTTTGTGCCTTCAACCCTCTCTCTGATTTGTCACCCTTCCTCGACTTCTTCCCATGTCAGCTTGTACCTTTCACTCCTCAAAATGGTTTCAGTGAGGTATATTTAAAATTCTTGCATTACTTTTCTAGGCAGGTAATGGACATTCTTCTCCTTTCGTGTTTTCTTTTTGACCCACTCATTTTCTGATCTTTCACCCTTTTCCTCTTGCACCACATCTCCTCTCCATGCTTTCCTTTTCATCATCTACCCGCCGATTCGTTTTTTAAAAACACCTGTTCAAAGATCCAAAGCCTTTCTTAGGGGTCTGCTGCCAGTGCTGTGGAATGCCACAGCTGCCAAATATCTTGGTTGATTGGACTTGATTCCTTCTGATGTCACTTTTTACCACCGCCTACACTTCCTGTCTTTATATCTCAATCTTCCAAGTTATTTTCTATCCCTGTCTTCTCTTTATCACTCTTTTCCTATCTTCCTCCTTCTTTTTCCATGTTCTGCCTCTCTCTCTCTTGGTCGGGGTCAGATTCTGATGACGCAAAATGAAGTCCGGTCCCTTGACACTGAGTGTCGGAGTGACGACCTGCAAACACCGGATCAAATCAAGCATCCACCTCCTTTTAGAAAGTATGTTGTAAAGAAATAATAGATGTGTCTGCCGCCAGCAATGCAATTTAATTTGTTTCATTCTCTTTCTTTCCGTTCCTCCATCTGTGTCACTCTCCCTCCGCCTCAATCTTGTGCATATCTCCAGCTCCATGTCCCTATACTCAGGGACCTAGACAAGAAAAGCGTTTCTACTTATGGAAATGCACTTTAATAATTGTATAACTGCAAACAGCAGTGAAGAGAGTACATTGGATATAAATACAGTAATGCATAAATTGAAAATGAGTCAGATTAGCAAACATCTGGTGCCTTATTGCAATTACCACCTGTCAAGGGGCTATTAGAAAATAGATAAAAGTACATGCCATAGTTAATTTTCTTTAAAGATCACTCTGCTATTAACATTCACGTTATCGCACTTTTAAAAATAAAGTAATTGGCCTTTGGGTGCAATCTGTTTCTTTCATCTTTCTACTCGCCGCCTTATCTGCGTGTGGTTTTCTTCATTTCAACACTGGGTGTCATATGTAATGATGCAAAAACATATTGTCTTGCCATAACTGTGCTTCGCAACTCAGCTGGCTTCCTTTTATGTTTCTAGCTCGTTTTTATCTCTTTTTTCCCCAAACCGGAACCTATGCAGCATCCCACGCTAGCTATTCTGAAATGGCTGTGGCATTTCTACCCCCTAAGCAGACGTTCTCTTCCTTTGAGCCTTTCTGTTCCACTTCCAAACTTCCCAGCATTTATACTCGCCTCGGTATATAATCCTTTAAGACGTGCCTTTTTCAGGCCGACTTCAAAAGTTCCGTTCTGTATATGCCCTTCTTAATAACTGGCACCGTCGGCGACAACACGGTTCTTGGTTGCCATGGTGATTCGTTGTTGAGTTATTTCTCCGTCCACAGGGTATGCTATATGGGGATGCATCATCCCTCCTCTCCGGTCGCTGGTGATTTTATTTTCATTTCTCAAACCTGTTCTGCTGGTATCAATGCTAAGTTATACAAGAACGGCATTTTGAACAGCTTTCAGAGTTTTACTAGAATTAGGAGGAAATAGAATGTATATGTTTGTCCTAATATTAATATTGCCCAATATGTTACAACTTTCATTAAGCTTCTAGATTCTTTTGGCCTCCCCTCTTCGATTGTTGATGTCTATGTCTTAATTATACTAAAGTATAAACATAGCTTCCTCTCCAGCCACATTGCAACGCCCAGCACTAAACTGAATTTCCCTATGACTGAGAGCGATGAAAATAGCTGCAGTCATTTCCTCAGTCAAACCTTTTCCAACAAAAAATAAAATACCGTGTATCCACAAGCACTCGAATAAATAAACTGAATAAAAACAAAACTTTAAAATGTTTTCCATATTTAAATGAATAAGTTTCAGTTAAAATGACACAATGTAATTGAATGTTATAATAACAAGTTTCCTTAAATTTCCTTTCTTCTGAGATCGCATCAACGCGCGATGGGTAAGCTAGTACTGTAATAAATTGGAGTATTAATTGAGCGGTTTGAGAACCCTCGTCAAAAATAATCACCATCCTTGTCAGGATGAACCACTAATGTTACTAAATAGACCTGCGTTAGCTTCGAACAAAACAGTGACGCGTAACTTATAGGCAATGTGTAAAGTATTGATGCAGCATTCAAACAGTAAAAAAGTGAAATCACATCACAAGAAAAATCCCAAACCAATTTAGAAAATGGAGAATATTTTGATAAATAAAATGAAACTATAACAACCAAAATTCAATAAGCAGAACTGGAGTTATGAGTTTTTAAATATTGAATACAAACAGCACCAAAAAGCACAAAACGCCAACCGTAGGTATCTGGTCACCCTATACAAGGCAAAAGTGAAAAAGTTAAGGACGATCATGATGGAGCGTGCGTCAGATACACTGACCAGGTTTGTCCCATTGGACAGTTTACTTTTTGTCTCACAAACTTTTATGGAGAAAAAGAGGTCAGCAACGAGTCTTTGGTGAGGCAAGCTGCAAGCTAGATACAAAGCGGGCTCGATGACTGCGGGTTGGTGAAAAGTGATGATGATGATAAATTGAAGAAATGTATTTTGATCACTGTTGAAATCATGATTTAAGTCAATCAGGCTAATTTTCTGTCCGTCGTCCATCTTTAATGTGACATTGCACTCAACCATGCTATTAATTTTGCTGTTTCATTCTGTTACAATAAAGAATCAGTATGCTCTATGGAGCAAAATGAAAGCTTTACAGAATTTTCTGATTTAATTTTAATTTCTCAAGGCTTAGTTTAGCTGTCTTAAACTGAATAGCATATTATATAACCATTATGTCCCCATGTAGAGGATTTGAACACAGAATCCCGTGCAGAGTAATAGTGAGACAATCCTCAATCATATTCTGTTGCCAATGTTTATCTTTGATTTATATTGGTGAGAAGCATGAGACCCATGTACTAATCCAATCTAGGAACTTTTTATCTAAAATCCTATAAAAGAGTGTCATTTTGTGCGGTAAGGAGGAGTCCTTTTCCCCATTCTTAAAGGGCAAATCTCTGTTGCTCCTGGTTCTGAACTCTCCTCAGTTTATGATTCTCTGTATTTTGGAAATAGCACTTTGACTGAATTTTTATTTGACTAACTGCCATTTGTGCTGTGTGCTTTGAATAATTTTGAAGTAAAACCTTGAATGTAAGACTTTTTTGTCTGTCGTTTTTTAAGATTTCATTGTGATAGAATGTAAAAGCACAATTGAACTTCCAAATACAAGCGAGATGTGTCCATATTGCATCAAAGTCCATATTGGGACTACACCGCTCCTGCCCAGAGAAAGCCAGTGGGTAAAGGGCCAAAGAAAGAAAGGTGTTGGTTTGCACGCTGACCCAGTGTAGGTGTCAACAAAGGTGGGAAAGCTCTGAGCGGGTGAACTCTGTGCCCAGGAAGGCCTCAACTTCGATCTGATGCTGCTCAGCATCGATCCTGGTGAAACCCTTTACGTTTGGACTTGGAAACTTTTCAGGAAGTCAGATCTGCCCGAGCGGGATGAGCCAGCAAGTTGACATTGACCGGTGTTTCGACATTGGGAGCTGCGGTTCAACTGAGACCCTGGTCTCCATCGGTTATCCAGGCAGAGTGTTGGAAAAAAGTTTCAAAGTCCCACCTCTTGTACTTCAGGGACAGCAAGACTACACTCTAACACAAGCCAATAATCCAGAACCTTGGGAGCAACACTTGGGGGCTTGGACTACTCCAGCAGAGGACAGTAGCAGGGTAGAGGGCAGGTCGAGCTGGAACTGGTCAACAAGGCAGTTGCATGGAGAGAGGCCCCTGGAAGCCTATTGTATCTGTGTAACCTGGGGGTGGAGGGCAAGCCTTTGTCCAGCCCCTAAACCAGTTCTGGTCAGTTCCACTCCTCCCAATAGGATTGTAGCAAGCCTGACAAGAGAGACAAAAGTGAAGCAGGCATAGGTGAAGGCTTTATCTTTCAGTGACAAGGTAGGTAAGTATGTTTGAAGGCCATGAAAGGGCAAAGCACAAAACCCCAAGCCACCCTGTCAAGGAATGAGACCCCTTTTCCCTCACCCAGAGCCCTTTGTCTACTGTCTGGATGCAATACACATTTCACGACAGGGGAACCATCAGGAGTCTGGTGGAAGCTGGACACTGGCAGGAACACTATTGGGTTTAGCCAGGAAAATAACTTTCTAAAGGTGTTATCTTCAAAATAGTAATACAAAATCTGATTTGACCATTAGATTGGACCTTATATTACTATTAAAATGAGTCTTTCAGCCAGTGTTCTACCTATTCCAAAACTGAATTTAGCACCTATTAAAGATAATAGTGTAACCCATGTTAACCTATGGGAGAGCGAGCCTTGCCACAGTGAAAAATAACTTTGGAGGTTGTTCACTGCCAGGACATGTAAAACACTAAATCTAAATGTCCTACTTTTTAAGTACCACAAACCCTGCTCTATGGTTGTTTAAGGCTTGCCTTATGGGTGACTTTTAAGTATTAAAAAGAAAGGTTTGTGCCTGGAAAAAAGTTTATTTTGCCAAGTCAAAGTCATAGTTTAAAGCTGAACCCTCAGGCTGCAGTTTCAGACCTGGAGACATGTTTTACAGTGCTACTATAGTTGATGGCACAATGAGTGCTGCTGCCCACTAGCAGTATTTAATTTGCAGGTGTTGTGTACAGGTAGCACCATATACTGGAAACCTATAAGCATATTATATGTGCCAATTAGGTGTATACCACTATTAGCAGATTCGAAGCAAGGGCACAAGCAGTTTAACTTTGGTTAGCACTGGTAAATTGCACAGAGCCATATGGCCAACAAAAACGGGCTCAGCAACTGAAGACAAACATCTGTGGGAATAGCTTGCAAAACATGGCACTTTCCAAGACATACAGTGCCTCTTGTTCTAAACAAACCAGGTGCAGAGGGAATGTGTTTTTACTGCATCTCGCTTACGGGTATGTGGAAATCAAAAATGAGGTGGGTCATCTCAAACCCACCCTGTTGATCATGTAGCTGAAGGATAACTCTTCCTTTCCTCAGCACAGGGGAAGGTGTTTGTTACTCTTGGATGAACCTTAAGAACTTCTAACTGTATGCCTGCAGCAGCAGGTACTGGTGCCAGTACCTTGAGGTTAGATAACACAATGGAGTGCTGAGAAGACTGGCATCCTAAGACCAGAGAGTACACATTAGCCAATATTATCTAGCTTGCACATTCATTTAAACGAATATTTAATATCGAATAATCTTTATTCAGATACAGGTATCCATAAAAGCACAATTCATCACCCCAGCAGGAAAAATACAGTACAAGTTTATGAGCGCATAGATCCACATTAAAATCAAATGCAAATACAATACTACAACAGTAAATTTCCAAATAAAATAATAAAAATAGCATAAAAAATGGTTGGACGGGCATACAAAATCTAGCAGCATAAACAACGTAGTGCAAATATAAGGTTAGGCGAGAATACAAAATCTGTGAATAAACTGCAATAAGTGTTTAGCAGCATTAGCAGCATGGTGCATGGTGCAAATATGATTAATTATAACCACCCATTCCTGGTCATGTCAATAGTGACAACGACATGATCAAATAAAGTGCTTTGTTTATGGGCAGTATTAACAACATCGGCGTAAGATAGCTTTATATGTGGAAAAAGAGGCAATGATAGATATATTCCGCTAAGCAATGTTAAGTACATTTATCACATTAAAATTCCCTCATGGAGGCACGTGAGCGTACAGCTACTTGTAAGAACGCACTTACAAGGCAAATCAAATCATCACTTCCAAGCTGTAAAATGTCAAAATGTGCAGCTTTAAATTCAGAAATTGCAGATGCTTTAAAATACGGAATCAAATACTGTTTAGTGTATTTTACATAAAACTTGCAAAAGAATAAAAAGTGTATCACCGTTTGTTTGCTACCAATGCCGCAAGGGAAATGCGTCAGCTCAAGGTTGTTGCTAAATCCCAAAGGGAAACAGAGTAGATATTTTATACTGCCATCCCTAAGGTGGAAGAGTAAACTCCTTTTCCAATGCCCAATATTCTTCAAGAGGTATTTACGTGGCATATGAGGTTGGGTGCCCGATACCTCCAGAAGGGGCATGTACCTAACCACCAATGGTTTTAGGCACTCAGTATTGTATCTTTCTTTGTTGTACAAATCGTACAGCGCCCCCTAAGTGATTTTTTGCTTATACCCTCTACGGCTAGGGGACGTAGGAAAATATGTTCCAGCTTCACACTGGCTAAACTTTTCCTGACCGCAGCAAGCCAAGGTATGGAGCCGCCCTTGTCGCACTTAAGGCAATCTACGATTATCTCTCTTGTTAAGATTGCTGCAGGGTTCTGCCATATTGTTCACCAGAATATAGCTGGACGGGACCTGATAAAGTCCTCTACATAGCATAAATTCAATTCCCTATGACATATGTAGGTTGGAGAAGAAATTTGGGCCCCAAGGATTTTTTTACAGAATCTATTTTCTTCTATTTGGATCCCGCTGCAATTTGTATATCCCCAGACTTCAGCGCCATAAGTGGCCATTGGGACACATTGCAGTTTGTAAATCTTTATTATGGGTAGGACCACCTCTGCTTGTTTTGGCTGCCGGAGGCTCAAAATAGAGTTGAAGGCTTTTGAGAATTTACTTCTGCTATGGGCCGCATGAGCTTGCCAGGATCCTATCTCTGAGAAAACTAGGCCCAAATAGGGAAAAGTGCTTGTGCGTGTTAGGGATTCGCTACCAGAAGTTATAAAATTAATGCAGTGTTTTTTCGGGCCTCAGGTCATTATATACGATTTCTTAAAGTTGATACAAAGCTCCAGATCGGCCCTAAAGGTCACAAAGCCCATGACTAAAGTGTGCAGCGCATTGGGTGTGCGGCCCATCAAGACCGCATTGTCTGCGTATAAAAGCGCGGGGAGTAATTTGCCATTGATTTTGGGGACGTCATTGGTCAATTTAGACAGGAAATTGTGTAGTTTGTTCATATAAAGAATAAAAAGTAGAAGGGCAAGAACACATCCCTGTCTAACCCCTTTACCAATGACAATAACCCCAGAAACCTCCCCATCATTACTAATCCTCACCCGCGGCTTTAAATACCTGTGCAAATGTGCCAAAAAATAAACCAAAGCCTCGTCCAACCCATAATTTAAAAGGACCACCCATAAACGAGATCTATTAACAAAATCAAATGCTGATGTGAGGTCCATAAAACCCAAGTAAACTGGTGACTTTTGTGCAATCGTGTATTTACCCAAAATGAGATTTAAGTTCAAACACTGTTCAACAGTTCCAACATTACTTCTAAAACCCAGCTGACAGTAATTTAAAATGTGGTTGTCTTCAGACCAAGTCCTAATACTAATTGAACACAACACTGCCCAAGATCTTCAATGTGTTGTCTATCAAGGAAATTGGGCGATAACAGCTGGGGTTGGATCGATCTCCTTTTTTGAAGATGGGCACGATAATGCTAGTCGACCAGGTGCTCGGGATAACTGTATTAGTCAGGTTATTAAAAACATTACATAGGAGAAGTGCCCAAAAATCCGGTTCGTGTTTTATAAGATCGATTGAGAGCCCATCCAGTCCTGGGGCTTTATTCCCTATGCTTTGGTGTATGGCATCCTAAACTTCGGTTACAGTTATAATAATCTTTGTGACTGATGGGCTAATATTGATGTTGGGGGTCATTAGAGGTACCATATAGATTCTGGCAAAATGCGCCTCCCATGATTCACTCGTAATATTACAGCTTATAGGAGTGATATTCAGGCCCATTGATCTCATGGCTTTCACTGCTTTCCAAAATCCAGTTTCGTTGTTGACTGAGGCGGCACTAGCAAGATTAGCCCAGCGTTCTTTTAATATCTCATCTGTGCGTGCCCTGGTCGCTTTCTTATAACAAGCTCTTAATGATCTGACTAAGATGTCCCTGGGTGTAGCCGCTAATGTTGCACGCAGTTCTCTATTAGCCCTCTAGCATGTGCCATCAAACTATTTGGGTTTCTTGCTAATGTTAATGGCTGGTCTTGAAATTATATGTTTAACCCCTTCCATGCTCATGACGATCTCAGCTCGTTATGCAGTACACTGCTCGTGTGCTCATGACGAGCTGTGCTCGTCATGAACAATGGGATTTACATATCGCTCAGCACAGGAGGGGAAAAGTCAAAGCACCCAAGGTGTTAATGCCAGCACATAAGCTACTGAACGCCTCAATAATCCCTGCATCAAAGGTGCTACTTGATAAACATGTTTCTATGAGTAAAGGATACAGTTTTATCATGTTTGCAAATAATACTTTGTTATCTATGCCCTTCGAGATCACTCTGAGTTTATCAGTGGATGCCACTAAATGTTTAGCTCCTACTTCTCTTACGGTACTAGGTTTGGGGGAAAATCTAATGATTTTCTAAATTGTGTTGTGATCGCCTTGGCTGGTACATAAAACCTCCGCCTTTACTAAGAGGTTTGCCAATGAGGACGATATAAAAACATGTCTATTGTAGATGAACAACCACATCCTCTATAAGTAGGCAATGGGCGATTATTATTTGTGTGTACTCCAACCCTTTCCATTGCGTTGGTTAAATTACACAAGGATAAGTGGTTCTGAAGCTCTGCCCCTCTTTTGCATGTGGGCTCCCTGACCGGAGTTATGGTAATGATATCAGTATCACTAAAAAGTCGTGCATTGAAATCACCACCTAAGCAAATTCCATCCAGTTTATCGTGCGCGTATTGATGTTCTAAATTATCGATAAACTAAAAACAAATCAATAAAATTCCTGTTTGGTAGCGATCTAAAATCATTATTGTAAAAATTAATAAAACAAATCGATACCCCCGTGTGTAGATCGTGGCTTGAAAGTTCTCGTTATTTGTCACAAGGGGTTTTATGCTGCCCCCGGCTGAAATAGTTATCCATGTTGAGAGACCGCCAGATATTTTGGGAGTGGGGATGATGTTATTGTTACACACAAACCCTTCTAGGAATAATTCCTTTGTGCACCATGTCTCCTGGAACATTAAGATGTCGTATTTATAGACCAGATCAACCCACTCCATGGAATTTAGCTTGGCTGCTAATCCTGCAATGTTCCAACTAGGCACACCTAAGTTAGAATCTTGGGATCTAGGATAAGTAGCAGTGGGGAGATCTGTTGGAAATTCCGTAGACTCAGGTGCAACAGTCGATAATTGGTTTGATAATCAGTCCAGACTCTCTAGACTGGACAGAACAGCAAACCTATTCTGTGAGGTGTATGTAGGGATAGTGAGATTACGTAGGTCTTGGGGAGGTTTATAGAAAAAACCCAGGGGTAATGGGTGGATGAGAGTTGCGGAGTTGTTATGAGAAATTTGTGCTCGCAATAGCCATTTTTCCAATGGAGGGCGTCTAAAGTTTACAACAATACAATCCCCTGTGATGTTCTTTTGGTAAGATCCCACCCATCTCACTCGTCAAACCATTAATATCTCACCAGCATTTGTCGTCCCTAAGCCTTTATGTTTAGATAACCAGTCGGCACTCTTGTTCGGGAGTTACTCCCAAGACTCAGTTTGGTCTTTCTTTAGGAGAGGAACACCTGCTAGAACTACTACATAAGGGCAAGCTTTGGGTGGTAAATGAAGGACGTCTGCAGATGGCTTGTTAACAGAATTATCGAAAATGGGAAGGGTATTTGGGGCCTTTACAATGTTTGTGAGTGTGGAATCCAACGGCATAGAGTTAACTGGCAAGGCAAGCTATTGCTAATGGTATAATGGGCAGATGCTGCACTTGACAAAGGCATCAAGCTAGGGATTGGTTTTGAAGAAAGATTTCTTTTATAGTTACCACACATATCACAAGCAGTATTGGGAGGGGGAGGTGTAGGGTCATCAATCTGCTGAGGCACACTTTGACTAGTTATTCTCAATGACTTTAAGTGCTGCTCCCCCCTAGTTTTATCAACAACATTAACTGAACTTTTGTGAGTGTCAGATTTCTTTGTCAGATTTTCAAGCCTGTCCAAACGTTTCAAAAGAGCATTAAAATGTTTCTCAACCAAGTTCTTCATGCGTTCATAAACAGAGTCCACTATGGTATCAATTGAGATATCACCAGGCCTGACACGAATACTTAGGGAAATTGTATGCTCAGTTTGGGTGTGGATAGAGTGGGCTAAGGCTTCTGGTGTATTCAAATCTACAGTAATGCTGTTTGTTTTCTCAATAGGCCCCGTGGTCACGGCAATGGTTCCTTGTATCCAGGAGCTCAGGAGTGTAGATTGAGGTTTGGAGCGGGGTGGCTGTTTCCTCTTACTACTGGTGGGTTTTAGCGCAGTTCTCTTCCTTTTAGCCCCTGTTGCTTTTGTGACTGGGACAGCATTTTCAGCAATGACATTGGCTTGAGTCGGGAATTGGTGGTCAGTAAAATCCTTATCGGCCTCAACGATCTCAGTGCCTAACAACTCGGGACCTTCGGGCCGCGTCAGCCGATGGCAGATGGTGGTGATTAGCACATTAGGTATCAAAGGGGGAGGGGCATCAAAGTTACTGCACTCAACTCCTTCAGACGGATTCAGTTGGGGTGCAGGTAGGCCCAGGGATAGTCTCCTCTCAGTAAATTCAATCTCAGATGAGATGATACTAACAGCTCTTTCGAGCATGCTGTCAATAGTAGTGATGGGCCTTAATCCTGATATTGCTGTGCGTCTCCCCATATTTCAAAATCTTTTTGCCACTCACCTTACCAGTAATGGGAAGCTCAGAGGGGTGGCCCAGCCCGGCCTCCTTTGGCCTCTGATGGCCTCAAATGGCCCTACCCTTGTCCCGGGCTTCTCCCGGTGCGTCCCGCGCAGCGGGTGCTGCGAGGAGTTATGTAGGCGTGGGCAGGAGGGGCTTGTGGGCCTCAGGTGTCCGGTGTGGGGCTCCTGGGAGTTGAAGTCCTCCCGCGAGCCGAGTCTCAACAATAAGCGCCACCAGCAATGAGCACCAACAATGAGGATACGGCGCCTTGTTTGGTGCACAACAGCAATGTCTCCTCCTCAGCAGCGAGCAACGAACAGCAGGAACTCCCCGTCAGCGAAGCAGCACACATTCATTTACATGTTACGAGCAGTGGAGCTAATTGTGTGTAACCTGGAACACAGTCCATTACTTCTGGCTGTCAAAAGACAACTGAATGGAGGTGAGAAGAAGTGAAGGTGCTGATACATTCATGTATAAATGCCACTAGTGTCTGTGGAGCTGGTTAGTACCTCTAGTTATTGACTGTCCTAATGGTCAGAAATTCTGCATTAATATAAGCAAACCTAAAAAAAATGCTGTATCAGAAGATACGTTTATAATTAACATGGAATAAACATGATATTTTAATTTGATGCTGTGTGCCACAATATCAAATTAAAAGTACGTTTTAAGCAAAAAGAAGGAAATGATAGAACATTATCATATAGTCAAAAATAAATGTAACTAGAATATATTACTATCATTTATTGCAGTCAAAAGGTGGCTCTGGTATTAAAGATAAGGCTGGGCTCATTCAGGAGTTGTCACGGAAAATCCTGTACATACAAAACCTGTATACAAAAGGTGTCATTTTTGGAGTTTGCTTAAATGGTTTAGATGCAAAAATAATATGGGGCACATGTACTAAATATTTTAGAGGTCGCAAGAGGGCAATTTGGAGGACCATGTTTTGGAAGTTCCTTCCAAACTGTAATTTGGGACCATACATATCAATTGTTTGTAACCATAACACCATTTGAAATGGATGTTGGCCTGCGATCTTTGCAGGCCCCCATCCCTGTTATTGGAGCCAATCAGAGGGAGTCCCAACTTGCAACCAGTCTAATAAATATTCTTTAGGCAGGTCGTTCTGTCGGTCTGCCACCTGTCCGATTCGGTATTTTGCAAACTGACCTATTAGTACATAGGTCGGTTCACAAATTAAGATATAGGAACACAAAGTAGAGTTTTAATTGATGACCATTATTTCCATACATCTCGCACATGTGTTGGCTTTAATGTCCATATATAGAAAATGATGATTGCTTTTGCTGGGCCAGCATTGGATTATACTTTGAAACATGACAAGAGTGGAAAACTGAAAGCAGTCGAGGCACCTAAGCATATGTAGTTAAAATAATTTATAATAGACTAATTACACACAGCAAACCATGGGCCAGATTTAAAGTTTGACAGACAGAGTACTCCGTTTTAACTGCAACGGATTTCCTTCTCCGACAAACTGAATGGCCTCCATCTCATTTAAGGTCTAAGGGAAGCCTAATATGTCAGCGACGGAAACTACTACATCTCTACCACTGATATACACCTGCATTGGACCAACAAAGTAAGGGTTGTAAAAGGTTTGGCCATTTGACCGCATCCCCGATTTAGAGTGGGCCAGTTTTCAATATCCGTCACCGCTATATGGAACCTGGCAGTAAGTGGCAGAGACAACTTGTAAAGGACCCCTACACCAAGGTAGAAGTCTCCCATGGCAAGGGGGGTCATTTAACACCTTGGCTGCTAGGCGTTTTCCCCCCCTGTGCTGGAAAATGATTGAGTGCATGATTCATGACGAGCTCAGCTCGTCATCAGCACAGCTCAACTGTGCATCATGACGAGCTGAGCTCGTCATGAGCATCGAAAGGGTTAAAAAAAAAATCAAAAACATGATCCCACTTTGGAGTTTTAGTTTTAAAATTAAAAAACATTGGAGATTTGCCATACCACTCCTTCATGTTGACAAAGCCATCCATCAAACCTTTAATGCATTGACAGGAACGGCTGTGACAGTGGTTCCTGCCAATGCAAGAGATGTGTATTGGTCCAATGGGCATCTCTAAATTCTGAGGGAGGATTACCCTCAACATGGCTGTTGCAAAGTCATGGGTATGTCTAACTAGGCCCAGGGCCAGAGCTATGCTGAAAAGACACTTAGAATACAGTGATAAAACCTACATACACTAGGGTACACTATGGGAACCGTTCTCAGCAAGCATTTCTCTGCCCGACGTTTCCTCCCAGAAACCCCTTGTTTGTAGGGTTCCACAGGGCTCGGCACAGAACCCTCTACTGTTTAATGTTTACCTGACCCCCTCGTGACCCTGGTCAAGAAATGGGGCTTAAGAGTGGTCTCCTATGCTTATGACACTCAGCTGGTGTTCTCTTTCAAAAAACACTTGGAGGCTGCCGTTTCCAACTTTGAGCAATGCCTGATTAACATCTCGGCCTCTGAGACTGAGAATCGCTTAAACTTAAACACCGAGAAAAAAGAGGAACCAACCGAAAATTCTTTCAACTCCTTCAGATGTGGGAAGACAGTGGTCCATGCACTGGTAACGTCCCGGTTTGACTATTCTACCAGTCTTTATCTTTGATTACCAGCCCATATGGTCCACAAGCTGCAAATAATAAAAAATGTGGTGGCCAGATTAACTAGGAAGGTGCCGTTCCGCCATCACATCTTCCCGCACTTGTGGAGCCTCCACTGGTTACCTGTCAAAAGGAGGATCGAATTTAAGGCACTCACCTTTGCCTACAGAGCCACTAGAGATCGGGCCTGTGCTACCTGAGACATAGACTGCAAAACTACCATCAGGACTGGGTTCTGAGATGTAACCACTTGAAACTGGTCAGGGTTCCTAGCTTCTTTAAGGCTAGGATAGGTGGGAGAGCGTTCTTCGTGAGAACTGAGTCACTCTGGAATGCTATGCCTCTTCACCTCCGCATGACAGAGTCAGAGCCGTCCTATAGAAGAGCACTGAAAACCTGGCTTTTTAACCTCCCGTAGTTCACCACTTTCCCACCTCACTGTGAATCTCCAACACAGTGCCGGGACACCTCAGTTGGAGGTAGCTGAGCGCTCTATAAATTGCACTTATTATTACGTTAATGTACCCCTATGATTGGAATGACCTACCCTATAAGGCCCTAGTACATAATAGGGCACAGGGCTTAAACCCCTTAAAACTACCTTTAAGACCCTAGCATATAATAGGGTATGACAATTTAAAGGCCAGCAGCTTTTCTGAGCTTGCATGTGTGCACTGCTGGAGCCTAAGGTCAGTTTAAAAGCAGCCTTGTGTTGCAGGAATGCTTTTAAAATGCATATTGTGCCCACACTCGACTTTGGTGTTTGGTTCCCTTAAGAAATATTAAACTACAATGTTTGGGCATATTATGTACCCCCAGGGTCTCCCCTAGGTGTCCCAGGTATGGGGGTCAGGTATTTAGAAGGAGGACCCTTATAGAATGAGTTTTATAAGCCCTGGGTTTAGTGAAATTACACATTTCACTCCCAACATTGTACTAAAGTGCCATCCAAAATCGACTTTTGTGTTAGGAGCACTGTGGAGTGATTAGCTGCATTATTTGTACATATTGAGAACCTCTAAAGTCTCCCCTAAGTGTTCCAGGAGTGGGGGTCCTGTAGATATAGGCAGGGGCCTCATAAAATATGTTTTAGAAGCCCTGGTGGTAGAGAAATAGCCCAGTTAAATTTCCCTATTGCAGATCCACAGCCACATAGGTTAACATGAAAAGTTTTTGATTAATAGCTATAGAAAGGGGTGTCATAAAAGAACGCACAAGAAGTTATAAGACTTTCTTGTCTGTTAAGTGGAAAAGCCAGGCTGCTTTGAAGAGGTGATAAATGACCCTTGGGGTTGGAAGCCCTTCTGGGAGGAGAAGGTGTTAGTCATAGGAATGCCAGAGCTAGGGGGAGGGGTAGTAAATAATGTTCTTCCAAGGAAGAAGGGAACAGGCTGGAGAAACCAGTTTCATTCACACCTCTATACTTTGTCTCTAGCCAAATGTCAGGCTTAAAGGAGGAATTTGCAGATGTAAAAGGTAGAACAATTATGTAGATGAGCCATCCTGTAGGCTGGCCTAAATAGCTCTACAGCTATACAGGGAATTTTGGAGAAATGATGCTTTCTGGAGACTATAGTGCTACACTTTGGAGGATGTGATCAGACCTAGAGTGCTGCCCTGGACCTCATTGGACAAGAGTGCCCTCTTACTTGAGCCAGTGAACTTTGAATAAGTATCTGAGAGGGCGAGAGCCTCTCAGATCTGCTGTTTGAAATTTCAGGAAGTGGAAGGGTCCATGCTGGAAGCTTGATGTGCACCAACCAGGCCCAACCTTGTCAATCTGAGGGCCTCCAGGGGGATAGGGGATTGGGGTGATAAAAGAGAGAGAGAACATTACTCTGCATTTGTATTGTCTTTAGAAAATAGCACGGTGCTAGTACCATTCAAAATAACAAAAAATTTAACAACATAAAATACAAATTGTTCTTTAAATGGTTAAAGACTCTATCGTTATTCAGAGTTCTTGAGATTGCTACTCGTAGCTGTAGCTTTTCTGATCGTCCTCGTTTCTTGATTTGACCGTTGAGATTTCACCATAACTTCTTATTGTCTATGTGAAAGGTTAATGGGGCTTTGCGGGGGGTGGCCGACCGGAGGGAGGCTCGCCCCCCCCGGGGAAGTTTGGGGCCCCGGGAGGAAGGGAGGGGGAAGACATTGACTGGGGGACAGGAAGGAGGTTTGGGCTGGTTGGGCTCCTTGGGCTGGTTGGGCTCCTTTTGGGCTGGGAGGGTAATATTACGGCCATTTTGGGTCACTGGGCACCGTTTTGGTGACAGTGACCCAGCAGCTGAGCTTAGGAAGTTGTTGTCTTAGGTAGTTGTTGTGGTGGTTTATTGTGGTTGTAGGTGGGTAGGGTGTAGGTTAGGCGTTCGGAAGTGCGGCGACGGAGTGGGCGTGTTTGGTCAGGCTACGGAGCGCTGAGGGGCTGAGCGGCAGTGCGGCAGTGATCCGATTGAGCCGGTTGTGGGACGCAGGAGCGGCGTAGCGGCAAGAGATGGCGGTGTCAGCGATCGCAGACCCTCGCGTGCGGGAGGCGTTGCGCCTCATGGGAGAGGCGGGCAGGATGGACCTGCTGAAGGGAGAAGTGCGGGTAAGGCCCCTGCGGCGCGCTGCGGACAGCGCCGTGGCGGCAATGGTGGCCTGTGAGCCACCGCAAGCGAGAGCGCGAAGGGAGGAGGGAGCGGGGAGGGGTAGGGGCGGGATGCGCAGTGGCGGTCAGCGGGCGGCTGGGGCGCCGGGGAAGGAAAAGAGGCCGAAGAAGGGGCGTCGGGGCACGAAGAAGGCGCTGCTAGTGTTTGTCGAGGGGGCAGTGGGGCGAGGGGGGTGGGCAGTGGGGGGGACAGACAAGACATGTGAGGGAGGCGCTGGGGGGGTTGGGGGGCGAAGCGGGGAGGGGTGTGGGGGGCACGCAGGAGAAGCAGAGGAATGCACAGCTAGAGGTTTTGGCGGGGGTAAAGGGGGGCAGGAGCCCAGGGTACAGGATGGGGGGTGCGGGGCGGGGGTACTGGGGGTTTGCAGACTGGACATGGTGGGGTGAGTGGGGGGGCGATGGGGGCTGCCTGGTTCACGGGAGGGGGGAGTGGGGGGGGTGGGGGAGAGGGAGCGACACAGGGAAAAGGCAGGGGAGAGGGGTCCGGGGGCCAGTTGGAGGCGGGGGGACTCTGCTGCTGATTGAGGAGTCATAGGGGGAGGGGGGGCGGGGGGAGAGGGGAGGAGAGCGACTTGGACTGGGGATCTTCATCAAAGGTAGAGGGGGACATGGTTGGGCCCAGCAGGCCGGCGTCGCCTCGGGGGGCAGGGGGACGGAGGGCGGAGGGGGGGTGAGGTGAGGGTGTGCGGGGAGCGGAGGAGAGGTGAGGCAGGCCCGAGGGGAGCGGTTGGGGGGTGGGGGAGGGGCGGGTGTGGTGAGTGGAGTCTAGGGGGCGGGGGGTCGGGGGTAGCCAGGGTTGATCGTGGGGCTGCGGGGCATGCGGGGGTTGGGGGAGACGCAGGGGGGATGCGTGGTGGGGCTGTGGGGAAGGGGGTTGGGGGGCATCCGGCGCGACGGGGGGCATTCGACGGCTTGGGGGAGGGGCGCGCCAGGAGGTTGGGGGGGTGAGTTTTACTCGGCATGCTGGACTTCCCCAAATTTTTCTTGGCAGGAGCAGTTGGCAGGGGGCTCGGGTGAGCAGCATGCGGCTCCAACCCACTGAGAGGATGGGCCTGCTCTGCCTTGTACTGGCGGTCGCGCTCCAATGAGGGACCTTGTGCGTGAGGACAATGGATGGCAGGGCCATAGGTCTCCGCTGCCCCCCTCCCGATGGGTCGAGACGGCCGCCGGGGGACGGGGTTGGAGCGACAATGTGTATGGATACTCGGATTACCAAGCGGAGAGGGGGAGAAAGGGAAGTGTGGACTTGGGGGAGTTGATGACAGCGTGCAGGGACAAGGCTGGTTTGAGCAGGGTGAGCACTGGTCGGGCGAAGCAGTGGGGGGATGGTGAAGGTGACGGGGAGATGGAGTCAGAGGAGGAAGGAGAGTTGCGGGAGGGGGAGGAGGAAACGAGTAATGCTGTTGGTAGTATCTTACAGGTATGCCCCCGGCAGTCGGTGCCGCGAGTGACGGTCCCCCCAACGGAGCTGGTTAGGCGGCGGGATCCGGTGCGGACGCCAGACTTGATGCCAGGTAAGGCCGGTACACGGTTGGGGAATGGCTTGGGCGGGCCTCATGTAGGCCAGGTGATCGGAGAGACGGATGGTGGAGGCACGAGGAGGTGTGGCCAAGTGTCTGTGGGTACGGATGCGGAGGGAGGGGACTTGGTGCGATTGGTGGAGGGCAGGTATGTGGTGGATGCGGGGGTGTGTACGGGGACGGAGGGAGCTGCGGGCGAGGCGGCAACGGCGAGCGCGGGGATGGGAGACGCGGCGCAGTTGGCGGGGTCAGCGTCTGGCATCGGGGCAAAGGAGAGTTGCGTGATGCCGGTCAAGAGGATGCCATACATGGGAGTGGCGAAACCTTTGGGGGCGTACTTGTCACTGGCGACTAAAGAAAAGATTTGGAAGGGGGAATATGTGGAGATTTTAAAATTGCTGCACAGGGAGTTGATGGCTAAGAAAGGTTCGAAGGAGGAGGAACAGGGGTTGGCTAGGCACCCCAAGGTGCCCGTAACCATTAAGTACTGGTCGGCGGCTTTCTTGATATACGCCAGTGTGTATTGGGAGAAGTATCCAGACGGATCGGTTGCGTTGTTCAAATATATGGATGTAGTGCGACGGGTGCAGGTGACTTACGGCGGTTACGCGTGATCGCATTACGACGAGGAGTTCCGAGTGCATATGGCATCGGACCCCGAGGCAAAGTGGGGCGAGCTGGACGCAGACCTGTATCAGCAGACGATGAGTGGCGCAAAGTTTGGCCGCACCATCTACACGGCAAGTGGGCTTCCGCTAGCGGCGCCACTCTTTACGGCCCGTCCCACCCGGTGGGGTGGGGTCAGAGGATACAGGAAGTGCGAATAGCGTCGGGCCTGCTGGGACTTCAACAGGGGGTCCTGTCTCAGGCAGGTGTGCCGTTTCGGGCACGAATGCTCTAAGTGCGGGAGGAAACACCCAGTGGTGCGCTGCTGGGGGCTTGGGGGAGGGCCCCCACAGGGACAGCAGCCGACGCAGCTTCCTTTGGCGGGAGGGGGGGTGGAAGGGGGGAGCGGTGCCTTGGGAAAAGGCTCATACGCCGGTTAGACTGGACAGGCTCGAGCCGCAGTTGGCGGCTTATCCGCGGGCGGATGATGCGGCCGTGCTGCGTCGGGGTTTCCGGGAGGGTTTTCGACTGGGGTATGAGGGTCCCAGGATTGCTCGGTGGGCGGAGAATCTGAAATCTGTGAACGCGCACAAAGGTATCGGCCGGGAGAAGCTTTTCAAGGTAGTGAAGGAAGGGCGGATGGTGGGCCCCTTTCAGGAGCCGCCCCTGCCAGACTTGATCATTTCACCGATTGGGGTGGTCCCGAAGAAGGAGCCGGGTCAGTTTCAGCTGATTCAGAATTTGTCTTGGCCAGAAGGCACGTCGGTGAATGACTAAATTTTGGCGGAGTTGGCGTCGGTGTCCTACTCGTCCGTGGACGTTGCGAGGAGGCTGGTGATGGCGGTGGGGCGGGGTGCGCTCATGGCAAAATGTGACGTGAAATCTGCATTTTGGCTGTTGCCGGTACATCCAGCGGATCATCAGCTGCTGGGGATACAGTTGGATGGCCTCATTTTCGTGGATAGAGCGCTTCCTATGGGGTGCTCTGTGTCATGTGGTCATGTGCACTGTTCGAGAGATTTAGCTCCTTCTTGCAGTGGGCTTTTTCCTGGCGCACAGGCTCTGAGGCGGTGACGCACTATCTGGACGACTTCTTCCTGGTGGGTCGGCCCGGTTCGATGGACTGCCAGCGGCGACTGCACAGTTTTACGGACTTAATGGGTTACCTAGGGGTGCCCCTGGCACCGGAGAAGACTCAGGGTCCCAGCACGGTGCTGTCCTTTCTCGGGATAGAGCTCGACTCTGCAGCCATGGAAGCACGCCTGCCGGAGGATAAGCGGGTGGTGATGATGGACTTGGTGAAGGGCATCCTGGGAAGGAGGAAGGTGAAGGTGCGGGAGGTGCAGGTGTTGCTCGGGCATTTGAATTTTGCGTGCCGGGTCGTGCTGGTAGGGCGGACGTTTTGCCGCCGGCTTGGTTTGGCTTTGTCCGGTCTGATGTTACCACACCATCACGTGCGTCTCTCCGCGGGGTCGAGAGAGTATTTGAGCATGTGGCTGGCATTTTTGGAGCGTTTCAATGGAGTGCCCATGGCGCCGCCGGAGGATTGGCAGTGGGATGTCACTATGTAGTCGGACGCGGCGGGAGTAGGTGGCTTCGGGCTTTACTGGACAGGGAGATGGTGCACGGAGCAGTGGCCGGCGCAGTGGCAGGCGGGGGGAAGGAGCATTGCGTTCTTGGAACTTTTTCCGTTGGTGGTGGCGGTAACAGTTTGGGCGCAGGAGTTGGCGCACAAGCGAGTTTTGTTCAAGGTGGACAACATGTCAGTGGTGCAGGTGGTGAACAGGCAGTCCGCGAGGGAGGCCCAAGTGCTGAAGTTGATGTGCGTTTTTCTGTTGAAGGTCTGGAACATGATATTCTGTTTCAAGCCCAGCATGTACCGGGGGTGGACAATGACATGCGGATGCTTTGTCTCGTTCACAGTGGCAGAGGTTCCATGGGCTAGCCACGGAGGCGGACGCAGTCAAGACGGAGGTGCCGGAGGAGCTTTGGACGGTGGGAGAGCACGGGTCGTTCAGCTGGTGAAGGCGTCGGTGGCGGCATCCACATGGAGGGCTTATGAGCAGGCTTGGTTGGAGTTCCTACGTTCGGGTGCGGTAAGGCGGCGAGGCAGGTGGTGCCGGGAGGAGCAGGTGGTGCGGTACATGCTCAGCCTGATGGACAAAGGGCAGGCAAGGGTGGCGATTGTGGGGAAGTTGACTGGGGTGGCGTTCATGGGGAAGCTCTGGTGGGGTTATGTGCCTTCGGCGGGGGAGTTGGGAGTCGGCTGTTGGAAGGCTGGGAGAGAGAGAAGGGGGCGTGAGTGCGGCGGTGTCGGGCGATTGATATTGATGTTGGAGGGCTTGGTGCGCCTCTTGCCGGGGGTGTGCAGGGATCAGGTGGAAACGGTGCTGTTTTCAACATTGATGTCATGGATGTTTTTTAGTGCCTTCCGGGTATCGGAGCTGGTGGGGTTGCGAGGGGGACCAGGGGTGCGTTGGTCAGAGGTGGAGTTGCGGGGCTGGGAGGTAGCGGTGTGTTTGCGGCGGTCTAAGACGGATCAGCGCGGAGAGGGCACTTGGGTGGTACTGGGTCCTGGGGCGTCGGAGGTGGTCTGTCCGGCAGAATGGGGGAGACGGCTGGCGGAAGGGCATGATCAGGACGGGGCGGAGGTGTTTGGCCGGCGGGGGGTGGGAGAGTGATGGCGGCTTAGTTGCTATGGGTCCTGCGGCACGCCCTACGGTCTATGGGTGAGGATCCAAAGGAATTTGGGACACATTCCTTTCGCATTGGTGCGCCGATGGAGGTGGTGCGACGGGTTTGGGGTACGGAGGAGATAAAGCGGCTGGGGCGATGGAAGTCGGACTGCTATAGGAAGTACGTAAGGAATGCGGGTGGAGGGGTAGAGTGAGGTTGACATGTTTGGCCCATTGCTTACATATGTATCTTTGCAGGTGCGGTGGCGGGGCCGACTGCGGCAGCGATGATCATTTACGTGGTGGGCCATTCCTTTGTTAAGAGAGTGGAGAGGGCCGAATGGGAAAAACACAGGAACCTCAATCTGGAGTTGGATGAACAGTTGTTTAGGTGTCATTGGAGGGGAAAAGGGGGTATGCGTTGGCACGAGTTGGTGCCGGTTTTAAACAATGTGGTGCAGGGGGGTCTGTCCCGATGTGGTAGTCATCCATTTGGGTGAAAACGATTTGGTGCAGTGTAAGGGACTGGCACTGGTGAAGCAAATGAAAGGGACTTGATGGAGATCAGGAGGCAGTGGGCAGGGTGCTACGTCATCTGGTCATAATTTATTCCTAGACGGTGCTGGAGAGGGGCAGAGAGGCCTGCAGCCATTGACAGGACACGGAGAAAAATCAACAGGGAGATGAGTGTTTTTTGTGAGAAAGAAGGCGTGGGTAGGATGGAGCATCCGGAGTTGAGATATGGGGCAGTATATTTCTTCAGGGAGGATGGCGTGCACTTGTCAAGATACGGGATGGAGCTATATATTGTGCAGCTGAAGGAGGCAGTGGATCGGGCGGTTGGGGTGCGCAGGTATCTGAAGGTGCAAGGGCCCTAGGGGGGGGTCGAAAGCTTTTGGGGCTTTCGAGTGGCGCTTTTCCTATTTAGGGGGGGTAGGATAGGAGGAATGAGGTTTCATGGACAGAGGGTGAGGGAGTGTACAGTGGCAGGATTTTTAAAACAGTTGAGGCAGGCGTTGGGGTAATTGGTAAATATGTATATGTTGTTGCGGGAGAACTTTTAGGGGTGGGGTGGGGTTGAGCAGGTATGTGTTTAATTAGTTAGGACTAGTTTTGTACAGCAAAGGCCAAGGATGTGGTTTGCTAAGATGCACCTGTTCCCAATAAAGCAGCCGTTATCCCACCTTAAATTGTCTCTGGTCGGTCTTTCTCCTAACCATCTCCCGATGGGCCCCAAATAACATATGCTGAGTTTCAAATGTCTTTATCAAAAGGCTCTTTGTCCCAGAATGCGTTTTTCCCATAAAATAAGTAAGATTTCACCCACCGCGGTTGGAGAAAAAACTTGGGTTATCTTTGTCTTATTGACTCTCCTTTTGCTGGTCTCTTACAGGAATTATGGTACCGGGAATCAGGAAAGAACCGGATCCGTCTCGAATGGCTGCACGCTGAAGATGAAGCAGCTCCAGGAAGACGGGAGAGGACGCCAAGAGAATGGGAAGACAGGAGAGGACGGACAGTGGAAGAAACTGGAGACAGGTAAGTGCATGAAACCAACGAGGCCAATCCATGAGTGCTAGTTTAAATAACCTTGCTTGCTTCAGGCATTTGAATACACGTTGACAACATGTTTTACCGCTTGCATAATTTTACCGTTTGCCGGTTAGCATGTGCTTATGCTAATTCACCCGTGTGAGAGAAAAATAGAAAAGTGAAGACTTCTGCTCCTTCCATATTGTATTCATGAAGCATTTTACATTTTTGAATGTTCATTCATGTACAGTACATCTTATTAAATATACAATTTACTCTTGGAAGGCAAATAGTCAATGCCCTTTGACTTCAGAAGGCATAATTCCACTTTGGATGGATAGCATTAAGTAAGGCGGGCAAGAGTGAGACCACTTGGAGCTTTCAGATTCTTGTAGAAAGATTTGGACACGTTGTGCCCTCAAAGGAACTTAAAAAAGAAGTTCCAGAAGTTTGGAGCAACTTTTGAAAAAAACTCCATAAGTGGACCAACGCAACCTGGTCAGCCAAGCCGGTGACCCTCAAGCACGAGCTGACCTGTCATCCAGGTTCGTCCAGCTAAAAAGCTCCGGAGGTCCAACTTCCAGAGTTTGACCGGGAGTTGGCTGAAACCCAAGCCGATGAACCTTCAGCAAATCTGGCCTGGTGAAGAGCCACGAGGGACCCAACAAGAAAAAGCACTGTAAATGTTTATAAGTCTGAATGTAGAAAAGTTGACCGGGACCAACAGTGAGTTTTAAGCCTTCTCCAAACTGGATCTCTGGTCTGTCCCACTGGAAAGCTCTGGAGGTTGTACTTCCACAAGTTTGAACGGGAGCTCCTCACAAGGCAAGCCAGCGAACCCTCACCAAACCGGGATTGGCTGAGAGCTTTGAGGGACCCCGGTATGAAAAGTTCCAAGTCAGAAGGTAAAAACGTTGTCCGATACCTACCACGAGGGGCAGCCGTGCAGGGCTTCATCGTGGTCGGCCATAAATTTTGACTTTGTCCCGATCTAGCGCGAACAGATGTCCCAATAGGCACTCTAGGTTTCTAGGTGTTATATAGTGCTAAATATTTAAAAATTCAGATCTCTGGTTACCTATATTGGAATTCTTTTGTTTTTGTATCATTTTAAAGATAAAAATATTTCCTAGTTTTATAAATTGGTGTTGGATTTTTACCATGGTTGTGTTTACTTACTATTAGTTACTGATTTGGTGTTTTTAAATGCATTACATACCTGCCTTTGAAGTTAAGCCTGTCTGCCCTCAGCCAAGCTACCAAAGGTTGAGCATGGGGATAATATTAAACTGAGCTCGATATTGTGTTAGTGGCCTTATTGCCAGTGGTAGATATATATTTACCACTACTAATAACCCACTTTCCAACAACGGCATTACTAAAGTACTTAGCAGTGCTGATGTTACATACTCCAACCGCAGAAGTCAAAATGAGGCCCAATGTCATTTATGAAGAACATTGCCTCAGATTTAAAGCACCTGCCTTTGCAAATACTTATGTGTGTACAGAATAGCACACTAATGCCAGGAGTAGAGATGCAAGATTTACTACCTTCATATGGCGATTGCTTTAATTAAAAATTATTTGGAAACCATTCCAGTCATGAAATGAAACCTAGCACAATACTAAATCTGAGCATGCAAATGCAAGATGTAACCTTTTATAATAGTCTTGTGGATAGATCATAATGGGCCCACAAAATGTGCGGCAACATATGCACCTGATTCTTAGTCTGATGCCTCAGAGTGGGCAGTAAAGCACTAATCATGGATGTTATTCCCCATTATGAGCACATGCTTACTATTAGTTTATGGGATTTGCTTCCTATTTCACATGCCAAAAGCCACTAGCACAAACACCTATGATCTGCGTCCATATTGCAATCCCACTTTGGACATAAGCTTGCTCTGTAAATGAGACAACTGACCCCATCAGGATCAACAATGAGATTCCAGCTTCTCAAATTGTTGAAATACCAACTGCTGCACAACTCTACAGATATATGTCAAACACCTTTAAGAAAAGAGTAATCAATGGGCTCAAAATGTCATCCATTTCTTCCACAGAAAGCAACATTGACTGTGAGCCCTTCACCAAAAACATCTAAAACCCCGAGTCATCACTAATGTGGGTGCACCTGGATAAATAGTTGTAATGTTAACTGACTTCTAAAGTGCAGGCATGTGCGGACTACAGATTCTTTAGATATCCATAATTTTTTAAGATGCTGATAAGAAAAATATATTTACTGTCCTACAGAATAGACGAGGTTTCAGCCGGTGTCCAATCCAAAGCACTACTTGAACTATGAATGTACGTTAGTACAGCTTTATATCTGATGCATGAAATGTCTTTCTGCTACATCACATGCCACATCACAGAAGATCATATTTGGCGCAAAGAAATATTATGCATTTATTTCCCAATAATCAAACGTTTTTGTGCTCCTAATTTCCACATCAATACCAAAGGGGATGATGGACGGAGCGTTTCAGCAAATCGAACACTCACCCCCAGTCAGCTGATCTGGGTTTAATCCATCTTTATCCCACTCTGCCACCCCAGTTCAGACATGGTCATATGCAAATCAGTCTGACCCTGTGCCTCATGGGAACAGTCCAGCCCGAACTGCCAAGCCATTATTATTATTATTATTATTAAATGAAATTTGTAGAGCGCACTGACACCATGAGTTTCCTGGCGGTATAAGACATCGGATTCCAGAGCTGAGGTTGGGTTCAGGGTTAGCAGGGAAGGGGAAAGAGAAAAGTTTTGAGCAACTTCCTGAAATGCAGGAGGGAGCTGCTTGATTTGATGTTCAAAGGAAGGGAGTTCCAGAATTTCGGAGCCAAAAAGGCAAACCTACGTCCACCAAATTTGTTAGTTCTAATTTTGGGTGTGGTAAGAGATTTAATATGGATAGAGCGGAGGTTGCGGTTTGGACAGTAGGGGGTGATCAGAGAGGTCAGGAAGGCAGGGCAGGGGCAATTGAGGGCTTTGTATGTGAGACAGACCAGCTTGAAGGCCACCCTTTGTTCAATTGGTAACCAGTGAAGTTTGTACATCATAGGTCTGGCAGATTGCCATTTTGGGGATTTAAAAATGATCCAGGCTGCCTGGTTTTGGATCACCTGAAGACGGTGAAGAAGAGTTCTGGGAAGTCCGTGATAGATGCTGTTGGAAAAATCCAAACGGGAGAGCACAAGAGAGATGATGACCTGAGTCAAAGCAGGGGTGGGAAGCAGATGACTGACCTTCCGGATCTTTCTAAGCTGGAAGGAGCAGAATGAGATCACGGAGCTAATATGAGGTCGGAGAGAAAGGTCGGCGTCAATTATTATGCCGAGGCTTTTTACAGAAGTGGAGGGGGCCGGCGGGGGTCCCAGTGCGTGAGGCCAGAACTGGGTACCCCAAGAGGAAGGGCTAGAACCTGGGAGAAGAAGCTCAGTTTCCCCGGGGTTTAGCTTCAATTGGTTGGAGTTCATCCAATCTTGAATGTGGAGCATGGAGGAGTGAAAATTGTCTATTGCATTGGGGGAGTTGAGTGGGAAGATGATCTGCAAGTCATCCGCATAGTTAAAGACTGTAATGTCCCACTTGCGGAAGCCATGTCTTCCCTGGACCGGAAACAAGCATTCTGGGACCGGTTTTGGGTTCATAACACTCATCAACCAGGCTACCTTGAATCCAATGGCAGAGTGAGCAAGGGACCCACGTCTGGGCATATCCTGCCAGCTTAGGGCAAACAAAGCGATACCAAAGGGGATGATGGACAGAGCAATTGAGCAAATCAAACACTCAGCCCCAGTCAACATTCTGGGTTTAATCCATCCTCATTCTTTAGCTCGGACATGGCCATATGCAAATCAGTATGACCCTGTGCCTCATGGGAACAGTCCAGCCCGAACTGCCAAGCCATGTCTTCCCTGGACCAGAAACAAGCATCCTGGGACCGTTTTCGGGTTCATAACCATCATCAGCCAGGCTATCTTGAATCCAGTGGCAGAGTGAGCCAGGGACTCACGTCAGGGCATACCCTGCCAACTTAGGGCGAACAAAGCGGTACAAAAGGGGATGATGGATGGAGCGTTTGAGCAAATCAAACACTCACCCCCAGTCAACTGATCAAGGTTTAATCCATCATCATTCTTTAGCTCACTCCACCACCCCTGTTCAGACATGGCCATATGCAAATCAGTGTGACCCTGTGCCTCATGGGAACAGTCCACCCCGAACTGCCAGGCCAGGTCCTCCCTGGAGTGGAAAAAAGCATCCTAGGACCGGTTTCAGGCTTTCATCCCTCATAAGGCAGGACAGCTTGACTCCAGTGGCGTGGAGAGCACGGGACCCACATCTGGGCATAAATTGTCCCACTCAGGGTGACAAATACAAAAATAACTTGTTTCAAGTCCAGGGAGGACCAGGCCTGGCAGTTCGGGCTGGACTGTTCCCATTGGGTGCAGGGTCAAGACTGATTTGCATATGGCTGGTTCCAAACTGATATGGCATGGTGAGCAAAAAAAACATGGATTTAGGGCCAGATCTCCGTACTTTGGTGAATGTATGACATTGTTCTGCATTCTGTCCATCAATTCTTTTTGTAATGCAAAGATAGGCATTGTGACTGCCGTAATGCCTCTGTACGATAGGGTGGCAGGTGGGCAAAGGTCAGCTCGCCATCCTAACCACCGTCATCATAATCGGCGGTTGGGATATCCGTCACCGTTGTGATGGAGTAACCCATGCGCCGAGATGTAAATCAGGTCTTTAGATGTGTCATGGACAATGCAATGGAAAGACTGTCTGGGTTCGGTTACATTGAGAAAACGCTTTTGTGCCAAATCTACAAAGTGACACATGGCAATGCAAAACACTGAGCCCAATGTAAATTTGATGCAGACAAAGCACAGTCCAGAGAGAATTTCTGATCTGACCCCAGCAACTATTGCACAGGCTGTTGTCAAACTGCATAGAAAATTGTGTTAACTTCAAGCAGCACAAACAATATTAAAGTAAGGAACTCAATATGAGAAAATTCACAAACCAATTTAGAAAACTAGTGACGAATGTAATGAGCACCTTAAAGTTATTCAAGTGGTATGCATGAAATGCAACGTATGGATTTTTATAAGTTATATGGTAGAACGTGCCTACAAAAACTAAAGCATCATTTAAAATGAAATATCATGGTAAGCCAGAAGCTATGTGGGATTGCAGTCTGACAGTGATAGCCCAGAGGTCAGATACACAAAAGCGAGTCATCCCTGTGAAAGGACGTCCTTTGGACGTCTCTGAAACGGAAGTCAAAATCTTCCAGCAGGGCAAGGTTTAGTGCTGGGGCTCGGAGAAGACCCCCAAACTTGAATAAGTGGTTGTAAAGCTCCTGCTAAAGCTCTTAGTTTTGGCACCAAATGCTATGAGCAGCACAAAGTTTAATTTTGTGGCCACTAAGAGTGCTTCGTAGGCTGGATACATTTTCCACTTCATTCAGGTCCAAAGTTATATTAAGACATGGTTACTCTTTTTGGAAGTCAAAATCCTCCAGTGGGTCACTGCTGGAAGCTGTAGCTGTGCAAGGCTCCACGAGAATGGATATCTTTACAACAAGGTCCAGCAGAATCTGTTTTCAGGTGGCAACAAGCTCAGAGTGGGTCTAACCTGCTTTTTTGTCCACTAAGGATGAACCCCTCCTGGGCAACCCTCAGCACCTGGTCCCACTCCTCCGGAGGTGGGAAAAATGACTTAGGGCCACATTTAGAGTTTTGGAGTAAGACCATTGCTTTTCCTTCATGGTGGGACTGATCTCTCTGTTAGGATGGCTTTTACTTAGCCACCATATGTAGGATTTTGACTGACAGGCTGTCATCTGCCATGTTGGAGGGAAGGACCAGCAACTGTCCTTCAATTCTCCTGTGTAGGTTACCATCCTACATTGATGAACAACCCTCCATCAACATTGACTTGGTGGACATTCGTCCACCATATTTTGAGTTGTCCACCATTACAGTGGGACAGACGGAACCTGGCAATAAAGTACAGAAATAGCTGAAGAGGTTTCTGACGGTGAACGCATCCGTCAGCATCAACAAATGCGTTTGTCAACAGACACCTTTTGTGAACCTTCTCATCAACAATGCCTGCAGTATCCACTACAAAAGAACCTTCTCAAATCACACAAACAATTTACCACTCACAACACAGATCAGCATCTGGAGCTCTATGTCCTCACACATGGTTGGACAAAGACAAGCCTGATTCTAAGAATGTCTCTAGCTGTCATGAAGGACAAGATAATTGTTTGCAGCTCAGGACCAGACAACAACTATGACCCAGAGAAAGAAAATTTGGGTGAGAATTGTGGGTAAGGTGAATGATGTAACCAGTATCAGATGCTCCTTGGACGATGTGCTCAAGCAGTAAAAAGACCTGTGGGGTAGAGTGTGCCTTCCCTTCCAAGGCAGACAAAGATGCTATGGCAACTGGTGAGGGTTTTCGCAGCCCCTTGTGTGCTGGGAGGAGGTGTGTTCCATAATCCACACTTTAGGTGTGGTGGAAATTTCAGGCAGGGTGGTCACTGGTAGGTAGAAATACACTAATACATTTTCCCTTACATCACTCTTATGCAAATCTTTCCTCTAATACCAACCTATTAACACAAACATGCTACGTGAGATCTGTAACTACTCATAACATTCCCTATCAAACATTTATGTACTCTTTGATACTATTCTCCTTAATACAACTCACAATAGAAAACCATTTAAACAGGTGTGAGATCACATTTTGACCACAACCTATACCATCCCCTATGTTGCTGCAACTTCCATCAAGTCACTCGTCCCACAGTAAAGGTGCACTGACTCCTATTGTAATCACATAGCACATACTAACCCTCAGGAGCCACACAGGGCATGTAAAAAATTAGTCAATAGGACAAGGTTGACCAGATGAATCCTTGCCACTTGGAGAAAAAGTGTTTCAGTTCTTGTGTGTAATTTGAACATATTACTGCATTCTGTGAGCTGAAGTTTGATTTCAATTTAATGCAATCAACATTCCTTAATCAAATGATATGGAAAGTGGTGTGCCATGGACTTGGATCTTTCTAGTCACCCTAAGTAACACACTATTATGGCTCATGATTCTCACCCAGGAGCAGATTTGGGGTGGAAAAGTGCAAGGCCTCCCCAGCACTATTAAGAAAACACACCCATCGCCCCATCTACAATGTAGTGGAAATACATTAATGTACATATGAATCCCTTCAGGACACTGCCACATACCTCAAGACATCTGCCTCCCCAAGACATTCCTCTCTAGAAGACCCAGGCTGTATTGATCCTGCCTGTCCCCCAAGAGCTGGAAGACCCCATCCAGTAAACCCCCCCCCTAAAAAAGGTTTCCGGTTGACCATTTTCGCTGCGATGTTGAAGAGCCCTATGAGGAGGGACCTTTGTGCAGTTTTGAGAGGTTTGCACCAAGGCAGGAGCCTTGTTAAAAGGCCAACATTAAAAACTGTAATTTCCAGTGACTTAGCTTCATTCAAGGATTCCATCCATCACTTCCTTGTTAAGTACTTAATATCATAAGGAATAATTATTACTCAAATATCACCAGCAAACACTGCTGAAGAAACATGCAAATCAACCTCTGGTAAAGATGTGGCACTCAAATTGATGACAGTGAGGATGCACACAGAACCACAAGACCATCTCACTGACTTAGACAGCCGGGTACTGAAAAGTCAAATACCCACTGACACTCTAGATGATGGGCTGGCCTTTGGCAATGTTTATTTGTAAGTGACACACAAGAACATGGCACCCTTGAACGCATTGTCAGACTATGGATAATATGTTAATGGGTATTAAGAAAAACCTATAGAAAAGTACAGCACTGAGTTCCAATGAGAATTCTTTGGACACTCATATGCTGGGCTGTAGAATACTGTTGTCAAAATGTCATATTAAATGACTTCAACGTATAAAATACCAACTAACATCAATAAGGCACTTGGGATACTTTCCAACCAGCTACCTTCTATTAGGTCTCAGGTTAGGAATAACCCAACAGTCTCCAACTGAATCCCCAACCATGGGTGGACATGCCAGTGTTGAAAGGGAATCATCTCCATATTCATTGGAAACAATATTTCCACATTCTGTAAGAATTTAATCATGATCGGATGTTGCTAACTGACATTTATTCTTCTTTTTTTAACATTTCTTTATTGGCATTTGTTAGGTACATTCAGGATGTAAAATGGCATGCATTACGGTTTTCCTTCCATTAGCAAAAAGTGAAGGTCG